>NC_044386.1:62177153-62794117 GCF_006542625.1 Nomascus leucogenys | reverse complement strand
CACTAAAACATTATAAAACTTCTGTACATTTTACATGTTTGTTTTTGTTTTTTAAATTGCAATATTTATTATTCAGAAGTTTTACTATTAACCTTTGCTAAAAGTACCATCTTTAACCTAAGTAGAGAGATAAAAAAATGGCACAAAGAACATTACAACAGCTAAGGGGGGAATCATCTGAGTAGGGTGCTTTTTTCTGCCTTGGGTTGTTAAAGACCTCAAGGAAGAATCCTTTACTCGGTAACATCTAGAAAGTTAATTTTGCTCTTTCTCAGAGCAAGAGAGAAAAGAGATGACCGAGTGCTGAATTCCCAAGAGGTGACTCAACAGTGCTCAGCGTTAGCCGCATTTTTCTGACTAAAACAATGGAGCGGGTGGTCTGTGCTCCGGGACCCCAGTCCTCTGGCTGCTGTTTTCCCTGGGAGGAACTGCAGAGTGCACTGTCTCCCAGGAAAATAACTGATGGAGACAATGAGGGCAGGGAAGGTGGGAACAGTGGAGTGGTCCAGCTGACCCTCTGGAAGGCGCTAACTCACTTCTGGTCTGGAGAAACCCTCCTAGAATAAATGTGTTCCCTGTTGTTGAGAGAAGGCTGGGCCACTAAGGAAGTCGCTATCTGCAGCCTTGGGGCCAGAGGAGAGGCTCGCCTATGCCCTCTGGGTCATATTGTCTTAAGCTTCAGGATTGTTTCCTAGAAAAATTGCTCTGATAGTAAAGAAGAAACCTGAGAGAGAGGAGAAGAAAAGTCTCCAGGAAGCCTAAGGCCTTTGGAATCATGTGTGAGAAAACACAACTTTGCAGAAAGCACCTGCCAAGTGCTAAACCCTGAACCCTCCTTTGGCCCAGGGTGAGGCCCAAGACTAGGCATAACATCTTAAAACACTACGGCTTCTGGGAATGGCCATAGGCAAGGAAGCATGTGTGTTTCCCCAAGTGAGTGTAGGGGAGAAAACGTAATATATTTTCTTCACACATCACAAGGTTCATGGTTGAGACACCTATAACAAAAGACAGATTAATGAGAGAGAGCATGCACATTTATTTAGTATGTGACACAGGAATCTTCCGAAATAAAGACTCAAAGAAACAGGGAGAGCTGCGTATTTTTATGCTTAGATTTGACGAAGAGTAGACAGTCATGTAGAGGTGTGATCAGACAAAGGGGTGATCAGACAAAAGGGTGTGATCAGACAAAGGGGATGTGACCAAATGGTAACAAACTGGGGGAAACTCAGCAGGCCTGTTTGTTCTGATACTTCTTGGAGTCTCTGTGTCTTCCACTCCTTTTCCCCAGGTATAGGGAGGACCCGTCTGGAATGAGAATCTTATGACCTACTTCAGGGAGCATCAGCTAGATTTTACGGCCTGCTTCAGGGGAGAAGGGAGGCAGAAAGTGAGAGTGGCCTTCCTGCTTCTGCGGCTTCCTTGATTGCCAAGGTGCCTTATTTTGGGATAGCATGTCCTGTACTGCATGATCGGATACATGTGCAATAAGTTGGCAGTTTGATCCGATGAATTTAATATGGATGTGAGAGTGTGCAGTCAAGGAGAGTCGAAAGTCAAATTCTTTCACGGAAAGGAACATAAACTGGGGAGGTAGTTAGCTGTGGAGCCACAGCCACTGATAAGAAGTTGTAAAAAAGTAGTTTGATAAAGAAAGGGCTCACTCACTCTGTTTGTGCCATGGATTTCATTTGGTTGGTTAATTAATCCTTGATAAAGGTTTTTCTAAGGCACATGCGTTCCTTTCCCTTCTCTTTTCATGCTGCCAATCATTGTTCCTGGCAACCACAGGGTGACCAACTTTTCCACTTTCTTTTTTTTTTTTTGAGATGGAGTCTTGCTCTGTCACCCAGGCTGGAGTGCCGTGGCGTGATCTTGGTTCACTGCCTGCAAACTCCGCCTCCCGGGTTCAAGTGATTCTCCTGCCTCAGCCTCTCGAACAGCTGGGACTACAGGTGCGCTGCGCCGTGCCACCGCGCCCAGCTAATTTTTGTATTTTTAGTAGAGACGGGGTTTCACCATATTGGCCAGGCTGGTCTTGAACTCCTGACCTCATGATCCACCAGCCTCGGCCTCCCAAAGTTCTGGGATTACAGGCATGAGCCACCACGCCCAGCCTCCACTTTCTATATCAGATGTTGATCTCCAGAATGCCAAAGATTTATCCCTGAAGATTAGAGAAAGTTCCATTTGTGGGGAAAGCTACAGATGAGGAATAGAAGAAAAAATATCTTACTCCTCAAGCCACTGACATAACCCTAGATAAACGAAAAGCTATGTAGGTGGAGAGAAAGAATGAAGTATGAAGGCCACCTGGAGTTTCTGTAGGCCATGGGAAGGGTAGAGATAGAAACTCTATTTCTATATTAATCTGCTCTTCTAAAACTGCTTCAGTTCCTTAAAGTTTCATCTCGCCTTACATGCTTTCTAATAGCTCACTGCATGTCCAGGAATTATACTTAGAATTAGTATTGCTCTTAGAAATTGTTTGGGTTTAAGAAACTGGGAATTAGGCAAGGTAGAGTGAGGCATAATTCTTTAGTTAATTTACTTATGTCACCGAATAATTCTTTTTAACACAGTCTCAAATATTTTCCAAAGAATATGCCTCTGTGTAATATTAATAAATAATGCATACAGAGTTTTATGCTCACATAAGTTTGAGGAATACAGAGATAATATAAGTTATTTGGGTTTCTTTATGATACGATTGCTCAGAGCCTTTAATCAACTAATGTGCATTATAAATCAAGATGGGCTGCATGGTGAGCAGTGGGTCCCAAGCTTTTTCTTGGATTATCATGACACAATAGTGATTTAAGGGACACACTTTAAAAAACACCAGTGATTTTTCAACCAGTTGATCTTGCTATTTGGAAGCTTCCTCCCACAGTTGATACCAGAAACACCCCACACAGAGGCATCATGGGGCAGGGGAAGGACACATGGGTCAGAAGACTTGGGTTCTAGTTGTACATTCTTCTTACTAGCAGCGGCAAGTAGTAGAAGGTGCTGAGCCTCAAGTTTATCATCTGTAAAATTGGATAATCATGGTCTTACCTTGCTTGCAGGGGAATAGTTGGGAATATCAAATGAGAAATTTGAAATAACACAGATGTAAGTTAGTGGTGTTATGATAACATACAGCACAACTGAGGGTGAGAAATTCTTTACCTTTCTTGTTATAATGCTTCATGGCAGAGATGTCTCTCTTTGTACTTTATTGACTTTATCAAATCAACAAAAGTTCGAATGCCTATTTTGTAATAAAGCATTTCTTAAGTTGATTCCAGGAGAACTATGCTGAGATTCATAACTACCTTCTCGTAATATCTAAATTCCCCGTATTTCTTGTCCTGGCACTACTTAGGAATGTAATGTCAACGCATCACTCACTTTGGTTGTTTGGACATGCTCAGTATGATAGTCCTTTTTACCTGTTATTCATAGTCACTCATGAATCATTTCCTTGTTAAATGAATGAGTGGAGTAACACATGTGACTTCAGGGACAGAGTTTGATGGAGGGCATTTCTGCCTATCACTTCTGTGAAATCGACTTTCTTCCTTTAAGACTTGATTTTTGTAATTACTTTCCCAAAGATAAAAGCTAGCCTTGGTTGCGGTCACTGTAGAATAGCCCTGGAAATTTTCAGACTGGGAGGCATTCACCTCTGCTTGTCTCAGGGTGTTATCAAAGCTACACTGGAAAAGATGTGTTTGCAGAGAGGTTTAAGCTTGGCAGTTCTTCGTGTACATGCTTTTGAAAGGTGTGGGTCAAAGCAATCAAACTAAGTTGGGAGTCAAGAACATAGCATACTGGCAAATGAAAGCAAAAGTGGTGGTAATATAACTTGAATAATAATGCCATTCATAGCAATTCCTGAGAGCTACACACTGTTCTATGCACTTCATATAGATCGACTCCTTTAAATCTCAAAATAGCACTGTGGGGGTGTACCATTATTAGCCTGATTCTACATGTGAGGAAGGTAACAAGTTTACATCGCCTACTCCAGTGTTCTGGTTTCAGGGATAGTAAGCAATGCCCTGGTATGACGGCTATATCATGCGATTTGCCTATACCAATCAGAGCTCTAGAGTGATGCTTCTAGCTATGGCTGATTGGATCATGGATGAACGCTCAACTCAAATCCAGCTAATTCACTAGCTAGTCAGATTTTCTCAAGAATTTAAATGACAGTCATAGGGATAAGAGCCTGTATAAAAGCTCTAGGGGTGAGGCAGCTATCTTGGGTCGGTTTCCATTTCTTAAGAAATGGAAAAAATAGTTAAACACTCCAACTCTGGGGTCTGATAGGCCTGGATTAGACTCTGGACTCTGTCATTTGTGAACTTGGACAAATGACCTAACTTCTCTAGGACTCAATTTCTTCATCTTTGAAGGAGGAATCTTTAAAAAGGGTATCTCTGCCAGTGAATTGCTTAGCATAGTGCCTGGTACATAGTAAATCCTCACAAAATAATAGCTATTATCATTGTTATTAATATTTCTGATGGCTTTTCAGTTCTCCTAAGGCCTGGCTTTACTTAGTTCCCTTTCCCAAGAGTCCATTGTCTGTGTCTTTATCCTCACCCTCCCTTCCCTTGAGGAAGTCTTGAAGGGCATGTGCAGGTTGGCGTCCAGTGCAGTGAAAACCAGCTCTACCCTTTAAGACAAGCTCCTGAGAGGATGGTTTGAGTCATGTGCAAGATTTGTTCTTCATATAATAACAACAAAAGGAAGATATAAATAATTCGTACTCCCACCATTTTGTTTCCTTCTTTCATCCTCAGGTATGGTAATCTATAATCAATAATTTGTTATGTTTTTACCATGCACTCAGTCCTGCACTATGCTGTGTGTATGTTTGTCAGTGTGTACACGTGTAGTTGTATGTGTATGCATGTGTGTGTGTGTGTGTGTGTGTGTGTGTGTGTAGGAGTGGGGAGGCAGTGGGTTGGTAGAAAAAACAGAAGAAGCAAACTTGAAAAATTAAAAAACAATAATGATGGTATATATCAAGTACAACCTCTTTCTAGGCCAGTGATTCTTAAATGAGGGCCTAGGGAAACATTTAAAAACAACAACAAAACAGAAGACAGATTTCTTGGTCCTTATCACCCAAATTTCTAACTTGGACAATCTGAGGAGGGTAATGGTTAAATACTTTAAAAAGTCTTTGCAGAGTTTTGTTTTGTAGTCAAATTTTGGAACCACTACTATAGATTACAATTACGCAGTTAGGATTTCTGGAGTTCAGAGTTGTCAAGTACGCCTTGAAAGAAGGTTGAAAACCAGAACTAGAGCTTGAAGATACACGATAGAGAGACGAAAGTGGGGAGCATCTCAGATGAAGAACAGAGTAAACACAGGGAATTTGAACTCTACATAGCGTCTGTTAGAAGGTAGGGGTGGGGATAAAACATGAAACCTATGAAAGAGAAGCAGCAGGTCCAAAAGGGAGAACCACTAGGGCAGAGCGTCATATTGAAATTTGCATTTACATTTGCAGATTCAGCATCATGCTGGCCTATTTTTGCAGCAGTCTCTTGGGAGGTGTGCGGAGTAGCATGCCTCCTGGCCCCGGTCGTAAAACTAAATAGACTCTACTTAGCTCTGAGAATGTTTCATTTATACTCCTAGTTTCCATTGTCAGTGCCATAAAACAACACCAACTCCAAATGAGAGGAGAGGACAAACCAACGGTGTTTGCTAAAGTGATATCTCCTTTTTTGTAGGGAAGTTCTGGATGGGCTGGTTGAGTCAAGATACCTGGAAAAGCCAGTTCAGTTCAGATTGAGCCCAGCCTTGGGTTCAGTGATGGCCTCCAGGAAATTGGCAGCTCAGCTGTTTCACAACTTGGTTTTGTGGTACTGACACTCTCTTTTATAAGAAGGGCTTACCGCGGGCAGAGGAGTCTTAGCTCAGGAAGACTTCTGAGAAACTAGAAAGATTTTAAGAGAAAAATGTGCTCTGTGTCTTTGCTATGTAACTCCGTTTTGAGCACAGGACTGCTGCCTCCCTTCCTCCCAGGAACCGGCAGCCTATATACTGATCTGATGCAAAGCTTATCTTTTCTGAGACATCTTCTCCTTCAGGGTCCAGCCTGCCATAGTTTTGCTTCCCTGGGACATGTTCTTCTCTGTGTCAACCCAAAGTCTGAAAATGGCCCATCAACTTTTCTCGTGGAAGGTCTGCCCTACCCTGCGTAATCTGAGGTCGAGCACAGGTATTTGACAAATTGACTGTCTAGAGAGTAAATTCCATAGCAAATATACTAAAAGCTAAAGCAAATCCTGTGATGTTTTGGGCTCTGACTGATCCCTGAATCAAAATGTTTAGGGTCTAGGAACCTACACTGTTAACGACTATCACTGAAGCTTCTTATGCCCACTGCCCTTCACAACTATCTAAACACAGAGCTTCTAGAGTCATCTTGCCTTAGTGGGAGTTCCATCTTGAGAATTTCTTGCTTAGTGGAGTAAAGTATAGGGGAAATGTTCTTTTTTCTTTTCTAGGCCCTATAAGTGTACATCTGGGGTCATGCTCTACGAAGAGACTGTTGTTATCAATGAGTTCGATGCATGTATTTGCTGGCACTGACAGATTCAGACACAGATATTTTCCACCTCCAATGTTCAGGTATGATTTGCCTTATTTTTATTGTCCTTGCCTCCCTTCACAAAGAAGTGCAACAAAACAGTTGTCTCAAAACCTAGAATCTTTTATTAGAAATGAAGGCAAGAAAATTAGCTGTGTGAGCATTTTTTTTCTCCCTCTCTGCATGCGCAGATCTGGTGTCGCTGCCAGGATCCCTGGGCAGGATATGTACTCAGGTGACTCATGGGGAAGGATACGCCCTTCTGAGGAGCATCACCTTTCTCAAGAAGCATGACAGAGCTCCCAATATTAGACTTTCAAGACGTCTACCAGGCCTTCTTTGGAATAAATTGTGTCATTGAATGGGTGAGTCTATGTGCATGGAACAGGTTGGACTTCCCCAGAAGTGTCAGTGGCAACTGTTTAGAAGTGTGATGGATACTATGAAAAGGAGCAGTGTGTCCCATAGCCTCCATGTTAAGTAGTTGAGAATCTTACTCACCTCTTCAATGGGCTGTACCTGTGTAAGACTTAGAATAGACAAGGACTTCTGTCAGGGGAATCCATGAAGTGCCATGAATGCACTTGTCCCTTCCAGTGCCAAGGAAGTGAAGGCTTTGTGTGTTTTGTTCACTGAGGTGTCTACAGTGCTTGTCAAATAGTAGTCCCTCAAACGCGTGCTGGATGAACAAATGGATTGCCTTCTATGGACTGAGTATAGTGCTAAACTAGAGGTATAACTTGACCAAGACATGGGTCCTGTCCTTGCAGAGTTTTTAGGCTACTAGGTAAGGCAAATAGTTGGGAAAAAACACCAGCACAAAATGTAGTAAAAAATGTAGGTAAATGTCTTAGGGAGCTCTGAAGAAGACTCAAAAAGACTTCAAGCTTCACCAAAGGAGTGGGAGGTGAGCTTGGATCTTGAAGGTGTGAAGGGGCTGGTTAGTGATGGGAGAGAAGAACATGAGCACAATTTCTACTGCCGAGGAACTTACTGCATGAAGGAAGGGCCAGTGCAAATCCCTGGGAAGGGATGTTAGAGGGCCTGTGCAGCAGGATGCCACAATGGAGCCATTCCTGCACCTGTTTTGACCGAGGCACCAATAAAACAGTTATCAGCTACTGAAAGGAGCATGAGACAGATCCCACCACCTCCACACCCTCTGCAGATTTACAGAAGAAACAGCTTTGAGGACCTCTTTCATGTCTCTCAGTCCCCTCAGCCAGATCAAGGACTTTTCAGGGCAAGAATGCCACAAGTGTTTCCCCATTTCCTGTGGACTGGGTGAAGGCCCCTCACAAGAGATGAGGCGGAGCCAACTTGCATCCCATTCAATAGGACATGTCCTGTCTTGAGAGGAGAGGGAGGAGGGGAGAAACTCCATAGACAAGGGCCAGAGATACATGCCCAATACCCAGCGATGAAGAAAGAGTTGCAAGAAGCCACCAAAAATAGTGATGTATTCACCAGGTCAACGGGTGCTGCAGGACAGATGGGTCTACCAGGTGACTCATGAAGAGCCACAAAAGTGTTCCATGACAGCAGTCAAATCACAGAGACAGTGGAATGGTGATTGCCAGGAGCTGGAGGAGGGAGAAATAGAGAGTTATGTTTAATGGGTATAGAGTTTCTGTTTTACAAGATGAAGAGGCTTCAGGAGATGGATGGCAGTGATAGTTGTGCAACATTATAAATGCATGTAATACCAGTGAACCTTATACTAAACAATGGTTAAGATGGTAAATTTTATGTTATGTGTTTATTTTATTTACTTATGTATTTTGAGATGGACTGAGATGGATTTTATTAGAAATGAAGGCAAGAAAATTAGCTGTGTGAGCATTCTTTTTCTTGCTCTGTCGCCTAGGCTGGAGCTCAGTGGTGCGATCTCAGCTCACTGCAGACTCCGCCTCCCGGGTCCACGCCATTCTCCTGCCTCAGCCTCCTGAGTAGCTGGGACTACAGGCGTCCGCATCACGCCCGGCCAATTTTTTTGTATTTTTAGTAGAGATGGGGTTTCACTGTGTTAGCCAGGATGGTCTTGATCTCCTGACCTTGTGATCCGCCTGCCTTGGCCTCCCAAAGTGCTGGGATTACAGGCGTGAGCCACTGTGCCCGGCCTATGTGTTTCTGAATGCAATAAAAAAATTGGGAAAAAAAGTGTTTCATGAGAGAAAGAGTTCCCCTTCCCAGGAGCAACAATGTTAACCATGTGCCAGGCCCAGAGGGCACAAAGCCATTCAGTCCTGCCCACTGACCTCCCCCCACTCCGCTTCTCCTTTAGATCTGGCAGCAAAGGAGTTGGGAAGACTGTGATGTGGGCAAGGAGAGACCAAGTGCAAAGGCTCCTTCCCCTCTATGAGCTTCCAGCCTGAAGCTGGCCTGAGGAGAGAGAATTCAAAGCTAAGTCAAGTTCAGCCTCTTGATTATTACATGGGACTGGAAATTATTGTGTCTGAAGCGCAAATGTCCTGTGGCTTCAAGTGACTCCAGTGCTCATCTACTACCCAGGAATGAGCAGAAAAGCACCAAAAGCTGCCAGGGCTTTTCTCCAGGGGCAGGGAAGGTTACCCACTGATAAATTATCTAGGGACAATGGGAGACAGAGACAGCTCTGAGTAAGTCACAAGTTGTACTTATTCAGCATGCCTATTACATGTGCAAGCGGTGCTTGGCATGCAGTGAATGCTCAATCAGTATCTCTTACTGACTAATGTGAACCATTAGTGGCGTGATCTTGGCTCACTGCAACCTCCAACTCCCAGGTTCCAGCGATTCTTCTGCCTTAGCCTCCTGAGTAGCTGAGATTACAGGTATGTGCCACTATGCCTGGCTAATTTTGTATTTTTAGTAGAGACGGGTTTTCTCCATGTTGGTCAGGCTGGTCTCGAACTCCTGACCTCAGGTGATCCGCCCTCTCTGGGCAGTCTTTGCGGCTGAACTTTCTACTCACTCCTCTTTCTTTCCCCTTTCTTTTCACAGGAGTCAAACCTCTATTGTAGACTGAAGGCCTTCTCTATCCACTCCTCTTTTTGTTTTTGTTTCTCTTTATCTTTCACAGGTCTTGCCTCCAATAAATCTCTTGCACTTCCAACTCCGTCTTGGCATCTACTTTCTGGAAGCCCCAACTGACCTATTGTGCAAAAACACCTTTTGAGAGTTCATCCACTTATTTATAACTTAAAAGCTTTCCTGGCTGGGTGCGGTGGCTCACGCTTGTAATCCCAGCACTTTGGGAGGCCGAGGTGGGCGGATCACGAGGTCAGGAGATCGAGACCACGGTGAAACCCCGTCTCTACTAAAAAACACAAAAAATTAGCCGGGCGTCGTGGCGGGTGCCTGTAGTCCCAGCTACTCGGAGAGGCTGAGGCAGGAGAATGGCGTGAACCCGGGAGGCGGAGCTTGCAGTGAGCCGAGATCGCGCCGCTGCACTCCAGCCTGGGTGACAGAGCGAGACTCCGTCTCAAAAAAAAAAAAAAAAGAGCTTTCCTACTTGCTTTTGTCTTTTTTTTTTTTTTTTTCTGGGTTGAATTGTCTATATCTGAACTTCTGATTTCTCCCATCTAGGCTCACCTTAAACCCAGCAATAAAGGAGGTGATGTGGGAACCCTTAGAAGTAATTGATGGAAAGGAAATAAAGTAGGGAAGATAGTGAGTAGCTGGCAATCGGCTCATAAATATCCCTGACACAGCCTGAGACAGTCCTTGGCTGCCTTTTCTGGAGCTGAAACTTCCATTGTGATGAGAAGGAAGTTGCCAGCAGACACAGGTGTGCAGCCTCACCTCCAGCATGTGCTATTGTCATTGTTTGTATGGAGAATGAAAATAAATGATCAAGTGAGAATGCCCTTCCCAACATCTGTCTACACAGCAAGCTGCTTATTGTTCAAGTTCCAAGTCATCCTTCTTCTTCTTTGTGATGATTTTTCTGTTCTCCCAGGGAGCACCACCTCATCTTTTGGTGCTCCTGTGGGGGTGTGCACATGGTTCCCGTACTGCATGGCTGTTATTTCAACACACGACACCTTTCTAGCTTGGCTGTCAGTCTTAAGGGCAGGATGATGGCTGTCTCAGGCATTTGAATATCTTCCTTGTAGGTGTGGACCGAACACTTAGTAGAAGCCCAATAAGTGTTGAGTGGGTAAAATGTGCATCCCTGTATGGAAAAAAGGCAATGGACTGGACACTTCTGCAGAAGCTCTTTGGCTCACAGTTCAGTTCCAGTCTCATCACAGGGCGTTCCTGGACCTCTGGATGGCTCAGCGAATTTTGGCCTTTATTCAAGGCATGGTAAAAAGGAAAGAGCAAAGGGGAGGAGTCCAGTCTTGACTTCTCACTAGGCCTCCATTTCCTGATCTATAAGACAGGAGACCTGGTTATATAATCTGTAAGGATTTCTAGCTCTACAACTGCAAGTCTCTGTGTCTGAAGACATATGACCATGTCATCTGCCAGCCCATTTGCTTCCAAGATGGATTTGGTTGGCCTGGTACCTCCCTCACTGTGCCATGAATATTCTCCCATAACTGTTTGCTCGTACAGTGGAGAGAGTGGCTCTTCTGCCTACAGTAAGAAGAAGGTAATATTTGTACTCAGTATAGAAGGATAATAAAGAGAAGGGACCAACGTTTATTGGGCACCTATTATGTTTGGTGCTTTTACAGTGTTATCTAATTTGATCTCTATGATTCTGTGAGGTAGATGTTATAATCCCTAATTTTAAAGATGAAGGAATGAGACTCAATGGTTCAAAAAATTGCTATAGGTCACACAGCTAATAAATTAATAAAGGTAGGATTTAAAGCAAAGTGTCCAGACTCTTCCTACTGCTGTTATTCCAGGCAACAGGAGTAAGTTACAGAACTGGAGAAGCATGGAATGTGTTTGGGAAATAGGAAACAGTTCAGGCAGAGGGTGAAGAGCAGATGGTGTCTAAAGGGGAATGGTGTGAGACAAAGCTGGCATGTATACTAGATGGGGCCTGAGTATCAGCCTGTGACACTGGGCTTGACAAAACTATATGCATTGGGAACCATGGGCAGTTTTGGAAACAAATATGACTTACCCAGAAACATTACGAAGGTTAACCAGGCTTTTAAGAAAAGGATGGATTGAGGGGGAGAGATGAGGGACCTCTTAGCCTATGGAAACAGCCTTCCTCCCCAATAAGTCATTCAACAAACAGAGTGCTCAAATAGATCTCCTTTAAACCGGACATATAGGCATGAGGGGAATTGACGCATTGTTTTCTACTTTTGTTCTTTTTGCATCTTCTCCTTTTGCATGTTAAAGCCACTCTTCTGTGTCCAGAACTGTATCATGAGAGAGAGAGCAGGAAGCAGAGTTATTTATTTATTCTTTAAAACCTTATAAAATGCCCTGTGCTAGTCATTTTCCCAGGCTTTCCTCTTTGGGGCAGTTCTATAAGGGGTCGCTTTTTTTCTCTCTGCTCTTTCCTTCTCTTGCACCCCCTCTAGCTCCGGATCAACGAGCTGCCACTGGTTAGGTTTGTACCCATGCCATTATCCTGAGTGGTTGAAAACCATTCTTTCCTTTGTTTTTAGAAGTCTCTCTCTCCTCCCCACAGCCACCTGCATCCCACACAACAGCTTTAAAGGAGAAAACCCCGTGGAGAAAGAACTGAGACTGAGAGGAGTTCCAAACTAAAAATAAACCACAGATCTCAGCAAGGCTCTATACCCTGGCTGTTGCCCTTGTCACTGACTTTTCCTTATTGAAAGCTACTCAGAGACCTGAGGAAAGCTTTGTGCTAATACTGATATGATTGCTGTCATTGCCACTACCTGGGTGAGTGCCATTCAACATTTACACAGTGCGAGGTGCTATGTAGGAGTTGGACATACCTGGAGTTTCTCAAAGTCCTCAAAACCACAATGTAATGAAGTTAATGTGGGAAAAAAGGCTCTGAGAATTAGAAGAGCCAGGTCCCCCGGTCTCGCCCCTGCCGCTCTGCCTCAGTCACTTCAGTTTGTTTTCTTTTTTTTGAGACAAGGTCTCTGTCACCCAGGCTAGAGTGCAGTAGCACAATCACAACTCACCAGGCTCCAATGATCCTCCCACCTCAGCCGTTCCCCACCACCCCCATCCCCCAGTAGCTGGGACTGCAGGTGCCTGCTACAATGCTCAGCTAATTAAAAAAAATTTGTTTGTAGAGACAGGGTCTCACTATGTTGCCCAGGCTGGTCTTGAATGCATTGCCTCAAGAGATACTCCCTCCTTAGCCCCCCAAAGTGCTGGGACTACAGGCATGAGCCACCATGCCCAGCCTACTTTATGTTTTAAAAGAGGATTGGAAAAGTAAGTTCGCACTTCTCATTCAGGATTCTGTGATTCTGACTTCATCATTGCCTTTCTAACAGTCTCTTATCACTGCTCTTCTTTTCTTTATTAAACCACTTTTTGTCTCCTCCCCCCTCTTACTTCACTCTCTCCTCCCTGCTTTCTCTCTCTCTCCCCCTCCTTACCATATCAACCCAGCTTACTATCAACCCTATTGTCTTACTTCACAAGTAACAGCTTCTGGAACTAGTAGACAGAACATGACTGTTATTCCAAGCTCCCAGAAGAATAAGGAGGAGAAAGCCATTCTTTTTCTTTAGTGATGAGCCCCTAGGGAAATTAAGTCCCTTTTCTCTTACCAACCCATGAACAAATAGGCACTGGGGTCAAGGCTCCAAAACCGCCTGTTCTGTTAGCTGCAGACTTTAAGAAAGGTTTTGGGGAAATAAATAAAGGCAGAAATAAGACATGTGTTGCTAGAGCCTTCTGTTCTCCTGGCTTCTCTCCCTGTCACATTGTTTAACTGATCTATCTGGTACACTCCTACCCAACAAAGTAGAACGAAATTCGCTTATAATGAACAAAGGTCATTTATTATGTTCTTAATTGATTAGAGCATCATGCTCAAAACTGCATTAGATTCTGAGTTTTTTGGCACAGGCCTGGCACATAGTGGATAAATATTTTGTTTTGAACGAGTCAATGATGTACAAAGTTACACCTATTGAAACTTTCTCAGAGGCAGAGATTATTTATAGCGATTGTGTTTCTGAACAAAATATAGAGATACGGTTTGATAAGTAGTTTTTTTTCCCTGATTTTGGAGCTTACATGAAACTGGAGAAGTATAAGAAATGAAAATTGTTTTGTTATACATTGAATGAACCATCAATGTATAACAATTAGAACGATACACTGAATATAAAAATTGAAATGATCTCAGAAAATTGAACATGTTATATATCATGCCCATGGCTTGCAAAATCAGAAGCAGCAACATGTAAAGGATTTAAAAAGATGGTAATATCATGGAAATAAGAAATACAAACTTTGTCACTTCATGCTGTCCCAACTAAAGAGCACCTGTGGGATTGAGGTGGCCACCAGCTATGGCATCTGTGGACATTCTGGGTTCAAGTGGGAAGAAAAGAATCATAGAGCAGCTTCTTTCTGCTTAATCTCTGAAGGCAAGAGGTGATGGATGGCCTTGCCAAAATATTTGAAACGTGAACAAAGGTAGTCAGTGGATATTAACTAGCTGCGCCATAAACTGCTGCCAGGGTTCATCGTGGTATTATACTCACCTTCTGCTGCAGTAGAAGCAGACCAGACCTAATTCAGACCAATCTGGGTTTTGGGTCAGGACCCTGGAAGATTAAGGAAGGAAATAAAGTATCTCATGGTCACATATTTCCAGATACAAAAGGATATGTAGGAAAATTTTATTCTAATCCTCATCATCTAAACCCAATAAAATTAAAAAAAGATAAGAGACTTGGAGCAATGTTCTACCCTGTGAAGTCCTAATCAAGACATGTATTTCTTCACGTGGAACCACAGGGTCTGGGATGATGTCTGACTGCATTTCCCTGATGGTAGGAGGTTGGCAAGGACAGGGATACTCCACCTGGCTCGTCTGCACCCGGAGCCCCACCTTAGTGCAAGCTCCTATTTCCACCTGCCTGGCATGTTGCATTCACCTCCTAACTGGTCTGTCTGCTTCTGCTCTTCTCTCTACATACTTTTTTTTTTTTTTTTTGAGACAGAGTGTTGCTCTGTCACCCAGGCTGGAGTGCAGTGGCACGATCTGAGCTCACTGCAACCTCCACCTCCCAGGTTGAAGAAATTTTCATGCCTCAGCCTCCCAAGTAGCTGGGATTACAGGTGCTTGCCACCACACCCAGCTAATTTTTGTATTTTTTAGTAGAAATGGAGTTTTGCCATGTTGGCCAGGCTGGTCTCGAATTCCTGACCTCAAGTGATCTGCCTGCCTTGGCCTCCCAGAGTGCTGGGATTACAGGCGTGAGCCACCATGCCTGGCCCTCTCTCTATAATCTGTTTCTCACACAGCCAGAGTCTTCTTGTGAAAGTGCAAATCAAGCTGTGTCACATCCTGCATTAAACCATCCAGTGGTTTTCCATGGCAGTCAGAAAGTAATGAGATACTCTCGCTCTCACCTACAGAGCCCTGTGAACACCTGAGCCCACCACCCACTCCTCCTGCCTCATCTCGGGCTCCCTGCCCCTTGAGACCTGTGCACCAGGTCCAATGACTTTCTTTCTGCCCCTTAAGCATGTAGAGCCCATCCCTGCCTCAGGGCCTTTGCACTTGCACTCTTTGCCACTGTGATCTCAGCTTTTCAAGCAGCTGCTTCCTCATCCTTCAAGTCTCAATTAATGACACTCCCTCAATGTGGTATTCCTTGACCTCCTAATTTAAATCAACTTAGAAAGTCACTCACAATCACATCACACATTTTATTTTCTTCATAGCCTTATTACTTTCCAAAATTATTCTATTTAATAATTTACTAGTTTAGTGTTTGTTTCCTGCCATTAGAAGGGTAGCAAATCATTGAGAAAGTACTCTCAGAATTGTACATTATACTATGCAATGCTATATATGCAGAACCAAGTTCCTGGCACATAGTAGGTTTAGAATAAATGGTTTTGGTTGGTGTTGATGAATAATGAGACCTAACATCTCTCCCCACACCCCTGGCACTGACATTCCATAAATGGGACATACCTTTCCTTTATATAGTGGGTTAAAGTTCCTGTTTACCTTGGAGGAAAAGCCAGTCTGGGACACATATTAAAGCATTTTTCAAGTACTTAGAGTTTAAGAAGGGATCATGTACAGCATCTAATATCACTCAAGAGGGGGTAGAGAGTACGGTAGATAGTCTGCAAAGACGGCCATTACCAATTCCTTGCCTTGTATATGCATGGCACTTCACCTATCAAGAGATGGAAACCATTTTTCCTCTCCTCAAATTTAATTGGCCTTGTGGTTTGTTTTGACTAATAAGTAGAATGCAGCAGAAGTGCTCTCAAGCCAGGCCTTAATAGAATCGGCAGCATCTGTTTTCTCCATCTTTGGCAGCCAGCTGCCATGGAAGAAGTCCAGTTCTCTGAGAATGCTGTTTTGAGGAAGTCCAAGCTCTCCTTGCAGAGAAGCCCCACGGAGGAGCACCAAGGCGCCAGATACAAGAGTGAAACCTTGGCAGTCCAGCCCATGAATTCAGCCTAGTGAAGGCAGAAGAACCCTCCAACTAAGCCAAGTCAACCTACAAAAATGTGAAAAATAAGTCATTAGTGTTTCAAGACAGTAAATTTTCGGGCCATTTGTTATATAGCAGACAGCTGATGTTAGAGATTATGGCTGCTGTAGAATTGTGTGTAACTGTATCCCGAGGCTTGAAGAATTTTGAGCCTCTCAAGCTTTAATCTGCATATAATAAATCATCAGGGCATACTGTTAGAAAGCAGAGTCTGATTCTGTAGGTCTGGGGTGGGGTTGAGAATCTGGCAGCATCTGTTTTCTCCATCTTGGCAGCCAGCTGCCATGGAAGAAGTCCAGTACTCTGAGAATACTATGCTTTGAGGAAGTCCAAGCTCTCCTTGTAGAGAAGCCCCATGGAGGAGCACCAAGGTGCCAGATACTTGTAAGAAAGCGCCTATGCTTACAATGATAATGAAGTGCATGGACTCACTTTGAATAGCAAGGCCAGTCCCCAGCTTCCAGAAAGTTCCATACTTAAATCATCTCAGAAAACCCCAGGCCTTCCCCAAGTATATTTGAGGAAAGACTAGTTTGAAAAAGGGTTCTGGTCAGATAAGTTTGGGAAACGCCACCTACTCTATTCCACCACTACAGTTTCACAACATGCTGAGCTCATAAAGCTCTTAGAGCTCCTTCACTAAAGAAACCTGTTTAACTCTATTTAGCACAATATTTCCTGAGTATATTTGATTATTCCTATTAATATCTTAAGGAACTAGTGTTCTGTGAAACACACTTGGAGAAGCACAAAACCACCTTCCCCCACCCCTTTTTTAAAATTAACTCAGCAGGTTAATCATTGTCTCTTAACAATGAATGTTATGTCACGTAGTGTTGCAATCCAGGAGATTTTTCTTTTTTCTTCGCTCTCTAACCAAATTCCTTTTTCCTTGCTGTAGTCTAAGAAATCTCTATTCGTTTCCAATAGAGGTGGAAAGCAGCCCATGCCCTTATTTTTTAGCCTATTATTTAGTCCTTTCTTTTTTTTTGTATATATATATATTTTCTTTTTATTATACTTTAAGTTCTAGGGTACGTGTGCACAACGTGCAGGTTTGTTACATATGTATACATGTGCCATGTTGGTGTGCTGCACCCATTAACTCACCATTTACATTAGGTATATCTCCTAATGCTGTCCCTCCCCCTTACCCCCCCCCCACAACAGGCCCTGGCGTGTGATGTTCCCCTTCCTGTGTCCAAGTGTTCTCATTGTTCAATTCCCACCTATGAGTGAGAATATGTGGTGTTTGGTTTTCTGTCCTTGCGATAGTTTACTGAGAATGATGGTTTCCAGCTTCATCCATGTCCCTACAAAGGACATGAACTCATCATTTTTTATGGCTGCATAGTATTCCATGGTGTATATGTGCCACATTTTCTTAAATCCAGTCTATCATTGTTGGACATTTGGGTTGGTTCTAAGTCTTTGCTATTGTGAGTAGTGCCACATTTAGCCCTTTCAATGCTTGAAGCTCTCCTCTTCCTATCAAGGTGCTTAGTCTTCTACTTCTTTCCATTTTTCTATTTCCCAGCACCTACTGCTCTTTTTCGAGCTCCACCACTTAACCAGCTGTTTGACCTTGGATTTGTTTCTTGATATTTCTAAGTATAAATATTTCCATTTGTAAAATGGAGTTATCCTAATATTGGAAGTATTAAACGAACCCATCTACTGAGTGCTTAGCATACAGCCTGCAAGTCCTAATCATTAAGGGAATGTCAGCTCCTGTTGTCATTGTTCTCTTACAGCTCCAACTCTCCAGCTCTATGGGTGTCCCTGTCCCAGCAAGGCTGGGGAGGAGGGAAAGACACTGGGCGGGACACATGGCTGATTGAAACTCATCTAATTCCACAGTCTGATTTGAGCTGCTATTCTTAGCCTCCTTCACACCAAATCTTTTTCCTGGTACCGCTGAGAAGCTTCAGAAAGTTCAGGCTAAAGTTAGAAATCTAAATCTGTGCCTCTGGAAGTCCACCCACTCTTCATCTCTGGAAGCTGTTCTTTGGGGCTGACACTGGAATTTCAAGGGTTATCTGCTATTTTTACATTTTTATTGTCTCTTTGCTGAAACAAGTCAGAGATGGTCTCCTAGCAGCAGGACTTAATACTGGTAGGTTTTGTACTGAAATGTGGCTCAGGATAATATCACCTCCACTGTGTATCCCTTTATCCCAGAGACCACCTGCAAATAGTTTTAAGTTCCTTACTTCTCTCCTTCCTCATTTGCTTAGGAGAAAGCAGGCAGCTTCTCATCCATATTAAAAACCTATGGCACTTTTTCTTCACTAGCTCCTCTCCCCTGCCATTTGCAGACCTCACTAATAGCACCACACTAAGCCTTTGCTCCTATAGAGGGTACACAGAGTAACTCAGTCTGGGCTTAGTTCTTTCTTCCCTGGCCTCAAAAGGAAGTAGCTCCGGTCACAAGACAAACTTCCCTTCCCGTAAAGTGGAAGAAAATCTGCTGCACTTTCCTTTCAAGCTTGATCTATTTTCTTCATGTGTGCAGATACAGCGTGATTATTATTGTATTTCTCTCTGGGCACCAATTGCTGTCCTTCACACAGAGTAAACGAAAAGGCAGCCCAGAGGGAAGCGGAACTTTTGATCTCAGTGCTGTATTGAATGCAGCTGCTGAGCTCCTCTCTGTGAGTGACACCAAGGCTAGTATTTTCATCTCACTTAAAGACGTAGGAGGACCTATAATAATAGCTAAGATTCAGTGCTGCTAATGTACCAGGCACTGTGCTAACTAAATACTTTACATATAATCTCATCTAAACATCCACTTGTGTTCCCATTTTGCAGAGGACTGAGGGATCTAAGGCTTAAGCAGCATAACGTGTTCTAGGTCACAGAGCTGGTCAGTGGGAGAGGAGAGATTCAAACTAGAACCTCAGGAACTCTCGTCCATTACATATGGAAATTTTGCTTGGAGAATTGGCCCAGGCTGTTACGGGAGCCGTGCTGAGTTATGGCACCATAGGGCTGCAGGGCCATTCTGAGGCCATGTAACCCACCTCCCTGTCCTTAGGCAGCACATCCCCAGCCGTTCTACTAAAATGTTGTTGCTCCTATCTGAAAATAGTTGTGAGAAGTTATTCCTCAGCCAAGCCTGGCATGTCTGTAGGGGTTTTATGACCCTTGGGCAGGGGGTTTAGCCTGAAGTTTCTGAGTATTCCCGTCTGAAAACGATCCGTCTGCTGAAACTCGAACTAATGTTATTTTCTGTTTAGCTTCCTACGGGTAGGAAATGAATCCAGAGAAGTTGCCACTTGAAACTGGAGTGCACATATGGTGCTAGTCTTAGGACGACTGTGGATCCAAAGAAAGTTTTTATTATCAATCTCATTATAATATTTATTTTCCCTATTATACGAATTGTAAAGTAAAAAGCGGCAATGACTTTGGTTTAGTTCTTTTTTTAGTGGTCTTGTTACTCTAGGTGTGTCTCAAGGGTCAGCAGCATCAGCATCGCCTGGGAGCTTGTTAGCAATGCAGAATCTCAAGCCCCGCCCCAGATTTGTGGAATCAGAATCTGCATCTTGACAGCATCCCAAGCTTATCTGTATGCACATAAAGTCTGAAGGGCACCGTTTTATGGGACTTAAGCCCGAGGGTGGAGTACAGATGGCCTAGGTGTTAAAGTAATTGTTCACAATGCTGGCTGTACCGTAGGATCACCTGGGGAACTGCAGAGCACCTGGCTCCCGCTGCTGAAGATTCTGGATTAATTTATCTGGGGCGGAGACTAGGGGTGGGTATGTTTGAAAAGTTTCTCGGGTGAGTCTAGTGCGCGTCAGGGCTCAGCACCACTGCCTAAAAGATATGCTGAGTTCTAGCTCTGGGCATGTGAAGATGAGGCATTGTCTGTCTCTCTCTGCCGGACATTCTATCTAAGCAGCACGGATGTTGACAAGGCTCCTGGAAGGACAAGAGAAGGTATATTAAAACATACAATTAAGCCCTAGCATACGTAAATATGTCTTTGAGAAGACAGTGAAAGGAGAGCCATGGGACCATGTTTAACTGTGTTAGCAGAGTCAGGGTTTGGAAAAATGCACCATTATTCCTCTAACTTGGTAGATTCATGGAGAAGAAGTAATGTCCTTCATTTAAGATTTTAGTGTATTTCGTTCAGGACTTCCCTTCCCGTGGCTGCTTTAGGGTTGCTAGATTTGGCAAATAAACATACAGGACACTCAGTTACATCTGAGTTTCAGGTGAACAAAGAGTAAATTTTGAGTTGTTTTTTTTTTAGTATGCAATATTTGAGAAAAAAACACATTAAAAAATTATTCACTGTTAATTGGAAACAAACTTAGCTGTTGGTCCTGTATTTTATCTGGCAACCCCAGCCTGTTTAGAGCAGAGTTTCAGTTAATGCCTTGGGACACTGGAGTATGGAAAACAATGCCCTCTGAATTGTGAGGGTGCATAGCAGCTCTGGGCATGTGTGTGTGTGTTAAGGGTATTGAAGGGATAGAGATGTGGAGGCACACAAGTTTCGATAATGGCAAGGACAATGGAGAAGAATTTTCTCTTTGTATGTCAGGGAAAATATACTCCTAAGTTACAGACTGAAAAACACTGAAGAAGCCTTTGTGAAGGGAAATTTTTTACCATAAATTGATTTTTTGGCAAAAATCTTTTTTTTGCCAAAAATATTGTAAAAATTGTTTCTTGCAAAAATTTCAAACTATACAGAAAGGTGTAAAATGGAAAGCAAAAGTATCAAAATCTCCATTATCACTCCCAGAAACTACCATTCTTAACTTTCACTTGTGTATCCTACCAGGACTTTCTTGGGCATAGATTAACATGCGTCTACATATGAATATTTTTAATTTTAAAAATGAAAATATATATTATATACTTTTGCAAATTGCTTTTATTTTCACTTAATAGTATATCTTAGATATCTTTTCATATGTGCCTGTATAGCTATACCTACTTCATTCCTTTTTAACAACTGTATTATAATTTAAATTACAGAATATTTTTATTATGAATTCAGGGGCCACTTAAAAGTGTTTTCTCTGTGCAGAGCTTTGTACAAGTGTTTGCGTCTCACAATTCAATATTCAATTTAGCATCAATACTTGGTATCAGTCCAACAGTATCTCCTCAGAGAGGCCTTCGCTGTTTCCCCTGGGAAAAATAGCTTTGCTCCTTAACCACACTCTCACCCTTCCTAACAAATTACCTTGTGTTGTTTTCCTTAACTGGCATTTATCTCTACCTGAAATGCTCTAATATAGCAAATTGTTTATTTATTTTTGCATAGCTGTCTCTCCCCACTAGCCTGAGACTGCAAAACATACGATGGGTGTGCGAAACGTATCTGTTAATGGATGAATGATCAAATGATTGAATTGAACATACTGTGGCGTATAAAAACAAGGAATGGCAAAGAGGCATGTGATGACTCAGGCAGCAAATAGAACTCAAGGCATACTGTTTTAAGTAATAAAGTCAATTCTATGGGAGCTCATTGAAGGGAGCAAATCATTTATCACAGACAGCAAGGAAAGGCTTCAAGTGAAAGTGAATTAGAAGTGACAGTGTAAGAATGAGAATGACTGACAGGTAGGGACTGTGGGAATGGTAGCACAAGGTAGAGAACGTGTCTAGACAAAGTTTGGAGGCGGGTAATTGCCTGGCATATTTGGGGAGAGGTGTCTTTGCCACCATGGTGGGAGCTCGGGATGTGCATGGGGAAGGGGAAGGATGCACATGGGGAAGGGAAGTGGATTGGGGAGGGATTTGAATGCTATATTGAGAGATTTTGATCATTTTACTCTAAGCACTGGGGAACTATTAAGTATTTTTAAGGTGGGGAGTGATGGGTTAATGATATATTTTAAGAGGGTAATGTTTTCAGCAATGGAAATACTTGTTGAGGTTAGGAAGAAGCATTAAGGGAGAAGACGAGAGCAAGGGCCAGACAGGTTGGAATGACTGACCTATTTAGGTGAGGAAATTTAGCTGTGCTTGATGTCACTCATCAAGATCAGTAGTCGGCAGACCATGGCCTTTGGGCCATGGCCCATTGTCAATTTTTGTAAACAAAGTTTTATTGGGAAATAGTCATGTCCATTCTTTTACATATTGTCTAGGGCTGCTTGCTGCTCCACTGGCAGAATTGAATAGTTGTGACAGAGCCCACATGGCCTGCGAGGCCTAATAAATTTACTACCTGGATCTTTACAGAAAAGGTTTGCTGGTCCCTGATCATGATGAACAGTATCTATATCTCTCTCATGTAGGTCTTAGATAGTGAGATCATTACCATCTTAAAAGAGAGCAAGGTTTATCCCTGTCCCTGGGAACCAAGAGTCACACTTTCCCATCAACCAGCTGTTGCTCTTTGCCTTGAGCTTTGTCTTAAGTTCCAGTGAATTTACGAGCCACAAAAGCCCTGAATCTCAGAAGCCCTAAGATGCAGCCCGGAAAAGCTGATTGGGAAGGAGACTGTGTCCCTGGCCAAGGGCCAACAGTGCAACTTTCTCAAGATCCCATCTTTGCCTTTGCAGAGCCCACCTGGTTGCTTGCCCCTGTTAGGATGTCACCTCCTTGTTATCAGAGCTTCTTGCAGCTCATGTCCTATCCTGGCTTCCTCTTCCTCCAAGGACAATTCAAAGTTTTTGGATTTTCCTTAATAAGAACACAACAGCAGGGACATGACACCCTTTCAAAATGCAGAGGGGGCTTTACATTCACACACACACGGACTCCTCTCTCAAACAGTCTCAGAATGGGAAACCTCACATTCTCAGCAGATGGCCTTTTAGCAGCATCTCAGTTGTTAGGATACCTGTTACCTGATTGATACTTCCAAGATCCTGGTTGAAATCCCTTTGTTTCTTTAGTCTTGAGGATATGCCTTCATGTTTTATGTTTTAAATTGTGGCTGTTTCATATAAAATGGGTTGGCATTTTCAACAAGTTAAAAATTCACCAAGACATCATTCCTCCATTAGTAATAGTGACGCAAACTTTCCATTTTGGTGAATGGCCCTACAGTTCCTCACTTCAAGGTATTGAGTGAAATGGGAGTTTCCTTGCTGACTTTTCTCAGCTTATTTTTCCCCTTGACTTACCCACTTGAAAATTATTACTTGCCTATAAATAGCTCCTACTTATTTCTAAAGTCAAGAGTTTGTTTGTAGGTTGTTTACTAGGATGTCATCAGCCAAACTGCAGTGTCAGGCTGCTCAGGGACAAGCTAATTTCCTTTTGAAAATTGCAATTCTGAAAGCTGCACATATTTTATCTCCATCATCAATAGGAACCAAAGTACATGTAGCTTCATGCTGAGTGATATACCAGCGAGCTAAATAAAAATGATCTCACTCTTACAACTTAAAATAGGTAACATTGGTGTGAACTGACCCTGATGTGGCACACACGAAATTAACTTTCAGGATCTCTGAGCCATCATCCTTCAACAAGAGGCTTGGGTGACTGCCAGTCAAGAGAAGCAAGCCATATGTATTAAGATCTCTTTGAAGAGAGGAAAGAGGCAGTATTTTCAAATAAGTTCCAAATTGAAAGTGACAAGGGCAGATGCTTCAATCTACAGGCAATGATTTGCAAAAGAGCTGTTTGATACATAGGCAATTCTAGGTATCATGCTTCAGGGTATACAGACCGGGGCGGTGGCTCCCTATAGGGTGATTTTGCTTCCTTTCCATCCCCAGCTCAACTCATCATCACCAGGGGACATTTGACAATGTTTGTAGACATTCTTGGTTCTCACAACTGGAAAGGGAGGTGCTGTTGGCATCTGGTGGGCAGAGACCAGGGATGCTGCTAAACATCCTACAATGCACAGGGTAGCTCTTCACAACAAAAGTAAATGGTTCTCCTATGCAGTATCTGAGTTGCCAGGTTGTTTTTTTTTTTTTTTTTTTTTTTTTTTTTTTTTTTTTTTTTTTTTTTTTTTGAGACTGGGTCTTACTCTGTCACCCAGGCTGGAGTGCAGTGGCATGACCTAGGCTCACTGCAGCCTTGGGTTCAAGTGATCCTCCCACCTCAGCCTCCTGAGTAGCTGAGACCACAGGCATGCCACTGAGCCCAGCTAATTTTTTTATTTTTTTTTAAAAGACTTTGTTCATGGCTATTTATAAGATAAATATATACAAATTCATCAGCTTTTCCTATAATACCATAAGCACCTAAAATGAACAGGGTTTCTCCATGTTGCCCAGGCTGGTCTCAAACACCTGAGCTCCAGTGATCTGCCCATCTCAGCCTCCCAAAGTGCTGGGATTACAGGTGTGAGCCACCTTGTCTGGCCAGGAATTTGTCTTCGGTTAGTAGTAAATAGTGAGACATGTAAAAATAGTGAAACACATGCTCAGGTGGGTCTCACTTAGAGGAAGAAGTGGGATTCAGGAGTCCTCAGGATGATGGAAGGGAGAGGCTGTGGAGAGCTGGGGTGGGGCTGGGCTTTCTAAGCCCAGGGATGTGGAATGAGAAGGAATTAGAAGCTGGGTTCACGAAGGACTGAAGAGGACAATTGGAAGTAAGTGATTCTGTAGATGGGAGAAGGGAGGACCTGTTGACTTGCTGGCAGGTAGAGAGTTTCCTACTGGCACACAGATGCCTTCATGTAACCTGGCCTCTGCTCTCATGGTGGGGTGCTCCTGGAAGCACCCTGTCCTCCACCACTCCTGGTATCTCACTCCTCCCTCTCATCACCTTTTCTTCCTAGACATGCTGCTACCTGAGAAATCCCTGGACAGCTCTCACCAAGTGAAGGGTATTTGGGAAATGAGGTCCTTGACAGCGATAAAATTGTTTTCCAAAATTATACAACCTTACTAAAACCATTCCAGTTAAAATCTAGATGAGATTGACTGTCATGAATATTCTTTCTTAATATTTGCTTAGAGATTCCGGTTAATGTAATATTTGTTAAAAAGAATAATTTGTGTAAACTTTGGAATAGAAGAGATAAAATAATCCCCTTTGCTGGATCTGCAACTGTATATTTAGAAAAGCAGTATCTAGTAAAAAAAAATACTAGAATAAATAAAAGACTTTGTTCATGGCTATTTATAATATAAATATATAGAAATTCATTAGCTTTTCCTATATTACCATAAGCACCTAAAATGAACACAGAGAAAATATTCCATTCTAAGTAGCGATGACAATTATAAAAAAATTATTAAAGACATAATTTGTTCTTGAATATGGAGGCTTAGAATTGTATTTTTTTCTAAAACTAATGTGAAAATTTAATTAAATTTTAGAGAATCTCAATAGGTTTTTCTCTTTGAAATTGGAAAAAAAATCATCTTAAATATCATATAGAAAGACAAGTGTCCAAACGTAACTAGGAAAGTGTGACTAAAAGGAAAGAGGGAGTTGGATTTGCTTTAGCAGATAGCAAAACAGTTTCTAATCATATAAAGATGATGTTGTCATAGGAATGGAGAAATAGACCAGCACAAAGGAATAAAGAAAGTAGAAAACATTGTCAACATACGTGAGGATTTAATATATTACAAAGGCGATTTAACGAGAAAATAAGGGATTTTTATAAAAATGGTGTTGGCATAATTTCTTCTTCATGTGTATAAAGATAAAATTGGAATCTGTCTTACATCATGTTCAAAAACAAAATATATTTCAGATGGATTAAAGGCATAAATGCAAAACAATAGAACAACATACAATCAAATCTAGAAAACTTTATGAATAACTTAGGAGGAGAGGACATTTTCTTAGCTAAGACAGAAAACCAGAGACTATAAAAATATATATAAATATGTGCATATATATATATATACAAAAATAACAGTGATGTCAGAGGAGACCATAAATAATATCAAGAAACAAATGATAAATATGGAAAAATATAGCTCCAATGTAGAAGGCCAAGATTTTTGTCTATAATATTTGAAGAGTGCTCATAAAGTAGTAAGGAAAAAGACAAATGATTCAACAAAAATAAGGAAAATGATATGGAAAAGAAATTCACTAGAGGAGAAATCAAAATGCTAACAAATACATGAAGAAGTGCTTACTCTCACCAGTAGTCAGGGAAATGCACATTTCAAAATAACAATGAGCTATCACTTTAGTTCCATCAGACTGAAGAAACTTCCTGAAAACCAAAATACATATTCCATCTGAGGCAGCAATCCCTTTCCTGGGGCCTCAGAAACAAAACTCCAAAATGTGGAGCTCTATCTATAAATCTTATTGATGCTTTGTTTATAACATTAAAACAATCTGGAGATAAGTAAGTGTCTATCAAGACAGGGATGGATAAAAAATATGGGCCCATCCACATCATAATGTATTGTACAACTTTAAAAATAATAACTTAGAACTATCCCATTTGACTTAGGGGAAATTCTATGAGATAGTGTTGAAAAAGAAATGCAGAATGCTGAAATGCTTGTATAATATGATTTCTATTGTTAAACAAGCAATGACTTACCCTTAGGATAGTATAAGTATGCATGTGAGCAGGGAGAAAAAGACATAGAAGGATACCTAATAGGTTTTTAGTGCTGTGAGGGTAGATAGGAGGTAGGAAGGTGGAGGCCAATAAAAAGGGGAGAAAAAAAGACAAGACTGTAATACCTGCCTCCCCCCTATCTGTAACATGACTCAAGTTTTAATTTCTCTAAAATCAATATATCTATTTTGTGTGTTTTTGTTATTTATTTATTTATTTTTAAGAGATGGGGGTCTCTCTCTCTCTTGCCCAGACTGGACTTGGGTGGCACAATCATGGCTCACTGCAGTCTTAAACTCCTGGGCTCAAGCCATCTTCCTGTGTCAGCCACCCAGGTAGCTGGGATTGCAGGTGTGAGCCACCGTGTCTGGCTTGTGTGTTTCTGTGTGTGTGTGTATGTATGTATGCATACCCAAGTTAACTGGTTGGAAGAAAAAGAGAAATTAAAAAATAATGATTTTCAAAAATATC
Organism: Nomascus leucogenys; assembly: GCF_006542625.1. Taxonomy (NCBI): domain Eukaryota; kingdom Metazoa; phylum Chordata; class Mammalia; order Primates; family Hylobatidae; genus Nomascus; species Nomascus leucogenys. The sequence continues at coordinate 62,766,969 of NC_044386.1, read as the reverse complement.
CTATGAATTTATACAGCAGTTTTCTTTCAAAGAACTCTGAACGCTTTGATGTAGACCATTCATTTTATCCTCACAACTTTCCTGGGAGTTGTGACCTTTAAATGTCAAACCCCACAGGACTCTGCCTGGCTCCAATGATGGATATCTGGAGTGAGATGCCTGCAGCAGCCCCTTTTCATCTTTGTGTCAGAGTATGTGGGGAGCTGGACTTTGCTGCTGGGCTATGCTTGCCTGCAGGGCTGTGGGTTTCTTCAAGCTCCTCTGTAATTTCCGTACACCTCCATATATAACTTACCCTTTTAGATGAGAGAGAGTGCTCTAAGGCTTTCCCAGGTGCAGGTTCTGGAGCCCGGATCAGGGCACAAAAAGAACAATCAGTCAAGGAATGCCCCACCGAACCATCTCCATGGACTGACATAGCAAGATCCCTAAATGGGAGAACCAGTTCTACTAAGCAGGGCATGCACTGCTCTGTAGAGTGGAAACCGGGGGGCTCTTCCCCACAGAGGTTGTATGGGGTGCTGTGAAAATCATGGCTTTGGAATACAAGAGTCAAGGATGAAATTCTGGTTTTACCGTGTGCTGGGAAATGTACTTTTCTGAGCTTAAAAACTGACTCCTCACCAGATAATTTTCACTTACCAGGTAATTGTGCGGATTAACTAAGACGATGACTATAGAAGCATCAACACCTGCCTGGCAGGTAGGAGGAGCTTAACCAGCAGGTGGTAGGGAAACAATATTAAAAACCTATCAGGATTTGGCCTTGTGTTCTCTCCATTTCTCCTTTAATCCCTCTGGCCTTTTTTAAAGATGTTTATTGAGTCACTATTACCAAATATTGGCCCCTGGAAATCTCATAGTGTAATTAAAAAGATGAAGAAGGAAACAGATACTCTGTGGTGTCATGGAGAATTTGTTAAAGACTTTTAATTGAGGTATGTACTGAATGCTTTGAGCACACGTAGGAGGATAACCTCATGTGTGTGCAGTAGCCAGGAAAGACTAGAGAAGATGATACTTCAGAATTCACCTGGATGATTAGGGGATAGGGAGTAAGTGGTAATGGGTATGTGCTGGTGTGACGAAAACTTACAGACAGGATGACAGATATGCAAAAAAGCCAAAAGGTGAAAAACTATTGATGTTAACATTTATGGCTATTATTTTTGGTATAAAAATTAACCTGACTTAACAAAGGATTTTGTACAATTACTGTTACCTGTATTGATTAAAGTGGTTTAGACCCAATAATACAGAAGTGTGGAAACGTTGCAGCAGTTTATGAGGATAACTAAATTATATTAAAATGGGAGCTGTGATCCCAGTCTTCAAGATGGCTCCAATGACCCCTGCCTCCTGGTTTTCAGGCCCTTGTATGGCCCCTCCCACAGTGGACCAGGGTTGGTCTGTTTGACTAATAGAATATAGAAGATATAATGGTGTGGCATTTGCCAAAGAAGTTATAAGATTCTATAGCTTCTGTCTTGGGCTCTCTTTCTCTGTCTTGGATCACTCTGTCTGGGGGAAGCTGGCGGCCAGCTTGTGAGGACACTCAGGCAGGCTTTGGAAAGGCCCACGTGGAGAAGTGAGTCTGCCAGCAACAGTGGGAGTGAGCTGGAAGGCACATCCTTTAGCCTCAGATGACTGCAGCTCTGCCTGAGAGCTTGCTGCAACTTCATGAGAGATCCTCAACCACCTGCTAAGCTCCTGTTGGATTCTTGACCCACAGAATCTGTGAGATGATAAATATTTGCTCTTTAAGGATAATTTATTATTTAGCAATAGATATTTGTCTCCCATTCTTTATCTTTCTCTGCATCAATGCCCTTTGCTATATGATATTGCAGTTTCTCCTACTAGAAGTACAATATATATCCTTTCCCCACCATGTTGAACTTGGCCATGTAACTTGCTTTGGCCTATGGAATGTGGGAAAAAATGACCATATGTCTCTTACTAGCTATTTAGGCCTTGAGATGTGTCACATACTTCTGCTCACCTTTTTGATGGTAGCTGATAGTAGCTGATCCCCTTTCAACCCCAGTCCCATAAGGAACACGTTAACAGAGCCACTCCAGCCAAACTGTAGACTAGGAGCCTGAGAATAAATTATTGTTTCAAGCCATTGGGTTCAGGGTGTTGGTTACACAGAATTAATGTGGCAATAAGAAATTGATGCTATCCCTTCAGATATGTCAGGAGAAAAGGACACATAAAGATGTGGTCAATGAGATTGGAAATACAAGTTGAGACTCCATTTTGAAGGGCCTTGAGTACCAAACTACACAGTTTGGATTTTTTTTTTTTTTTTTTTTTCTGCAGGAAGCACATACAATTCACTTGAGAACACTGTCATAGCATTGTTGAGAATGGACTAAAGACAGCAAGCCTAGAGGCAGAAGTCTAGGCTTCTAGGAAGTTTGTGAGAGTCCATATGAGATGTGTGATACGGGCTTGAATTAGGGCATGGACAGTAACAGTGAAAGGGGAGAATCGATTTAATGTTGAGACTGTCTCCTGAAACAACTTGTCCTGATTACTAAAGGGATGTGTGGGGAGAGAAAGATTCCCACTGTAGACTGATGCCTTCGTGAAGCCAGGAAGCCTAGCCTAATTAAATTTTCAGGCAGAACCCATTATTTATTCTTTCTGGATCAATGAAAGAAGTACAAGTTATTTCATAGGATGTTGGGCAAAGCCAATGCCCAAATGCCTGCCAGGGCACATCTGAACTCAAAGTGAATGTTCAAGGATCCATCTTGCTTTCAAGAGAACACTCCCTTTGCATACACATAGATAATTTCCCTTCCTCTCCTTGACCTCACCCTGGCCAATTCCTCCAAAGTTAGGGGAGTATGGGTTAGCTGTGGGTTTCTTTGTTAGAGGAACTCTCAGACATAGTTTATAGGTTGCCCATGGGAAATTTGGTCAGAGCAGGGTCAAAGGCTTCATGAGAAACCTAATCAGTTTCTACCACTTGATCTGAATTAAGACGAGGATTCCAAGCAGGACAGGTTTGAGAGACTTTCCTCCTCACTCTGGAGTCATAAGTTTGGCTAGAAAAATTGGGATCCATCTGGTATTTTCTACACATTAACATATTAGCTGGGAGGAGTCTTATGTTATTGCCTAAGAGTGGGAGATGGTATAGACTGATTGTGATGATCATTCCTGCATATTGGTACAAAGATGTGTGTGTTTCTGGCAAGCAGAAGTATGCTAAATGAAGCCTAATAAATACTTGTTGATATGCAATGTTCATTGAATGAGACTGGCTAGTCTATATCTGTCAGACAGAATTACAGAGATTCATTCTTGGCTGTAAATATGGAGTCTGGGAAATTTGCAAATGCATCAGGGATTTTCAGATGTAAGAGACTTAGAGCCATGAGAGAGAATATTATACCATTTTTGTGTCTTGTGATCTAGGCTCAGGCCAACCTGTAATGTAGTAAAGGGTAATTCATAGGCTCAGTGTCTCAGGCTTGTCACATGGAAAAACTTTTCCTATAGAAATTTCCCTACTGGTCTGTTGAGAGAATTAATTAGTATTTGCAAAGAATTTACAAAGACCTTTGAAAACTGGAAAGCAGCTAGAAAGTACAGTTATAACAGCTGTTTCCTCCAAGTTAGAGGAGTGTGGCTTAGCTGTGGGCCTCTTTGGTGAATAAACTCTGAAGCCTGATCCTGAAGAGATTAGGAATAATATTTGTAGTGTAGTGTGTAGTGATGGTTCTTACAACTGGTGGCACGATTCAGGACTGCTCCATCCAGGAGACTAGTATGACTTGAACAGAAGTTTGAGTAAGCAAGATGTTGAGCATAGAGATCCATGCAGAAACCACAACCACCTGTTACCTTGAACATCATAGCAAAGATGGCTTTACAGTAATCTTCTTTGGAAACAGTGCCGTTAAGTCAACAAGGGCTGCAGGTGCTGGGGATGGCTCAGACCACACTAAGCCATGTGCACATTAGCCTCATGGTAAGGAACCAGGGTCTATTGTTGGATGTGGTCACTCTCCGTGGCAAACACGGCATTTCTACTCAGAAATTACAGTTAGACATTGAGACTTGGGATTTAGAAATATTTGTTTCTGTTGCATTTCTTGTTTAGGTCCAGGGACTCTGCCAGGGCACATTTCATCGGATGTGAAATCAGGAAAGATCCTCTGGAGGACTCTCATTTGGAGGGTGAGGAGTGAGGCCAGAGAGGTGAAGTGTCTTCCCAAAGTCAGGCAGCTCATCTGTGGCCAAGTCGGAGACCAGCACCCGGTCTTCTAACACCTAATCGATGAATGATCTTTACCATTTTACCACTTTTGTTCTGCTTCACTTCTTGGCATTGATCATATCCCACTCTGACTCCCAGGAAGAAGTCATCTGCCCCCTTCAAATGAAGAAGCAGACAAGCCTACTGCTAACCTCCATGATCCCTCCTGAGAAGGTCCCCAAGGGTCTCCCCGACTCCAGCCAGAGGGTAGTCCATTGCCTTGGCTTATCTTCTATTGGCCTCACTGGGCCTGACTTTTCTTCTCTACACACTTTCCCTTCCCCCCAGCCTCCAGCCAGTAGGAGAAAATCCTCTGTATTTTATGGCACCCTTCTCAAGAAATATTTGAATTTTACCAGTTCCTTTTAACAAAAGAATCCAAGGGGTGACTAATGGTAGAAAGTAGGTACATAGGAAGTCCAGTGAGGGAGTCCAGTTAGGACAAGGAGATTTTCTTGTGCTCCTGTGCTATAGAAATTTCCCTACTGTGGCCCGTTACTCTGTCTGTACACACAACTGAGCTTGGACCCCACTAATTTGCCTTAAAGGAAAGGGTGGCTCATAGTTTTGGGCATGCTTTGATATAAAGCAAATTAGTAGTATTACAGATATAACACATTCTGTAAGATACTAAACAGATAACTAGAGCTAGAGATAGGCAACTATTAATATTATGATTAAATGGTAGTCAGTCTATAGAAAAATGAAAAGAAAGAACGTAATTTTTAATATCTTACCACCTAATTTGTAAATGTCTTCTAGTTAAACAGGGCATGATAACCTATCTGCAATGTAGTTACATCTTACTTTTGTAGATTATTATCCGGAGAATAACAACTGGACACGGTCTAGTATCATCCTTTGAGACCTTGAACACGTAAATTGTTTTTCCCTTATCTCTTTAATCTCCTAGTCTGTAAATAAGGCTAATAAATACCACATGTCACATCTAAAAATCACATCCTTTAAATTTAACCTCCTCTAAATAGTCTTAAATTTTTTTAATGATAGATAAAATCCTAAGTATTTATTGTGTACAACATTTTATTATGAAGTATATATACATTGTGGAAGGACTAAACCTAGCTAAATAACATTAGCATTACCTCACGTAGTTATCATGTTTGTGGTAAGAACACTTTATATTCACTCTCTTAGCGTTTTTCAACAAGACAATGTATTGTTTACTATAGTCACCATGTTGTATAATAGATTTCATAAACTTTTTCTTCCTATCTAACTGAAATTTCATAGCCTTTGACCAACAATCTCCCCAACCCACCCCAGTCACCTCAGTCTCTTGTAATCACCGTTCTACTCTCTACTTCAATGAGATTAACTTTTTTAGATTTCACATGTGAGTCAGATCATGCAGTATTTGTCTTTCTGTGCCTGACTTATTTCACTTGACATAATGTCTTCCAGTTTCATCGTGTTGTTGCAAATGATAGGATTTCCTTCTTCTTTATGACTGAATAGTATTCCATTGTGTGTATATATACTACAAGGGTATCCAATCTTTTGGCTTCCACAAGCCACATTGGAAGAATAAGAATTGTCTTGGGCCACACATAAGATACACTAACACTAACAATAGCTCATGAGCTAAAACACAAGTTGCAAAAAAAATCACAATGTTTTAAGGAAGTTTACAAATTTGTGTTGGGCTGCATTCAAAACCATCCTTGGCTGCATGCAGCCCATGGGCCACAGGTTAGACAAGCTTATACCACATTCAAAACATCTCTTCATCCACTGATGGACACCTACGTTGATTCCATATCTTGGCTCTTGGGCATAATGCTGCAATAAACATGGGAGTGAGGGTATCTCTTTGACACGCTGATTTTATTTCCTTGGGTTAGAAACCGAGTAGTGGGATTGCTGGATCATATGGTAGTTCTATTTTTAATTTTTTGAGAAACCTTTATACTGTTTTCCATAATAGTGGTGTTAATTTACATTCCTATCAACAGTTTGTGAGGGTTCTCTTTACTCCACATCCTTGCAAATTAACTTTTGTCTTTTTGATGATAGCCATTCTAACAGTTGTTAGCCTCACCTAAATATTCTTAATTATATCAACTATCAGCTGTCACAATAATATTGCATAACAAACAGCCACAAAACCTCAATGGCATACAGTGATGCTTTTGTCAGTGGTTAGGGTACCCACTGGGACTACTGTGAGACAGACTTGAGCCAAAACCCCATTCATTGCTTGACTTTCATAATATCCTACTGATGGATGGATCACAGCGGTGCTTTAGATCTACAGTAATTAGTGGATGTCCAGTATTCACTGAAAAACCTGATCATTTTTCCTTCTCCAATGCACAATTTCCTGGATAAAGGCCATAAGTGCCTTTAGGGAGAGCTAAGAGGAAGATTTAGTATCTGTGTTTTTTGTCTGGTTAGCATGGTCCTTACTCAAGGGGACTCATTCTCTTCTTTTTTTTTTTTTTTCTCGAGATGGAGTCTCGCTCTGTCGCCCAGGCTGGAGTGCAGTGGCGTGATCTCGGCTTACTCCAAGCTCCGCCTCCCAGGTTCATGACATTCTCCTGCCTCAGCCTCCCGAATAGCTGGGACTACAGGCGCCTGCCACCGCCCCTGGCTAATTTTTTGTACTTTTTAGTGGAGATGGGGTTTCACCATGGTCTCAATCTCCTGACCTCGTGATCCACCCACCTCAGCCTCCCAAAGTGCTGGGATTACAGGCATGAGCCACCACGCCTGGCCCAGTCTCTTCTTTATTCAAGGGGTTCTGGGTCTGTGAACTGGCTCAAGGTTGGGAATTGGTTGTTACTTAGATTTCTGTTGTTGAAAACTGGTAAAATAATTCAGTTCATTTGTTGTTTATTGTACCTCCTCTTAAGTCACACTTTGTATCTTGACCACATGAGTCTTCTTCACACAGAAACCCACTGAGATTTAGGTCTAGTAAAGGAGCAGTGAATGGTGGTGGGATTAGGGCTGGAAGAAGATCAAGGAAGGCAAAATATCTCAGGAGTTCCAGCAAGGCAAAATATCTCAGGAGAGGTAATGATAGGCTCTTCAGATAAGAGGAGACTAATCTCCTTAGGGGAAGAAGGGCTGCCTCTATTGGCAAAGGAGACTTAAGAGAGTTAAGGAGTTTGAATCGACCAGCTTCATTGGGATTTACCCATATATTCACATCCCAATACTCAGGGTTCCATTCTCTATCAGTTAAAAAGTATTTTTTGTTTGTTTGTTTTTTATTTTGAGATGGAGTCTCACTCTGTCACCCAGGCTGGAGTGCAGTGGCACGATCTAGGCTCACTGCAAGCTCCACCTCTCGGGTTCATGCCATTCTCCTGCCTCAGCCTCCTGAGTAGCTGGGACTACAGGTGCCCACCACCACGCCCGGCTATTTTTTTTGTATTTTTAGTAGAGATGGGGTTTCACCATGTTAGCCAGGATGGTCTTGATCTCCTGACCTTGTGATCTGCCCGCCTTGGCCTCCCAAAGTGCTGGGATTACAGGCATGAGCCACTGCGCCCTGCCTAAAAAATACTTTTGGAGATAAAGTCTCACTGTGTTATCCAGGCTGGAGTGCAGTGGTAAAATAGCTCACTGCAGCCTCAAACTCTTGGGCTCAAACAATCCTCCCACATCAGCCTCCTGAGCAACTGGGACTACAGGCATGCATCACTACATCTGAATAATTTTTTAAACTTTTTTTGTAGAGATGCGGTCTTGCTATGTTGTAGGGGCTGTTCTGGAACTTCTGGCCTCAAGCAATTCTCCTGCCTCGGCCTCCCGAAGTGCTAAATTACAGGTGTAAACCACTGCGCTCAGCCTCTTTACCAGTTAATATCCTAACGTTAACATAGGAGACTCTATGAGGAAGGGAAGTCAATTTGCATTGTAAGTCAGCCACCTGCTGTTCTAGACTTTGGGTGTGGCTTTTGAAAATCTTAGCCCTAAGGCAGAAGGAGATAAAGGTTTCTTTTAGGGTAGTCATATATTTGAGGCCCCTTATGTAGATCTTGAGCTGGGAATTTAGTCCTGAGCTGTTTTTCTGTTTTCTACACGTTTTCAAGCACATTTAGAAGGAAACAACAAAACCACTCTTAGTACCAATTTTTGTATTAGTCAGGGTTCAATCAGAGAAGGAGAAACCACTATGAGAGATTTTGTTACCATATAATAAATTTCTTATAGAAATTTGACCTTATGGAATTGTGGGCGTTGTTAGTTTATGTGCATGTTTTTCACATGCATAACACATGCTATTGTGCATATGCGCACATACCCCAAATACATAGAATATCTTTACTTCTGGCAAAAGAGTAGACTAAGATAACCTGAAACTCTCCCACTACAAATTGTGAGAGAAGCCAAATAAAGTGTGTAAAAATTTTTTGAAATATTTTGCTAAGCTTGCCAGAAAAAAAGGAAATCCCTAGATCCCAGAAATGAAGATGGAGCTGAAAACCAGATTAGTAAACTTGTGATCTGACACGTGGCTACCCTTGGAGTGAAGATTATGGGTTCCTGCAATCTGGGGCTTAGGTTTAAGGATGACAGTGTTAAATAAGGAGCTAGAACTTGCATGATATAGGGAATAAATCTGAGGTTTCTGCAAAAGCCAAGACATTTGAGAAGCTAAGGCTGTACCCTCAATGATAGGGTGAAAAAACAAGCAAACAAACAAACTCCCCCAACCTGCCCTGGCAAAAAAAAAAAAAAAACAATGGCCAAAAGATACAAAAAGGAAACCTCTGTGTTTCCATATGGTTCTTGATGAAAAAAAGTCTGACCTGAGAAAATGAAACCACCGACCTATACTTTACATGGACTTAATATCCACATTTATTTGCCTGCATGGTTACAGGAATTCGAAATGTATAATAAATGATATGAAACAGTAATAAATTGATAAGCAGTGATACAAATGAAAACAATAATAGGATCAACAAAATAATGAGTTTTGGGGATGTAATTTCAAGGTGGAATTAAAAATAGAAGAAAACTATTACACGTAGAATAGGAGTTTACTGAATTTAAAATGTTTTAATAGTCTATTATTTATAAGAAGTTAGAAATATTGGTTAAATTAAGATTTCTGTTGATTAATCATATTTAAGAATGTTAAGGGTAATCTCAAAATATAGAAATAGAAAATATTGGTTTAAAACCAGAACAAGGCAAAAGAGGAAATAGAAAATATGATAAATCCAACAGTTTAAGATAAAAAAAAAAGAAAAAGAAGGAGTAAATAAAAAGCCCAAAACAAAATTACAGAAATAGGTCCAAATAAATATATCAGTAATCATTATAAATGTAAATGGCCTAAATTCACCAGTTCAGATACAGAGACTCAGATTCTTTTAAGAAAAACTGACTTTAGGCTGGGTGGGGCGGCTCACACCTGTAATCCCAGCACTTTGGGAGGTGAGCAGATCACCTGAGGTCAGGAGTTTGAGACCAGCCTGGCCAACATGGTGAAACCTCGTCTCTACTAAAAATACAAAAATTAGCTGGGAGTGGTGGCACATGTCTGTAATCCCAGCTACTCATGAAGCTGAGGCACAAGAAATGCTTGAACCTGGGAGGCAGAGGTTGCAGTGAACTGAGATCCAAGATTGCACCATTGCACTCCAGCCTGGGCAACAGAGTCAGAGTCTGTCAAAAATAAAAAAAAAAAAAATAAAAGAAAAAAACTGACTTTAAAAGCTTGATATGATGGCTTGATATGATGGTTTCAAAATACAAAAGTATAATACCACAAAAAGTTGAAAATAAACTAGTGGTAAAAGAGATACTATGAAAATACTAACACAAGGAAAGCTAGGGACTCACACAAATATAAAATAAAATAGACTGTAAAATGAAAACATTATGCATGAAGATGATTATTTTATAGCAATAAATAGGAATAACTTTTACAATTAAAACTTTAAATTAAATTAAAATCCTGAGCGAGCAAGTATCTAGCAACATGGTCTCAAAATATATAAACCCCAAACTGAAGAACTTCAAGGAGAAATCAACAAATCAACAACCACAATAGGAAATTGTACTGTATACATTAGTTAGAAATTGATAAATTAAGAAGACAAAAAAACAGATAAGGGCACAGGAATTTTGACTAATATGATTAACATGGTAGGTATGATGGATATTTATAAAACTTTGTACACATCAATTAGGAAATATATATTCATTTTAAGGGTAAATGTAACAGTTACCAAAATTGATCACATGGATTGAATTGGCCTGGGGTAGATCTCAGGAATCAGTTTTTTTCTAAAGTTCCCCAAGCAATTCTAATGTGTAGTCAGGATTGAGAGATGCTGTATTATAGCAATTTAAAATGCATGACCTGTATTTTCATGTAATTATGTGAATACATCTTGAAAAAGCTGATGTTGAGAAGAAAAAAGCCAGTTAAAAAGGAGCATGTATTATGTTTATGTCAAATGTTTAAAAACACAGTAGTTTATTTGTGATAAAAGTATAAGTTGTATGTTATAAAACCACGAAAATAAGTATGAAATGACATAACTCTGGGAAGAAACAGGAGGGAAAGTGTTGGAGAAGGACACTAACTAGACATTGAATTATTTCTAAAAAACAAAATATTTCAAAATATCAAAGGTCAAATCTGGGACAGGCATGGTGGCTCATGACTGTAATCCCAGCACTTTGGGAGGCCGAGGTGGGAGGATTCCTTGAGTCCAGGAGTTTGAGACCAGCCTGGGCCACAAAGCAAAACCCTGTCTCTACAAAACAACTACAACAAAAGGTCAAATCTGGTGGTTGGTGTATGGAATGTTGTTATATAATTTTGGTCCTTTTGTGTATTTGAAATATCTCATATTTCAAAAATTTAACAAAAAATAAATTCATAGATGAATTAGGTCTCATGTCCACTGTGCAATACAGAGAGCATATCTATTGACCAGGGAAGGAGCCTGTAATTGTTTTTTTTTCTTATAAGGTTTCACAGCATGATATTGTCTTGGTGATTCCACAATGGACCTGAATCTTTCAGGCTCAAAATTTTGATTTGTCAGCACATCAGTTAAGTGAGAAATACAACTTTTTTGTGGACCCAAATATTCCTCAGTGATGGGTACATTCTCAGACTCACCTTATGTTGGAAGAGGAGCCCTATGGAGATGTTTGCTTAGAGAGCACAAGAATTAGCCTAAGAGGAATTGTTTAAACAATAGCATGTTCAGTGGCATCAGGCTCTGATAACCCCTGAGGCAGTTATCTCATAATGGGATTGGCCTTGGCAATATGATTGAAAGTCTCAAATTCCATTTGCTGAGATTCTCTCTGCTCTGAACAGAGCTGAATGAGCAGAGTCTACATCTGACTCTGTGAATATCATTTTTTCGGGCTTTCAAGGCCTTTGCTACCCTCCATACGTCCAATCTGGATTCACCACTTTTCCTCTCTGCTCCCATAGCTCTTTGCAGACTTCTGTTGGCACTGAGCACACAGGATTTGAAAATTTCAAATTATGTGTCTGTCTCTCCAACTGGACTGATTGCTCCACCAAAGGCAAGAACCACGTCATTTAAACTTTCTATCCTTTAAGTCCTTGATGCTGGTTGCAGACTATTTTGAACTCTGCTTCTGGGCATGTGGTAGGATTGTACCTCCTGACCCCCTGAGGCCATCTGGCTGGTTCTGTATGAGTGTGATTTGTGTCAACTCTGGGCCAGAGAGGCTAATTGTCAGATGGAGACCTTCCCACCCCCTTGGCTATTTCCTTGGCTGATCAGCAATGTAGAGCAGTGAGTGCTCTGTCAACCCAGGGCTCTGAGTGGGCATGATGGAGATGAAGAACAGATTGCCAGCCAACCCATGCTGCATGTTCAGTGTGAGTGTGAAATAATCCTTCCTGGTTTTAAGTCACTATGACGTGGGGCTGTCTGTTACAACATTAGCAATTCCATCCTGACTGATATGTATCCCCAGCATCTGGTATGATGCTGGCACCTATAGGTGCTTAATAAATGTTTGCTGAAAAAACTAAACTAGTCTAGGAGAATATTAAATAAAATAGTGTTTGTGAAAGTGTCAGGCATCTAGGAAGCACTCAGTAAATATTAGTTGGATCCAAGGAAGACATCTATATTATGTTTCTTTTTATTTTTTGTTTTTATTTTTAGAGACAGGATCTTGCTCTGTTCCCCAGGCTGGAGTGCAGTGGCACTGATTAATCATAGCTCACTGTAATCACTAAGTCCCAGGCTCAAGTGATCCTCCCACCTCAGCCTCCTGAGTAGCTAGGACTGCAGGTGTGCACCACTGTTATGCCCAGGTAATTTTAAAATATTTTTGTAGAGACGGGGGTCTCACTTTGTTTCCCAGGCTGGTCTTGAAATCCGGGCTTTAAGTGATCCTCTTGCTTTGGCCTCCCAAAGTTCTGGAATTACAGGGATGAGCCAACCTGCTCAGTCTTAGGTTTCTTTTTAAATGCATACTTCAATTGTGTGTGGGAACGCCTGTCTGGTGGAATGAAAATTAAATTACTAAATTAGATATCATTATCAAGAACAAGAGGAATATCATTTATAGCCAAAGACAAAAAGTGATTACAGAACACATTTCTCAAGCAGAATATTTAATATCTCAAATTAAACAAGCATCCAATTAAAAAAGAGTCAGCATTTAAAATCCTGTGGTAGATCTCTTATACTCCAGCTAGGCTGTGTAATTTCTTTCAGAAATACTCATTTAGCTCTTCACTGCCCTCTCCAGGTTCCACAGGTTTTCCTGAGATGGGGAAAGACCCATTTGTTACCAGCAGTGGGGGGTTGCAAGGAGGAGGGATAATGGGTGCTAAAGCATAGGAAATATTTATTTTGAATAGTTTCCTTGGCTTCTGTAATTGTTGCTACTGCCTGCAATGGGCATGACAGCTGAAATAGGGCTTCTTAATAGCTAAACTCCAAGCAAACCTACTTAGTAAGTAAGCAGCCGCTAATGTTTATTGAGTATGTAACAATGTCCTAAGAATTTATGAAGGGTGCAAAACATAAATAAAGTTCCTCCCCACAAGGAACTTATAAAGTACCTGGATGAACTTTGCACAGGAGGCAACTTGCAAAAGTACAAGGGATGATTACTGGTCTGTGTTGGGCGAAGCCCAGGTTGCGTGTGTCGGCCTGTGTGAACATGTATTTCCTTTCTGTATAGAGAATGAATTGCCTCTTGTGTAACTGTGCTAGATGAAGTGCTTGTGTATGTCATCTGCTCTTCTCCTCCAGGAAGAAGAGCTGCCAGGTCCCGGGAGAACAAGAACAGTGCTTTCTCCAAATTTTAACAGGAGTACATGGTGGGAGTGAGAGCTAGTATTCCTGTAGTAGAAGCTGAAGACAGAGTAAAAATAATTAATTCATGGGAAAAATAAATAAACAAACAATTGTACTCAGCCAGAGGAAAAAGATAGTTAAAACCAAAACATGTAACGCAACCTAGAACAGTCTGTGCAATCTAGCCTCTGCTGTCAACTTCATCTACCATCACGTCCCCCATTATTCACAGGGCTCCACCTTGTATTCCAGTTGTTCCTCTCTGGAACATTTTATGTCTCTTCTCTCTGAGGGACTCAGCTCTTGGTATTTGTCTTGCTCAGAAATCTCTTCCATAGATCTTCACAATGGCCGGCTTGTCTTAGGTGTTAGTTCAAATATCACCCTCTCAGAGAGACCTTGCCTGACTGCCACTATATACATGGAGGGTTTCCAGAACAAATGAAGGTATTGAACAAATGAGCGCCATAAAAATGGAAACAGGGTGCTCTGCTTGGTTTTTTAGAGAAATGGAAATAGTGGCCTCATGCATAGAGATGACATTCCTGAGATTATCCGGTAGATCTGGACTCTGGAGCTCTGAGTCTAAACGCACTGCTCTCCAGACGGAGTCTGCAGACGGACCTCTTGTCATTAACTACCGTGTACCTACAATTTGTTATCAATGAAATGTGTGTAGCTTTTATTTCATGGCCTTGGGAAGCATCCTTAAATCTTTTGTCCTTTAGTTTCTTCATCTGAGGTTAACAATATATGTATTTTGAAAGGCTGTAGAAACTGGGAAGAAACATTTGCAACTTATAGCACAAAGAGTTAATAACCATAATACGTAAAGAGCTTCAAAAAACAGAAGAAAAAGGCCAACACATCTATGAAAAATGGGTTGGAAATATGAGCAGAGAGTTCACAGAAAAAGAAAGGAAAATGGCTCCTGCATATATGAAAAGACTCTCAACCATACTTTTAATGAATACACTTTAAAACTTCATTGAGATACAATATTCTCTCCTGTCAGACTGACAAAAATCTAAAAGATTGACAACATATTTTGTTGGTGAGGCTGTGGTGAAATAGATGCTTCCGTACATTGCTAGTGGGAATGTAAAATGGTATGAGCCTCGTGAATGGGAATTTGATATATCTAGTAAAATTACATATGCATTTTCCCTTTGATCCAGTAATCGAATTTCTAGGAATCTATCCAAAAATATGTTGTAAAACTACACAAATACTTTTATATGTGACTATACATTGCAGCATTGTTTATAATAGCAAAAGCTTGGAAATTGGTTGAATAAGGCAATGGAAGATCCACTCAGTGGAATACTATGCAGCTATAAACAACAAGAAGACGACCTCTGTATTAGTCTGCTTTCATGCTGCTGATAAAGACATATTTGAGACTGGGCAATTTATAAAAGAGGTATATAATGGACTTATACTTCCACATGGCTGGGGAAGCCTCGCAATCATGGTGGAAGGTGAAAGGCACATCTCACATGGCAGCAGACAAGAGAAGAGAGCTTGTGCAGGGAAACTCCCCTTTTTAAAACCATCAGATCTCATGAAATTCATTTGCTATCATGAGAACAGCATGGGAAACACCTGCCCCCATAATTCAGTCACCTCCTAGGACATGTGGAAATTATGGAAGTTTCAATTCCAGATGAGATTTGGGTGGGGACACAGCCAAACCATATCAACCTCTATACATTGCCATGAAGTGATGACCCCAATAACATGTTTAGTGAGGAGAATTCTTGGCCCTTGTGTATTTTTTTTTCTTTAAGTTATCTGCATTGAACAAGTCTTAAATTTACAGTTAGAAAAATCAATAGTATTTTTGTTTTACT
Source organism: Nomascus leucogenys (assembly GCF_006542625.1). Lineage (NCBI taxonomy): Eukaryota > Metazoa > Chordata > Mammalia > Primates > Hylobatidae > Nomascus > Nomascus leucogenys. Next base: position 62,751,541 of record NC_044386.1, on the reverse strand, counting down.
TTGAATTACCCAGAAGCTCATGAACTTTCTGACCAAAATCCTTTCCCAGAAAGTTTCTCAGTTGAGAACCTGTGAAGTCCAATTCATTTATATGTTAAGATTTGTGCTATGGGATGTTGATAGCCTGGTGAAATTGACCCAGCCTGGCATGATCCTGGCATCTATTTGAAAGGTGTAGGTTCAGAAAGGAGAGTGCTTCACAGGCTGCCACATTCCTCTGAAGATAATCTGCAGGTTGGACCTGCTGCCATTAGGCTGTTAGGCTGCCTAGGGGATGGTTGCTGGCTGGATTAACCAGATTTGCCATTGGCAGGTGGGAGATTTGCACCCCCAGAATTAGGCTTGCTACTCCATTAAGCTTTTGACCACCTAATTTAAACTATATTATTATTTTCTCAATAGGCAACACATTTACATTTTAAAATGCAAAGAGTACAAAAAGATAGGCCGTGAAATGTCTCTTTCTGACCTGGTTCCCCAGGCATGAAGTTTCCCTCCCAAAGGCAACTAATCTGATAGGAGAATGAGGAAAGAAAGAGGAAGAAAGTCAATAAGGCCAATATTGGGAAGGTTACACTTGAGGAGACCTGGGGCTCAAACCTTCTAGGGCACTGGGAGACAGTATAAAATTTATAGTGTCCTGTGGATTTTGGATAACCTGTGTGTATAGGGGAGATATTTTATACAGTAGCAGCAGGCTATCCACTTGTGCCATACGTCGCTTTTGTGTGACTTAATATCTCTTGGTAATTGTTCCATGTCAGTGCCCAAAAAGCTTCCTCATTCTTTTTTTTGCAACTGTTCAGTTATCTATTTATGGTTACATCATATTATATTTAACCCATTCTTTACTGGTGTGTGCTCCCATTTGTTGTTCCATTTTGAGCACCAGATTTTAAAACTCATTCCTATAGGACACACAAACGATTTTATTTCCTACGAGGAGCTCCGTGGCTCCCTGACTTGCTCAACTGTTTTAAACCCCCACCCCACATGGAATAAGCACACTTTACCATTCTCTCACAACAACAATTAAGTCAACTTACCTTTGAATAAGTAGCTAGGGGTGGGGGGGACACACCCCTGAAGTGTGGGTTTAGGTTTGTTTGATTGGGGCGTGTGCCGGGGTGGGTGGAGCAGGATGAAGAACTCTTCATTAGTGTTTCTCATGTTTGAAGTCAGATCTTCTTCCCTAGCTGGGGCCAGAGTCTTCAAGCTTCTAACAGGAGTATCTAGAGCCACTGAATCTTTCAGAGAACAGGTACAAAAGCTCTCAGCTGGTGTACGAGCAGAGGAAGCGCCTTTACAAGGGGCTGCTTGGAAATGGGGGCAAACTGCTAAATAAGCCTGCAAAAGCAGAAAAGGGCCCACGGTATTTTTAAACCTCTTACAAATAGGAGCAAGCCCAAATTTAACACTGGCTGGCTTTTTAATGTGGCTTTCTTTTTCACCCACCTTCCCTTCAAAGGGATGCTTTTTTCTTCTTTCTGCTGAAATACAAGGGCTTAGGGAGCAACTACTCAGTTCCAACAAACAGGGCAAGTTAACACTTGTGAGAGCAACACCCAAGTAGCAAAGGAAGCTGAGTTAAAATAAAACCACACCCCCTTCCCCTCCGGGTGACAAAGATAACCAAACCCAGTCTGGCCTCTACGCTCCAGCAACATGCAGGCTGAAGCAAAGGGCAACTGGGCAGGAAAGAGAAGGTGGAACTCAAGGTCATCCATACCTGCCCAATTCCCTTGCTCCCCCCTCTTCCTGCTTCTCCAGTTCTCATCTTCACCCAGAGCTGGTCTAATGCAGAAAAGTGAGGGGAACTCACTGTACCCATTTCTCTTTCTAAAATATCTCCTGAGGTACCTTAACCCTTTGTTCTTTCTTCCTCCAAAACAGTTCTCAGAAGGAGTTTGAAACTATAGGATCATCTATACTAGAGGTAATTAATAAGCTTTAATGAACTGTTCCTTCTAGAAATATTCTTACCTTTAAGCCAAATGATTGTAAAGGTCACAGGGCATTTCAGGCATCAGTGATTTCATGAATGGGAGGTAGTGTGGGTAGAACCCTAGCATGCTCTGGACCTTAAAATCATATCCTATGATTGGTTACCTCACATATGCAAAACCACAGCAATCTACACACCTCTAAACACACTTAAAACACTCCTTCACTGTTAAATAACCTGCATTCCTATACTCCTTTGCAGAACAGCTTGAGTGAAACTTGTGTTCATATGCAATGATGGAGGCCAGTGGTGTAGAGCATACGCTCACTGCATTCTGGGACAGCTCTGGTCTCCAAGCCCAGAGGTTTAGGAAGTATATGGCCAGGCCATTGAGCTGAGAGCATAAGCTTGGTGATACCTATCAACATAAAAATATTCATCCATTACTTTCATTTATTTATTATATTCACAATTTTATTTGGCTTGAAGCTTGGTGCTATCTATTTGGGTTTGAATCTGTATCCAGATTCAGAGCCTGATCAGTGTCAGCCTCTATTCTGGAAGTCCCCAGTTTGGGAAAGAGACCATGCAAGGTGCACTCAGGTCCTGCTCTGCTAATTAGTTCATGCCAAGAGTAGCCTCCCTGACTTCAATCCCTGGGACTAATTCACTTCAAGAGTTGGAATGAGAAGGCACTTGAACCATAAATGTATGCAAAGCAGCAGCAAGCAGATTAGAAGAACCTAGCAGATTACAAGTAAGTAAATCTGCAGAACCTCTCGTGCAGCCTCCTCTGCCCTTGTCTGGAAGTCACCTTTCTGCAGCCTGGCTTTCCGTAGCTGTCAAAACCCCAAACTTAAAGCTATTGGCTCAGTGATTAGACTCTGGGTTTTGGGGTCAGGAAGTTAGCTTGGGGAGGTGGGGGGTAGTTTTTCTGCGGCTGTCGGAGCAACCGTAGAAGAATTGTTTGATCTTTGCAGGATTTGAAAATATCTTGCTGCACCGTCAGTGGCCTTTGGTAGGCTCTAGGCCACGGTTGGGGGATGTTTTACTTGCCTTTTAAGAATATGACACTGGGTCAGCTACTTAACATTCCGAGGGGCAGCACCAAAGGCCAGATAAATATCTGATGCAAAGGAGGGTAATGAAAGGAGTCTAGGCCTTCATCACGCTAGCTCCTCCCTGGTCTCTGGAAGATCCTGAGAGCTTCTTCTAGTGTTCAGGCTTTGAATCATCCAAGATCTTTTAAACTCTGACTGTGAAGAGCTCCAGGGGAAATCAATGGACAGACCCTACGGCGATGCCACTGAATCCCATGATTGTCCAGTAGAAATATTTTACGACCAGCCATTCTAACAGGGGAAACTGTGGCCAGGAGAAACATCTTCCCAGAGATCACCCTAGAAAAGCAATAGATTAAGCCAAGTGCATCCTTTTCCTAAAACCCAGTGGTGAGCTGATAGGCACTCTTCCTAATGCATCATCCTTCTTATGGCCCTTACAATAAATACAGAGATCTTTAGTAATTTCCTTGTTAAATGAAAACATAATGGAGATGTCTCAGAGTAATGGGTCAGCATGCAAATGCAAATGATGTCCAACCAGGACACTTTGGTGGTTTAAAAAGGACAGAGACACAGGGATGCAAGAAACTAGGATACAACAATTCAAGAAGGAAGTTGGAGAAGGCCTGTCAGCAGGACTGAGAAAGCTGGCTTCAGAGAGAACAGTGGCACAGTAGGATTCCCTAGGGCAGAGCTCGTCAGTATTTAGGGAAACAGGGGAAACACTTCTTTTTTTTTTTTTTTGAGACGGAGTCTCGCGCTGTCGCCCAGGCTGGAGTGCAGTGGCACAATCTCGGCTCACTGCAAGCTCCGCCTCCCGGGTTCACGCCATTCTCCTGCCTCAGCCTCTCCGAGTAGCTGGGACTACAGGCACCTGCCACGACGCCCGGCTAATTTTTTGTGTTTTTTAGTAGAGACGGGGTTTCACCATGGTCTCGATCTCCTGACCTCGTGATCCACCCGCCTCAGCCTCCCAAAGTGCTGGGATTACAAGCGTGAGCCACTGCGCCCAGCCGGAAACACTTCTTTCAACCTTTAATGAATTAGGGATTTCTAGGGCTAGAAAGGGAAAACTCAGGCTGGGCGCAGTGGCTCACACCTGTAATCCCAGCACTTTGGGAGCCCGAGGCAGGTGGATAACTTGAGGTCAGGAGTTTGAGACCAGCCTGGCCAACATGGTGAAAGCCCATCTCTATTAAAAATACAAAAATTAGCTGGGCATGGCAGTGTGTGCCTGTAATCCCAGCTACTTGAGAGGCTGAGGCAGGAGAATCGCTAGAACCCTGGAGGTGGAGGTTGCAATGAGCTGAGATCACGCCACTGCACTCCAGCCTGGGTGACAGAGCGAGACTCCATCTCCAGAAGAAAAAAAAAAGAGAAAACTCACTCCTCTAGAAACTAAAGGGAGTTGACATCATAGTTTTACATAGGACTGGAAAACAGAAAAACAGGACTTGAATGAAGATTTACAACCCTGAGGACTAGGTTCTAGACTGGTACCATTCAATAGAAATATTAAGGCCAGGTGTGGTGGCTCATGCCTGTAATCTCAGCACTTTGGGAGGCTGAGGGGGGTGGATCACCTGAGGTCAGGAGTTCAAGACCAGCCTGGCCAACATGGTGAAACCCTGTCTCTACTGAAAATACAAAAATTAGCCGGGCATGGTGGTGCATGCCTGTAGTCCCAGCTACTCAGGAGGCTGAGGCAGGAGAATCGCTTGAACCTGAGAGGTGGAGGTTGCAGTGAACCAAGATTGTGCCATCGCACTCCAGCCTGGGCAACAAGAGCAAAACTCCATCTCAAAAAAAATTAAAAAATTAAAAATTAGAAATATTAATAGAATGGCAGGCACACATGCAAGTTTAGATTTTCTAGTAGCCACATTAAAAGGAGTAAGAACAAACAGGTACAGTTAATTTTATGAATATATTTCATTCAGCTCAATACAGCCAAAATATTACCATTTCAACATGTAATCAAGTATTATTAATAAAATCTTTTACATTAACTTTAACCTTAAACTAATTAAAATTAGGTAGAATTAAACATTTGGTTCCTCGGTTGTACTAGCTACATTTCAAGTACTTCATAGCACATGTGACTGGTGGCTACCATGTTGGACAGCACAGGTCTAGTACAAGGCCCTCAAATTACGGAATCTCAAATGATGGAACACTTCAAATTTGGATTCGGATAACTGAGTTCTGAGAATATTTGTATTTTAACTGAACTTGAGAGTCTATTTTCTCTTGAAAACTTTAGTTGTGTGCACTTGAACAACCACATGTGTGGGGCTGTGCTGTCCAAGGTGGAGGGGCTATATCTTTCAGATTATAAGAATGTAGGAAAGGGTTAGAGCCCATAGTAGTCACCTTCATCAGTTGGATAGACTAAGTTTTGCCTCAGTTACAAACAACCTCCAATGTTGGTAATTTGACCTTCAAAAAAGTTTATTTTTCTGTCATGGTGTATGTCCACCCTGTGTTGGGGAAGGAGGGACTTGGGGAGATGGGGAGACTCTCTGCTCTTTGTCCTCACTCCATGACCCAATCTATCAGAGTGGTCACTAGCTGATCTTTGTTGATCACCAAGGGCAGAGGAGAAGAGTGCACTCAGATGGCCCTACAATTCAATACTAGACCCAGAGGTGACAACAGTCACTTCTCCTCATTGGCTACAATTAGTCTCATGGCCACATCCAATCCCAGAGTGACCAGGATGTGCAATCTTACAGTGTGCCCAAAAGGCAGGCAGAGAGATGGAAAACTTGGTGAACAGGACTACTGACTATATCGCCACCTTTTTTACTTTGGTTGGCTGTTGTGAAGTTAAATTATATCCAGGGACCAGAATGGAGTGCCACATTGAGCTTCACTGAAGAATGCAGTCCACATCTGTTTTGTTAAGGAAATGCTGCCTGGGAATTGTACTTTTCTAGTGAAGGGAAGGTCCAGAAAGATAAAATTTCAGGTAGATGAGGTTCAAATGGGAGAAAGACATCAGGGAGCAGTACACTACAATATTTTATTTCTCACTCTGGCAAGAAATCAGAGATGTACCTTCTCAACTGGTGAGGGACACGAGTAACAATTTATGCTCAAATACTGGGCATTGTAAAGAAGAGAAAGTAAACACAAAGGGATTGTGTTTAGGGTGCGAATTCACATCAAGCATTAAACAATGTAAAAATAACCAAGATTAAATATGTTTTCAAAGACAGTGAGTGTGAAAACATTAGTAAGGGGAAAGCATATTATTTAAGATGGAAAATATTACCTTATTTTTGAATCACAGAATCTTTTTTGTAACAGGAAATCTTAACCTCATTTTATAGAATAGAAAATGAAGACAGGCTAGATGCATTGCCTGAGATTAGTGCATAGTAAGTAAATGGCCTTGTTGGCATTAAGCTCTAGACTCCTAATTCCCTGATTACTTGTTTTTCTTCCCTAATGAAACAATTTGCATGAGGGGGCTCCTCGTTATTTCCTGCCTCTTTCTTCATTTCTAACCTTGTCTTCAAGTCTTGATAGATGAAGATAGATGTGAGTTTTACGAGATCAGGGACAACAAATCTTTCTCTCCCTTTAATTAACATTTCTTTTTGCAGATGAAAATAAAGGTAAGGAAGTGTTATGGACTGAATTGTCTCTCCCCAAATCATATGTTGAAACCCTAACTCCCAGTGCTGCTGTATTAGAAGATGGTGCCTTTTAAAGAAGTAATTAAGGTTGGCCAGGCATGGTGGCTCATGTCTGTAATCCCAGCACTTTGGGAGGCTGAGGCAGACGGATCACCTGAGTTCAGGAGTTCGAGACCAGACTGGTCAACATGGTAAAACCCCATCTCTACTAAAAATACAAAAATTAGCCAGACGTGATGCATGCCTGTAATTCCAGCTACTCAGGAGGCTGAGGCAGGAGAATTGCTTGGACCCAGGAAGCAGAGGCTGCAGTGAGTCAAGATCACGCCATTGCACTCCAGCCTGGGCAACAAGAGCAAAACTCCGTCTAAAAAAAAAGAAAAAGTAATTAGGGTTAAATGAGGTCATAAGAGTGGGGCTCTACTCTGATAGGACTGGGATCCTTATAAGAAATGGATGAGACACCAGAGAGCCTTCCCTTTCTGCTGTTCCCATGGAAGAAAGGTCATGGGAGGATACAGCAAGAAGGGGGTCATCTGCAAGCCAGGGAGACAGGCCTCACTAGAAACCAACTCTGACAGCACCTTGCTTTTGGGCTTCCCAGCCTCCAGAAATGAGAAAAAATAAAGTTCTGTTGTTTAAGCCACCTGGTCTGTGGCATTTTGTAATGGAGGCCCAAGGCGATTAATACAGGACCTATGCCATGATTCTTTCATCTAGTTTTATAAAATGTCTTTCTAGGACATGATTAGCTACCTGATTTCCACAAGGCTAATATTTGTGGTTGGTACAGTATTGGGTGCTGAAGGGGACATGAAATGTAAGACACTGCCTTCAAGAATTGTAGCAATGAAGATATAGACATCACCGCAGTAAAAATCACTGTGGTCTAGAAATAATTCCTGGGCCCAGGAAAAGTGAATTCTGACCGGGAAGTTGAGAAGCTTCCACAGAGGAGGCAGCAGCGGTCGGGTAGGACCTCGTCCTTCAACTCCCCCATGCCACGTTATCTCTTCAACTTGATTTATTTGTATGTCACACACACACACACACACACACACACACACACACACACACACACACACCATTTCTCAGTGAAACCAACATGAGCATATTTATTAAAGAAAAACTAACCTTGAGCACCAACTATGTGTAAAGTACTTACGTGTATTATTTCATACAAACCTACAACACCCCAATTTTGTATTTTTAGGCCTATTTTGCAGATGAGGAAGCAGGCTGCAGGTAACTTGCCTAAGAGGCTAAACTTAGTGACTGAGCTGGGATTTGAACCCAGATCTGTTTGACTCCAAACATCATGATATTACTCCTGTAAAATAACAGATATTGTTGCCGAGTGTCTCAGATAAATCTTTCTTGTAGATCAGATAATTGGTGAACTTGGCATTTCATTTTACCTGTGGGTTTATTATTTTAAACTTAGATGTTCTTGTTTGTCTTTATCAGCGATCATTGTGTGTTTTCCCCACTGATGTAGCCAGGATATCTTTATCAGTGTCTGGCACATGGTAGATATTCAATAAATATTTGTTAAATAATAATAGCTTTTACCTCATGAAAAATGTATAAAAAGTAGCTTTAGGAACAATAAACGGACACTTGTCCAACAGATCCCTTTACATGGTTGTAATGCAAAGGGACAGGATGTCAGAGGATGGAGACTGGTGAAGGGGTGGTTCAGGCTGATGAAAGGTTTTGAACTTGTGGAATGTGAGGAGTCACGGAGATGTGAGGAGCTATCCAGCTGGCACCTTGAAAAGATAGCCTTGATGTAAAGATATGTCTGTGGGGCTCATCTCAGAGGGGATAGCTGAGGCTAGGGACAGACAAAATTGAGGGTGAGACCAGGAGATGATGAAAGCCTAGGAGACTTCCGGGTTTTAGGAGGCAATTATGTCCCAAAGTGAACTATTACACGTTTATTCCTCCCAGTGCCAGCCCCAGATTTGTCAGATCTGTCTCTAACGTTCTTTTCTTTGTGCCTTTGTTGACACTTTTTCTTTCACTTGGACTCACCATCTCTATGCACCTCAATCCAAATTCTATGAAACTCTAGCACCGACTTCAACTGACTGATTGCCTTCTGAATTTCTGCTGCTTCACTATGAAACCAATGATCTCTGCTTTTCTGATTCTTTACCTCTGTCAGAGGAGCACTTTCCAGCACATCTCCTAATATATGTGTTTATTCATTTTTTAAAATATATACCTACAGCTTCTTTAAAACATCATGTAGAAATGAGATAAATTTTATTTTTTTATTATTAACTTTTGTTTATTTATTTATTTATTTATTTATTTATTTTAGAGAATCTCCTTCTGTTGCCCAGGATGGAATGCAGTGGTGCGATCATAGCTCACTGCAGCCGCAAACTCCTGGGCTCAAGCAATCCTCCTGCTTCAGCCTCCAGAGTAGCTGGGACTACAGGCATGTACCACCACACCTGGCTAATTTATTTTTTATCTTTATTTTTTGAGAGATGGAGTCTTGTTATGTTTCCCAGGCCTGTCTCGAACTCCTGGCCTCAGGCAATCCTCCTGCCTCAGCCTCCCAAAGTGCTGGGATTATATAGGCTTGAGCCATGGTGCCCAGCTAAAAGAAATTGTAAAAGGTGAGATAAATAAATATGCTAATAAAAAAATTTTCATGTCATTTGTCCATTTTGGGGGAGCTATATTATTTAGTTTTTACTAATTGAAAAATCTGTTTGGGAAAAAATAAACCAGTTTGTCATGATTACTGGGAAGTTAGTGCAGCCATTATCAACTTCTCCTCTGCGAAAACTCCACTCCTCTCTCAGGACACATGACTGTGTGACATGATCTAGGTGAAGATCCCAGTGTCACTCCTCCCTTTATGGTATGTCGAGAACTTTGGTCCTGTCTATAGCCCAAAGCACTTGCTTACTCATTGGCTTGAATTGTTCTGTTTCGTATGTGCTTCTCTTTATTTTCCCAAATCTGTTAATAAACCCTTTGACAGTTGAGATGGCTACGACATTTGTCTCTGCTGATCAGTTGGTAACATACATTAGCTCTTCTCTCCTCTATTCATGTCACCTTTTCCATGAAGTTCAAGTAAAGTGGAATCTAGGGTCCAAAGTTTATTTGAGTGGCCAGCATTCCTATGTGTGGTCAGTGTGAACAAGCCACATGGGTTGAGTAGAGTCCCTACACCAACATCTATTGTTGTTTCTCTCTAAATTTTCCAATTTGCATCTCTTTTCAAGAAAGTTTACTCACCTCTAGCAGCTCTGCACAGTTCTCGCTGTGTAGCTTTTAATTGGAATGGTCTATTCTCATGCTGCCAGCCTCCCTTCCTCCTTCCCTGCTCCTTCTGTGGTACAGAACATCTCTCCTGCCCGAGTTGACAAAAACAAAACAAAACCCAGAACCTCGGAAATTACATTTCATTTGACATCCCCTCCTTAAGATAGCAATTCAGAAATAGCACTTTCTGTTCAGTCTGCTTGAAAGTAACATTTCTCAGCCAGAGTCTCAGCATCAGCCCCAGCTAAGAGCTGTCAGGTCAGCTGTGCTGACTGTGGGCAACTCACCTGAACTTTTAGGGGTGAGGAAAAGTCACACAGGATGACTGACAGGAGTTCAGAGTCTTCACTGTGGTGACACAAGGCCCATCTTGTCCTGGTTCTTTCTATTCATAATGATGTGCAACTGTGGATGAGTCACTTCACCCCTCCCTTCCCCTCCCCTTCCTCCCCTCCCCTCTTTTTCCCTCTCTCCCTCCCTCCCTCCCTCTCTTCCTTCCTTCCTTCCTTCCTTCCTTCCTTCCTTCCTTCCTTCCTTCTTTCCTTCTTTTTTCTTTTCTTTCTTTCACAGGTCTCACTCTGTCACCCAGACTTGAGTGATCTTGGCCCCCTGCAACCTCCACCTCCTGGATTCAGGTGATTCTTGTGCCTCAGCCTCCCGAGTAGCTGGGATTAAAGGTGCACACCATCATGCCTGGCTAATTTTTGTATTTTTAGTAGAGACAGGCTTTCACCATGTTAGCCAGGCTGGTCTTGAACTCCTGACTTCAAGTGATCTGCCTGCCTCAGCGTCCCAAAGTGTTAGGATTAGAGGCATGAGCCACCATGCCCGGCTGGTGTGTGTGTTTCAATGTAGATAAAAATCTTATCCACTTCATCAGCTTGTGTTGAGGATTGTTGAGAAATGGTACAGTGAACACACTTTGAAAAAGTAAAAGGTAAAATACAAATGCAGGATGTCATACTGAAGTACCTGTCTTCTGAAAATCTTTTTCATTCTTTTGCTCTATAACCCTCGCAATAGGTAGTACTTAAGTTTTTCACCAGGATGAGGTGTGATGCCTAGGGAAATTATTTCTTTTTAAACCAGTGATCAGAGGGTGATTCGATGCATAGGAATATCAGTGGTAACCCAGACGGGTATTTTCAATAGTTTGAGGATGGAGTTCTCTTAATCTTTGTTTTCTTATTTATCCTCCATCTCTTAGCTCACTTTTCAATAGTTTATGTGTGCCCACTCACGCTGCATATTGGCAGTTCTGGTTAAGGAAACAATTCTATATCAGACCATATATATCCACTTATTTATTTATTCATGTTAATTCAGCAACAGTTATTAAAAACTTTTATGTTAGGACTTATTTAAAGTACTGGAAGAAAAAAAATACACACACATAAGAAACATTCCTGGCTGGGTGCAGTGGCTCATGCCTGTAATCCCAGCACTCTGGGAGGCCAAGGTGGGTGAATCCCTTGAGTCCAGGAGTTAGAGACCAGCTTGGCTGGGGTAACATGGTGAAACTCAGTCTCTACAAAAAAGATACAAAAATTATCTGGGTGCGGTAGTACATGCCTGTAGTCCCAGCTACTTGGGAGGCTGAGGTGGGAAGATCGTTTGAGCCTGGAGTAGAGGTTGCAGTGAACTGAGATTGCACCACTGGACTCCAGCTCGGATGACAGAGCGAGACCCTTGCTCAAAAAAAAAAAAAAAAAAAAAAAAAAAAGAAAAGAAAAAAAAGAAAAATATTCCCTGTCCTCAAAAAGCTTATGACTTTTGTAGCCCTTTAATATTGAATACATATACCAAATTGTTTACCTCTAATTGCTGACTGCCTGTAAAAGTCAAGGTTTTGGGCTGAATATCTCAGTTCAGTTCTGAGTTGTAGGATGTATGAAGGGTTAACTTTGTTCGGACACCCTGGGAAATAAAACCTCTTGCATATAAATTGCCCAGTTCTTACTCTTCTCCTTTCATTGTGTTCACACCAGTCTAGCTGAGAACTTCCTTAAGAAATCCCCATTGCAACACTAAGATAGGAAGCAACCAGCTTGTAGACTACCTATGACAGGCAATCTCTCTCCAAGTTGGGACTCTGACATTCGAGTGTTGGGGGTGGGGTTGCTTTAGGGTCTCTGATCGGTATCTCTTACTAGGAGTTTATTTAAAACCCTTAGAGCTCTATCCTACAAAACATTGCACTTCCGTTTCCAAAGTACTTATTCTAGTCTTCAACCAACCAACCCCATGACAGGGACAGGGCAGTTCTCTTGCTTATTTTACCACAGAGAAATTGAAGCCTGGATGAAGAAAATGATTACCCGTTGTCTGAAACTCCTAAGTTGTTAGGTCTAAAATTTTCAGCACAGAAATTACTCTGTGATAATGTTTTGCTTCTTATTATTTGTTGTCACTCCATGTCATATGATGTCATGCCAATTCATTTCTTTTTCTTTGGTTTATTCACAAATATTTACAGAACACCATGTTAGGCAAGGCAGTGTTTTAATCGTGGAGAGGTGGACACGGCCTGTTCCTTGAGCTCAAGGAACTTATAATCTATTGTTTGTGTTTTCATGGATGGTCCCCATTCTAACTTGCATTTAGCAAACACACTACTTTTGATGGCGCTGTTGGGGTTATTCACAGTGGTGATGGAATTCAGCGTCCAGGGGCAATAGTATTGGTGAGTGTACAGTGGCACTGGGGCCAGAAATGGTGACAGCAAATGTCTAGAAGTGATGATGCCAGCAAGGCATCATACATAACACGCCTTGCTTGTGTTTTCTGAGCCTGGGGCTTTTAGCTTTCTGTCAATTCTCTAATGTACTGATGGGCTTTCCAAAAGTTTATTTTTCTTTCTCTCTCTCTCTTTTTTTTTTTTTTTTTTTTTTTTGAGATGGAGTTTCACTCTGGTTGCCCAGACTGGAGTGCAATGGCGTGATCTTGGCTCACTGCAACCTCTACCTCCCGGAATCAAGCAATTCTCTTGCCTCAGTCTCCTGAGTAGCTGGGATTACAGGCGCCTGCCACTATGCTTGGCTAATTTTTTGTGTTTTTAGTAGAGATGGAGTTTCACCATGTTGGCCGGGCTGGTCTTGAACTCCTGACTTCAGGTGATCTACCCACATCAGCCTTCCAAAGTGCTGGGATTACAGGGGTGAGCCACCATACCTGGCCTTTACTTTTCAAGTTAGACAGCATTAGTTTCCGTTGAGTGTTTTTCCTGGCATATATTCTCAACAAATTATATATATGTATATATAGACAAAATATATGTCAAGAAATTAAATTCCAAAGAAAGATTCTAATACACACATTTAAAGTCCAGGTGTTCATGGTCACTCACACATAGAATGCCACCATGAGTTACCATTTCATGCTGCTGACCTTGGTCCTCCACGCTGTCCTCCTGGCCCTCTGCCCTCATCTAATCTCAGCATTAGCCATCCTGCACTCAGTGTGGACTCAGTTTTCAGAGTCAAGGTAGGGAAAGAAATGTCACCGAAGGCAGTGACTGATAGCACATGAGCTTATGTCCCTCTTCTTGATAGCAAACACTGCCAATCTAGTTCTAAATCTTAGACTCTGGTCAAGTATTCATTATATCTGTTACCAGATAGGCCCGGCTAGAACATACTTATTTTGCAAAAGGAGTTCCAGGGCCATTGTGAGTGGGTGGAAGTTTTGGTCAGTCTCTGGGAAAAGATTTTGACAAAAGAAACTCTTGGAAAACTACATTGTGAGGCACAAATGTAATGCTTACCACAGACAGTCCAGAATGCATTGTCTGTTTCAAAAAAAAAAAAAAAAAAAAATGGGTCCCAGTCTTGAAATGACTAAATTCTGGAATTTTCTACAGACTTTCTAAAGTCATCCACTGGCATCTACAGGTCTTGAAATAGGTACAGTTGGTTTTATGTCCCACATGGGGCCTGTTCACATACTCAGAACTTTTGACTAAATTAATAGGCAAAACTGATTTTCACTAAAGTTTCTACAGAATGATCTTGTTATACTGTCGATAGCAGGAGTTCTCACTCAGGAGTGCCCTTTGGAAACATTTAGGGAGCTTTTCTAAATACTGATGCTCAGACTGAAAGATTCTTATATAATTGATCTTGGGGGAAGGCATTATTTTTCTACAGATCCCCAGGGGATTCTAATGTGAAGCCACGTTGGGAACCATTTATGTACAAGAACAAAAACATGAACATCAAAAAAAAAAAAATAGCCAATTCAGTTAACGTTTAAGGTAAGGAAAAGTGAGAGATCTTAAAGCAGGAATTTAAAACTCAGAACGACTCTTAAAAATAGTATCTTTGTAAATCATGACTCTCTTATTATAGGCATGCCAAGAGCCAGTAGCTAAAACCATTGGTTTCCTCAATTCTATAAATAAGAAAAGTCTTTGCTTTCTTGTGCTTTCAAAAATGCCCAGCATAGTGCTGTTCTGAGAGAGGCAGCTACTTAGAAAACATCAATGCTTTACACCTTCTCCTACTTTGATCCCTTTGTTTCTAGCATTCTCTTCTATTCACTTTTGGAACACACTCAACTGCTTGTTCTGCACAGTGAGATTCATCTGCAGGAGGACTGACAGCTTTGGGCAAATACACTCAAAACCAAACGGCTCCCAGCAGCCCTGGACATCTTCAGATGTGCTAATTTTAGAGCCACAGTTCTTCCTTCTCAAGGATCCCACCATAAAGACAATGCCTACATGTACATATAGAGTTATTGTTGTTGCTTTTGCCTTTTCTTAATTTTTTTTAATTGTGGGGGAAAGGAGAGCAAAATTCTGGATGCTTTTAGCTCCATAGTTTGTCTAAATGTGCATGCACACACATGAACACCTCAAATGATCAAGAATTCCCATCAAGAACAGAACTATTTAAAAATTGTAATGCTCTCCATTGACACCCCGGCTGAAGAGCAATTTTATAGCATAATTATAATGCATTGCATAATTTGGATAAGCTTTTGTTCTTATTGTGATTATCCTCAGAGAGTTCCTTTTTCACCTCCCCCTTCCCACATTGACTGAATTAAGAATATTCAACCCTTAAAGGCTGTTTTGGCTTCAAAGAATAAAAATGATGCTTTAGGACTAAGCGCCTAAGAAGTGATGGGTGGGAGAGAAATTTTGGTACATGACTCACGTCTTTATTGTGGTAAAGGTAATTTTTTACTGTTCTTAAGAAGTTTCTACCTAAGATTTCACTGGGGTAGGGGAAAGTCAGTGGAAGAGAATTATAGGAATCAAAAGTCCTGGCTAAAGTTGTTATTAAACCATATATCATAACATTTTAAAACAAGGGCCAGAGAGAGGACAGCTGGTAGGTTTATTAATTTGTTCATGCCCATGGGCAAGTCACCAAGCCCTTAGAGTCCTAGTTTGCTCAACTTTGCAATGAGGAAACTGAACCAGATGAGCCCTAAATTAGACTCTTACATCCTAGGATTTTGTCATCTGGGAATGTAATACAATTGGAAGATAAGACAATGATGAGAAACAAAATATTAGATCAACTTTTTGTGGACCTTGGGAAAATGAAAAACTCTGATTCACTTTAGACTTAGTGATTTAACAATGAGAATAAAGGATTTTAGAACAATGATATTTCCAAGTCCCCTATAAGTGCTGATAATTTTTCTCTAACTGGAAGTGCCCAGTTTCAGTATCTGGCTACAACCAGTAGCCCTTGAAAATGAACTAAGAAGAGTGAAGGTATCAAAATATATTATCAGTCATTAGGCAATCTATACTGAGACTTGGTTAGCATGAATATGAAGAGCACCTGAAGCTTCTTTTTTCTTATGAAATACTGGATTTTGGAGGAGTTATATTTTGTTTTTTTCCAGCCATACCTAGCATATTTTGGAGGTTATCATAAATATGATAAAATATGCACTGATATTTTGAAAGCACTTGGAAGATCAGAGGCTGCCACTGTCCATTAAAAATTATCAAGGTAATGCATAAACGTGGTAAAACATCAGTCAGTACAGGAAAATTCAAAATGACAATTTTGAGTCCTCTCTTTCCCTACTTCCTTTCTTTAATGATTTATAATTTTAGCCATTTCGGTGGTCACCTCAATACATAATTTGCTGATGGTTTTGTCTCTTGATTTCTTCACTTTCGATAACATTCATTGTCTACTTGCTGTGAAAGGTGAAAATTCAGATCATTCTATCTTCTTATACTCCATGTCCTTTCCAATTTTTGATAGTAATGCTATTGATTTTTGTTTTCCTCTTCATTACTTTAGTAACTGCAAATGCTATAATTTTATCTCTATCTCTTCTTCTGTGAAGCCTTAGACCTCTTACCTGTCTGATTCCATCAGATTTTCTGGCCATCCCTGCACAGGCTGTCCTTGCTCCACACCCTCTGCTGTTAATCTGACTCTACCACTTCCTCCAATACACTGTTTCAAAATGTCCTCATCCTTGAAGATGTCAGCTGACATTTAAGACGTCCATAGTTTTGATCATTCTTATACCAGATGCACACAACACCAGTGTAATGTTAATTTTTACATGTTTATCAGTATCTTTTACAGAGTAATCTGTGTTGGTCTTAACGTCCTACTTAACCTGATCAACTTCTTCAGGACAGACATGGTAGTTATTTCTTTATCTTCCCACAAACAGAGATGTGCACCAAAGTGCGCTCAGTACATGCTGCTGATTAAAATAACTAAAGAGACACATTCTCATCCCTTAAGTTACTGTTGACAATTTTGAAGTGTCAGTCCGAAGTCACAGTTTTAGAGGAAAATGAGATGCTTTCCAGCCTAGGAGAGCACTTCTGTTCACCTACTGGGAGTGTTAATTAACTGATATCTAGTGTGTCTCCATCCTCCCTGGAGAGTTAACACTTTTCTTGGCGTTAAGCCTTGCGAAGATTAGATAAAGGCCAGGTGTTTTTTATACACTTTTTTATTTGGGTGGGGGGCAGTGTGTTAATTTTGTTTTTGTGCTATGTAGTATAAGGTTTGATGGTTCTTGATATCTGATCCATTTGGGGGTATCAGTAGAAGAAAGCAAGGAGCACAGACTGGAGGGTATATTCTTGGGAGAGAGGGAAAATGCTTTTACCTTGCTGTGGTTCTGTCCTTGCTCAGTCAGATGGTAAAGAGGCAACTAAAGCCATTGGAAGGTCAGGAACCTTCCAGGGTGCAGGGAAGGCATAGCGCACACAGGCTGGTAAAGTTTCTGATCTTTTGACTTCCTGATCTTTTGAGCTGTTAATTAGCTCTTATTCACTTTTGTCAAAAGATTTGTTATGAAGAATTGAGAACACCTAGAGTCTCAAATGTCTTTTTAAAATCATCAAATAAAGATTAGATTAAATTCAATATAGGTCTAAGTTTTTGAACTTAAGTAGCAATTTAGTTGGTTAACATTCCATTTCCTGGCAATGGCAGATCATAAATTTTACTTATAAGCTCAGAAAGGAAGTTGTTCTTCCTCCACCCTCACCACTTAATCTGCTGTTTTGGGGCCAGTTATTTGATAAAGACCCACAACTGCTCTGTGGTGACCCCAGATCAGCACCCCTATAATGTGGCCCTGCTCTGGCTCAACCTTAGAACCTAGTCTCAGTTCCAAAGCAGGGTAGGAGTGGGCTGGCTACTCTGAGAAGGAAATTCAATTTCATAGTTATCTGGGGTCCTCCCCTGTCTCTTCCCCATGATGACTGAAAGCAGTTCCCTTGCACTGAATGGAATTCTATTGGCCAAATAAATATTGGCTCCATGTAGTATTTTAAAGTTTCTTGGGGCAGGGTACTGGGGCAGAGAAAAAAAGTAGGGGCCTGCCTAGAGCTTAGCAAGTGAGGCTGCAACTAAAAGCTACACGAAAGGGATGGAGCTGTCTCCAGCAGGCAGGGGCCTCTGAAAATACATGCAGCATTTTTCCAGAGTCCACAACTGCCCATTCAAAAACACTTTCCGGTAAGTGCCAGAGAAAGTGTTGTGTGGGAAGTGGCATGGTACCAGCTTGCGATTACCTCAGGGAAGCTAAGCACAATCTCCTTTAATATTGAAGAACTAGTCTCCAGCCTCTGACTGAGGGAGAAGAGGAGGGCTTCTAACACATTCTAAAATGGAATGGCGGAGATGGAAAGTGGTATTTATTGACTTCTAATTTGCCATCTGTCTGCCTTAATATTTGTCTGAAATACAAACATGACAAAGGAAGAGCAAGTCTTTATGAAGGCTATTTAGCTTTCCGCCCCAACCCTATATGCCTCATGACAATGGAGAGGCCAGCTCTCTCACCGCTGGCTGTCTGGTGCTCTGTCGGCTGCTGTGAAAGGGGTCACAGGGAAGGCGTTAACAGATCAATACCTTTGGCTGTGTGCTCCCTGTTCCCACAGAGATCGCCCAGGATGCCTTAAAAATAATCTCTCCTTTTCTCGTAGAGTAGACTTGCAGGTCTGGAGTCCTTAAAGCCAATTTTCATTTTTAATCCGGTTTGAGCCCATCTCATTAATCAGTCAAGTCTTCCTTTTCACACTTGCCTTGGGATACAAAGGGAGCCCAGTTATGAGCTGTTAATTAGCTATTAGGGGACTGGGAAACTTCCAAGGGGTCATTATTCACAGTGAGGCTAATACTTATTTAATTAGAACTATTCCTTTCCTGTCATAAATCCCTAGTTAAAATAAATTTAGCTCAAAATGTCAGCTCAGCTTAAAAGAAACTAGTGGTTAATTCAAATTCTGCTGATTTTTTAGGGGACAAATGTTTGAACAATAGTTCAATCCTGCCAAGCCAAGCATAGTAAGACCCAAGTCTAATCAGAACTGGCACTTAGGGGTTGCATATGTGTCTGTGTTGATGGAGAATGTTCATGAGACCAAGAAAGTGGGCTCCCTTTGATCATCAATCACCCTCTCACACACATTTTTTTCTTTTCTTTTCTTTTCTTTTTTCTTTTTTTTGAGGCAGAGTGTCATTCTGCTGTCTAGATTGGAGTGCAGTGGTGTGATCTCGGCTCACTGCAACCTCTACCTCCTGGGCTCAAGCCATCATCCCACCTCAGCCTCCTAAGTAGCTGGGACTACAGGTGTGCACCACACTGTCTAATTTTTGTATTTTTTTTGTACAAATGGGTTTCACCACGTTGCCCAGGGTGGTCTTGGCCTCCTGAACTCAAGTGATATGCCTGCCTTGGCCTCCCAAAGTGCTGGGATTACAGGCATGAGCCACAGTGTTTGGCCTTTTAAAAACTGGTAAGAACTTGAGATCTAACTGTGGTAGGGAAAAACAGAAAGGAATGGGATAAAGCAACATCATCTTTATAGACACTCGTGTGCAGTGTATATGCAGCTTATAACACGGCCACACATCCTTAAAACTGGGATTAACTGAGGCACTTGAAGGAGAGTGTGCTGGATAATGAAGTTTGTATTTAGACAAGCGTTCACAGAAAGCTTTTGCTTTCCTGCTGCTCCTGAAGCTTTTGAAAAAGAAGTTTCTATGTTTTCTTCCAGTTCCAGTTATCTATTGTTATATAACAAACTACCACACAATTTCGTGGCTTAAAACAACCACCATTTTATTTGTGAGTCATAAATTTGGAGAGGGCTCTACTAGGCAGTCATTTAGTTCTATAATGCTTCTGCTGGTTTCACTTGGCTACATTTCAAAAGGTGTTACCACATCTGGTACCTCAGTGCTATTCCACCCCGACCCTCTTTCTGTCTCTCTTATCATGGCTAGCATGGGCTCTTCACAGAATGGTGGCCACAGGGTAGGTAGATGTCTTGCATGGTGGCTGTGTTTCAAGAAAGTGTTGCAAGTCACACAGAAAAGCTGAAAAATCTCTTAAGGGTCAGCCTTGGAAATTACTAAGTGTCATTTCTACTGCATTCTATTGGTCAAAATAACTACAAGGCCAGCCCAGATTCAAGAGAATGGGAAATTGATGTCAACTCTCAATGGCCTCCCAATGACAAAGAATGTGTGGCCATCTTTATGGCACCACACGGAACTCACCGCCTGCAAAACCTGCGTTTTGTTTGTTGATTAAGGTGTGTGTGGTACCTCCAGACCATTATTTAAGATGTGAATGATGATTGCATAGTTCTGCAGATGCAGGAAATGTGGTGAATCCCAGCATCAGTTAAAGATGCTTTCAGCTGTGAAAAACAGAAAACCTAATTCAAATCAGTTAACATCATATGACATTTATTTGCTTATAAGGCAGGAAGTCCAGAGGTGGGGGGTGTTCTTCAGGGTTGATTGAGCCAATGTCTTAGTGATGTCATTAAGTGATGTCTCATTACTCTCATTCTCTTCTGTGGCATTCCCAGGGTTGGCTGGTTGGCTTCATCCTAAGTCTGGCTCTTCTTACGGTGGGATGGCTATCAGTAGTCATTGTGGCTGCTTTCTTTCTTATTCATATTCAGTGAGAGAGAGACGACTATTTGTGGTTCTTTCTTAAAACTGAGAAAGAAGCTTCCAGAAGACATTATCAAATCTATTCTCTAGTCTTATTGACAAGAATTGGCTCACTTGGCCATTTCTAAACCAATCACTGCCAAGAGGAAAGTGATATTCACATGCTAGTCTGTCCCATTCTGGATCCGAGGGTGGGATCAGACTCTTTGAGACATGGGCTGTGGGGAACAAAAATCGAAGTGGGGATTATATTGGTAAAAAAAAAATGTCAATCGATTTTGTATATGCAACCAAGAACGTCATTGTATTGCTTTAAAAATAATTTCGGAGCATCGATTCACTTTCCTAAGAGAAAAAATAAAAATTCCTTTTGAGAATTCGGTTTAGGGAGAAATTAACTGTAGAACAAGCAACATTATAGAGAGACAGACCTGGTCAGAATTCTGTTTTTGTACTGAGAGAGTAATCTCCCTAAAGTCTCCGTCTTTCTTCCGTTGAACCAGGATAACAGTACATGCTTCTTAGGGTCAGGATTAAAAAGTGATAATGTGTGCAGGATACCAAGACAAAATAAATAGTCCTAATTTGAGAGTACATGAGTACACAAATGGGAGGTTCCCCTGATCAGACAGTGGGGTATTTCCGAAGGTCTATGGGTGGAGGGGATGTGGAGCACAGTCGTATCTGAAAGCTCAGAATGCAAACTTTCGCAACTAGAACCATCTGGAGTGAGAGGGGTGGTGATACAGAGCTGGGACAGATTTCTCTGGGTGTTTCCTCCCCTACAGCATGTTTTTTAGAAGTGAAATCAGGTTACGAAGAGCACTAAGGCAGCTTTGAAGGGGAAGTCCTGAGAGAACAGGCTGCAGCTTTGGGGTGTGAGTATGTGTTGTATGCTTGTTGGGGACTGGGGATGTGGAGAACAGCAGGCCCACTTACTTGGCCTTGCCTGATGGCAGATTAGGTCAATAGTGGATGGCCTCGCCTCCTCCACAACTCCTGCCTCTCTGAGTCACCTCTCAGCCAGGGAACATATGGCGATGTCGTGAAGCTCAGGCTATGCTCTGGGCCCATTTCCCCAACCCAAAGCATGATTACTCTATATCTCTCTGAGTCTCATTGTTCCCCACCTCCTACAAAGGAAGAGTACTCTCTCCCTCCCTCTCTATTGTTCCCTCCCAGTGCTGGCAGGGCCTTTATCCTCTATGAGTATGTTTGGAAACTAAAGTAAGAGATTCTCGGGGAGAAGTTTCCATCCAGGCATCATTCACTCAATTTTTTTTTTGCATGTGTGTTATCTTAGCCAATGTGCCAGTGCATTTGATGCTCTACAAGAGGTAAAAGTAAGAGGCACTGTGTTCTTCAAAGGTGAAAAATAAGCCCCAGATGTTTCAAACAGCAGCTGAGTCACAAAACACTTTCAAAAATGTCCTCTAACTTTGACTAGCCCAGATGATGCAGAAAGCTAATATGAAAAATATTCACTTTAAAGAGGAGGATTTTAATGTTGCCCATAAAGTTAATCATATTTCAAATGTCTGAGACAATTTTTGGTATGTTTTAGGGAGACACCAGACCTGAAATGAATGCTAGAGGCTGGCTGAGTTGCAACAAAAGAGCAGGGAATCTTTTAATAGTGAATGTCAATAGGCAGCAGCCCATCTCCATGCCTTCTGCCCTTTTTGTCTTTACAAACGCCATAAGGTAGGTGTGAATATCCCATTTCACAGAAGAGGAAACTGGGGTTTAGGGAGTCAATGTCAGACAGTAGTGCTTGACCAAGTCAATCCCAGTTTGTGTGATACACCAGTTCCCACTGATACAATAACGTTTGTTCATCCATGTTTAGCTCATTGTATAAGATGAGTTAATCACAAATAGGGAAATGTGAGTTCCTGCCCTAGCTCTGCCCCCTTACTAACAGGTAGGCACTGGGTGAATGCCATTTCCTCTCTCTGGGTGAATGGGCTGACTAGATGGTCTCTGAAAGCAGAATCAGCTCTTAAAAGTCAAGGTTGTGTTAGCTCTTTTGCATGCTCATCCGTGTGCTCTTTTAGCTCTGTCATGCCCATCTGGTCTCCTGAAGGGGCGTGGTGGGGCAGAGCCTCGTGTAAATATTTGGGTGGAAGGAGAGCCTCATGAGATCTTTCTTGACTGGGAGAGCCACCTTGACCAGGCCTCCCAGGGGGCAGCCATTGGGAGTGGTTTCTCTCCATGAATCACCTGGGGCTGCAATGTGGGAGGCCTTTCTGCTTTCGCTGTCAAAATCACGTTGCTGAATGTATATAGATTAAAAAATAAATGAGATTTCTGTTGAGTTGAGGTATTATGAAACATAACATATATTCCTAAAAACAACTTTGCTATGTGTGTAAGGCAATGTGTAAATGAGGTCACACTTGCATGCCCTGGCTGTTTACAGACTGTGAGAGGTGGAGTCAGAGAGTGAAGCAAGCGGGTGAGGTTCGTGGACCGGCTTCCCAGGGATGGTGGCTTTGAGAAAGGGAAGGGAAGTTCTAGGCATGATATAGCTGTTTGAAACATTTTTGTGATAGATTAAAGCTAAAAAGCAGGTGGAGGAGGAAAAATGCAAAGGACAAACTATGAAGACAATGAAGATACTTGCTAAAATTGGGATTTGGGCTTGGCACGGTGGCTCATGCCTATTATCCCAGCACTTTAAGAGGCCAAGGCGGGCAGATCACCTAGGTCAGGAGTTCAAGACCAGCCTGACCAACATGGCAAAACCCCATCTCTACTAAAAATACAAAAGTTAGCTGGATGTGGTGGCAGGTGCCTGTAATCTCAGCTATTTGGGAGGCTGAGGCAGGAGAATTGCCTGAACCTGGGAGGCAAAGGTTGCGGTGAGCTGAGATCACGCCACTGTACTTCAGCCTGAGTGACAGAGTGAGACCCTGTTTCAAAAAAAAAATAATAATAATTTTAAATAAATTGAGATTTGTAGGTCAAAGAGGTCAACTTGGGTCTGCTGAATAACCAACTTATTTCCTCTGCTTTCTTTTCTTCTGAGGACAGCTGCTTTGGGTGGAGTTTATACTGAGATATCTAAAGCGGGGGCTGGATCTAGGCTAACGACCATGGGCTGGAAATTGGAGAAGGAAAGGTGGGTGCAGATGCTGTAGACAGATTAAGGAGACTGTTCAGCTACCTGCTGGACAGCCGCTTCTCTTATAAACATTTCCTCTCTTCTCATTACTTTCTCTTCTGCCTTTATCCAACTCACTGAGGATGACTTGCAAAAGATTTGCCGAGCTCTGTATTTTAATTTCAATGGCA
Source organism: Nomascus leucogenys (assembly GCF_006542625.1). Lineage (NCBI taxonomy): Eukaryota > Metazoa > Chordata > Mammalia > Primates > Hylobatidae > Nomascus > Nomascus leucogenys. The sequence continues at coordinate 62,727,885 of NC_044386.1, read as the reverse complement.
AGCTGGATCTTGAAAGAGGGCAGAGCAAACCCTTCAGTAGCACTTGCCCTTGTGGGTGCTGTGTTCATGTTTGTGGGGGATGACGACTTCACGCTGCCTGTGGCTATCCAGCAGGGTCACTGGGGAGCAAGATAGAGGAATGACTCTTTCTTATAGTGAATGCTCTGAAAATGAGAACACAGGCTGGGCATGGTGGCTCACACCTGTAATCCCAGCACTTTGTGAGGCCGAGGCAGGCAGATCACGAGGTCAGGAGTTCGAGGCCAGACTGACCAACATGGTGAAACCCCGTCTCTACTAAAAATACAAAAATTAGCCAGGCATGGTGGTGCATGCCTGTAATCCCAGCTACTCAGAAGGCTGAAGCAGGAGAATCACTTGTACCCGGGAGGCGGAGGTTGCAGCAAGCCGAGATTGCGCCACTGCGCTGCAGCCTGGGCAATAGAGTAAGACTCTGTCTCAAAAAAAAAAAAAAAAAAAAAAAAAGAGAGAGAAAATGAAAACACAGAATTCATCCTGAATTCTGAATACTTAGGCTTAATAAGTTTTCATGGCAGCAGCTGGTTCTAAGGTACATGGGGTGAAAATCATATGACCTTCTTGCCAATATAAAATATACAAAATAAAAAACCCAGCACTGACCTGCTAGTATAAAGTGGAGGTAAAGGAGGTGAAGCCTACCTTTGTCTAAATTGAAAGCCACAAGACATAGGAAGATGTTCTCACCTACCTAATGGGGGATTTCCTTTAACAGCATCTATGACAAATGGATATTAGCCTTTTTGTGAACAATTCCTGTGATGAGAAACTTAACTACCATTCAAGGTACCCCAGTGACCTGTTGTTGAAAGATATTCCTCTCTATATAGAGCTGAAAACTGCCTCCCAGTAATTTCCACCCACGCGTTCTAATTCTGGAACTATACACGGAAAGTCTATTTCCCCTTTCAGATGGCAGACCTAATATTGTATGACCATTATTTGTCCCCCTTTTTCTTCTCTCTTCCTTCTCCTAAGTCTGTTTTCTAGGCCTGAATTCTCTCAATTGCTTCTCAGTCTTAAATGTCTCCCAGACCCTTCTTCTGGAGATGCCCTAGGTTTCAGTATCCCAGCTAAAGAAAGTTACCGGGGATGAACAGAAGATTACAGATGGATTGGGTCTACTGGCTCACACCTGTAATCCCAGCATTTTGGGAGGCCGAGGCAGGAGGATTACTTGAGCCCAGGAATTCAAGACAAGCCCAGGCAAAACAGTAAGACCTGTCTCTACAAAATAACAACAACAAAAAATTTAGCCAGGTGTGGTGGCATGTGCCTATAGTACCAGCTATTTGGGAGGCTGAGGTGGGAGGATTGCTTGGGCCTGGGAGGTGGGGGCTTCAGTGAACCATGATTGTGCCTCTGCACTCCAGCCTGGGTGACAGAGAGAGACTCTGTCTCAAAAATAAAATAAAAGTAAAGTAAAAAAAAATATTACAGATGGGCCTGCTGGGCATAGAGGCCAGTGGAGCTATGTCTTTTGAGCTGGGCATTGATGCTATTATGGCTGGTTAGTCTCAATATCTTATAGTAATTGAAAGAACTAGACACAAAAGCTTACAGTCTGATTCCATTTATATGAAATCAGGAATAAGCCAAACAAACCCTTGGTGATGAAAATCAGAAAGTTATTTCTCTGGGGAGGAAGAAGGGTAAATTCACTGGAAAGGGGCACAAGGGAATTTTCTGCAATGATAGAAATGTTCCTTATTTAGTCTGGGATAGAAGACGCATGGGTTTATAGTTCTCAAAATTCATCAAATTGATGTCTGATTTGTATATTTTACTGTATGTAAGTTGTACTTTAAAGAAAACTCATATTTTTCATACAGCAAACTGTTGTTCCTCAAAATTTCTTTTCATTTATTTAGCTTGAGATATTTACAAGATAAAAAAGTGCCACAAATGTATATATCAAGAAGAGCAGCTGCCTGCTTTTCTATTGAAAGCCAATTAAGCGTGCACTGATTTTTCTTCTCTATCATGCACTTCCACTTTTGTGCTGAAAGAAAAGTAAAACAAAATCTCAATCACAAGTGATGTTTGAATGCCAGTTACCTTCATAAAAACTAATTGCTCCTCGGAATTTCATTAAAACACAACGATTATAAAGTGATTAGAAAAATCTCTTTGCTGAACTGAAAGATGACCTATATGCCCGTGGAATACAGGGAAGCAGTACTTTTTAAACAAATGTTAATGAAATAAAAGCACATCGTGATAGAGGTTTCTTTACAGATTCTGCAGTACAAAGAGGAGGTCTTTTTAAAAAGCAAATGTTCAAAGACTTTCTTTTCTATTATTTTTGACTCAGAATTTAAACGTTAGCTCAGCCCACTAAAGCGGCAAGAGATACGTGTTCCAGAGATCAGAAATAACTCTCTCTTCAGTCAGTAATTGGGACCATTTTCAAAGTTTAGCCCCCAAGTGATCCAAATCCTTGATTAAAGAAAAAAGTCAGTGGAGCCCCATAACCCCAGTCTTACCACAAGAAAACAACAGACCAATTCCGCTATAGATGCATCCTTTGATACACCTGACCAGTACTCCTCAGAACTGTCAAGATCATCAAAAACAAGGTAAGTCTAAGAAACTGCCACAGTTAAGAGGAGCCTAAGCAGACATAAGGACTAAATGTCCTATGTACCCTGGGTGGAATTCTGAAACATAAAAAGGACATTAGGGAAAAACTGAGGCAATTAGAAGGAAAAAAAAAAAACACACATGATCTTTCATGAATAATAATGTATTAATATTACTTCATTAATTATAACAAATATATTTAATATTCTAATGTAAGATGTTAATAATAGGGGAAACTGGGTGAGATGGGCATGAGAACCCTCTGTGCCACCTTCTCAATTTTTGTAGTCTAAAATTAGGTCTAAAAAATAGGCTACTAAACAGTTTTCATAGTATTAAAAAACATCCAGAAGGTTACCCACCAAAATTTTTTCAGAGGTTACATATTTCCAGAAAGAGATGAAAGTCTTTTTTTTTAATATACGAAAAAAAGGCCACAGCAGCAGGTGCTTCTACCCTGAACCCTTTGCATACTTCTTTGGGGCTTGGGGAGGGCAGTATTAGTTTCTGGTGTATACTTTGACTCTGCAAGGACTCACACCTGATGAATGTGAGTTTGAGTTTTGATCCTAAATCAAGTGTTCCGTATTTTGGCCAACATTTGGTAATGCTAGTCTTTTTGATATGAGTAACTTTAGTGGGAATGGTGTCTCATCTTGGTTTTAATTTGTATTTTCCTGATGACAACTGATGTTAACAGCTTTTTATGTTTTTATTGGCCATTTGTAGATTCTCTTTTGCAAAGTCCTTCCTTCTGGGAACTTGGCTTCACCTTCCATCACTGGGTTCCAAGTCTAAAACCTGGGTTAGTTCCAATAACTGGGCAAGAAATCATGGATTTTTTTATTGGGGCAACTGCCCTCTGTTTTTTTTTCTACCTTCCTTCCTTCCTTCCTTCCTTCCTTCCTTCCTTCCTTCCTTCCTTCTTTTCTTCCTTCCTTCTCTCTGTCTCTCTCTCTCTCTCTTTTCACAGGGTCTCATTCTCTCATCCAGGCTTCCTCACACAGATCACTGCAGCCTCAACATACTGGGCTCAAGCAATCCTCCTGCCTCAGCCACCCGAGTAGCTGGGGCTACAGGTGTGCACCTCCATGCCCAGTTAATGTTTGTATTTTTTTTTTTTTTTTTTTTGGAGAGACAGGGTCTTACTATGTTGCCCGTGCTCATCTTGGACTCCTGGCCTCAAGTGATCCACCCACCTCAGCCTCCCAAAATGTTGGGATTATTGGCATGGGTCACTGTGCCCAGCCCCTTCAGTGTCTTGATCATTCATTTTTGGTTTATTTTGATGGTAAATTGAAGAGTTCTCTGTTAACTGTCCATCAATTTTGCCCCTAGGAATGCTGTATTTTCTTAACTGTCTCCATAGCTGTCTTGGCCTGGCCCTCTGGACTGCTCCAACTTTGCTGTTCATTGTGATCACTGGATCTACCTGATTTTTGACAGCTACACATCATCATCTGTCCTCTACTCCCCCTACCCCCACTGGGTAGCAGGGTGATTGTGATCATCTCTATTGCTATCGGTTAGCTTAGTTCTGTGTTCTGTGATCACCTTTTCTACCATTATCAATGACCTACGAAGAAGAGGCATCACTGTGCTTTTTAGTGATGCTGGTGTGCCTGCATCTGTACTGCTTATGGCTTTTCCGTGCACTGTAATCATTTGGTGAGTATCCTGGCCTCACGTGGTAGATCTACTCCAGCATGCCCACTTCTGTGAATCTTTCAATCCCTTCTTCCAGCAGCTGCTAGAGTAATTCTGGCATTTCACCCTCCCTTAGTGGGAGCCATTGCTTTTCCCATGCATCTAAGAAATAGCCTCGAGACTAGAATATACCATTGCTTAGGGTCCTTGCCAGAATGTTAAAATCTGCATTTCAGAAACATACTCCTAAACCAATAAACTTTTTATAAGCCAAAAATGAAATTATAAGTCCCTCAATTGATTGAATGGATCCCTTCTCTCTGCCAAGTGAATTCTCATGTAAACCTGAAAAACTACTTCAAGCCATGATGGAAAGGGGGAGTTGGGCATGCCTCATTAGACACTCCTCTCCCTTTGGAGTCCAGGCACAACGGACCAGCATTAAGATTGAAACAGAGATCTGAAGACTGACAAAACAGACTGTTTTTAGCAATAAGATACTAAATTCCAACCTGACTCTAGGATAACATCACATGACAGATAGCAGGCCTTGAAAGCAGTCAAAATATTTTACTCCAAAATATATTTCTTGGACATATTTTGAAATGGCCATGCAAAGCTGTCTCTTATGGGGAAAATCTACATTTTGTAGAGAATCCCTTTCCCTTTCCAGGTCTTTTCCTGATCCAGGAGAGATTAACAATCTAGTGCCTTTTTAGGTCTGACAAGAGATATTTACCCTCTATTCTCTCTGAAGCCTGCTTCCTAGAGGCTTCATCTACATAATAAGAACCTTGGTCTCCACAATGCTTTAATTTAACTGAGACATTCCTTTCTATTGATTCCAAGTCTTTAGATTAATAACTCTTGCAACCAACTGCCAGTCAGAAAATCTTTGAATCCACCTATGACCTGGAAGCCCCCCACCCCCAACTTTGGGTTGTCTCATCTTTCCAGACTGAGCCAATGTACACCTTACACATATCGATTAATGTCTGCCTGTAATTTCTTTCCACTAAAATGTATAAAATCAAGCTGTAACCCAACCACCTTGGTCATATGTTCTCAGGACCTCGTGAGACTATGCCTTGAACCTTTGTCACTTGTATTTGGCTCAGAATGAATCCCTTCAAATATTTTACAGAGTTCGACTTATTTTTGTTGACATTTTTCTTATTCAGTATTATGTTATAGCCTCTTTGATCAAGTAACTCAGAATCCAGTCCCATGTGTGGACACGCTAGGTGGGTCTCCTTGGTGTTTAGTCCCTTTTCTCTTTTGCCAGGCCCAGCACATCTGCAGCTGGGTTAAGCTGCAACTTATTCCTAATTAGAAGACACAGTTAGAGGCCCAGTGGCCCGGAGGGGAGATAGAGGCCTCTGCATTGTCTTCAAGTAAGGGAGTGGTCCTAGCTCTTAACAGAGAGAGGTGGTTCACTTTCTTCTTCAGATGGAAAAGGTTTAGAGGAATCTGGGAACTCAAGAGTGTGGGGAAAATCAACCCATATATTCCATTTCACCTCACAGGTCAGGATTCATTTTTCCCCAACCACATTCCTAATTTTGACATAACAGACCTGCCTTGATTAAGAGTTTTAACCCTCACTGGAGTTCTGGCAAAAATCACCATTAAGACATGGGTCTGTACCTGGGCCTCAACTTTTCCTGCCCTCTCTCTTCAGGTGAGGAAAGCCTTTTTACCTTCCTAAAAACCCTCTGCCTTTAACGCTGGCTTTCAATAGCCTATTAATTGCTCTCAGCGTTTTGTTGAGCTGAATTCTTTCGGTAAAGCTTCAATGGAGTATAGCAACAGCATCCTATCTCATTTTCCTAAGATTACTCTTTCCCTTATATTATTCTAACACTAAGTACATAGCACCAGCTATTGTATTCCCTTTTCCCTATGCACCATTCTAATTCACCACAGAGGAAGTTTTAGTCATTGGAACAGGGGCTGTCTGTGCTCCTCTGCCTCCAGTGATGGGGTCTTCATTGCTAGCCAGGTGATGAGTGAGCCAGCTCCTAAGCATCATTTCATTGCCTGCTTTCTTGGACCACTCTTGGCACTGTTGGGATGCTTCAGAGGCTGAATTCTCTGGGAAGCAGACTCTGAGATAAAGGTCAGTCTGCAGGATATTTATTAGGGAGTGTCCCTGAGACCATTTGTGGAAGGACAAAGGAGAAAGCAGGATTGAGTAGTAGAATTATTCATTTAAAATTTTATATTACAAGAATTATATGATCATTGCAGAAAACTTAGCAAATAAAGAGATGTAAAGAAAGTAAATTTCTCCCACAATCCCAACGCTGTTAATCTTTTGAGGAAATTTTTTATGCATTCTTTTTTCTTTTTGAGGCAGAGTCTCGCTCTGTCACCCAGGCTGGAGTGCAGTGGCATGATCTTGGCTCACTGCAACCTCCACCTCCTGGGTTCAAGCAATTCTCCTGCTTCAGCCTCCTGAGTAGCTGGGATTACAGGCATGCACCACCATGCCTGGCTAATCTTTGTATATTTAGTAGAGATGGGGATTCACTATGTTGGTCAGGCTGCTCTCAAACTCTTGACCTCATGATCCGCCCGCCTCAGCCTCACAAAGTGGTGGGATTACAGGTGTGAGCCACCGTGCCTGGCCATTTTTCATACATTCTTATATGCATGTATATATAATTCCTTTTAAAATAATGGTTTCAAACTGTACTTAATGTTTCATAATCGACTTTTCTCATGCATATATTATGAACATTTTTCATGACAGTGAATACAATCTATTTTGTCATTTTAGTAGCTGCAGAGAGAGGCTTATACACCCTATGAAAGGTTGTATAATGTACATCTAAGAGAGCTGACTCAGACCAGACTGCCTAGATGCAGATATTAGCTCTGCATTGACTAGCTTTATGACCTGGTTAGCGAACCTCTCTGTTCCTCAGTTCCATCATCTGTGAAATGCTGACAGTAATTGTAGTACCTATCTGTTGGGAGGCTTAGATGAGTTAATATATGCAAAGAGTTAAGAACAGAGCCAGGCATTCTATAAGTGCTATGTAGGTGGTGTTAGTGCTTTCTACAAAACACATTTAATTGACCAAAGTCCCTTCAGTCTGATTTTTTTTTTTTTTTGGATAATGTTATGATGGATTCACTTCTTGTTCTTCTTCTTTTTCTTTCTTTCTTTATTTTTATTTTATTTTTTTTTTTTGAGACAGAGTCTCACTCTGTCACCCAAGCTGGAGTGCAGTGGTGCCATCTCGGCTCACTGCAAGCTCCGCCTCCTGGGTTCACGCCATTCTCCTGCCTCAGTCTCCTGAGTAGCTGGGACTACAGGTGCCCACCACCACGCCCGGCTAATTTTTTGTATTTTTAGTAGAGATGGGGTTTCACCGTGTTAGCCAGGATGGTCTCATCTCCTGACCTCGTGATTCACCAGCCTCGGCCTCCCAAACTGCTGGGATTACAGGTGTGAGCCACCACGCCCGGCCAATAGATACACTGCTTCTTGGGGTGGGTCAGGGACATTTGTTTGCCTATTCCCTCAGATACCTTCCTAGAATTAAGATTGCTATGCTAAAAGACAAGTGTATTAAAAAAATTTTTTTTTTGATATTTGTTGCCAGACAAGCCAATTACATCATTCGTTGAACCAATTTCCAGAAACAGCGCGATAGTATTTTCTCATACTATCACCAACACAAGTACAATTATACATATAAACACTTGTTAGTCTGCTAAGTGGAAAATAAGGTTTTAATTTACATTTATTACTAGAGCGGTTGAACTTTTCATAATTTTGTCCATTCTGTTTCTTTTTTCAAATGGCTACTTATGGCCTCTGCCTATTTTTCCAATGAGTGTTACTTTTTTAAGTATAAAATAACTCTACATTAAGGGTACTTGTATTAGTCCGTTTTCACACTGCTAATAAAGACATACCCGTTACTGGGAAGAAAAAGAGGTTTAATTGGATTTACAGTTCCACGTGGCTGGGGAGGCCTCAGAGTCATGGCAGGAGGTGAAAGGTACTTCTTATACTTCTTACATGGTGGTGGCAAGAGAAAATGAGGAAGAAGCAAAAGCGGAAACCCCTGATAAGTCCATCAGATCTCGTGAGACTTATTCACTGTCATGAGAATATCACGGGAAAGATGAGCCCCCATGATTCAATTACCTCCCCCTAGGTCCCTCCCACAACATGTGGAAATTCTGGGAGATACAATTCAAGTTGAGATTTGGGTGGGGACATACCCAAACCATATCAGTACTCTATCATGTTTTGCATATCTTATATATAAAGCTGACTCATGAAACTTTAATATTGAAGTTTGGGTTAGGCATTATAGCTAGGTTGGGTATGAAAGAGATTACTTGGTTTTTAGTAACCTTTTAAGGGGACTAGTGAATCTTGGTGAAGGGTATGTGGAAGTTCCCTCTATGATTCTTCCATTTTTTTCTCTTGTTTGAAATTATATCAAAATAAGAAGCTCCAACAACCCCCACTCCACACACACAAGCAAATTGATTTATGGGGTAATTGGTGCCCCACTAACCACACGGCTACCTACCCATTTTTTTTTTTTTCATTATGTTCGTGGCTGTTGTAAGTAGAGAGACCCCACGGCCATGTCTGTGGGCAGCCTGGGAAAAGTCTACAAGCTACCCCTACTGAGATCAGCTATGTCAAGCTCTGCTCTCCCCTGGCCAGAACCTGGGTCTGCTGAAATAATCATACCCTTTTGGTCTGCTATCATGTGCTCAGTATGCTGCTTGAAATGCTTAAGACCCTGTAGGCTTTCCTAACCTTTTTGGTTAGGAAGTCCCCTCCTTCTCACTGGTCCCAGGAGGATAGGTGGTGGCAATGCAGCTTGCTTCTGTTTCCTCCATCCCTCATCTGTCTGTGCTGCTTATGCAAAGGCCTACTCACTTAGAGGAGAAAGACTCCACTCTTAGTTCCATCTCTGCAGCTAGAAAGTTAGTCCTTAGGCAGACTGACATACCTGCAGAAACAACCCCCAACTCTTTATGGCTTAATTCAATAAAAATTTGTGCTACCTATCCAACGTGGGCTGTGGAGGATTGGGGTCAAGAAGCATGGGGTTAGTGATGACTCTGTGATGGCTGTCCTCCACATACTTACCCAGGGATTCAGGCTGACAGAGGCTCTGCCACCCATCATGTTACCAGCTACCACAGCAAAGGAAGAGACAAGCATAGAGAAATTATACTCACTTTTCTCTACCTTGGCTGTAAGCGGTCCCATATGATTTTCACTCACATCTCGTTGGCCTCGATGGTCACAAGGCCTCGCCTAACTGCAAGGTGGCTGGAGAATGCGGGGAGGGCCATAGAACATGTGTGAACCTTGCTGTCTCCGCCCACTCCCAGGATCAGCCTCTGGACACTTCCTCTCAGCACTGTCATTCAAATATTTATAATATTTTGTTTAATGTCTGCCTTCCTGCTTGACTCAGAGAGAGAGGTTGGGACCCTGTCTTTTTTTGTTCGCTACTGGATTCTTAATGCCTAGCAAGGTGTCTGGCACATAGTATACCAATAGAGTTGTGACTTTTGGTGCCATCTGGTGGCAGCACACACATATTACAGGAGCAGACACTTAAATGATGTAGAGACTAAGGACCAGGATTTCAATTATTTCTGGAAGATGCAAGTGGGAGTGTGGGGAAGTGAAACAGAGTGTTAGAAAATAAAAGATTTTCCAACATTTTGGTAGACAAGTGCTCCAGGGTGAGATTCTCTTGGGGTCATAGCACAGCTTTCCTATCAGTTCTGGCCCACCTCAGTTTCTCTCTTCTCAGGTTTGGCTGGTGAAAGAGCTACTGGAGTAGTCCGGGTTTTCAGAGTTGTCAGGACACAAAATGAGTTAAAACGACACACCAAAGAAAATTCAAGAATCTACCCATAGCTGCTAAATCAGTTGCAAAACAAATCAATTCAGTGGTCTACCTCCACTCTGGCCTGCCCACCTCCAGGGAACAGAACACAAATAAAGCCAGTGACTTTTTTTTTTTTCTTCAAATGTATCACTTTTTCCAGACCCGTGTTCAAATGGCTTTTGTTAAAGCTGAAAACATTCAAGGTAAAGAACCATGTTAAGGAGGCTTCTAAAACATTATCCGGCCCCAAACCTTGAGATTTCCGAGAAGGGCCATCTCTGGCTGCCGACTGCTGTGTCAGATGAAAGATAATGACCCCGGGGCAGATGAAGGGTTTTAAAGAGTAAAGCTTAATCGAAGGTAATAGTGGGAGACAGGAAAAATTGCAGAATGGTAATGGAAAGAGTGCATTAGTGAGGTTTCTGCACTGTCACCCTTTACCCAGAGACTCCGGGCTCTTCCATGTAAGTGGCCCCTTGCTCTCTGGAATCCATTATCTCCCCAGGATGCCCATGATGTGCTTAGTGAGATGGAAACAGTGGTGCCTGACTGCTGGCTCTGGGGAAGAGAACCTAAGGAAAACAACATTTCCCAGAAAATAAGAAACAACACAATTGAGTTAAACAATGAAGAAAGCAAGCTTTTGATGACAAACTTTTGGCTGAGAAGTTGTGCTTTGTTTATGAGGAACTGATGAACTGGATGAGGAAATGGTTTTGGTTTGTTTGGTGGTGAACAAAGATGTACAAATACACGCGTCTTGCAAATACCATTTCTAGGAACAAGAAAGAAAAAAAATATGGAAGTTCACTGAGACGACAGAATTTTTGGGATCAGAGAGGACAATCTTGAATTTTTAATTAATAATAACTAACATGTATTGGGCACTTGGTAGGTGACAGACACCAGGCTAAATGTTTCTATGAGGTTTCTCCTTCAGTTCTCACGGGTACTACGTGTAGGGTCTTAGAAAACAATACCCCGAAATGAAGGCCTCAGAAGCAACAGTTTCTCTCTGACTTTCTCCTGCCCTCCTGTCTCTGGCCTCTCATTCTCTCCCAAGGCTAACCATAGAAACTAGAATCCCTTTTCCTCAAAGTGGGTAATAGAAGCCAGAACCCTTTTCCTCCAAGCCAGCCATAACCTAAAAATATTACTTTAACTTTCCTACTCTCTTTCTGTGTAAAAACTGGCCATGAAGAAATTATCTGACCTGCCTTGTTTGACTGTAGGTCATAAGACCCCCATTCTAGAGAGGGTCCTGCCCCACACCCAGTAGGAAGAACTACTGCACAAGAGACCCAGAAGAATTGAAACGGACAGCGCTGGGATTCCCCAGTCAGTTAGTGTTAGATCAGACCCTTTCTGTCCATACTTTGTTGAACATAAGCATAAAATAGACAGTTCCCCCTGTATCTTTGGGCCTTCATGCTGAAAGTTCCGGTGTCATGTAAAACTATGATCAAATACATGTGTCTTCCTTGTCTTCTATTGATCAGCTTTTGTCAGCAATTTCCAGCGAGACATCAGAAGGTGATGGGGAAGTCTTCCCTTGGCCCCAATATCTGTTAGGTAGATGTTCCTATGACCCCCATTTTAGAGGAGAAATGGGCTTAGGGAAGTTCTATAACTTGCCCAAGGCCATGTAACTGGGGGGCTGGGACCAGGACTCCTCCCCAGGCCACTGTCTCCGGGGTCCTGGTTGAGTCCCCTCTTCCTATTTTCTTCATTACTTAGTCAGCAATATATTTGAACTATATTAAAATATATTTATTGTGCCATGCTGGGGGCTGGGGACATAGCCGTGTATGAAGAAGGGGCCCTCTGTCCTCAGAAGTCATATAGTTGGCTAGCCAAGGTTTTATATGACTGGTTTTCTGGCCCGTGGTTGCCACTCCTTCCATCCTCCTCCCTCCCTGCAAACAACTTTTCTTGGCCCCACCTAACATCAAAACTCTGAGCTCAAAGGAGCCCAGAGAACAGCTAGAGGCCCCTAAGCCACCCTTTCCTGTGACGAGGTTCTAAGAATTCTTCAAAGGATTTACCCAACATCATAGGGTGACAAAGTCTGCCGAGGATCTCAAACCAGATTGAGGTGTATTTTCTTCAATGAGATGCTTTAAACTTGTTGAAATGCAGTCACTCAGTTTGCTGAAGTTGAATTATTTTTTTGCTCTGACCTAGAGAGGGAAAGTACAACAGGCAGTTCAGAGGCTCATAGGATGGCAAAGTCAGCTGGACTCTGAATTTTCTTTCTTGCTTTGTAAATAAATATTTCCACCTACAAACACAAAAGACACTGAGAGTGGCGGGCATTTCTCTGCTAAACTGTGGAAGAGACAGCACATAAGTAATGCAGCTCAAGTAGGCCCTGAATGTGGCAAGGGCGGGGGTATCTAGGGGTTGGAGCTCTTCCTGTGTTTTAGCACAGGAGCAAGTGCGCACCGATTGGCAGCTTTCTTGGACAGAGTTCAGGACGAGGATTTGGAAGACCAGGTCACAAGATTTTTGCTTTGTGACTAATAATCCACAATCCTTTGCACGTCATTTAACTTCTCTGCCTTGGTTTCCTTCTTCACATAAGTGGGATAATAGTGCTGTTATCCTTCCTTATGGGTTTTGCTAATTAACTAAATCAATTAAATTATTTTGATATATCCCGGCCAAAGGTTTTAGTGATAAGTAGAACAAATCACATCAAAACACTGCTTTAACAAGCTCTGGCTGAAGGATAAAGAGCCATGTTTTACCAAGGCATGGTGGGAAACCACTCAAAATCCCTGTAATTGGTATCAAGGTTATTAGGCTGGTGCAAAGGTCATTGCGGTTTTTGCCATTAATGTCAAAAACCGCAATGACTTTTGTACCAACATAATATTTTAAAGAGAAAACATTTAAGCTAAAGAAGATGCAGAAAGAAATTACTATCTGAACTTCTCTAAAAGCTGTAAAGCAGAACCTCTCAGAAAATACAGCTGTCAGTAGCCCTCCCTTGAGGTCTTCCCTGTGAATTCAGCTGCCAGGGAGATAGACTGCCCATTCTATTCACATCAAAAAGCCTGATAGAACCTTCTATACCTTCTCACTGAAGCCCTGACACTCCTCCCCAGCCCCCTAGCTAAGGTTGGTATATAAACTATTTATCTCTGTCTATTGGGATGAGTTACTCCTCACTGAATCTCTCTGTTGCAGGTGTAAATAAACTCTTTTTTTTTGTCTTGCTCATCTGTCTTTTGTCAGTTTAATTTGCAGACCCCACAGGCTGAATGTGAAAGAGGAGAGGAAAAGTTTTTTCCTCCTCTACAACATACAAATTCCTTTACTACCCAACTGCTGCTCACCAAGTGCCCTATACTCCACCGTACACATTCATCTAGAGCTCTTAATCAAACACGTGTGTTCATACTTCTGTCTGAGCTGTTTCCTTTGCCTGAGATGCCCTAATCTTCTTTGTTTGCTCTGGAGCCAGACATTGGGTTTACACCTCCCTTTCCCCACCATGACTTGTTCCCTTGAAAGCTGAATGAACTCGCGCAAGTTACTTAGCTTATCTGAGCTTCTCTTTCCTCATTTCTAAGTTGGGAATAATAATAATTCCCAGTGGCACAGCTGGAGGTTCTGGGAGGGGAAGAACAGGGAGCCCACCTGTTATCCCAGACATGATGGTTGTGAAGAATGAGAGGACATTTGAGGAAGCAGTGGGAAAGCTGGTTCTGTTCAACCTGCGTTTGAAACATTAGCAGTCAGAGCGAGAGATAATAGAGCAAAAGGTCAAAAGATAGTGCCTTTTTTAATGTGGTCACTCTCCTTGACAGCAGAGCCTGCCCATGCTTCTGACGTAATTGCCACACCAGCTGATACGAGGATTTAAGGAAAGGGAGTTCACGCAGCACTTGGCACAGGGCTTGATACACAGAGCTCAGTAAGCGTTAGTTATGACTATTTTTTTTTTTATTAACTTACTCCTTTACCAGTGTTCCCATGTGCTTTACGCATAACTTACCATGGCTCTTATTTGCTTGGGAAGTTGTGTAGCCTCTTTGCACTGCAGTGTCCTCATCTGTGAGATGGGAATGCTAGCAGCACTGCTGTCTGGGGGTATCGTGAAGATGACTTGAGATGATGCATAAAGCCCTCTCAACAGGAAGCACCCAGAAGGCATCAGCCGTTACAGTTGCTTGGTGGGAGGGAGCTGAGCAACACCATAAACATAGCTGGGCCTAATGCATGTTAGGTAATTCCAAGTACATTTGGGAAGAACAAATATGTCAAGACCTATTCTAGTGAGGATCAGGAGAACTGCAGCTAGTGCTGTGGGGTGTCCACTGTGGAGAGGTGGGCACAGTTGTATGGGTGCCCTAAGATGTAGGTCTTCCGTGCCTTACTTACCTCCTGGGTTTGACTGGAAGACATTTGGAGAAAACACTGAAACCACCTTTGCAAAAAATTATAACAGTAAGAAAATTAAGACAGTGAAAGAGATCTGACCTACCTGACTCCATCTTGCATCTAACCTCCAAGCCGTCCTTGTTCATTCCTGGGCATAGGCTGAACTGGCGTTGGGAGGAACCTAGTTTATAGTTTAACTTTGAAACAAAGACGATAACAGCCCTTTGCCGAAATGAACCCTCTTCTTGCCGGGGGACCAGAATGTCTTTGTAGGACTAACAAATTAGCCACAAGATTAGAAATTATGGTGTAGGAGTCATGCAGCTAGCTAGAGGCCACAAGATTCTAAACCTTCTCAATTGCTCCTACGGATAACATCACTATTGTAAAACCTCAGATTGGTGCTCAAGATAGTTTTCAGACCCTGCACTCGATGGATCAGCTGGCGCTACTCAGATCAATACACTGGCTCATCTGGTCTTGTGGCCCCCACCCAGGAAATGACTCAGCCCAAGAGGACAGCTTTGACTGCCTCTGATTTCATCTCAGACCCAACCAGTCAGCTCTCCCTACTACCTGGCCCCCTACCCACCAAATTATCCTTAAAAAACCCCAGCCTCTAAATTTCGGGGGTGACTGTTTTGAGTAATAATAAAACTCTCGTCTCCCATTGAGCCAGCTCTGCGTGAATTAAACCGTTTCTCTATTGCAGTTCCTCTGTCTTGATAAATCAGCCTGTCTGGGCAGTGGGCAAAATGAACCCCCAACAGGAGGATTTCAAATGTAAAGGTAAGGAAAACTATTACCTGTCCCTGTGTTCTGGCAGCAGGTATGAGGCTGTGCCAGCCCTCCCTCTTGCTGTGAAGTTGCCTGTGGATGGGACACTGTGAGCCATTCCAAAGAAGAATAAAGATGTGATCATTGCATTCAGTTGAACCCCTTCAATGACCTGTGATTAGTCTGGGTAACATGTACTGCTCAGAAACAAAGAGATATTGGAGATTTGTGTTTACATCTGTCTAATTCAAAACATGCATGTGGATGAAGGGGACAAGCTCTGTCCTGGGGAGGGACAACGTACTCCTCTACCAAAGTAATTTTGTGTTCTCAGTCCCCATTGGTGGCTCACACCCTCCCCACAAGTCTGACTTTGGATTTTCCCCTTTTGGGCCTACTTCCTTCTGGAGGCAACTCTGGGGGAAAGAAACCTCAAGGGGCAGGTGGTAGGAAGTCTGGCCAGGCTATTAGACTGGGGAAGGGCAAGAATATGGAGGCCCAGTCTTCCTGCTAATAGGAGATGAGGCTTTAGAAGCCACGAAAGACATAAGCCTAACCAATGCTACCTGGCAATCCATTTCTATCGGCTCCCATCCTGGCTGCCTTTCAGCATTCACAGTCCAGTGCAGAGGAGGGTCTTTGAAGGTAGAGGGATCAGAAAGAATTTCCTCCTTAGGTAAGATAAACTTTAATTTCTTTCTCTCTTCTCAGTAGGATTTAACCTGATCTTCAAGGGAGAAAGCCAAGAACCAGGGCAACCTTAGGTTAGGGGCTGGGGCCTTCTAAATGCAAGGGGATGTGCCTGGGAGATGTGTTCATGCTGGTCCTAGCCCAAGGTGGGAAAGTACTGGAGCTCGGGGGGCGGTGGCGATATGGAATTGGGAGGTAGGAGGTCTGCTACTGCCAAGGCAATAAAAGAGAAAGTGTTAGCAGTTCCTATTCTGGGAGCAGCTTGCTCTACAGGGAAGCAAGAGTGCATACTTTTATAGAGCTTCAAAGGAAAGAATAGTCGGAGATGCAGGCTCGGGAAGTAGGGCAGAAAATCCAAAGTCGGTGGCCTTGTGGTATTGTCTAGATGAGCATGTTTTGCACTTTGGAGCTTCACAGACCCAGTGTTAGGGGAAGCCGCTTCAAGGTGAGGATCTAAGCCTCTCCATCAGACAGCAACTTCAATACCCAGCAAAGTGTAAAAAGCAATATTTTACTCATGTGAATGTACATGTGAAACAAGAGGGGGGAAGTGTGCCTGAAAAAGATAGCAAGCATCAAGTAGATGTGTTCTAAAGTAAAGAATAGGAGACCAGTAATTGCAGACCAAAAAGCTTTTTCCTCTCCAGAGCCCGAACACTAATGCAGGCATCGTTCCTCCTTCAGAAACCCCTCTTAATAGAGCATTAGTACTTCAGAACATTTATACCTATTAGGATATGCTCATCACAGCTCTTGACAAAGCCTCTAAATTATACCTTTTATAATTCCGTTATTCTTTTTGTGCTGCGAAGTCTTATGCTGTGCGTTAATGCAAGGCAATTAGCTTTATCAGGAAGAAAAGAAAAACTGGCTTGACTTCTTGCAAATGCTGAAATTGCCAGATCAGACACTGTTACTATCGCCCTTGAGCGCCACCTTCAGGCAGTTCTTTGGTACTGTTGTGGAAATTTCTAGCCGCCTCAAGGTTGCTTGTGAACTGAAAGGCACAGACAGACGCCTTTCCTTAAGCTGCCTGTTGGAATATGGTGATACCGATAAGTATAAGAATCTTCCAAGAGGCAGTTTTATTTCTGGTGGCTGATTTTTCACTGATTTGATTATTTTATAATGACTAAATGTTAGAAAGAGGCCTTTCTAACATTTAATTTGGGGGCCCTAAATGAAAAATTACTGGACTGAAAAACTGGTTTGACCCATTAGTCACTGAGGTTATTGACTAAAGGAATAAATTTACTAGATGTTTTACTGAAACCCAAGACGATCCTGATTCTTAAATTTAGCTGTTAATTTCAACCACCTTCCAAATTTCAAACCTGGCCTTCTTCTCCAATTTTATATTTTTAAACCTGGCAATCAATTACTAGATGATGTTCTTCATTTTCATGTAGGGATTCTGATGAATAGGAAAAAAAGAAGAAAACAAATTTCATAACCTTAACAAACTATCTTTAATAGTTAAAAACCATCTAGAAACCCGCTGATCTGATTCAAATAACTTCCATTTATCTGTTGGTCTCTCCTCACTCTTAGCTTCTATTGGCTGCCTCAGAGTTGAACTTGGCTTGACTTTCAGCTCTGCTGCTTTCTGTATGATTATATCACATAGAATGTTCTCAGCTTCAAGTAATAAAAAATCCAACAAAAACTGGCCACATCAAACTATTAACTCACTTAACACAGAAAGTCCAGGGGAGAGCAGTTTCAGGGTTGGGTAATTCATCTCTTCAATCATATCTCTTTTTTTTTTTTTGAGATGGAGTCTTGCTCTGTCGCCCAGGCTGGAGTGCAGTGGCGTGATCTCAGCTCACTGCAAACTCTGCCTCCCGGGTTCAAGCGATTCTCCTGCCTCAGCCTCCTGGCTAGCTGGGATTACAGGTGCCTGCTACTATGCATGGCTAATTTTTGTATTTTTTTTAGTAGAGATGGGGTTTCACCATGTTGGCTAGGCTGATCTTGAATTCCTGACTTCAGGTGACCTGCCCGCCTCAGCCTCTGAAAGTGCTGGGATGACAGGCGTGAGCTTGGTCCAATAATATCTTAAGTAGCCGGGCTTTCCCCTTCTTTTTCGCCTGCGGACTTTAGTGTGCTGGCTTTTGTTCTCCAGATGGTGTCCACAGTTCTAGGCATCACCTCGGGGTGCAGCACAGCCTGTTTCATCAACACAATATGTTTGTGTTTCAAAGAAAGGAATTTTGCTTTCCCAGAACCCTCCCTCCATGCTAATGAGAATGGAAATTATCATGAGTAGTTTAGGTTGGCCCATCCCAGTCCTGGCTGCACTTTTGAAACACTGGGGAGCTTTATAAAACTACTGAGGCCTAGACCTACTCCAGATAAGCTGATTTAACTAGACTGGGATGGTTCTAATGGGCAGCCAGTGCTGAGACCACTGGCGTAGTTTAATCATGATTCCCTTACACTGGCAGCGAGCAGCTCAGCCTCCCCTGAGCATGGCCCACCTGGTGCCTTTAAAAATTAGGGTTCTAATACTGGCAGGAGGTCCAGAGGGATGGTAATCCGGCAGTCAGACAAGCACATTTCTATAACCAGTCAACTGTACTTTGAGTCTTTAATTTTTTGCCTGGAAAACAGGAATTATAATATGTGACTTGCAAGGTATGCCTGCAGGGGTTGCAGCTCAGAAAACTCTGGAATGGGTCAGGGAGAATTCCAATCTTAGCTGTTTCTCGATCTCCAAAGCTCACAGAGATACCATTTTATCTTTCCCTTTTTTTTTTTTTTTTCTCTTCTCGGGCTTCCCTCTTCCTTCCTGAACAAGGCCTTGGGGTTGGGTGGTGGCAGGGAGAAGGTTCCAGGTGACTTCTTACTGTGCTTCTAAAGCAGCATTATTCACAGTAGTTGAGATATGAAAATAATGTAAGTGTCCATTGACGGATGACTGGATAAAGAAAATGTAGCGTGTGTGTGTGTGTGTGTGTGTGACACACACAATGGAATATTATTTAGCCTTAAAAAGGAAGAAATCCTGCCAGTTGTGACAACATGGATTAACCTGGAGGACATTACGTTAAGTGAAATGTACCAGACACAGAACAACAAATATCATATGATCTCTTTTATATGAGGAATCTAAAAATAATCAAAACAGAGTAGACTGGCAGTCACCAAAGGGACCGGGGGAGATGTAGGTCAAAGGGTACAGAACTGCAGTTATGGAGGATGAATAAGTCTTGAAATCTAATGCACAGCACAAGGACTACATAATATTATATTATATACAGATGCTTCTCTAACATAACCTTATTGTAAGTCAAGAAGCATGCTGAATGTGTATCTCTTCCACATTGTCATAATGCTGAAACATCTTAAGTCAAACCATCATTAAGTCAAGGACCATCTGTACTGGAAATTCGCTTAGAGAGCAGATTTTAGGTGTTCTTACCACACACCCTAAAAAAGGTAACTCTGTGAGATGATGATATGTTCATTGGCTTGACTGTAGTAATTATTTCACTATGTATATCAAAACATCACGTTGTGCATTACTAAATACATACAATAAACAAACACTGACATGTCCAAATAAGTAAGTAAATATATAAAGCTTGATCCCCTTCATCCCCAGCTGGCTTGATATCTCACTATCCAGCAAGGGGAGGAAAACCAGGCAGCTTTTCTGGGCCTCTTGTCCTGGACTCCTTAGTAGTTACTGTTGGGGCCGGCACCCAGTGTCTTGGTTCCCAGAGGTTTTCATGGAGGCTCTCTGAAAATAAGATTTCTCCAAGGAGTTTCTATCACAGGCTTGCAGGGCCCTAGTTATTTTACACATCAGTGCTCTTTTTTCCTGGGTGGAGAGGGAATGACGTAACACAACCATGTACATCGGAGACTCGAGCCTGGCTGCCTGGGCCTACTGTCTCCATCAGAGCCCTTGTCCCCTTGGGATTTTCCCCCAGAGTCCAGCTTTCTCTCTTTCTCCCTCCAATTTGACCTCCTCTGGGGATTCCCAGCCCATCAAACATGTATGACTGAATATGTGTTTCCACACTCCATGGGCTGCCCACCATGTGCCAGATACCATCTGAACCTTGAGAACACAGCAGTGAACAAGACTGGCAAGGGCCCTGCTGCCACGGAGCTCACACTTGTGTAGGGTGACACAAGACAGTAAACAATAAGCAAACCAGACCTAAGCTCATGTCAGACAATGATAGGAAAATAAGAGGGGAAGGTGGGATAGTGAACCCTTGGGGTAGGTGGGCTACCTCAAAGGGGGCATCAGGCATCATCACCTCTGAGGGGAGACATTTGAACTGAGGCCTGAACAGTGAGAGGGGCTCAGCCACAAAGAAGCTGAAGGAGGAATGCTTCAGACACAGGCAACAGTGGGTAAGGCCTCCAAGGTAGAAACAAACTTGGGGTGTTGGAAGAACAGTGAGAAGGCTGGTGGGCTGGAGTAGAGTAGGGTTCAAGTTCATTTTAAGAGCACACGTGGAACTTAGGCCAATTCCAGGACATGACTGGACCCTTATGTTAAGGGTTCCTAAAAGATAGTGTAACAGTTGGGAAGTTACCGGATGTTCTATGCTGGGAGCCTTGTCTTCCCAAAACACATGTGACTCTCCCAGTGACAGCATTGCCTGCTTGCCTGAAAGGATCTCACCTTCAACTTTAAGGACAGGGACATCCAGTTTAATGTCACTCTGGTCTGATTCATTGTGAGTCTATTATTTAAAAAACATGAATCTTTATTTCCATGACAGCCGTAGAAGTTTTTCCCTACATTCCAAGAGCTGTCTTCCACTCTCAATCAATAAGAGCTAACAGAGCTACGTGTTCTCTGCATTCCTGGGCAGTGCATGATACTACAAACACTCTCAACCAGTGAGCTCTCTCCTCAGTTGAGGATGTTCTACAACGTGGGACTTTATTTTTGCTATTAATTTTGTGTGCTCAAAATTATAAGCCTAAGTCCCCAGTAAAGAGATTGGGTCTATGACCTGGGCTAGTCTCAATGAAAAGGAAGAGGGAATTCACCCGTTTCCCAAAAGTTGGGTGGTTGAAATGATGTAGGCAGTTTTGAGGTGGAGCAGAATTGGGGGGCGGGTGCGGGGAGTCAAGGATTCTTCCATTCCAGGTTGGGAATCTGCAATCCCTTTGATGTAATAGTTTGCCAGATGTTTGAACTATGAAATTGTTTCTGGGGTTCAGACTGTAGAATCCACGGAGGCAGAAATGTGGGAACTTGGTAGGAAAACATAAAGATGACTGCATGTTGGATACTTCAAGAAGGTACAACGTCCTTTCCAGGGAAGTTTTGCTAAAAGTGGATCAGGAACAAGAGGTGAATTATATAACTTTGCTTCAGAAGCCACATCTACCTGTAATCAGCCATCAGAGGCTGAGGAAGGTCAGATTATCTTGTGTCTTCCTTATCATTGCCATCATTATCAGCATCAGCAGCAGCAGCAGCAGCAGATTTCTCTGTCACACTCTATTACTAAAGCTAAAGATTGCATGTGATTATAGATATTTATTATTCTAGTCATTGTCATGGTGATCTTTGCAGAAAGATATTGGAGGAAAACTCCCTCCTAGTCATATCTGGGGCCAACGTCCTTAAACAGAAAACTGGGGTCATACCCTGAAAACCTATCAGACTAAGTAATCCAGAGCTGGGATGGGGGCAGGATCTCTTTAGAGTAAGACTTGCCTTCCAAGCCATATAACTGTCATCTGGAGCTTGTCACTGCTGACAATTTTCCTCCTTGCTGCCAGCTTGCTCTGTATCACGCAGGGCTATCATCAGTAACTTAGCCCTAAGAGGGGTACAGGAAAGATTAAAAAAAGGAATGCTATGTTTGTGGGGGAATCATTCTCTAAAAGTCTCCCTTGCCAGCACATTTTAAGCGGTAGCAGCAGAAGTGACAACCACAGCTGGCACTTTGGCTTTTGTGGTGTGAAGCAAAGGCTTTTTAACTGAGAGAGGACTGGTGCCCATTCCTGGTGGCAGCTCCTGCCACTGGAAGCCTGGTTGGCCAGAATGTGATGCTGCGATGGGGACTGTGTCTGGATCCCAGCTGTCAGGACCTGGCTTCCAGATCTGAATTCTAGAGCAGAGGGAGGGAAGGCAGAACACCTACCGGCACACTAATGTTTCAAGTTTGGCCTAGAGCAAAGAGCCTGAGTTGCTATTGGCCAAACGTTGGCCTGTGCTTGTCAGACTGGGCTGAAGACTTCCTCCCTGGTCGATCCTTCACCTCTTATGCCATGGTTTTGGGAAACACTGTGCTCAGCAAGCTGAACTGCTTCTTGGGTGTGCGACTAGGGTGCCAGCCAGGCCAGGGACGTCCAGGACTGGAAGAAATAGAGGGGCAGGACCACAGCACAGGCTGATCAGGAGGCTGCCCCACCAGGAGCCCTGCTGAAGGGTGCATCCTCTCTGCTTAGAGTCAACCACTGTGCTGACTCACCATCCTTGTGGTTGAGAACCCATCAGCAAATTGGTGGCTCTGATGAGCCCTGGATCTGCAAAATATAGGCCGGGGAACCTCAGCCGGAAGGGACTTCAGTTAGTGACAGGTTTTCTATTCTGATATGGAGCTACAAGGGGCCCAAGAGGACCTGGGCATTTCCCTCTCTAGTCCCCGCAGGAACCACAAAACCAGGCCAGGAAGCAAGGCTAAGGGCAGGAGCAGCATCTGTCTCTAGGGGTCTGTTTGGACTGCTGTAAGTCCTACCTTGCTCTGTTTTTTCTGCTATGGCTGAACCTGGATCTAGCAGGGTCACCAACTCAGTACCCTGGTGAGCTTAGCTCCTACCTCCCAGAGAACTGGAATGACCTTATTCAAACACCTCCAGCAATTTCAGGCTGGGTCTCCAGCCTGTATAAGTCAGGGGCAAGGACTGGGGCATCAAGGTTAAGGGAGTGAGAGGTGAGAGTTACAATCCACGTTGTATTTTATTTCAACAGCATCCCCTGGAGTACTGCAAAGCTCTAAGTCAGATATCCCAGTGGGGGGAATCACCCATCCTAGACTTTCTTCCCTGCCCCATGCCCCTTATACCAACATCAAATCAGCACATAGCACTGTACTTGGCCATTAAGATAGTAAATAAATGCCTGATGAATGTATAATAGTTTGATAGAAAGATGCCCACTCCCCCAACCCAAAGATGTTCACATTCTCATTCCCAGAAACTGTGAATATGTTATCTTAACAGCAAACAGGATTTTGCAAGTGTGGTTAACATTAAGGATCTTGAGATAAAGAGATTATCCTGGATTATCCGAATGGGCCCAATCTAATCCTAAAAAACAGACAGCCTTCCCTGGGTGCAGTCAGAGACAGAAATGCATCTAGGGGAAGTGGAGTCAAAGAGAGGGCCATGAGAGAAGGATTCCATGCCCTGTGGCTGGTTCTGAGAGGTAGGGACTCTATGTAAGGACAGAGCAAATGTCTTCTAGGAGTTCAGGGTGGCCCCAGTTAGCAACCAGCAAGGACCTCAGTCTTACAATCCCACGGAACTGTCAAGACCAGAATGAGCAAAGATAAGGATGCACCCCCAGAGCTGCCACCAAGGAACGCTGTCCTGCTGAGATGTTAATTTTAGTCCTACGAGACCCATAGGACTTCTGGCCCATAGAACTAAATGATAGTAAGTGTGTGTTTTAACCTGCTAAAGTTCTGGTAATTTATTATAGTAGTAACCGATAATAGAAATGGCTATAAAATGGAATGTATTTTGTAATTGAACATAATTTTCTTGCCTCTGGTGTCTCTAATTTCCTTGGTGGCTGCCAGTGGTAGAGAATTCCTTTTCCATGATTAGCTGTGTGCCAGTGATGGGAAAGGCATCCTTCCTCTGGTCTCAAGTGCTTCTTGGCACTCCTGGGTTTACTTTTTTGCTGATATCCCCTGGCATAGGTGTTGCTAGAGGCTGGCGTTTTTAGGAAGCACATAGAACTCTCTGCTGCGTCATAGTCAGTCAGTGGCTCCATCCCAGGCAGGTGCTCCAGACCCATCCCATTTATTAATCATCTATTCTGTACAAGAAACTTGATGAATTTTATTTCATTTAATTCTAACAACTATAGGAATGAGGTAATGTTATCCCCATTTTACAAGGAGGAAAGCTGAGGCTCAGAGCAAGTGAACATCTAACCCAGGGCCACCAACAAGAGCTCAGGGATTGGAACCTAGGAGAAGATGCTTCCCTTCTCTTCTCCAAGAGTCCTTTTGGGGCTGGCAAGTTGATGCAAGCTCCAGCTCATGTCTTCAGACAATGCTGGGTCCAAGGAAATGCATGGATCTCCTGCATTACAAAGTTTTGACTCCAAGAGAAGCCCAGAAGTGGCTTCCAGCCCCTCCTACCTGACTGTGCCCCGCCTTCACCACTTCCTGTCTTCCTGCGACCCAGTGACAGATGTATCTGTGGGGGCTGCTACTGGGGAAAGTCCACCAGGAGGAGAGCATGCCAATCTCTCCTCTCAGATCCTCTGGGGGTTCCTTTCCCCACCCAAACTAGGCCTTGATGTCAAGGCCTAGTTACGGGGACATCAAACTAGGAGGTTGATGTTGGTGTGATGTGGAAGATGTTGGGGAGAAGCTGCAGGTGCCTTCTTACTAGCTCTTCCTGAAAACTTGTGTCTCCCTCTCCTTGTTAGTCTGTTTTATAACTCACACTCCAGCTGGGGGGAAGTAAAGGAGCTTATCCCGTTCACAGATCCTGTAACCCGTGGTGGTTATTACCTCATAGCTGGTGCAGTGTTCTTTGAGCCTGGCAGTTTGGTTTAGACTCAAGTGTCTATTCTTTGCAGTCTTTCTGGGGTTGGTAGCAGAGAAAGAGAAGAGAACAGGTAATTTGATCACTCAGGTTCTTCATGTGTAAAATTTGAAGCCCTACCACAAACGTATGAGTGGGTGTTATAGTGTAATAACCTGGACATCGCCAAGACAGCTTCCTCAGGGCTTTTGACTCCTCAGGCCCACCTGAAGGCTCTCTTCTCAGTCACGGGGGATGGAATTGTTTCATCCCTGGCTTGCTCTGGGCCTCAGTTTCCCTATTCCAGGATATTTTCCCTATTCTCTATTCTGCGTCATAAAAAAAAAAAATACACTCCTGATAGAAGTCGGTTGATGCTTTTGGCCTGCAGCCTCCTTAAGGTTAATAGTCCAAATAATTTCCTCGGGGCCCTGGCTGGCCCATTGCGGGTGGACCCATGAAGTGTCTTGATTTGCTGTGATAGGAGCCACCTTGGCTTTCTGTGGAGATAAGCCCTGCCCCTCGTTCCCACTTTAAGCTTGAAAAGTCCCTTATCCAACTTTGGAATGGGAACTAGAAAGACTAAGCGGGGTCTCTCAGGGGTTCCTTCTGGGGTCACTCAGAGGAGGAGAACCAAGCAGTCTTGGCTGAGAGACACCTGAGGGTGGTCACTCGGCACATTACCGGGGTCTCAGCAATGACCAGCCTGCACCCATCCTGACTTTCCCCAGGGGGCTGGGCTCCAGCCATGGAGGGTGGACTTGGAGACTCCTTTGCCTTTCAACACTGTCTGGCCTGTCTCGGGTCCTGCATGTCTTTTCTCTACTGATTTTGTGGCTGTGGTTACCTTAGCTAATCTTTCAGTGAAATAATGTCTAGTGGCACTCCTTTACATTTTCCATGTGCTGTTTTTTCCATAACTCCATTTTCTTCAGGCTGAGTTTGGGTCTTCATTTTTCCACCCACAGGCCTAGTTAAGCTTCGCTTTGTGCTCCAGCTTGCCTGCCCCAGACTTCTTGGATGGACATTGTCAATCTGGTCATATTGAAAGTGAAACTGCCACCTAATGGTCACTGGAGGTGTGCCTGCCTTTTCATGAGCTCTCTTGCTGCTGGTTACTGGAAACATCAGTTGATGGTTTTCTTCTGAACTAACTCAGAAGCCGTGATGTGAATCAGACCAAACAATTAATCTGCTTCAAATTCATATTGTAAAGAGGTTTAATATAAAGAAATATTTTCAAATCAAAATAAATAATGAAGCAAAAATCAGATAGACATGTACTCCTTCGCCAAACTAGAACACAATTTTTTTTCTTTGACTAAATTCAATTTAAATGAAGTCCTACAAAGACAAAACAAATCAACTAACAAACAGCCCAGCGAAAACACCTAAACCAAACAGCCCAGCAAAAAGTGGAATGGTCATTTTCATTTATCCAACACAAATCTACTTAGTGCTGGGCTGGTTCTGGTAGGCACCCAAGTGTTTAGTGGGTACCCGAGCAGCTCATTATAATACAACGTGGCAACTTAAAATCAGGTGAAGAAATGCAGTGGGAGAAAACAAAGAGGACTTGCTAACTCTGCAGAGTGGTGACATTTGAATAGACTTGTCAAGGAAGACTAGATTTAGTCAGGCAGGAGGGAGAGAGGGCAGGGAGGGAATTCTACCCGACTAAGGAAGAGCATGTGCAAGGCCTAGAAGAATGGAAGAGAAGAATGAGTTTGGGTGTCTGGAAGAGGTTGTCTTAGTAGGTTTCGTGTTGCTGTAACAGAATACTACAGAGTGGGTAATTTATAATGAAGAGAAATTTATTTAGTATATGGCTTTGGAGGCTGGGAAGTCCAAGAGCATGGTGCTGCCCTCCAGGAAGGGTCATCCTATGGCAGGGAGGCAGAAGGGCAAGAGAAGGAGTGTGAGAAAGAGAGACAGAGACAGAGAGGGAAGGGAGGGAGGAAAAGGGGGCCAGACTCCCAAGATCGCTCGCTCACTTCTGTGATGACAGCATGAGTCTACTCACAAAGGCAGAGCCCTCAGGACCTCATCACCTCTTACAGGCCCCATCTCCCAGAACTAACAATGGCAATTAAATTTCAACAACAGTTTTGGTGAGGACATTTGAACCATAGCAGGTGTGTAGTATGGCTGAAAAATATCATTAAGTCTAAAGCCTTGGAATGCATTAATTAACCACCTATTTTATATATTTATTGGCTACCTGTCTTATTCAAAGTAGATATACAAACGTATGAGACATGGAGAAAAATTTAAGATGACATGGAGGTATATTGAAAAGATATCAGTTCTTCCCAAATTAGTCTACAGATTCAAAACTAGCACAGTAAAGATCCCAGCAGGTTTTTTCTTTTGTGGAAATTGACAAGCTATTTCTAAAATTTATTTAGAAATGTGGAGCCAAAAATAGCCAAACTATCTTAAAAAAGAACAAAACTGGAAGACTCATACTAGTACATACCAAGAACTTTAATAAAGCTAAACGAATTGTTGGGAAACTGGCAACAATTAAAACTGAATGTACACACACCCTAGGACCCAGCAATTCCATTCCTATGTACATGACCAACAAAATGCATATATATTTAATAGAGATTTATACTAGATTGTTCAACGCAATGGTATTCATAGCTGTAAATGGTGACTATCCAAATGCCCTTCAACCCTGTGGTGTCTTTGTACGATGGGATTCTGTATAGCAATGAAAATGAATGATTTACAATTACACACAACACTCTGGATGTATTTCACAAATATAATGTTAAGAAAAAGATGCCAGACTCAAGAGAATACAGATTGTCCAATGCCATTTATATAAAATACAAAAATGTTCCCAAACAAGGTCTTGCTCTGTCACCCAGGCTGGAGTACAGTGGCATAATCACAGCTCACTGCAGCCTCAAATTCCCAGGCTCAAGGATCTTCCTACCTCAGCCTTCTGAGTAGCTGGGGCTATAGGAGCATGCCACCACACCCACCTAATATTTAAAAAAGACTTTTTGTACAGATGGGATCTCCCTATGTTGCCCAGGCTGGTCTCAAACTCCTGCACTCAAGTGATCCTCCTGCCTCAGCCTCCCAAAGTGCTGGGATTACAGGTATCAGTCACTGCGCCCAGTGTAAAAAATGGCCAAAATTAATTGTGGTAGATTTATTGTACTAGCAGCTCTAACTCTTCATCTCTTAAAATCCATGCCCTTTGCCACATGACTGCAGCTCCTTTCACTGAAGATGTGGAGTGTATTTCCCCAGGAGGGTCAGGACTATGGTGAGACAATGAAGGCAACTGTCCCAGCCTTAAAATTAAGGAGGCACCAAAATCCTCAGTAATCAAGAAAAATAATATTTAATGCAATGTTTTTGAAAAATCAAAATTAATGCAAGAAAATCCATTGTGAACAAAATGTCAAAATTTCAATAAAGACAGGAGCTGACCCTGCACTTGCATAACTCAATTTACTAGCCTCACTGTACTAGCCTCACTCTAATCCTGGCTCTGCCAGATCCCGTCTTGAATAAAGAGGATGCCTGCATATTTCTGTTTGTTCTCTTATTCTCTGCTATCACTATGGCCATGCCCTGGCTAGCCTGCTGGAGGCGAGCTGTCTCCAAACCCCCTAGGTGCAAGAGAAAGCCTGTGGGAGATAAGTCACAGTGGTGGGAAAAACTGTAGGGAAAGGATGCAAACCTTCTGAAAGGTTGGAAGCACCTGCAGAGCCCCAGGGGAGAATAGCTGAAAGCAGCTGTTCTATAACCCTGAGGCAGACGGCAAAGAGTAAGTACAAGGGAGTGTAGGGGAATTTATCTTAAACAGGCTTGTTTACTTATGTTGACCAGGAACTGACCTTTGATCATCCACGCACCTGACGTTCCCTGGAAGGAGAACAATAAATGTTAATTACCTACAGGTTGTGTTGGCTCCAGGTTTTTGGCATTGTGCCTGCGCTGAATAAAAGCAAGCAGCTCCAGCTTCTCCAGGCTGCTGTCTGGCCATGTCTGGCCGTTAGAGCCAGGTAGTCACCTAGCTGCTCTTATACTGCATACCTGTGTCTGAGCACTCATTTCATCTATCGGCCAAGGCCTGTGAGACAGACCTGGCAAGAGCCAGCCAAGATGAACCAACTTGCCTACACAACCACCCCCGGTGAGTAAGTGATAAAATATTGAAGTTTTGTGATTGTTATGCAGCAAGAGGCAACTGATGCACTGAACTGTGTAGTTAAGGGTCAGGATAGAGGTTGCTTTTGGGAGATGAGGCATGAAGTGGGTTCTGAGGTGCTGCTGAGTTCTGTTTCTTAACCTGGGTGCTAATTACACAGTTGTATTCAGTTTGTAAAAATTGACTTGTATGTTTATGACCTGTACAATTTTCTATACTTTTGTATTTGAAAACATTTTAAAGGGTAGGTGACATGGCTCCCGCTATTTTTTTCAAGGACAACTTACTGGGATAAGATGTATAAAATAAAAGTTACAAGCACCAGAGACTGAAATCAAAATCCAGAATAAATTGAACTTGAACCAAT
Organism: Nomascus leucogenys; assembly: GCF_006542625.1. Taxonomy (NCBI): domain Eukaryota; kingdom Metazoa; phylum Chordata; class Mammalia; order Primates; family Hylobatidae; genus Nomascus; species Nomascus leucogenys. The sequence continues at coordinate 62,698,580 of NC_044386.1, read as the reverse complement.
ATTCAGAAAATCTATGAAAATACCTATTTTGGACTCTATCCACAATTATTTATGTGAAACCACTTAGAATTACTTAGACCATTATTTTTAAATTCTGTTAGGCATGACACAATCACAACATAAGAATATTCTCTGAACCAGTATTTCATTTGGTTTGGGTTTTTGCTGAATTCATCTTTACATGTGGCTTTGCACTGGCCTCATTTCAATAAAAATGAGACCAATGTAAATTATTATGATGGTTATTTTTCGACCATATGATACTGCTAATGTCAGTAGGCTTGGCTTTTCTTTTTTTTTTTTTAATGGAGTCTCCCTCTGTCGCCCAGGCTGGAGTGCAATGGCACAATCTCGGCTCACTGCAATCTCCGCCTCCTGGGTTCAAGTGATTCTCGTGCCTCAGCCTCCCGAGTAGCTGGGATTACAGGCGCCACCACCATGCCTGGCTAATTTTTGTATTTTTAGTAGAGACAGGATTTCACCATGTTGGCCAGGCTGGTTTTGAACTCCTGACCTCAGGTGATCCACCTTCCTTGGCCTCCCAAAGTGCTAGAATTACAGGCGTGAGCCACTGTGCCTGGCTGGCTTGGCTTTTCTATGCGCAGAGATTAGATATAACTATCATTCAGCATCAATCCAGGAGCAACTTATCCATCCATCCAGTCAATCAATCATTATCTCATACCTGATGGGAAGAAGCTGGCATCTAATCAGAACTGTGATTTCCTTGCTGTGGATTCCTTTTTCTAGCTGGCTAGAATTGACTCTGAAGTGGGTGGGAAGAGCCTGTTATCAGTTTGATGTCAAAGAGAAAGTAGTTCTGTTTTAAGAATTGAGATAAAAAGGGGAAAATACACAGCTAAATAACAGCATTTGTGGTGTCTTCCTCCATCTCCCAAAGCAATAACTTCTAGTTGCTTTTCAGAAAGACAGGCAAACATGTACGAGTTCTCTGGGGAAAAAAGAGTTTCATCTAGTACCAGATTTGTTCCCTGCCCAGGTGTTTCCTATGTACCTGGGCCTGGCAGTGCCATGCCCTACTTTGTGCAGCAGATGAGGGCCAGGAATGGTGCCAAGGACTTTAATTACAGGAACTCATCTAATCTTTATAACCCCTCTATGGGGAGGCACTGTCATTGTCTTTTTACAAATGAGGACCCTGAAGCACAGAGATGTTGAATCACTTGCCTAAAGTCACACAGCTAAAACCTAGCAGAGCTCGTATTGAGCCTGGCTGTCTGGCTCGGGGTGTGTGCTCTTATCACCAAAACTTGATATCAATTTATATCATGAGTTGCCAATTCCAAAGGAGCTGTGAGAAATCCTCTTTTAGAAGAAAAAAATTATTTTACTTCTCCCTAGTTTATAGCTGATATAAATCAAATTTTTAGATCCATCAGCCTTGTTGTGGGATAGGGCATTCCTAAGTGTGAACTTATAATGAGAGTATTTTGAAATTTTAAGTAATTCATTATCTTTTAATGTAAGTATTTGAAATATCTACTTATACTGTCCTGTTTTGACTGTATCACACAGTAAGTTTGTGTGGTATTTTTTACTCACTGTTAATTTCATAAGTCCATGTCTCAGTTACAGGTAGAGGACCTTTAGAATCGAATTAGCTTACCTGCTTTTTTTTTTTTTTTTTTTTTTTTTTTTTTTTTTTTTTTTTTTTTTTACCAGCATGAATGGTAATCAGTAGGTGCTCAGAGTAGGTGCTTATTGATTGATTAACGGGACTGAAGTAAAATGCTTTGTTTAGCAGAGATTCTGGAGTAAAAGGAATACAATGAAAATGATGTTAAATTGACTGGCAGTACATACGTAAATTACAATGAAAACATTTTTATTGACAGGCAAACAAAAAATTGTATATTTGGTTATAAAAATTCTCGTAATGAAAATGCTTTATCTGTTATGCCCCCTTCTGTATTCCCTCAGTGTAGTGGTCCTCCTCCTCCTCTCATCCTCCCCTACCAGCATGAGTAAAAGTCACCAAGTTTTAATAGATCACCTATCAGATGAGCTGCTTGGACTGTCAGGGCATTTTAGCTTTCGGGAGGCCATGGTTTCCATTTTCTATCTTAGAATCAGTTTCTTTCCTTCTGGGACCCTCACAGAACTCCTGCCACCAATGCACATCCCTGCCTTTTGTTGTAGTCAGAAGGTGAAGTGGTGAAGATTTCAGGCAGATGGTAGGAAATCTAGAGGCCGTCGTATGTCCTGTAATCCCTGAACAGGTGAGAAGGTATTTCTGGGGAGACCGACCCTGGCTCACAGTCCTCCCTCAGTCACGGCTGAGGAATCACAGCTGAAAGGATTCTTGAAGGCACTGGTGACAACAGCTGCTCTCTAACTCTGTATAATCTGTCATTAGGGACTGTAGTTTCTGTTATTTAAAACAAAGTGCTGGTTTTAATCAAAGTAGCAACACATTCTTGCTCCTTAACCAAACGGGTCAGCAACTTCTTTCAAGAATTCAGCTAACATTTATCAGCTTCCATTGTGGACAAAATCCAATTCTAGGTGTTTCAGGGCTTGGGAAGTTGAGGGTGCAGACTTGTTCCCCAGTGCATGGGAAGCACCTGGAATTTGGATACGCATCACAGAGTCAACTTTAACATGTCATATGTGGACTCTGATGGGATGTGAGAGCGAGAAAAAGACAAAGGGTGGGGACAGACTAATTTTGACTAAGGAACTATATAGGGATCCTTTTCCTGGAAATGAGATTAATGAGTCACCCTGAAGTCCCGTCTTAGCTTTGGCATTATTAATTCACGTCCAAATTTGCTGCAAATGTATTTAATTAAGCTTCCAGCCTCCAGTCTTTCTCCACTAGAAACTTGCTAACCCGCTGCCACAATTTATGTTCCCAAGTCATCCAGACAGTTCTTGAGCCTGCAAAAGATTCCTCCTTTGTGTAACGGTATGCACCCCATTATCCAAGACAATTTTCTTCCTGGGTTTAGAGTTTAGTTAACATTAAAATGATCCTTACTTTCATAGTTCATATAGAAAGGTTTTGGGAAAAAAGCAATCATGGATTATACAGTAATCTCTTTGGATTCTAGAGGGTGGGTTTCAGCATACCGCCTGCCCCAAGGTTACAAAAATTTGAGGATGTACAAGTCCCTAATAGAAAATGACATATTTTCATATAAGCTACACAATCCTCCCATATATTTTAAATCATCTCTAGATTACTTATAATACCTAATACAATGTAAATACTATGAGAACAGTTAACACTATATTGTTTTTTTAATTTTAATATTGTATTGTTGTTCCTGATCATTTTTTTTGGAATATTTTTGATCTGCTGTTGGCTGAATCCTCAGATGTGAAACCCATGGATATGGAGGACTGACTATATAAATTGGGCTATTTCCTCATTTGGCAATAATGTACCCAAAAGAGAACATTTTAACTGTAAACAAACTTTTGTAGTAAAAAATGCTTACCTTTGATGACCTGGAACTGGTGCCACACCTCTTGTAAGCAGTGCGAGACTGGCAAGGATTTGATTTTCTCTTTCAATAAGATACAGCTGTGATCTTCCAGTGGCTTCCAATAGAGCCCACTGACTGATTGCAATTAGAATCACCTGGGGGAGAATTCAGAACCTGAAGTTTTTTTGTTTCCAGCCATAGAGATTCTGTGGCAGACCTAGAAGGGCCTGGAAATCTATTTTCAAAAAGCTTCCCAAGGGATTCTGTATGAACCAACTTTGGAAACAATTGTTGCAGGGACTCTATGATTGACAGGTAAAGATCTAGTCATTAGTGATACTGGATTAAGCTCTTACATGACCTCAGTTTCAAGGCTGTGCTCACTCAAGTGACTCACTGCTCATGTAGGGGAGAAAAAGGACGGCTTGATGGGCAGAACCGAGTAGTGATCCCAAAGTCGATTAGGAACACTTGGTTGGTTCTACACGGGAGAATATTTTCTGTGCTTATGACACATTATTGTTAGAGATTTGGGGAATTGGCATAAATCCTTTTTGCATATCTAGTACAACTTCCCGCAAGCAACAACTTATTGATTGCCTAGCTGTCGCCATTTATTGTTACCCAAAATATGTAATATTAAGTGATGTTAGAAAAAAAACCAACTTGGTTGCCATTTTTCTACATCCCTCTTTTCACTTTTCCATGTTCCCTTTTTGTTTTTTAAAATATTTTTTCAACTTTTTAGATATAGGGGTCACATGTGCAGATTTGTTACATGAGTATATTGCACCCAGGTTGTGACTAGAGTACCTAGTAGGTAGTTTTTCAGCCCACGTCTCTCCCTCCCTCTCTAGTAATCCACAGTATTTATTGTTCTAATGTTTATGTCCATCTTTTTTATAGTCTATAACCATAATTTATACTTTCAGTATTCTAGAAGTATTTTTGCATTTTTACAAAGGATTTTTTCAATTTCCCTTTGAAACCTGCATGTTCTTGCTAGCTTTTAGCGTACCTGGGTTTACGCCACACTGGTGGAATCTAATACTTAGTACAAATCAACATCCTGGGGGTTGCTAGGAAGGCCACATGCACACTTTTATATTTTAGGTATAGTTGATTGACACCATCGATGGCTTGGTATACTTTAATGGCCTGAAAGTCACTCTTAGCAAGTGCTCAGCTTTTCTTTGACGCTCAGTGTAACACCCAAGAATGACCAGGAGATGGTGATGTGGATCAACTTTTCTCCCACAATGGGCAGTGCAGGTGGTTTTCAGAGAACCCAAGATGATGAGATAAAGCTTTCATTCCTTATTTTCCTAGGGAGGCTAATAAACTGCTCACATTTGCAAACTAAAATATTTGAAATAAAAAATTTAACTTTAGGGATAAAGGTTGATGAACTGACTTTGAACATTGCTCTAAAGCCATCAGATCTGAACTTGACACAGCTTGAGCTTGGAGGAGGTGTAGTTTGTTGAATACTTACTGGCAACTTTCTGCTCTTAATAAAGAGGTAAGAGAAAGCACTTGAGGAAGATTGAAGACCAGTCTGAGGCTTCCTGCCGCCCTAAGAGCAGCACAGAGAAGAGATTACAACATAAATTGAATTCTAAGAAATGCATATATTTTATACTGTCCTTGGCTTAATCATGAAAATGTTAGGCAAAAGTTGCTATCTACAAAATTAGCATAAGGAGAATATCTGATGCCAAGGGTCACAGGATTTTTCCCAAGTCTTTTGTGATGGCTAAGCAGTTGGCTCCCTTTCCTAGGCATTTGGAGATAATGGTAACAGACTGTTTGGTTTTCCTTTTGTGTATTTATAACCTCTTGTGTTTGTAGTTAGAATGTGGCCTGCTGGAATGGATTTTATTTCCTATTTGCATGTAAATAACATGACCCTGACCCTATAAATTTCCCACAAGCAGTTTTAGAAATACGGTGGTGTTGCCCCAGAGGTGGGGACCCCTGCATCATTCCTAAGAGTGTCTAAGCCAATTAACTCAGTTGGTTTGATTATGGGCCTAAGACATCCAAGGTCACAGTAACCATCTGTGGCAAGATCAGTAAAGTTAGAAAAGAGAGAGCCTATGTATTCCAGGCACCAAGAGGAATGTGCTGTAACACAGGCAAAGTGTGTTACTGGTAACATGGAAAGTTATTGGTAACATGGAAAAATATAATTTGCGTGGCTCAGCAGTATCCCTCATTGTTTAACACAGAAGGCCCTCAATGATGTCATCCTCAATGGCAGAGCCGTTTATGTTTATAGAGACCTTCCTAAGAATAAAGTTGTGTGAACTCATGGCTCCTGACTCAGTTTTATTTATGTGACTCTTTACAACTTGTGTCTCTTAAGATTTTTCTCTTTTGTTTTGCTTTTTTTTTTCCCAATGACAATTATGAAGAAATGGAAAGATACCTTTGCTTATTGATGTAATCAGGGAAAGGTGTAAAATTCAGTGGTGATTCTCCCACTGGGGAGCCTCTACCAGCTGCAAAATTTTAGGAACTGTGGAAAACAGGTTTTTCGCCATCCCTGCATGCTTTCTATCGGTATTCCTGTTACCACTGCAATCCAGATGTGTACTTGAGATTTATAGTTGTTTACTTGGGAAGCAAAATCTCCCATGAAACAGGAAAGGATCTTTCATATAAAGAATAAATATTTGTATTCTAGATGGAGAAGCAAATGCCTTTCTGAGCCCAGTTTCTGGGGCTGGCTGGGTGAACGTCTGTTACATAATAATAGCTCACATTCATTGACTAAGGGACAGGCTCTGTGCTAAGCATGGTGCAAGTAGCACTTCTTTTGATTTTCATAAAACCTTGTGAAAAAGGTACTATTATCTGCTTTGTTTTGTTTTGGGGCTTTTTTTTTTCTTTTCTTTTTACAGTCTCATTCTGTCACACCCAGGCTGGAGTCCAGTGGCACAATCTCGGCTTACTGCAACCTCCACCTCCTGGGTTCAAGCAATTCTCCTGCCTCAGCCTCCCAAGTAGCCGGGACTATAGGTATATGCCATGACGCCTGGCTAATTTTTGTATTTTTATTAGAGACAGTTTCACCATGTTGGCCAGGCTGGTCTTGAACTCTCAACCTCAGGTGATCCACCCTTCTCAGCCTCTCAAAGTGTTGGGATTACAGGCATGAGCCACTGCGCCTGGCCATTATCTGCATTTTTAAGGATGAGGAAACAGACTCACAAAGATGGAGTAACTTTGGTGAGATTCCCTGGCTGGTACATGGCAGAGGCATGATTTAAATCCATTTCCAAGAATGTGTTCTTAAATAGTGTGCTATTCTATTCAGCCTGTAGCTTTTTGGAGACAACCTAATTTTTTTTTTTTATTATTATACTTTAGGTTTTAGGGTACATGTGCACAATGTGCAGGTTTGTTACATATGTATACATGTGCCATGTTGATTTCCTGCACCCATTAACTTGTCATTTAGCATTAGGTATATCTCCTAATGCTGTCCCTCCCCCCTCCCCCAACCCCACAACAATCCCCGGAGTGTGATGTTCCCCTTCCTGTGTCCATGAGTTCTCATTGTTCAATTCCCACCTATGAGTGAGAACATGTGGTGTTTGGTTTTTTGTCCTTGCAATAGTTTACTGAGAATGATGTTTTCCAGTTTCATCCATGTCCCTACAAAGGACATGAACTCATCATTTTTTATGGCTGCATAGTATCCCATGGTGTATATGTGCCACATTTTCTTAATCCAGTCTATCGTTGTTGGACATTTGGGTTGGTTCCAAGTCTTTGCTATTGTGAATAGTGCCACAATAAACATATGTGTGCATGTGTCTTTATAGCAGCATGATTTATAGTCCTTTGGGTATATACCTAGTAATGGGATGGCTGGGTCAAATGGTATTTCTAGTTCTAGATCCCTGAGGAATCACCACACTGACTTCCACAATGGTTGAACTAGTTTACAGTCCCACCAACAGTGTAAAAGTGTTCCTATTTCTCCACATCCTCTCCAGCACCTGTTGTTTCCTGATTTTTTAATGATGGCCATTCTAACTGGTGTGAGATGGTATCTCACTGTGGTTTTGATTTGCATTTCTCTGATGGCCAGTGATGATGAGCATTTCTTCATGTGTTTTTTGGCTGCATAAATGTCTTCTTTTGAGAAGTGTCTGTTCATGTCCTTTGCCCACTTTTTGACGGGGTTGTTTGTTTTTTTTCTTGTAAATTTGTTTGAGTTCATTGTAGATTCTCGATATTAGCCCTTTGTCAGATGAGTAGCTTGCAAAAATTTTCTCCCATTCTGTAGGTTGCCTGTTCACTCTGATGGTAGTTCTTTTGCTGTGCAGAAGCTCTTTAGTTTAATGAGATCCCATTTGTCAATTTTGGCTTTTGTTGCCATTGCTTTTGGTGTTTTAGACATGAAGTCCTTGCCCATGCCTATGTCCTGAATGGTATTTCCTAGGTTTTCTTGTAGGATTTTAATGGTTTTAGGTCTAACATTTAAGTCTTTAATCCATCTTGAATTAATTTTTGTATAAGGTGTAAGGAAGGGATCCAGTTTCAGCTTTCTACATATGGCTAGCCAGTTTTCCCAGCACCATTTATTAAATAGGGAATCCTTTCCCCATTTCTTGTTTTTGTCAGGTTGAGACAACCTAATTTCAATCTAATTCTTTTTTTTTTTTTTTTCCAAACAGGATTACATATGTGTGATTCTGTAAGTGGGAAGTAGACCCAAATTTCTGTGTTCAAATATGCCCCTAATCTCTTCAATAGGCTGCAGATACAAGGGGGGCTAAGAATCATGGGGCTAGTGTAGTTTTTTAGTAAGTCATGTGCATGTATATTTAACTTCTCCTTGGAATGTAAGGCTACCTTTTCCATCTACTGTTGATGGATCTCTGGGGTTTCATCCATTCAAAGTATCCTCTTTATTTTCTGTAGCAACACACTCTTCTTGCAAAGGAAACTTCTTCCATGTTAATTACCAAGAAGATAAATTTTTCTTCATATCGCTTGTGTATATAAACTTAAAATAAAATATAGATAAGTAAAAATTGGTTTTATTAATGTTTAACTTGGGCAGGCAAATTATTTTTTGATTTTTTTTTTCTTTTCTTTTTTTTTTGAAACTGGGTCTGGCTTTGTTGCCCAGGCTGGAATGCAATGGTGTGATCATGGCTCACTGCAACTTCTGTCTTCTGGGCTCAAATAATCGTCCCACCTCAGCCTCCTGAGTAGCTGGGACCACAGGTGCACACTACCACATCCGGCTAATTTTTTATATCTTTGTTAGAGAGGGGGTTTCACCATGTTTCCCGGGCTCATCTTGAACTGCTGAGCTCAAGCGATCTGCCTGCCTCGGCCTCCCAAAGTGCTGGGAGGCGTGAGCCACTGTGCCCGGCCCAGGCACGTGATTTTAAATATTGAGAACCTAGTACTACTCCCTTCCTTTGGAGGTGGATTGTTTTTTCCCTGCAGAGACCTTCCTTTCTAAAAGTGTCTCTTTTGAGGGAGACCATGTAACACTTTGCTACAATGACTTGGATAAATTAGATACCATTATAGACAAGTGAGTTAGGGAAGAGTCATAGAAGCCAGACTTGAGTTAGATCTTGATCTTGAAGGAAACACAGAATTTGGATGGATAAATGTGCAGAGCTGGGTGCGTTATGTGGAGAAAAAAGTAGGATGAGCCAAGATTAATTGCAAAATTGAGCCTATTGAGTATAGAATAAGAAGCTTGACTTGAGTAGAAGGTAACTTGCCTGTATGGCATGGAAGTAAGTGCATAGTTTGGATGGATGAGGAATGTGAATTAATAGAGGATGTTGTGGAGTTGGCAGGATACTAATAGCAGTATCTTAGTATGGATGTATCTTTGGAAACCAAGTGTTTCAAGCCTCACATTGTACAGATGAGACAGCAGAGATTCAGGATGGGGAGGCAACTTTCTCAGTATCAATGGCAGGAGGGTCAGTCATCACGTGCTCCTTTGTACCCTGCAGTCTCTGTGCTTATCTGAGCACAAACATGAAATCATTGTAGTATAGGAAGTAAAGAAGCTCTGCTAGAACTCAGTATAATAGGTACAGTACCAGTTTGCTGGACATATTAAATGAGAAAATAGAGAAACTATTATTAAAAGCTTGGGGTACATACTGTGGCCTTGGCTATTGGCAGGGAGGCAAAGGAGATAATCATTGAAGATACATTGAGGAAGAAGTTGATAGGACCCAGTATAGAGCCCAGAGAAGAGGAACATAGTTCATTGCAAGTTTCAAATTTTGCGTTCTTACAGAATATTATTGTGGGGGGGGGGCGGGCAGGGAAGGAGGTCAAATTCTAAGCTTGAATCAAGAAATGTTTGAAAACTGACTTGGTGACAGACAACCGGAAATAGCCATTCATTTATTCAGTGAATATTTATCGAATGCAAACTATAAACTATTGTGCGAGGTGCTGGGGATATACTGGTAAACAAGCCAGATGTGCTTGGACCGTAACCTCCTAGAGCTTTCATTCTGGTGTGTCCTAATGGGGAAATAAGGCCTTCCATGAGAGGCACACCTGGAGCAATGGCGCTGCCATGCTTGGCAGTGACCTCTCACAGACAGCAAGTAGACAGTGCCCTGCAGAGGGCTGAAGGAAGAGCCTGTGGACCCCCAATCGTTGAAGAAAGATGCTATCATTTATGAACAGGTTATGTGTTTTAGACAAACTGTCCTAAGAATTTTTAAACCATCCTTCCATTTCTTTATATTTAAATCCATTGCTTGAGCTCATCCCTGCCAGAGAATTCTGACACTCAAGTGAATAGAGTAGATGATTAAACAGGCTGTCAATGGTGCAAATATGTCCACCAACCCAAGATAAAAGATGACAGGCTCTAATGATATTTTAAAAATTCTCCTGGCCCACTGAGGGGGCACCGGCACCTTTTGTTTAATTTACCAGGATTCTTCAAGCTTGTCCCTAGCTCTACTAGGTGATATTAAGTCCTAAACCCTTTCTCCCTCTCTTTTATTCACCTGAACTTTAACCCAAACTTGGACTCGGCTTTGGGGAGATTAGGAAATTCTGATGAATGAGATGCCTAAAAGACATAAGACAAAGTCTCCTGATGATGATTATTTATTTAGAGACTGGGTCTCACTTTGTCGATATGCAGTGGCATAATCACATTTTACTACAGCTTTGACCTCCTGGGCTCAAGTGATCCTCCTACCTCTGCCTCCCTAGTAGCTGGGACTATTGGCGTGCACTACCATGCCCTGCTAATTTTTTAGTTTTTTTGTAGTGACAGGTCCCACTATTTTGCTCTGGTTGGTCTTGAACTCCTAGGCTCAAGTGATTCTCCCACCTCGGCCTCCCAAAGTGTGCCACCACTCCCGGCCTATTCTCCTGATGAAATAGCACAAATAGTTGTCCAGGTTAAGGAAAAATCTTACTAAATGGCAATAATGCTAAAATTAGCATTGATTTACATTTTCAAGCCTTGTTAAGCACTTTATTATATGATAATGATTTATTTTGTTAAAACATTTTAGAAAACTCACAAACGATCACAATGTAGATCTTAATAGGTATGAGCTAACTTACCAAAAGTTAATCTATACCAAAACAAAGAGAAATTGTCTTCATGACCAAAGTTCTAAAGTCTTTTCCAGAAATATCTTCTAGGGTGGGATTGCATTGAGAAGACTCATAGATGTTCACCCTTCGAAAGACTGACTCTACCTCTGGAGAAATTTTAACACTCCTTCAGGGCAGGAAGGAGCTATTTGAGATGCCCTGACTTGCTCTGCTAACTTTCCATTCTTCTCCTTCCCGTGTGATTGGATGTGTGTGCTATCTTTCCCTTGTCTGTGGCTATGCTTGGTTCTGTGGCATTTCCTCCTCCCTTTATTACCCGGACACTTGTCTATCCTGCCTCTCATTTTTCTTTCCGGGAACACAAAGGGTCCCAGAATTTTTATATCTGCTCTGATCCATTAGGATTATATTTTAAAGCTTAACTCTCAGGATGGCATTACTTGATGGACCTTGTAGTTCATGTTGGAATAGGGGAAAGTGTCTCTATGTCCTCCGCGTCTAGACAATGATATTTCTGCCAGGAACGTCTGATAAGGTCATCTCCAGGTTCAGCAGATTATAAGTGGTGGCAGCGTGTCCTGATCTTTTCTGAGATGCACTGCAAATAATTTCCTATGATTAACGTTATCTTAGTACCAACGCGTGTGAATGTTAATTCTTGAAAAATCAGAGGATTGCAAGTTATTCCCATAGCCAATAATACTCATTCCTTAATACTCCATTGCTTTCTGAAGTAGAAGAGGAAGCCGTGATGTTGCATCATTAAATCAAAATGGACATGACCCACAGTCAATCTGGGTACCTACGAGGCAGTGTATCTACATGTCTTTATGATTTTTCAGAGTGGGAGGTAGCAACTGCATCATGGAAAATATGGAAAAAACTTAGTTTTTTTTGGAATAATAAATCCAGAAGCCAAGAGGTCCCCCACCCCTTCTCCCTCATGAATATTGAGCTTACTTTGAATGACATAAAATTAAAAGGAAGTTTCTTTTATAGTATAGTTAATGCAATGTGTATTGGCTCAACATGATTCATGATTAAATATATGGATCTAACTCCATCCAACACAGAGACCTGCCCAGCCATTTTGGCCCTGCCCATGAATGGGCAGTGCCTTCTCCTCTCTCTTCCATCTTTGCTTCTCTCTCCTTGCTTTCCTGCTTGCTCTCCTTTCCTCCCTGCGTGCTTCACTGACTTACTCACCATACTCCATCGCTCCTCTCTCAACAGAGAGTCTGTCTTCCTACAGTGTGGCTGCATGCCAGCAATAATGGAAACGGTGGAAAATTTTCTTGTGGTTGGAGATGAAGCCAACAGCAAAGGAAGCTCCTTCCTAGCTCTGCTCTCCTCCCCTGCAGACCCCCTCCTCTCAGCTCTGCATTCAGGCTGGGGACGGGGAGTACAGGACTTGGGGCCAGAGATCCAAGAGATTTTTTGCTGGCTTTTGCTGCCTGAAGTGTGCTCTGAAACAGCAATCAAAAAGGCTTTCTGGAGGCCTGGAAGGATGGGAGGGCACCAAGCAAACACAGTTTTCCTTCAGAGAAAGCTGCTGGACACCAAAGAAGGGCCCCCAAACTTCATGAGGTTACTGTGCGGACCCCCTGCAAACACAGGGGCCCAGTGAAATAAATACCTCCAGGCCCTGGGGGCCTATCTGGCCCTGTTAAAACTGTGCCCCTGCATGTTTGGGTTAGTTCATTAGAGAATTTCCAAGACTCTTGAAATGCTTGTGGGTAACCTGGAATTTCCTTAGAGACCTGGCTGCTGAGATCACTAACCAGCATCAGGGACCCATGCCTTCTGTGAGCAACAAAGACAGTTGTGTAGAAGTGGGTCACAGGAAATTTCTGGAAGTTCTTCAGCCACAAATTCCTTTATAAAACACAAATACACGAACTATAAAAGTTCTAGAATGTGGCAGAGAAGACTTAATCTCAATCAAGGCAGAGAGATACATGCAGCCATCCTTGTCTCTGCTAAAGGCCAGCTTTGTAATACATATTTATTGGTATAGGCTCACACGACTAATGGGATAGACATTGACTGCCATTTTTAGTTCTCTCTCTCTCTCTCTTTTTTTTTTTTTTTTTTTTTTGCCAAATATCTCTCACCCAGGCTGGAGTGTGGTGGCACGATCTCTGCTCACTGCAGCCTCAAGTTCCTGGGCTCAGATTCTCCTGCCTCAGTCTCCTGAGTTGCTGGGACCACAGGCATGCACCACCACCCACTCCTGGTTATTATTGGTTTTGTGTGTTTTTTTTTTTTTTTTTTTTTTTTTTTTTGACAGTTTCGTTCTTGTTGCCCAGGCTGGAGTGCAATGGTGCGATCTCAGCTCACCACAACCTCCGCCTGCCAGGTTCAAGTGATTGTCCTGCCTCAGCCTCCAGTGTAGCTGGGATTATAGGCATGCACCTCCATGCCCTGCTAAGTTTGTAGTTTTAGTAAAGATGGGATTTCTCCATGTTGGCCAGGCTGGTCTCGAACTCCTGACCTCAGGTGATCGGCCCATCTTGGCCTCCCAAAGTGCTGGGATTACAGGCATGAGCTACCAAGCATGGCCTTTAGTTCTCTTTGATGTTGAAAGGCAAAGACCTGATGGGATTCATGAGGATCCTCAAGATCTCATGGCACAGAACAATGGTTAAACAGTAGATTTTCTGAATAGCGACTTAATTGACCTTTCCTAGCAGATGTTAGATTTAAGTTCCATCAGAGGAACTCTCAGGAATGGACACGTGTGATATTTTTTTTGGGGGGATGAATCAGAAAGGTCACTCTCAGCCTCATCTCAAGTATACCATTGAGACTCTGGAAATACTTCTGGGGGCTACCCCCATTCCTTAATTTTCTGTAGTATCAGTGAGAGGTAAAGCCAGCTGGACTTCCTGGGTTGAGTGGGGACTTGGAAAGCTTTTCTGTCTTACAAGAGGATTGTAAAATGCACCAATCAGCGCTCTGTAAAATGCACCAATCAGTGCTCTGTAAATTGCACCAATTGGCGTGAGTCTAAAAGTAGCCAATCGTGGAGAAGATTGAAAAAAGGACCCTCTGACAGGATGGAAATGGAATATGGGAGGGGACAAATAAGGGAATAGAAGCGGGCCCATGCACCTAGCAGCAGCTACCTGCTGGGTTTCCTTCCATGCTGTGGAAGCGTTGTTCTTCGGCTCTGGCTCTTAGCAATAAATCTTGCTGCTGCACATTCTTAGGGTCCATGCCAACTTTAAGAGCTGTAACACTGTGAAGGTGCGGCTTCATTCTTGAGGTCAGCAAGACCACAAACCCACTGGAAGGAACCAACTCCGGACGCATCAGCATGTTCCTTTCTTGTATAGAACATTGTTTTGTCATTTTTGATAAACTTGACAAATATTTACTAAACATGTGCCCACTCTTTATTAAGTAGTGAGGAAATATGGTGAGCAAGATAGACCCAGGTCCCTGCCCCTCACAATTATAAAGTCACCATAAAGAAGGACAAGTGGTCCCTTTGATGCTGCGTCTGTGGGCATAGGCTCTGGAGCCTGGGCCATGTTCCTTTTCTTGCCTCTCTCTCTCTCTCCCCACCATTGTGACTTCCACAGTGGCTGAATCAAAGGTAATGAACTAATAACATGTCTCCATTTTTCTAATTGTTTTCCAAAAATGAGTAAGTACTCAAAGAATAGAGTTTAGTGTAGTGTGTGATGGTTGAGGGTTGGGAACCAAATAACCTAGGTTTCAATCCTCTTCCCCACTTTATTAGCAGCATGACCCTGGGAAATGTTTTTAAGTCTCTCTCTGTTTGTCATTTCTTGTCTTTAAAATGATGAAGATTACATTCTCTACTTCACAGGGGTTTTGTGGGGATTAAACGAGTTAATAAAAAGTATATAGAACAATGTCTATCGAGCATTCAATAAAATTAGCTATTGTTAATTACACTAAAGCCCAGGGGCTGGAAAGGACTTGGAAAACCCAGTCTTCAGCTCAGGTAATACATACTTTATAAATGAAACCATGGCTAAGATGGATAGGGAGAAGATGACAGAAATAAATGGGAAAGCTCACTCTCTTCAGATTCTGCCAGTGAATTATCTGCATGAGGGCATCTGGAGGTTGCCCAAGGGATCAGGATGCATGAGAATTTAAGAGGTATTGGGTGGAATTGACCTGCTATGGTCCTGAGGAAACCTCAACTGCAGAAGGATGAGTAGGGGATCTTCTGCCAACCAGGTCATAAGCAGGGCTCTAGTCAACGATTCCTTGGGATATCTATTTTTCTTTCATGGTGTTTGCCCATAATTGAAAACTGGAAGAAGTTATTCTGGGTTTGGGGTGAAGCTATGGTATAAGTTGCTATATAGTTTTCTCAGTTTATATATATTATTTTTACATTGAGAGAACCTTCTGGGAATGAATCTCAATTTATTGGGACAGTCCTAACTCTTGGTTCTCCATACCACTTCTAATGTATACAATCTTTTGTATCTATTTCTAATGAAGGTGGCAATGATATGTACCCGAGGCATGGTAGAAGAGTCCTGACTGCAAGTTAGGAGGTCTGGGTTCTGGTTCTGGCTATTTATGTGAAGTCACTTAATATCTTGAGGTCTTAGTTTCCACATGTCAAATGTAGCATAAGATTTGATACTTGCTAATGGTGCTTGAAGCTGCAATGTGTTCTATTGTTTGTATAACAGGCCTCAGTATTCAGGGTGCTCAATCATTTATTGATTTATTCACCTATAGAATTATCTGTTTAGTTAATATTTGATGGTTTTTTTAAGAAATAAGTTTTGCTTAAGCTATGAAAATGTTAATTGCACACAGACAAAAATTATAAGTATGCATCTACCGTCCAGGTTTAACAGATATTAATGTTTCATTATATTTGACCTTTATCTTTAAAACATATTACAGCTAATTCATTTCCTCCCTCCCTAGCAATAACCACTATCTTTAAACTAGTATTATTTTTACGTAAATTTTTATACTTAGACATGGACATGTTCTCTCTATAGCATTGTTTTTTTATTTTTATTTTTTTTAATTTTTGGACGGAGTCTTGCTCTGTCGCCCAGGCTAGAGTGCAGTGGTGTGATCTCTGCTCACTGCAATCTCCGCCTCCCAGGTTCAAGCAGTTCCCCTGCCTCAGCCTCTAAGTAGCTCCCAGCTAATTTTTGTATTTTTAGTAGAGACAGGGTTTCGCCAGGTTGGCCAGGCTGGTCTCAGGCTCCCAACCTCAAGTGATCTGCCCGCCTCAGCCTCCCAAAGTGCTGGGATTACAGGCATGAGCCATTGTGCCCGGCCATATTGAGTTTTAAAAATGAACATACTATAAGTTTTCTTATTTTGCTCAACTTTATATTTTTCAGATTCATCTACATTACCACCTATGTAATTATTCATTTATTCACTTTAACAGTGACCTATTATTCCATTACATGAACTTATGCCAGTTTATCCATTCTCTGTTGATGGCATTTAGATAACTTATAACATTTTGCTATCGTAAATAACATTGCAACAACCAACTGTGCAGAAGTCTACTTGGGCACGTGTGTGTGTGTTTCTCTAGGGTAATTTACCTGGAAGCAAAATTATTCAGTGGAAGAATATACTTATTTTCAACTTTTCCAGATAATGTGAAACTGCTTTCCAAACTGCTGGTATGTATTTATACTGTCATCATTACTATATGACATCTTGTTTTCCTACATTCTTGCCAGCTTGTATGTTGGAAGACTTTTAATTTTTTTCCAATTTGATGTGTATGAAATAATATTTTCTTGATGTTTTCATGTATTTATTGGATTTTTTTAAGTTTGAATCTTTCTTACCAGTTACTCATGGTGGAGGATGAGTTCTAATCAGGCGCATATTTGATTAAGTTGTGGGGTTATCTGCCAGCTAAGCGCTATGTTGATGTGGTTCTTATGTTTGTGATTTTGCGATACTGAATAGACAAGATGAGGCCCACACTGTGAATTTCCTGGATGATGTAACTGTGGAGGAACGTAGGTCATGGGCCACAGTGCTCTGTTTTGTTCTGCAGGTCTGGCTATTCCTCTAGATGGAAGATGAATCTGACCCTTGTGTGGAGAGCTCTGCTTGGTAGATGACTTGGCCTCCTTGGGCCCACCCAAGTCTCTAGGCTGCAGTTATTTTGGGGAGAAATTTTCAGGGAGTGCTAGAGTATGCTAATTTTTAAAATAGAATGTTGAGTGATAAGGCAAAGGAATAAACTCTTGTGAGAGATTGAGCATCTTTAGCAAGAGAGTGTGGGGAACATCCTGATTACAAATATATATATTTAGCCTATAGGTTTTCTTTCTTAAATTCCTGAACCTGACTTCCTGGTAGAAACACCTTGGACTTGGGCTAATGGTGCAGAAAAACAATTTTTTTTTTTGCACTGAAAACTTACACAATTATGAGATAAGGTATAGAATTCAGTGTAATGTTGCAGCTACCATGGAAGACCTAGAAAAAGGGACAATTAACACTCATAATCCAGGCTCCTGGGATTAACTCCCTGGGCAGTGCTTCACAGTGAAGGGCACTGAAGATACCAGAAGTGAGACCAACTGATTCCCAGGAACAGAAGCCTCATAAGGGACAAAGCAAGTTGTTCCCTCATAGACACTTAGAATGCTGGTGCTTTTGTTATATTAGGATTCTACTAATGACTGCCTCTACTGGGGAGCTATTTGTAAAGGAAGAGAGAAACAGATAAGTAACATGGTTTATCAAAAAATCATCACCAGTCATTTGAAAAAGGAATGCAAACTGCTGCTACTTTTGTCAGGCATCCCTTAATTCTCTGGGGTTAGGTCTTACCTGAGTAATATGTGGCCTAGTCTCAATGAGGACATAAGGAGGCCTAATAGTTAGATTTTCTCTTCAGTGAGGATGACCATATGTGTTGGTTTCCTATGATGGACTTGGCTTATGCATCTTCTTTGGGCATGTTGGTTAATATTGTACCTGTTTACTCTAAAAATGTCCTGCTTTGTACTATAAATCATGTCATCCCATTTTGAACTTGAACAAGCCACTCTGGTAAATATATTGAGTTGTCTGTTCACTTGTCTGACTCCCCTGTGAAACTGCAAACTCTTTGAGGGTGGGGACTATGTCCCTTTGACTTTGTGTACCCAGTTTTTATCAATGTCCATTTAGTAGGTGCTCAATATTTTAAGAATGAATGGATAACATTTTACCTTAAAGGAGTCCTTCTCTGAGTCATCCGATTAATGAAAGTAGCTTTGGGAATGACATTTTGTGTCATTTATGAGCACCTGAATGAAGTGCTTAAAATAGGTGATAGGATAGAACCCCAAGGAGGAGAAGTGTTGGGGCAAGGTGAGCAAGCCCTTTTAAAAGCTGATGTACAAAGAACAGAGACAGACTGTAGACATCACAGTTTTTGGCGGGGCTGATTTTTGAGCCTATCTTCACAATGCTATTAAACAAAAAAGCTATAGTAAAATGAATCAAACAGCTCTTGGAGATGTTAAAGAGAGCTCTTCAATTCTGAAAGGGCCCCAGGTCTCAGCCCTATGGTCATTTCCTCTGCAGTGAGAACATCTGTTGGGAGGGAAACACTCTTTTCTGTACTCTGTGCCATTCTTCAGATAGAATCATACATCTATAGTTGGAGGTGGCCTTAGATACTGTCTAGTTCAAATCTTTCTCATGACTGAGAAAATCGGCTCAGCGGGTTAAACAATTGGCCAAGCCCACAGAGATAGTGTCAGAAGCCAGAGGAACCCTTCTAGTATTTCTCTTAGACTCAAATAGTATTTAAAAATCTGTTTGCCATGGACACCCTGAATTCTCATTGCAGATCCATTTCCAAATCATTTTGGAAGGATTTGGCTTTGGTTCCCTGGGGAGTATCTTGAAGGGAAGATTGCTCGTCCTGTACCCCAATGGAAAGAGTGGAGAGAGCCTTCTGAACAATTTGGAGGCATAGAAGGGAATGCAGTAGACCACAGGATGGGGAGAGGGAGGATTGTATGTCCATGTTGCACATATTAAATTGACAAAAATGTCCTGTACAGCCCTTGAGACAAAAGCAAACCCTTTTGTTTGTAAAGCCAGCATAAAAACAGACAGGAACAAATGTTCCATCCATGAATTCTGAAGTTTGGCAGTTAACAAAGTGTCCTGAAACGTGGCATAAATGAAGACAGATCATCTTGGCTGCCCGTTTCGTCATGTGGATGGAAAAATGTTCTGGGTGAAAGTAAACAGACTTCAGGATGCCGGGCTGGTTCAGGAGGGTGGTCTCTGTGTGAGTAGGGAAGCTGGCCTGACGCAGCAACTCACTCAGACCTGTCTTCATTAAAGACCTTAGAGAGTGAGAAAGGGCTTGAAGATGAAATTCACAGATGATTCTGAATGGAGACATGTGGCAAACACCAGCAGAAGCAAAAGAGTAACCTAAAGGAATTAGAAAAATGGGAAAGGCAGGGACAAAACGCGAATCATCATGGAAAAATGCAAATGGATACGTCTGGAGCAAAATAATCCACAAACCAGATATTCATTGGGCAGAAAAATTTTGAAGTGCATTAAGAATAGAAAAGTGCTGTAAAATGGTTGCTGCATTATGACAGTTTAGGTGGGTGGGTGGGCAGGGAGGTAGTGGGCATGGAAGATGGGTGGTCCTTACAGGAGGCTTACTCATAGGTGTGAAGTGACCTCATTACGGGGCCTGCTCCATCTTTCTCTGCACCTAATGCTTGCATGGCCCATTCTGATATTCCAGGGGGTTGGCTGGGATGAGGTGCATGTCTTGCTGGCACTGGGAGAAGCCTGTTGGGATAAACAGGTAACATTCCAACTACCAGGCATCTGCTTTGGAGTTAGCCTTCCAGACCATATTCTTTTCTTTAAAAAACAAAATGTATCAAAGAGCATCCAGACTTTTCTTTGGAAGAAGAGCATGAAAAAGAATTTCTGTCAAAGAACAAACATTTCCTATTTATGTCATACAGAGTAACAAATTTGGAATAATTTTGTCATTGTTTTGATTTGAGAAATTTGTTACCAAAAGCCTTCCTTTAAACCTCACTTGTAAAATTTTGACAATTACAAACTGATGATGACCAGAGATTCTCATTTTCCAAAACAACTCACATGTTTCTCACTCTGGAAATTGTACTGTTTTGGAAAGTCCTGCATGAGACCCCACGAAGCTCTTTGTGTTGATGAGGCCTTCAGCTTGAGGAATTGTGAAGAAAAACAGAGCCCTCCACTCCTTTCCTTATTATAGTGGAGTCAAAGGACCCTGTTACATGCCTAGTTTCCCTAAACATTCACCATCTTGTTTTGAGCAGCTTTTCAATTTGAAAAGCTAGGCCCGAAATCAAGGTCTTATAACTCTGACCAAAATCATTTAAGGTACAAGAATAGCAGTGTGGATTCCTGGGAACTTCTTTTATCCTCAAAATTATCAGGAGGAATCATTTAAAAAGTATAAACTGAAATAGGATATTTAAGCCTATGTAACTGATGGACAGCTTCTCATTGCAACAGACAACCATGTAATTCTTTGGGGTTGTTTTCAGATCTATCTTCTTTTAATCACAGTAGTTCTCTACAGGGTAGTAGATAATGACCACCTCAGGAGCTTGTTAACGACTCAGGACTTGGCACGCAGAATGGGGTTGTGGTGAGTGGGCTGGGGTCTGGGTGGTCTGCGATGTGGTGATGGAAAGCAAGAGGCAGCAGAGCTGCTGTGTGCAGTTTGGAGTTGACCTAAGCTATTCGATCTCCCCATGAGTGACCTCACCTGGACCAATGGGGCAAAAGAGCTCCTAGATCTAATTACTGATGAGGAGCTTGAGGATGCAGCTGGAGATGCTGTTTCTGGGAAGCCTGGCTTTAAGGCCCACACTTTGAAGTCACGACCTAGGTAGGCCTGGCCCTTGACTCAAGTGTCAGAGGAAGACAACTGGAATAGAATCTCTCAGCTTCCTGCCTCCCATCCCCACTCTCTTGTGATAACCTGGGAAGCCCATCCTGGTTCATGGCTCGGGGGTGGACTATCCTAGAATGAGCTCCCAAGGGCTGGAGCTGTGTTGTGTTGAGTCTGAGGGAGGAAGAGAAAGAGACAAAGTTAATCTCCAGGATGCCAAAACCTGATGTCAATTTCAAAGGCCCAGAAACAAGTAAGCCAATGGGGTCTGAATAAGGGTAGACAATACAGTTACATGTGGAAGTGAAGTAAGAGATAGAGAATTGTGCTGAATAGTAAAAGAAAGCCTCAAGCTCAGTTTTGTGCTTTCTAGTGAGTGTGTGCATAACCGGCTCTTAGCTCTGGTTATTTGGGTGGACATGTCTGAAGTTCAAGGTCAAGGCAACTCCTGCTGATGGCTGAAAGCCCAGTTCTGCTCCTATAGGTCCCAGTTAGTATAGCCTACCTGGTAGAAAGCTTTTGGGTCTCCATGGGGCAAAAAGTGAGCTATCGAACAGGGTTAGTCCCAGGTGGCCCATGGTCCATGAAATCACCTCTGTACTGTCAGAGTCCACACCCAGGACCGGTCGAAAGAGGAATGAGTAGAGCTAAGCTATCTGGGCTCCTGGATGGGTGGTTGGCTGGGAAGAGTATGGGAGCTAAGGAGCCTCCATGGTTTCACTCTGGGGACTGGCAGCTATTTGAACCGAGGTATGGTCAGGAGCAAGATGAGAATGGATGGAAACTGGGATTGTGAGGGGCAGAAAGGTGCACAAGGGCCTGGTTGAATTCAGCTCCACCTGCAGGCTGCTCCACCTGCCATTTAATTTTTCCTCAATTAATTTACTTCTCAGTGTTTCTACTCCTGTGATTAAAGGCTCCATGGCCCTTGACAGATTTACATGTGTTTATTTTTTCTTCAACAAAGACGTAACTTTGGGTGCCAGTCTTCACCATCTTGACTAATTCTTGACATAACACCTGTGATGTTTGAGACGGACACCCAGAGTTACCTGTGATATTTATCTTTGTTTCTTCATTGTCTTCCCCCGCTGAAATGTTACTGACATTGTGACACTTTTTACCACTGCATAGCACAGTGCCTGATACATAATTGGCTTTTAATAATATAGCAGAGGAATGGTTTGATGCCTTGTGTACTAGTATGTTCAGAACAGGAGCTGCTTTGGTGCAGTTTGAGTCATGAGTCACTCTGACAAAAGGCAGCTTATGATATGGATATGTAAGGTGTTCTCTTAGTGTTTTAAACTGCTTTATTCTCTTTGGTTATGTATTTAAGTTCAGAGGTACATGTGCAGGTTTGTTATATAGGTAAACTTGTGTCACGGGGGTTTGTTGTACAGAATATTTCATCACCTAGGTGTTAAGCCTGGTAACCCTAGTTATTTTCTCTGATCCTCTCCCTCCTCCCACCCTCCATTCTCCAGTAGGCCCCAGTGTATCTTGTTCCCCTTTATGTGTCCATGTGTTCTCGTCATTTGCTCCCACTTATAAATGAAAACATAGTGTTTGGTTTTCTGTTCCTGTATCAGTGTCCTAAAGATAACAGCCTCCAGCTCCATCCATGTTCCTGCAAAAGACATGATCTTGTGCTTTTTTATGGCTCCATAGTATTCCATGGTATATACGTACATTTCCTTTATCCAGTCTACCGCTGATGGGCATTTAGGTTCATTCCACGTCTTTGCTATTGTGAATAGTGCTGCAGTGAACATACGCATGCATGAATGGTTAATGTATTTATTAATGATCAGTCTTTGTAATGACCTGAGAGGCTGATGACCTGCTTTCACAGATGATTTTGTGCTAGTGAAATATCCTTTTTTGAAGTTGTGTGTGAAATGAGAAGCTCAGATTCTCCCTCCAGAGTGGTGGGCAGGGGTGCAGTCTTCCTGGCTTTGCTGCCTAGTTTCTATATGACCCAGCAATTCCACTTCTAGTGTATACCCAAGAGAATTTAGAACATATGTGCTCCAAAACTTATACCTGAATTTTCATAGCACCATTATTCATAATAGCCAAAAAGTGACACAACCTGAATGTCCATCAACTGGCGAATGGATAAACAAAAGGTGATCTATTCATACAGTGGAATATCATTCATCCATAAAAGGAAATGTCACTAGGTAGATATACCTTAGAACATGATGCTAGGTGAAAGAAGCAGACGACACAAAAGGCTACATACTTTATGATTTCGTTTAAATGAAATTTCCAGATCAGGCAAATCAGTAGAGACAAAGTAGATTAGTGATTTTCAGGAGTTGGGGGAAGGGGATGATAGGGTATGACTACTTAGGGATCTGACATTTCTTTTTGGAGTGATGAAAATATTCTGGAAATAATGGTAATGGTCCCACAACTTCATGGACATACTAAAAGCCACCAACTCCTACCTTTTGAAAAGGATGAATTTCATGCCATGTGAATTATATCTCAATATAAAAAGTAATTTTAAGTTGCTACCATGTAAAGACCCCCAAACAGGCCGGGCATGGTGGCTCACGCCTGTAATCCCAGCACTTTGGGAGGCTGAGGTGGGTGGATCACGAGGTCAGGAGATCAAGACCATCCTGGCAAACACGGTGAAACCCTGTCTCTACGAAAAATACAAAAAATTAGCCGGGCGTGGTGGCAGGTGCCTGTGGTCCCAGCTACTTGGGAGGCTGAGGCAGGAGAATGGCGTGAACCCGGGAGGCTGAGCTTGCAGTGAGTCAAGATCACGCCACTGTACTACAGCCTGGGCGACAGAGTGAGACTCTGTCTCAAAAAAAAAAAAAAAAAAAAAACAAAAACAAAAAACAAAACCCAAGCAAGGAAGGGATCAGATCCAGTGTAGATGGCATGACTGAACAGCAAGAGTTACCTGGAGGAGGATTAGCAGAGGCTGCAAGAAAAGAAGTTTAGATTGAAGCAGATGGTAGCTCCTCTCTTCCTCATGATGACCAAAGACATCTCAGTGATGTGAGGCTAGAACTGGACAGAAGCTGGATCAATGTCCAGGCCAGCCACTCCCACATTAGCCTATGATGTCCTCATCCCTCACCCCAGCTAAGAATATTCTTCCTTCTGCTCTTCCCCAGTGTGCATCTACTACCATGTCAGCCATTGGCAGAATCCTTTGAGGCTTCAGGTGTTCAGTGCACTGCCTCTGAGTCACAAACTAAACATACCTTGTAAGAAATAGAAAAATATTGCATGCATAAAGTTTAGTTTTCTTGCTGTCTGGGGCAGTCTTATTGTCATTATAGTTTATTTCATTAATGAATCCTCTAAACAGCAAATAACTTGCCCCTTAAATTGTATCTACATTGACTGGGAGACCCGATAGATATGTATCTAAAGATTAAACACAAGTTTGGATTTTAGGGTTTAAAAAATGAACTAGAAATGATCCATGCTCTCTATAAGCTTTGGGTTAGTTAGGGAGTTGACTCAGATTCATGACCACAGAAGGCGGCATGTCACATATGGTGCTGAAAAGGTACACTTAATGCTACTCAATGAAGCTGTGGCAGCTAAGGGACAGGAACCTTTCAATTACACTGCAGTGATTGGGGAAGTTTCTATGGAAGAGCTATTTGAGATAAATTTGATTTAGATTACCAAAGAGAATAGGAAAGGAAACTCCAGGGCAGAAAGAATGCTAGGCATAAAGGTACAGAGGCCACAATGCTCTAGCACATCTTGGGAAGTGTGATTTGACTAGTTTGCCAAGGAGGATGTACTTTGGGAAGTAGTGAGATAGAGGTTTAGAAGGAGATAAAAGGGAATTTTTTTATTTTTGAGACACAGGAACAGTGACAAGCATATACTGTCCCTTCTTTTGTAGGGTAGGGCTAGATTAGAGGAGCCCCTGGAGATTTGCCCCTTTTATTTGCTCTTCTTTCTTACTGCGTGAAGGAAAAATGAATGTAAGGCTTCGAGAACCTTGGAATTCACTATGTTTAACCATAGAAGACTTTCCTGTGCCTATGGGGAAGAGAAAACTTCAGGCTGCACAAATAGAGCACTGTCTTATGCTCATGATAATGCATGTTGAGAACTTTCTTTGGAAAAGTCTTGGACGGAGGTGGTATTGGAGCTCGGTATTCTATATGCAGTTGTCCTCACACAGGATGCTCTTGATTACCAGCTTTATCCACAATGATGCCATGCATACATGTTGGCATGGACATACAGAACGGGTTTTCAGCACTGCTGGCTTATAATTGGCTGCCGGTCAAATTCACAATCCAACTCGTGCACAAGCAGCTTCACAAATCTCAGACAGAAAGGCTTTGTACATACTGCATCACCTTGAAAGAGAAATGGACCATTTATGGTCTGTCTTGGCTTAAGTTCTTGGCAGTTTAGGGCCGTTTTCATTGGAGACAGGTAACATGCGGCTGTGGCCGTTAGAAGAACTCTGCCTTTCCATTCTGATCCATGAAGGATGCCACGGAACACTGTGGAACTGGATGTGACCTCTTTAAGTGCATGACTATGTGATTATTTCCTTCAACTTGGAGGCCTTTTGTTTATTAAAGAAACTTGCCTACCCCTTAACACAGGAAAATTCTTAATTTACAAAATTGCCCTTGGAAAACTTGTGCTTTCTGCAAAGGATAAGGAAATGAGCTGTTTTCTCCTAGTTTCTGTCTTTGATTGCTTTATGATGATGGCAGTGATGGGCAGAGGGCCACATGAGTTATTTTCTCCACAAGGAAAGTTCTCTGTGAGGCATAGAGATCCTTGGGCGGGGTTTCCAAACATACTACCTGGGTTTCCTTCAAAGCAAAACTCGGGCATTCAGGGAGGTCAGTCCCCTTACTCCCGCACATGCCACAAATACTTCCCTACCTGTGTATGTAATTTTTTTCTGATGAAAATACTCTCAGCCACATTTCTCCTTTCATGCTCCAAATCCCATATTATCCCCATTACGAAGCACCCACTGGTTATTTCAGCCCACATGGATGGCCTTCACACTGGGATCCTGTGGCCTTACACGCACTCCCCTAAAATGGTTTTATTCCTATTGGGTTATCTCCTTGACCAGGTAGCAAACCTTTTAGGCACAGGGATCTTGACAGATTGAATTGACAACAACTGAGAAGGAAGGCAATAAACTGTAGCTTTGTTAAGAGCACGCAATAGCATTTACACACTCGTTTTATTTCTAGGAAGAAATATAAGTAGAAAAGGCTTTGCAAAACTCTTGCCATTAGGTGAACATCATCAAATGGTTATTAGAAGAGGGTGGCCTACAGCACTGTATTCTGGCTTTGGAAGTGGGTAATCTGCCTTTCCCAAACACCTCTCTTAGAAAAACCAAACATGGAGTGGCTGGAGCCACAGTTGGCTGAGGCTAAGTTTCTGAGGGATTGACTGGTGAGGAGATGGGGCCAGGCTTGCACATGGTGGGTCTTAGAACTGGGCCAGAGCCAGGGTGGGAGTGGAAGAGGTTGCTTTCATGTAATGTTCTTTGTAAGTCTGGAATTCTGTAAATTTTCATAGCCAGTTTTGAGGTCTTTTTACTTTAAGTCAGATCAAAGGATAAAGGAACTTAGGTTAGAGTCAACTTACTGATGAACTAATTTAAGTTGCAGAGGCGCAGATACTGTATATCTCTGTCTTTCCTCCCCACCATCCCTATAAAGTCCTTTTAGTCGTATATGTGTAATAAACCCATTTAAGGAGGGAAAACACCTAGAGATGCACATCTAATCAAGCTTCCCATATCCCCCTCTTCCTCTTTTATCTCTCATATACATAGTCTAATTTGTATCTGCCTATTTTTTTTCTTTAAGCCTAAAATGTAGGGCTACCAGGGCATTAGAGGTTATCGTTTCCTTCAGGAACTCAAAAATCACCTTATTAAAGGGGGTCTTCCTGGCCATAAAAAATTGCATTACCCGCTTTCCAACCCATACCTCAATCATTCCATCCCTCACTTACCCTGCTACCCGTTTTCTACAAATATCTTATGCTGCCTGCCATATCATATATTTGTCTGTCCCCCGCTGTGCTAGAATTAAGCACTATAAAAATGGGCCTTTGTTCTGTTTGCTGATGTATCTTTAGTGTCTACAATAAGGTCAGAAAGTAAATGTGGCTCTGTATCTAATTGATATTTCAAAACTTAAATACTAGAACCTAGAGAGTTTCCTCTTTTTTTTTTTTCTTTTAAGCCCTGTGGTCCTCATTGTTCTACAGCTCTTTGGTGCTGTATTAGAGTATTCCAAAGAAACAGAACTAATAGGAGGCGTGTATGTATATATGTATCTTCACACATATATATATTTTATATACATATATACATATAAATATATATAAATATATTTTACAGATGTATTATATAAAAATATTTTACATACCGTATGTATTATATATATATTTAATGTATGTATATAAGATACATGTTATATTCTGTCTCTAGAGAAAAATATAGATACATAAAAAGAGGTTTATTATAGAAATGGACTCACCCAATTATGGAAGCCAAGAAGTCCTATGATGTGTCAACGTCAAGCTGGAAAAGCAGAGGAGCTGACTGTGTAATTCCCAGTCTGAGTCTGAAGGTCTGAGATCAGAGGGGAGAGGAGAGAGCAGGGTGGTGGCCACTGGTGTAGGTCCCAGAGTGAATCTGAAGACCTGAGAACCAGGTGTGAGAGCAGGAGAAAATGGATGCCTTAGATCAAGAAGAAAGAGTGAATTCACCCTTCCTCTACCTTTTTGTTCTATTAGGTCCCTCAACAGATTGGATGACTTCTACCCACATTGGTGAGGGGGAATCCTTTCCACTCAATCTACTGATTCAAATGCTAATCTCTTCTAGAAACACTCTCATAGACACACCCAGAAATAATGTTTTGCTAGCTATCTGGGTATCCTTTAGCATGGTCAAATTGCAGATAAAATTAACCATCACAGGTGCCTTGTAATATATGACTTTTTTGTAGTAAATCAAATTTCTCTGGTTATTATCAATGGAAATCTTGGTCTTATGCAAACCATTTCATTTTACCTGAAGGCAAGTCTCTCTGCTTCTCCCTGTACCCACCCAGGGCTAGTTCCTTAGGTCTGATGCAGTCGTTTTGTTTTTTTCCCAGTCTCAATGGATCACAGAGGATCAGGGCAGAATTCTCTGCTGTTTGATCTGCTGCTATGATGCTCCCAGGGCCTGGAAATAACACATTTTGCCCATCTCTTTGCCCATTCTCCATGGCCAGTTGAGCTCATTGGCTAAAGGTTCCTAACCTTTTATCTCTTTAAGGGACACCTGATTTGGATGTTATGTTTGGATGTAATATGTTCCTGTATAAATTGCAGGTTTGTTTATTCATTCCTCTTCAATAATAAATGGAGGATATTGCTGATTTTCTAATACATGAACTAACCTGTTGCATGGGTACAATATGACAGTGATTGGTAACTTCATGATCTGGATGCTGGTTGAAGCAAAGCACCATGAGTTAACTTTCTTATTCATAAATTACAGATAGGCTACATAACCCTGTTTATGTTGTATAATGGAGTTAAAAATTTTTAAAGATTCCAACAAGCTATGGTGATGGACTGAAACTGTAGAATAAAATAGAATAGGGATATATATGAAATCCTATATTTAGAAAAAAAAACTTGGCTGTGATCAAGATAGAAAAATATAGCTTAAGAGCAGACTTTGGTGTTTATTTACCACAAACCATAAATAAACTCCCAGTGTGATGAGGCTGCTAAAAATAACATAATATTTTAGGTTCTTCTAACACTGGTGTGGCATCCAGGTTAGTTCTACTTTCCTCGGTCATACCACATCTAAATTATTCCAGTTTGGGCTTTACTTTTTAAAAAGAACATAGATAAATAAGAATTCATATAGGCACAATGAAGACTTTGATGCCTGTTAGACTGGAGAAGAAACTTAAGCTTTAGTGGCTGAATTTAGATATTGGGAGCATGGCCATGTACTTCTTCCATGTCTGGAAGACAAATGACCAAGTCATACCCCTGTATAACTGCAGGCATTTTAGTTATTTGAGCTATTGAATGAGGTGGGCTGCTATCTTGAGAGAGAACTCCCTGTTCTTGTTGGTGTTCAGAGGATGGTTGTCCCCCTCTCAGGAATATAGTAACAAAATTGAAAGTTGCAGGCGATGATCACCAGCATTGCTTCAACATTAAGGTGCTCAGCTGTGGGGTAACTTTTCAGCTTCATGTCAATGTTGTGAGGGCCCTAAGATGGGAAGAAAAAGAATAATAAAATAATTCTCAGTGCTTAGGAATCTGCAATCCTAAGGAGGTTGACTGGATCAAAGGGAAGAGGGAAGAGCAGTGGTTTTCATTTCTTTCTTTTTTAAAAAAGTAACAGACTCCCACTTCTTGCCTTTAAAAAATGAAATGCAATGTAGAACCCAACTTGGAAAATGAATAAAAAGGTAATTTGAGTGGACAGGACTAGGGGCAGCCGCTGACCTGGAGCCCCACCTGCTCAGCCTTTCCCTCACCCACAAAGAGGCCCCTGTGCTTCTGTGGAACCCAGGGTGCCCTGGAGTTCAGCATGAAAACCACTGCTAAGGGCAGGCTTGAGAGAAGACTCTTGGATTAGCAAGAAGGAAGAAATGGGAAAATACTGGGAAAACATTGTCCAGCCTCTTTGGTCCCATTAAAAACTCTATGTCCACAAAGACCCAGAAACAGTTAAAAAAAAAAAAAAATGCTGAGGAACTTTTCCAGCCCACTTCCCTTCTACCTATTCTGAAGTGCTGCATTTCTTGAGTCCCCTTAATGCTATTTTTCAGGTCGACGTCTTTTCACTCTGCTTCAGAATTAGTGACCTTGTTTTTTATTTGTTTGCCTCGTTGAGATGGGCCTACTCTTCATTCAGTCCTCATACATCAGGGGAGAGAAATGGTAACATCTGTAGAGTCCACGCGGGCAGAACGCCTAAACACTGGGGTCTGTTACCTAAGATGGAAGGTCTGGCTGCCCCAGGGTAAGCTGCCCATGTAATCTCCAAGAAGGGCATGCTGGAAGACTCATGCCTGAAACTGTGGTAGGAAATGGCCCCTATCTCCCCTTCCTGTCCCTTCTCACCACACATTTAGAAAATATATCTGGCATGGGGACTTGGGTGGTAGGGACAGAGTGGCACTGCAGCATAAACCATCTGTAGCAGAGTCCAGCACACTCAGTATGGGTTATTTGAAGAGTTTAATGAAGGTATAGGCAGGATTTAGTGGGGAGTAACAAGGGATGGAGGACCTAAATAGGAAGAAAAAGAATAATAAGATCATTCTCAGTCTTCAGGAATCTGTAATCCATAAGGAGTCTAACTGGATCAGAGGGAAGAGGGAAGTCCCTAGGTCTAAAGGGACAAGGGAAGGACTGGTTTCTAAAGCCTACATGCAACAAAAACCGTATGGATAGGGTTGCCCAACAGGAGCTGTGCTCTTCAGTGTAGAAAGGCAGCCAAATGATGGCAACCAACAGGAGTGGAGCTAGAGGAATAATACCCCAATTCTACTGTCCTCCTGCCTTCTGCCCTCTCGTTAGAGCCTTCCTTTGTCTGAACACAATGGCAAGTCAGATATCAATGGAACCCCTTGATTATGCTCATACGTGTCAGTCTGTGCATTCCAGGTAGGGTGGAAAGTGGATCTGACTGAGAAAATAAAATATATTTAGCACACCCAACCCCCAAATCCAGGCCAGCCTTTGTGTTTTAGCTATGTGGAGAACATCACATTCATACCACCTCACTTTTGTTCAAGGCTCAGTGAAAATCATGTGTTTTACTGATGAGGCATCAGTGGATAAAAGACTCCTCTCTAAACCATTTGCCTTTTTTAGGTGGGTGAGCTCATTCTTACTAAAGGTAATATTGAGCATTTTCCCAATTCTTAGGAAAGTGAGAAGCTGAAAGAGTCATTTAAGAATATCTGATTTTACTTCCAATCTGACATTCCCCTTCTGTGGTTTTCTCAGCAGACACTTGGGCTGAGATATCTGGCTGATCCAAACTCCAACATGAAGCATCCTTTCTGCTTTAGACTGACCCCCAAAGAGTGAAGGTAAATAAAAACTGGCCTTGACTTCACAATGTCTTTCTGTTCAGTTCTCTTTGGTGGGTCAAGTCCATTTAATTCTCCAACTTGGAAAGCATATATATATATATATATATATATATATATATATATGTGACTTTTATGTGGTTTCTAGAATAACATTCTCAAGGAGTGTGATGCAGGTAGGAAGTAATTGAAAAATGTTCATTTATCCAGCAAATACGCTTTGCTGGATGTTTTATTCAGATGGTATCTTAGTCCATTCAGGCTGCTATAATAAAGATGCCATAGACTGGGTGGCTTATACACAACATAAATTTGTTTCTCATGGTTCTGGAGGCTGGAAAGTCCAAGATCAAGGCACTGGCAGATTTGGTGTCTGGTGAGGGCCCAATTCCTGGCTCATTGACAGCCATCTTCTCACTGTGTCTTCATGTGGTAGATAGAGTTGAGGGAGCTCGCTGGGGTCTTCTTTATAAGGGCATTAATCCCACTCATGAGAGTTCTATCTGTATGATCTAATCATGTTCTAATTGCCCCACTTCCAAATATTGTCACATTGGTGATTAAGTTTCAAAATATGAATTTTGAGGGAACATAAACATTCAATCTACAGCAGATGGACTTTGTGAATGAATTACTTTTCCTAGAGGTACACTGTATTTCTAAATTACAGGAAACTCAAATATAAGTTACCCCCTTGGAAGCTTATGAAGTGTCAGTTTCCTTTTTAGTTGTATAACTATTTATTGAGTATTCATTATATGACAGTATTTTGGTTATCAACTCCTGCGTAAGAAACTACCTTAGTCCATTTGGCTGCTATAACAGTATCTTAGACTGCGTAATTTATAAATAACTGAAATTTGTTGCTAATAGTTGTGGAGGCTGGGAAGGCCAAGATCAAGGTGCAAGCCAATCTGATTGGGTGAGGTGAGGACCTGTTTCTCATACATGATACCTTCTTTCTGTGTCCTCACATGTCAGAAGGGGCGAACAAGCTCTCTTGGGCATCTTTATAAGGATACCAGTATTACTCATGAGGGGTCTGCCCCTCATGACCCAATTATCTTCCAAAGCCCTCGTCTTTTTAATACCATCACTTTGGAGATTAGGTTTCAATGTAAGAATTTTGGAGGCGACACAAACATTCAGACCATAGCACTACCCTAAAACTCACTGACTTAATACAGCAATTAATGGTTATCTTTTATGGCTCAATGTGTTGACTGGGGCATTGTGAGACAGGAAGGCCTGCTAGGAGAATCCTACGTTCCAGGTAAGAGAGGCTGAGGGTCTAAACAAAGACAGCGATTGAGAGGATGGACTGCAGGGAATAGAATTAGAAATCTCTAAGGGCAAAATTGGATGCATTGGGCAACTGTTTGAAAGTTGAGTACAAGGGAACTGTATGTTTAATTCTTGGATTTTTGTCTAGAGCCTTTAGTGCCTCAATTTCTCAATGTAGTTGGTAAGGGAATCAGAGATAACTAAGAATTTTTATAAATTTATGAAAGGCTTAATCTTCAGATAGTAGAATCACATTGAGTACTGAGCAGGAGAAAGAGAATGAGTGTGTGTGTATGTGTATGTCTGCAATTCTTAAAAGTAATCAAGACAAAAAGACAAAAAACTTGATTAGTCTGATGTAAGTTGGGAAAAGAGTATAAAGAAGTAAAAAAAACGATAATACAAACACAAAATACAATGAAAGAAAAACTAAACAAGAAACAAATAAAAATACCAGTTCTTACCAATATAAACAGCTTGAAGACATCTATTAAAATACAGATTTTCAGAGTGGGTGAAAATACATTCCAACTGTATTAATATATGTGAATATGCATGTACATATTTGTATATGTATATAATGAAAAAAGATGTAGCAGAAAACTATTAAAATGCAGGTAACCATATTAATCAGTGTCATATTAATGTTACAGAATATATTTAAGATAAAAATTACTAGTGACACAGTATCATTATATAATGATACAAAAACAATTAGGAAGATTTTATATTGCATCTTATATGCATCAAACATATATTACTCCTAGAATGACAAAAATTAGGGTA
Organism: Nomascus leucogenys; assembly: GCF_006542625.1. NCBI lineage: Eukaryota > Metazoa > Chordata > Mammalia > Primates > Hylobatidae > Nomascus > Nomascus leucogenys. Next base: position 62,665,440 of record NC_044386.1, on the reverse strand, counting down.
CAGAGAGAAATTGATAAATACAGTCGAGTGCTATATAACAATATTTCTGTCAATGACTGTCATGTGGTGGTCCTATAAGATTAAAGCTGAAAAATGTCTTTTACCTAGTGACATTGTAGTTGTCGTAATGTTGCAGCACAACACATTACTTATGTCTTTGTGGTGATGCTGGTATAAACAAAACTATTGCACTGACAGTCATATAAAACTCTAGGACACACAATTACGTATAGTACGTAGTACTTGATAATGATAAATGACTGATACTGGTTTATGTATTTACTATACCTTCTATCATTATTTTAGAGTGTATTCCTTTTACTTATATAAAAGAGTTAACTATAAAACAGCCTCAGGAATACTGCTAGGAGGTATTCCAGAAGAAGGCATTTTTATCATAGGAGACGACAGCTCTATGCCTTCTTCTGAAAGGTCTTAGGGGAACAAGACATGGAAGTAGAAGACAATCATACTGATGATTCTGACCCCATGTAGAGCTAGGCTAATATATGTAATTGTTTGTGTCTTCGTTTTTAACACAAACTTTAAAAAGCTAAAAAAATAAAAATATAGAAAACTTAAAAGGACATAAAGAAAATATTTTATACAATGTGTTTTAAGCTAAAGGTTATAAAAGAGTCAAGTTAAAAAATTTAAAAGTTTATAAAGTAAAAGTTACAGTAAGCTAAAGCTAATTTATTAAAGTGTGCAGTGTTGATAAAGTCTACATTGGCAGACAGTAATGTCCTAGGCCTTCACATTCACTCACCACTTACTCACTGACTGGCCCAGAGCACCTTCCAGTCCTACAAGCTTCATTCATGGTAAGTGCTCTACACAGGAGTATATTTTAATCTTTTATACCATATTTTTATGGCACCTTTTCTATGTTTAGATATGGTTTAGATACACAAATACTTATTGTTACTATTGCCTACAGCATTCCATAGACTAATGTGCTATACGGTTTTCTAGCCTAGGAGCAATAGTTGTACCATACAGCTTAGGTGTGTAATAGACGACATCATCTAGGATTGTATAATTGCACTCCGTGATGTTCGCACAGTGGCAAAATTGCCAAATGACACATTTCTCAGAGCATAACCCTGTTAAGCAATGCATGACTGTATAATCATAATAATTCTAACATACCTTTCTCAGAAAATAGTATATGAAGCGATAAATTGGTAAGAAAAAGGAAAACTTGAATAGCATAGTTAATAAGCCATATTTATGAGGTTAGGAGAGGTGATGGCGCAGAAACATCTTAACCACAAAATGTCAATGACTTAATAGTCATGATTTTATTTCTCATAGTTTGTCCAAAAGAGTCTGGGGCTGGCCGGGCGCGGTGGCTCACGCTTGTAATCCCAGCACTTTGGGAGGCCGAGGCGGGCGGATCACGAGGTCAGGAGATCGAGACCACGGTGAAACCACGTATCTACTAAAAATACAAAAAATTAGCCGGGCGTGGTGGCGGGCGCCTGTAGTCCCAGCTACTCGGAGAGGCTGAGGCAGGAGAATGGAGTGAACCTGGGAGGCGGAGCTTGCAGTGAGCCGAGATTGTGCCACTGCACTCCAGCCTGGGTGACAGAGCGAGACTCCGTCTCAAAAAAAAAAAAATAGAGTCTGGGGCTATGGCTCCACAGAGGTTAAATGGAGGCTTCTTGCCTTTTAGCTCCATCATCTGGGACAAGTGGCCTTCTTCATTCACAGCAGGAGGGGAAATAGAAGTGGAGACTTACGCATGGCTTTTCACTGCTTCAGCCTGGGAGGGACATGACCCTTCCACTCACGTTACATTAACTAGAAATAGAAAGCCCTGACTGACAGAAAGGACCTGGGGAGAGGGGATGCTGCATTCTTAAGAACAGATGTCTGTCACAAAAAGATCTAATGGAAACAAAGAGAATTTTGTTTTTCAAAACTGACCACATGCTAGACCACGAAAAAGATAAAATAAATATTGTAGAATCAATATCCTTCTCAATGATATTCTTCTGATTTTCAAATTTGAAAGTTAAATAGCACACAAATGTTTCACGTGTCAGAGAAGAAGCCATAATGGAAATCATAAAATATTTAGAACTAAATAATAAAAAATTACACAATTTATAACAATATTTGTGGCATTCAGCTAAAGTGGTACATTGAAGAACATTGAAAGCTTTAAATGCACATATTAGAAAGGAAGAATAATTGAAAAATAATGAGTTCACTGTTTCATTCAAAAACGTTAGGAGAAAGCAACTAAAAGTAACATCCCTGAAGTGGTAGGAGGAGAAATTGATGAAAAGTAATCTAAAAAAACAGCAAAGAAGATAAACAAGTACCAAAGCGGGTTCTTAAAAAAGAATGACAAAATGGACAACCTTCTGGAAACATTGAGAAAAACAACATAAAATGAAAAAATGAATATACTATAGATAGCATGTAGATTAAAAACAAGATTGTCTTTTATGTCAATAATTTGCAAATGTAGACAGTATGTACAATTTTATAGTAAAATATAACTTATTAATCTTAAGGCATAGACAAGCTGAAGAAACCTATATATCTTAATCTATAGCCTTTAAAAAAATTGAATCAGTAACCAAAAAACTCCAGCAAAGATCATATTTAATGACTGAATGATAGACACATTCTCTTTAAAGTTAGGAATGTAACACAATTTCTTGTTACCAGTGCTTGTATTTAAAACTTTACTAGCCGGGTGCGGTGGCTCATACTTGTAATCCCAGCACTTTGGGAGGCCAAGGCAGGTGGATTACCTGAGGTTAGGCATTTGAGACCAGCCTGGCCAACATGGTGAAACCCTGTCTTTACCAAAAATATAAAAATTAGCTGGATGTGGTGGTACACGCTGGTAATCCCAGCTACTCGGGAGGCTGAGACAGGAGAATCGCTTGAAACCATGAGCGTAGTGAGCTGAGATTATGCCACTGCCCTCCAGTCTGGGCAGCAGAGCGAGCATCCGTCTCAAAACAAACAAAAAAAACAAAAACAAAAACAAACTTTGAAGGTTCAAGACAGTGCAGTAAGATGAGAAAAAGAAATGAGGTATAAAGATTGGTTATGGAAGAACCAATTTCATTGTTTGAAGACATAATCATTTATATACAAAATCCAAGGGAACTTTTAAGGTATAAGCATTGAGAAATTAATATCATTCCTACATATTTATGGGTGTCAATAAACTATAATAGTACATACATGTACACATATATATTCAAATTGATATATATATATATATATAGATAGATAGATTCCATTAAAAATAGCAATTTGCAAACCTACAAAGTTTCAAAATGGCAATAGCAAACCTACAAAATAGGTAATAGAGAAATCAGGGAAGCCAATTAAGGATCAATCAATAGACCAATGATTAAATATTTGTATAATCATACTTGAATATAGCACAACAGTTAATGTGAAATAATCAACTCTACTTCTATTAATCTTGAAAAAGCAATTACTAGGAAAGAATTGAGTAAAAAATATCAGGATGAAGAATATCTGTAGCCTGATACTACTTATGTAAATTGAAAAATGCACAAGATGCTACTTATTGCAAGTGAATATATACATATGCTGTGAAAGTGTAAAATATGGACAGGAAAGATACCATACCAGCCTCAAGATGGAAGTTATTTCTGGGAAGAGAGGGAGAAGAATAGATTGGGAATTCAAGGATTCAACAGTAATGTCTTACTTCTTTAAAAATTATCTGAAGCAAATGATAACAAAATAGTAAAATTTGCTCACTCTGGATGGTAGGTAGCTAGATATTTTATTAAGTTTATCGCACAGTTAAATAAGTTTTAAACAATTTAAAAAGTGAATAGGAGGTAAAGAAATGTACACAAAGTTCATTGCCAGTACTTTGAAGAAGTTTGATCATGAATAAGAGAAATGCTACACTTTCTTAACGGAGAGGCACTGGAAGATGAAGCCAGTGCACGGCTCCCCAGTCAGCGGGATTTTATCAGCCTTCTTGTGACTGCTTTATTCTAGGTACAGTGATGACCTCTCTGCAGCATCTCCCAGATGCTTTCAATCATCAGGGGGATAGATTCTGTCCATTTACCCAAAATACACACAATAAGGAAATACAAGCAGCTAGATTTTCCTTTGAAGAATTATAAAAATTATCCTCTGAATCATTGAAGAAATATTAAAGATTGGTAGCATTGAAGTGCTGGTTATTGTACTCTAATTTTTCAAAAGTTAACAATCACTTAAGAGTCTAGTCATTCCTAGAACCACTGTTTTCTCAGTCCTTGAGTTTTGTTGCAAGAGACTTGACATCAATGGTGGATAATGGGGTGGATAATGCATTTGATGATGGTTTCTGAGTTTGCTTTGGTTTTGTCACCTTGATGATCTCCAGATCAGACTAATCAGGAGGACACTGGGAGAAAGTCTTCATTTTAAATCTGGGAAGAAATTTTTTGTAAGATAATGTGCTTTTGGTATTAGAGAGTTAGTTAATCTTTTTGGTAGGACGATTCAGTAGTGCCAATCTAAAATTAAATTGTATGTGATATTTAAGGATTTTTGTTTCTGAAACCTAACCTTCAGAAATACTTTCATATGTGCATGAAGCTATAAAAGCATGTTCACTATAAAAGACATTAATGGTGATATAGTGAACGTCCTTGAACACAGAATTTGTATGCTCAATAATGCAGCAGTAGAAACTTGGAACTCTTAGTGACTTGCACTGGTAAGGGAATGTATAAATACATAATGGCACATCTATGCCATGCAACAATATGGCAGTTAAAAGTAAATGAGGCACATCTCTAGGGAGACAAGTTCAATTTCTAAGATACATTAAGTGATGTTGAGGAAAAGAAAGTTATATAAGAATACATATGATACAATCCCATTAAAGTTTTAAAAATCACAAACTCGTTTATGTACCCACATGTAAATTTATGAAAAAGGTCACAACCCAAACTGTTAATAGTGGTACTGTTGAGAGGGTTTCAGGTGGCAAAATAATGTTTTCCTTAAAAAAATACATATCTGGATTTATTATGTTTTTTCCTTGTATTTTTTTAAAGATGGTTTAAATACTCACTACTCAAGGTATATTAGAGACAAATTCTGTCTTTTAGACTCCTTATTGTCATATTCCCGTAAAAAATTAATGAGAAGTAATGATTGCATTTTTCTATTGTATAATATATATATTTTTTTTTTGAAGAAGTTTGATCATGAATAAGAGAAATGCTACACTTTCTTAATGGAGAGGCACTGGAAGAGGAAGCCAGTGCACGGCTCCCCACTTAGCGGGAATTTACCAGCCTTCTTGTGACTGCTTTATTCTAGGTAGAGTGATGACCTGTCTGCAGCATCTCCCAGCTGCTTTTAATCATCAGGGGGATGAGTCTTACTCCGTCACCCAGGCTGGAGTGCAGTGGTACCATCTTAGCTCACTGCAAGCCCCGCCTCCTGGGTTCATGCCATTCTCCTGCCTCAGCCTCCCAAGTAGCTGGGACTACAGGCACCCACCACCAAGCCTGGCTAATTTTTTGTATTTTTAGTAGAGATGGGGTTTCACCATGTTAGCCAGGAGGTCTTGATTTCCTGACCTTGTGATCTGCCAGCCTTGGCCTCCCAAAGTGCTGAGATTACAGAGGTGAGCCACCACGCCCGGCCTATATATTTTTAAAATAAAGTCATGCATGCTCACTATGGAAAATTTAAAAGTGCAAAAAAGTACACAGAAAAGAATGAATCATAATCTCATCATAATAATGCTTTCATTTCTTTTACAAATATCATTAAGGTTATACCATATGTACAGATTTTATCTTGATTTCTTTTTACTTCCCACATAAATACTTATGTTATTAAAAACCCTACAAAACAGAAGATTCTGCATCATTTACTTAATCAGACTTCTCTAGTCTTAGATTTGGTTAAAATAACAATCATAAAATCCAACTCTCAGAGCACATTTGTAAAATTAGAGACCCTTTGGCTATTTGGCCACCATGTGTGTAACATGGGCAAAGTGGAAAGAAAGGAATCTAGAACTTTAAGGCTTATCGATGTGAACCAAAGCACTTGCTGAGAAGCAGTGGCCAGGAGCTCACATTAAAATGCTTCCTCTTTCCTATCTTATGTGATGGTGTTGGCAAAAGTTTATCCATGATTGACATGAATAAAGTGTACTTTTGGAGAAACCTTCTATTTCCCAGGTACTGGGGAGGGCAATGATTCAGCAGAGGTCCCATCCTTAGTTCTATCAGAAAAGCAGAAGAGGAATTCCTTTTCTGATGGAACAGTCCCTTAGTCCCTAAGATCCACACAAGGGAGGCTCCAATGGAGTTTGTTTGCTATTAGAAGAAATGTGGGGAGTCTTGAGGCATAAGACGAACCCCGAAGGACCACTTGCAGGTGTGAGAAGCGATTACTTTTCCAAGGGTTCATTAAATCACACCACTTCCCTTGGAGAGGGTCTGCATGGCGAACCTCACTTCCCTTTTTCCAGGCTAATAAGCAGAGGCAGGAGCAGCGAAGGCCCTGGCAGAGGCCACCCAGGCTGTAATGGAAGCATGGGGTTTACAGCAGAGGCTCCTGTCCCCCGAGCCCACGAGCTCAGGCACAGGAATTCCTTTCTCGGTTTCAGCTGGCGAGGGTTTGAGGTTTCTCTTTTTGTTGGACTCACTAGATATTGAAACAACCAAGGCAATGGAAGGCGGCAATCCTTTACGAAACAGTCTGAGTGGAAACCACAAGGGATGGAAGTCCAAGGGCTTTAGCAAGAATGCTGGTTTGTTTTTCATGTCCCCACATGGAGTTGGCCAATGCCTGGGGCAGAAAACAATAAACAGCATCGGGTATGGTGTGTACTGTAAGGAGGTTGGTGGGTTGGATTGGGGCTTTTGTGGAACTAAATCCACCCCATCTGCTATTCTTGCAGTTGTTTTGTGGCTTCATCTCACAAGCTGGGGGCTCCCCGACTTCCCTGGCTAGGCTGATTTTTATTAAAAAAACAAAAATTTTATCTATGCTTCTCAGTAGCACATATTTGGGCGTTTTCTTTTCTGATCAACTACATTTGCCAAGCCACACATTCTGTGATAAACAGAGCCTACCGAAGTCTCTGCTTGCTAGAGTTTTCCTGGATCAGCCCTCATACATCTGTAACTAAAATGCCAGGGGGAAGCTCATTTGACCAATCACTCATTCTTTTGTTTGTTCATTTTTTCATTCATTCAATGCATATTAAGCACCTGTTATGAGTATACTCTTCCTGGGGCACTGTGCTTGGAAAGACCATAGAAAATAAAAGCAGACCAGGCTCTCTTCTGGTAGAACTGTTTAAAAACTAGGATAGATGAGGCTCCGATGGAAGCAAGCCATCACACGAGAACATGTGGCATGATGGCTGGCATCCCAACAGCTCCCTGGCAGATCACAGACACATGGGCATCACAGAGTTTACCTTCAGATTGAGAACTCATTTCCAATGGTCTTCAGGGGTGGGTGGTGGTAGTTCTGTCACAGTTTGTAGTCCCAGTTGATCAGGTAAGGTATACATATTATATAGATGTCACCGTTAGTTGCTACCTCTATAACATTAACTATCAGCATCGTGATTATAAGCATTATCAAGTACAAACTGCTTATCTGTGCCAGAAGATGCTAGCTCAGATTTTCTTTGTTAAGCTAGGTTGCAATATGTGTTGAAAAGTCTTTCATCAGGAACCAAAGGACAGGACAAGGGATGGAATTCTGGGCCTTTATATATATTACAACTGAGTCTTTGACCTACCGGGATGTTGCACGTTCATATTATCAATAGTAAGAAGGCTGAGCTTTGCAGCAGCTTCGAAGCCCTTTGTGGGATGGAGGGCTAGAGAGGGTCTAGAGCTGACCATACTGTCTGTCGCTTGGGTACCCTCTTTTCTCAACCTCACTTTTCCTCCAGCCTAGTAAGTTGTAAGGTCTTATTGGACCAGAGAAGCCCTGGGTCACAGGATTTGATAGCTAATGCCATGAAAAGCAGGAATGGAGTCTTTCCACCTCCACATCCCTAGCACAGCATAGGGCCTGGCAGACGTGTGCATACACAGTGTGGAGCAAATGAGGGAGGCACATGTCTGTGGATTGTGTGTGAAGTAAAACGGCCTTATTTCAATTTGCCTGTGTGAGGAAGGGGCTGGCAAACAGGTTTTTCTCCCAGAAAACCTTCTCTTCTGGGTCAGGGGCAGGATACCAGAGAACCCTAGCCTCTTCTTAGTTACAAATGTCTAAAAGTAGCTTGGGAAAAGTAGCTTGCAACCTGAAGGATCTGACAGAGCCATGGATATTCAGACCCGCAGTATTTCCTACTTTGGATCAAGTTCCCCGGGATCCCACGGAGCCAGGCAGTCTGTGTCTGAAGTGGGTCCAATTCATTATTTTTGTCCTGTGTTGTTTGACATTACAAACTTCAGAGTGAATCTATGTGACTGCTCATCTTGTCATCACTCTCAAATTATTTCTGTGAGGATTCCTTGATTTTCCTCAGTGTTAGACACAAAACTCCTGAAGAGAAGGATATGCATTGTTCCATTCTTTGAGTTCTAATTTCTGATTTTCTCAGTTCAGTTCATAGTACAAGGTTCTGTGGCTTTAATAACAAGGAAGCCCTAAACAATGTTTAATTCATGCATTGAGTACAGCCTGCCCTTGCAAGGAAGCCCCTCTCCCATTCCTGACCAGCCATGGACTCTGCTTCCTCTCCCCCTAGAAGCCCTCTAGAAGTTTCCAGGCCTTGTGCACACACGTTTTTGCTGGGTCCTGAGTGCTAGAAGCTTCCACCTTCTCCTGGAAGTGAATTCCAGAGGTAGAAATCCTCTGCTTAACCTCTGTGGAAGTACACTGTGCCCACCGCAGCATAATTTTCTTGAAAACACGGATAAAGGGAGGATAACTTGCCAGTAGATAATTGAGGCAAAATAGTTGATGAGCCAGCAGGCGGTTCTGAGGAAAACCATCCAAGCAGCTCACTCGCTCCACACAGCTTGACTGGTGTGGTCTGCGGCTTGGACCCCAGTGTGGTTGCCCCATGGTGAAGACATCTCTGGCTTGCAGGGATGAAGGAACACTAGATACTGGCTCTGTGTCTCTGGTGCACCCAGGATTCAGACTCGAGGTGGGTGTGGAAGAGGATAAACTTGCACATGGCACCAAGATGAGCATCTATCTACTCAGGCGGTCCGTTTCCAGAGGACTCTGCTCCTGAAACACAACCCACAGCTGGAAGGCCTTGGGCTGAGGACAGGAGGTGGCCAGCTGGTACAGTGGTCAATGTATGACTTCAAATTCGATAGAGAGCCTGTTTTAGGTACACAGGGATGGGGGTGCATGTGCTCCCCTCATTGTCAAATGCTACTTCCCCAGACTAATGACTGAGGAGACACAGGTAAGATATTCAGCCTCACTTCATTCTTAAATTGGTCCAGGTAGGGTTGTTCTAAGCACTAGAAGTCCATGCCACATCATAGTGCTCATTAGGAGGCATCATGATTTAGGATTCAGGAGAACTGTGTTTCATGTGGGCTCTGCTGTGAAAGCCAAGCAAGCTGTACTGTCTCCTTTTTTACATTTCCCCATTTATAGAATGGAGAAGAAGGAAAAGTTATCTCCGGCCCCTCCCTCTCTTACAAGGAGGAAGTCTGAATGAGAAGATCTTGAACAGTGAGAGGCTGTGCCCTTCACCCCAGCCTTCTCCACCCATATTCACGTTCATTGCCTTCTGTGACCTGCTGGGTTACGTGATACTGAATTAACTATGGACATTATGGTGTGCTGAATCCAACTACAATGATTCTATCTTTTCTTGCTGGTGAGGATTGTGTTGCTAAAAGTTATACAGACTCTTTTTCTCTTAGAGTGACCAACTTTTTAGATTTGCATAGGACTGTGGGGATTCTGGAAAGCGGCATTTTAGTGGTAAAACCGGGATAGTCCTGGGCAAACCACAAAGGTTGGTCATCCTACTAGTAACCCAGGAGAAATAAGGCAGAGAGCAGAATGCTCTTACTTCTGCTACCAAATCTCAGCTTACTTAAGGAGCTGTGTTTTGGGAGATAAAGAAAGGAAGATTGATTTATAAGCTAATATTTTGATTCTCCATTTCTCAACTCCAATTTGAGTAGAAATTTCCCTGCCCATTCACTTTACAGGAAATTAGCTTCGTGGAGATATGGTTAGGGTTCTTTAGGAAAGAACCTCATCACCTCATCACTCACCGGGACTTGCATGCCCTGAACAGAATTAAACACCCTTTCCTTTTTCTTTGTCTTTCTTTTTTTTTTTTTTTGAGACAGTCTGGCTCTGTCACCCAGGCTGGAGTGCAGTGGCATGATCTTGGCTCACTGCACCCTCTGCCTCCTGGGTTCAAGCAATTCTCCTGCCTCAGCCTCCCGAGTAGCTGGGATCACAGGTGCGTGCCACCATGCTTGGCAAATTTTTGTATTTTTAGTAGAGACGGGGTTTCACCATATTGGCCAGGCTGGTCTCAAACTCCTGACCTCAGGTGATCTACCTGCCTCGGCCTCCTAAAGTGCTGGGATTACAGGCATGAGCCACTGCATCTGGCTGACACCCTTTATTTCTATTATTCCCATAATAATGATTTCTTCCCCCTCCTAGTGTCTTACCGTCTTACTACACTATTATTTGCACTATCATTTTAATGGCCTGAAGGCTCAGCATGTCCATGAGCTCATCAATGTTGCATATAGCCCGGCCACCAAACATAAAGACGTGAAAGAAGCAAGACTGACATCAGCCCTAGCAGTGTAGCCAAAATTGGTGAAAGCTACACCTTCCATCGATTGTCGATCACAGATATGAATAAGTAGAGACTTAAGAGGCTTAGACTTGACAAAAATGGATTTCCTCTAGCCCTTGGCCCCTGAAACTTAAAAAGCATTAAGAGGTGCCAAGGTCAGGGAGAAATAGAAATGAAGGAATGAGTTTGGAAGAGCTTAAGTTTGCCTAGTGGTAAATATTCAATAATTCATTCTTTCATGAAATACTGCCCTGTTCTTTTTTGGGTATGTCTCCTTCATAGGAGACTGGGTGAGGTACTTGAATAAAATAGTGAATGTAACTTTATCCCGCTGTCATGGTCTTTGTTTAGCAACTCCAAATTGGTAATCAGTATATGTGAACTTATACGTTTAGCAATAAGCAAAAATACGTTGAAATGTAGAGGCTTTTAAATAAAACCTGCCCCCAAACCTTGGCTAATCTTTAGAGACTGCATAGCCAGTAGTTGAAAGCCGTGATATTTATGTGTTCCCAGATGAGGCAGTTGATAGCCTTCAACTATCAGTGATGACAGACAATCCATTGGGAACTTGATAACAGATACCATGTTGATGGTGTTTTGTTCTTTCATAGTTGTTTTTGCATGGAATGGATGTCTCCCTTTTTCATATCTCATGAGTAGACACTCAACCCATCTTCTTCCAGCTGAGAGGAAAATGAGCAACAGCCATTGGAAACAACATGAGTTTCCTGAACACAGGAATATAAACCATGAGAGGATAGCTTAGAAAAGTATTTCCTGAAATAAAAGGATAAAACCACAGAGAACTTTTGCAGTCACCAAAACCCACAGACTTAACACAATCCACATAAGAATTTAATTAGGACACATGCTTGTATATTTACAGAAAAAAAGTATGACAGCAAAACAAAGTTTTGGCCAGATCATTAATGCATTTAGAAATTATTTCAAAGGGGAGCTAGAAAGCATACTTGTTGCCTTGGAAGACTTCTTGGTTTAGTTAAAAATCTTGAAATCCCAGAGGTAAGAAGAACTTACGGATCAACTGGAGTCAAGTGGGGGCTGGGCAGAGGTGTGACTGATGGAAATTGGTGACTAATTTATGTCACATGCCACCTATAACACTGGCAAGTGGGTTAGTATGGGGATTTGAGACCGTATGGCTTTCAGCCAGGTTAAATGACCCACACTTTTCTCTGCACTACCCCCTCATCCCCCTTAGTTTTTCACAGTGCTCGAAGAATTAATCGTAAAAGTTGCTCTGCTGAACTGAGGAGCCGGGGGGGGAGATGACTAAGTGGCTAGAATGTCACTCAGAGTCATTGGGAGACTCCAGAAGTCAGGGACTGGAATTTGGTTTTACAAGTAGATCCCCTAATCCAAACATTGTACTGCTTCTGTCATGAGTGTGTAGGTGTCGCAGGAACACATCTACAGTAGGCCATCACCAGAAAAACTCTTTGCAGTGACCTTGACATAGTGAAATTGCTCCCTGGTGATTAGCTTGAGGGTTCTGAGGAACAAATCTATTCTTAGAGTCAACCTCTTTGTCTTCTGGAAGCCAGGAAACAGGGTTCTAGTTTCCATCCTGATTACATCTAGCTGTGTGACTTTCTGGATTTCAATTTTCTTTCTGTAGTATGTGGAGTTGAATCATATTTGTCATCTGTTAGATTCCTACCAGACCTAACATTCTATGATCTTGGGGTATTTACAATCCTATCTGGAATATATAAACCTCTTCTTGAGTCTGTTATTGGACAACGGCAAAGAAAAAAGATGGAGCCCTGGTTCAGCATCTCCTAGCAGAATTGTTTCTGAGGTTGTACCTTTAACTTTTGCATGAGGTGTCCAGTTGTCTTTCTCAGGGAGCCAGCCAAATGCCAGCTGGAGGCAGTTTCAGGAAAAAATATGGTGTGGATTTTAACAATGCAATTAAAGCCACCATGTTTTGACAGCCCTATTCTAAGGGCGAAAACAAAGAGGGATGGGAGGTAAGTGAGCTGATATTGATCCTCAAGGCAGAATGGTCTCATTCTGTTTTCTCCTAAAAATCAAACTGGAAGATTTAGTCAATCATACTGTACATTGGGAGGTAGACTTTTAGTTGCTACAAGCCTTTAACCTCTTAGAAAGTTTACTCACATGTTAGAGGAAAATATTTGCTTACTCTCAATGTTACTGGGCATCATATGCCCACTGGTAACACATTTCAATACTAGACTTGACCTTGGCTATATATCAAATTAATCAGTATGGCTTTTTTTTTCCTTCCCAAAATAGAGGTGAGACCTGGCCCTCCACTTTTGTCTTTCTTGCCCTAGTGAAAACTTTCCTGACCAGTATTGGCTCCTTGAAAAATTGTGATGTATACAAAGGTCAACTTGACTGACTTTCCCCTGTAGTCCCTCAGCTCTTCTGATAGGATTACATTCCTGTGATGCCATTTTTCAAAAATAAGCTTTTAATTTTAGAATAGTTTAGATTTGCAGAGGAGTTGTGAAGATAGTACAGAGGGCTTCCATCTACCTCATATCCAGCCACTCTCCCCTACTGTTAAGATCCTTCATTAGTATGGCATAAATTTGTCACAATTTTAATGAGCAGATATTGATATGTCATTAACTAAAGCCCATACTCCATTCAGATATTCTCAGCTTTTACCTAATGCCCTTTTTTCTGTTCCAGGTCCCATCCAGGATACCACACTACATCTAGTTGTCATGTGTCTCCTCAGGCTCCTCTTGCTGTGATGGTTTCTCAGACTTTTCTTGTTTTTGATGACCCTTGACAGTTTGGAGGAGTGCTGACCAGACATATTGTAGTGTATTTTTTAAATTGGATTTGTCGGATGATTTCTTCATGATTAGATGGGGATTATTGGTTTTTGGAGCAAGACCACAGAGGTGAAGTGCCATTTTCCTCACATCATATCAAGGGTACCTGCCCTTGTTCTTCTTCTTTCTTCATCCACTCCTTACTTGTTGCCTTCCGAGGCATAGGCTTTGAGCTTTCTAGACAGTGTCCATTCTGAGTACCACATACGATACCAGGTAACCACCACTACCTCCAGAATCTATTCCAGGACTTATCTTGGTTGATAAGTCCATTAACCCTGGTCACCTGGTGGAGGTAGTGTTTGTAAAGTTTTTTCCACTGTAAAGTTATTCTTTTCACCCCTCTTTTATACTGTACTCTTTGGAAGGAAGTCACCAAGCACAGCTACACTTAAGGAGTGGGGGGGGACCTACGCTTCCACAGGGCGAAGTAGCAACATAAGTCATTTTGCATCAGAGATTTGCCTGATGCCACTTGACAGCTTAGATTTGCTTTCCACAGACTGGGCCTCTTCAGTTTGTATCCCAAACATAAACCCCTTCTCAATGGCTCTTCTCACATGGAAAATTGAGTATCTGGTGTTCTACTCTGTACTTGATTTGATAACTTCTAGTTATTCTGATGAACTCACCCAAGCTTGCATAGTACACAGGGATCAGGGCATCATCCTTCCAGATTGCAGAAGGATACTAACAGAAACTCCCTTTGCAGAAAATCTTTAAGCCAAAGAATTATGGCTAGAAAGAACCTTGTTAAACACAAGCTGCTTCAACAGTGAAGTTTGTGTTTAAGAAGCTACTTTAACTCCTTCTCCCTTGACTTCAGTCACTGTTCTGTCTTCTGTTTTTCCTTCTAACCCACAGGCTGTTTCTCAAGTGCCCTTGTTTTTTCTTCATCCACTCCTTACTTGTTGCCTTTCAAGGCATAGGCTTTGACTTTTCTAGGCAGTGCTCATTCTGAGTACCCCATGTGATGGTATCAGGTAACCACCACTACCTCCAGAATCTATATTTCCAGGCTGGCTTTCTCCCATAATTTTCTGATCTACATGTGAAAGGATTTACTAACCTTTTCATGCAAATGTTGTACAGACACCTCAAACTCAATATCTGGAAAATGGTTTTGTGATTGTGCTTCTCTGGCCTGCCTCTCCTCTTACATTTCTAGTTCTTTTTTGATGACCCCATTACCTATAAATTATTTCAAAAGAGGACCCTGTTATTATGTATGAGCTCTTCTCCCCACACCATTCACGTCTATGCTTCGTTAACATCTGTCAGTTATGAATCTTTCAAATTTGTTTCCTACAATTTTACCTTGGGTCCCTGTCATATCTCCTACAGATCCCTTCTCATGATCTCTCCTTCTCACCTTAAATCTTTCTCCACACTGCAGGGTATCCTTCTAAAATGACAATTATGTTCTTTATATTGTCAAGAACTTCATTCTAAAGATTAAGCCTGGCCTGCTGGCCACTGTTCTAAGCCAGTTGAACAAGTAAGGGCCTGTGCTGTGAGACATGGTGAGAAGTTATGCTTGCCCATGGAGAAACAGAGTAGGGAATACTTGAGCTGGGCCTGCTTAATTGAGAGGAGAGTTGAACAATGTTGAAATTTCACCTGGTGAAATTGAAGACCATAATAAATGTCTGACAAATTGAGTACCCCAAGCCACTTTAAAGATTCTAGCAAAGTGGAGAATGAGCTGCTAATTTATCCAAATAATTTATTTTCTTCCTGAATCATCTAATTTTCATATTGGCTGAATTGCCAGAATTATAAAACTCTAATTCACTTTGTTCTCCACAGCATTTTTTCATTCTACTCTGAAAAGGCTATAATAGATGTATATTTTAGGTTGTATGTTCCAATTGAGTAGTATAACTTGCATTGTGCAAAGCCCACCATTATGCCATGAATATGTGAATATCCAATGAATAGAATAGCTGCTCAAAGAATATTGGTGGAGAAATTATTCACGTGTATAGAGTGATTTTAAGCCTTTTATAGAAAGTCTTACAAAGGGCCAACTGGTGGTAATATTTATATTTTGCATTGCCTCTGAGCCGATGAGGCTGGTAAACATGGATTACTAATAATAACACCAATAATACTTTTACAGTCTTGTGCTGATTAATGTGCAAAGCCCTTTACATACATTGACTTATTAAATTATCACACATCTATGTGAGGTTGATCCTATTATCCCCTTTTTATAGCTGAGAAACTGAAGCTTAGAGTTTAAGCAATTTACCTGGGGTTATATACTGAGTAAGTTGCAAAGTAGGGAAACCAGCCCGGGCAGGTTGATCAGAGGCCACACTCTTAGTTGCTATGCTGGGTAATACAAATGGTGATTTAAAAATCCCTTAATTTTATAGTTTTTTACAGAACCCTTCCATAGGTACCATAATCACATCCTAATGACCTTGGTGATGAGGGTGATGGTGGCAAGTACTCTAATTCCTGGATGTCTAACACCTTGTGGGTTTCTCCTGCTGCTCACTCATAGTCAAGCCAGAGTTACCATTACTTATGTGGGTATCTGCTCTAACTGTGTAGGCCTTTTGTACTCTGGAATATCTTACTTATTGCATAAATAATAAACATTTCTTACATATAATCCCATTATGTCTACAATCGTGTTTTACATGGTAATTTCTTAATAAATACTTATTGAATTGGATTTCTTTTATAGATGATGGTACTGAATACTAGAGTTAATGAGAGCTAGCAATATTAATTTTCCATGTAAATTATGGGGCTTTATTTTTTTTAATCCCTTCTTCTATAGGGATTGACCTTATTGACTGCCTGTGTACTTATCAAAAGCCTCCAAATTGTCTGAACTGATGAGAGAAGCAAGATCAAGGATTGATAAAATTCAGATAACTTTAAAACTGAGTTTTTTCAATGAATACAATTTCCTTCCTGGTGATAGTAGTGGTGTTTTCTTTATTGTCATTCCTTACTGGCCAAGTCCTATCAGACATTGTGACAAAAGTACAGGATTTCAATGTTCTCTTTAGCCTTAAGTTATATGTTGCTGGAAGAGATGCTAACATAAGTAGGAAAATGGTTAAAAGTAAAGAGAAGAAATAAGGAGCAGAACAAAAGGGTGAATGGAAAACCAGCAACATCTGCATCCACTCTCCTCTAGTAATAAAGAGGCTTGCCGTGTACTTCCTTCATGCATAAAGAGGTATCTGTGGCAATCTGGATGAGTGCCCAGAACCAACAGCCATTTAAGAGACTGGCTGTCTTCTTGCAAAGTAGCCTGGTTAAGTCCTCATGATGTCAGGAGTGGTGGCCATTGTTACTCTTTCCCATGGGATAGAACAATGAGAGGCTCAGTAAGCAGAGCATGAACGGAACTTGCTTGGCGGAGGAATATGATACCTGTGTTTGACTATCAGCAGTGCAACTTATTGTGTGAATCTGGCAGTGTAACTTACAGTGTGAATTATGCAACCTCTCAAATGTCAATCTCCTCATCTTTAAAATGTGCCTAAAATAAATGTGACCCAGAGCTGTTGTGAGGATTGGAAATAATGTATGCAAAGGTCAAGGACGGCAAATGGCTTATGTTCAATAAGCATAGCTATGTTTTCTAGTTTAAGAACCAATACTGATGATGGCCTCAGTCAATTCTAAGACACTGACTCCATACTCATCTCTCTTAATATTCCCCAAATAAAAATTGAAGTTGTAAAAAGATCGTTCTTCTGAGACTTGGGAAAGCTGGTTTCTTGATTTAGTTCAATATGAAGAGCACATCAGTTTTAAACATGGTTCCCAGAGAGTGTGACTCCATCTACTCCAAGAATCTCCCAGGCCAGGGCACATCAGGGCAAATTCAGGAGCATGGAATCTGCCAAACCTTCTCTGTCCCCTAATCCCAGTCTATGATTCTTGCCCCACCCTGCCCTCTGGGCTAGTCTGACCTCTGTTTTTCACTCCACATAATATTTGGCATTTTTATCACCAGGGCTTGAGCAATTGGGCAAAACCTTTTGGCTAGAACTGGGCATTATTTCTGAGGAGTTTTCCTCAGTGAACTGCTTGACACCTCACTGGGTACGAGTGGGTGGTTTTGACAGCTGCAGGGAGAGGTGCCGTGTCCTGGGGTGGGATGGGTGATGAATACACCATAAATCCCCAGTCTGCCTAGAGCATAAATCTGAGGGCTGCACAAGTTCCGAGGCAAGGAAATTGGAAATACGGCGCCAGGTAAACAGACCTGAGTCAACAGGAGCAAAGAAACAAGTGTTGTAGCCCTGCCGTCCACAGCCTGGGGTTGGGTGTTCAGAGAGCTGGATGGCAGGCTGCTTAGGAGTCATCTTTGGTTTTTATGGTTTTGTGAGGTTAGGGAAAGAAAATAAATGCAAGGCAAGGGTGGGACTCCTTCTTGCAGTGGCCGGGGCAAACACTCACAGCTCCATGGCACCCGGCAAAGTTTCCAGGATGGCTCAATGCTGTTGGCTCCTCCTTCCCCCAGAGAAGTGATGAAAGGGCCGCTAAGCTGCCCCAGAGGTTACTGGCGGGCAGGTACCTGGTGAAAACACAGGCTGCAAGTCAGAATGCCTTGGTTCCAGGCCTTGTGTTGCCACTAATCTGTGATGTGATTTTAGGCCTCCTGACTCCTCTGAATTTCAGTTCTCTCATTTATAAAATGAACAAATACCCATATCATACCTACCTCAGAAGCTCAAATGAGATTATAGATGTCAGATAATTTTGTAAATGCCTTATTGTGTGAAATTGTCAGACTGTGTGAACATTTATTAATAATATCGATGAGCACTTTTTAGGTGCTTGACACGGTGCTAGGTGACATACAGGGTTGACTAATTTGCAGGACTCAGTGCAAAATAAAAATGTGAAGCCTCCCTCTTTCAAACCGAAGGAAAATTGTGCAGTTAAAGGTACTAAAATAGCTTTTACTTTCCTCCTTGATCCCTTTCTACCTGTCAGTGTGGTTTTTAATTGTTATTTGGTGTGGCACTCTTGGGTGTGGGGATACCTGTTGGTGAGTGTGGACCCTCACCAGCTCCTTTGATGTTGTGGTCTATTGGCTGCTGGACCAATGTGCCATGTCCTGTCTGCAGTGGGGAGATCAAAACAGGCATCTCCCCTTCTCCAAACCCATGGTGGACTGGTGATATGGTTATTTGTCCCCTCCGAACCTCATGTTGAAATGGGAGCCCCAGTGTTGGAGGTGGGGTCTGATGGGAGGCATTTGGGTCACAGGGCCAGATTTCTCAA
Organism: Nomascus leucogenys; assembly: GCF_006542625.1. Classification (NCBI taxonomy): domain Eukaryota; kingdom Metazoa; phylum Chordata; class Mammalia; order Primates; family Hylobatidae; genus Nomascus; species Nomascus leucogenys. Next base: position 62,646,534 of record NC_044386.1, on the reverse strand, counting down.
AAATGTCTTGCTGTTCTTCCTGTGGTAATGAGTTCACATGAGATCTGGTTGTTTTAAAGAGAGTCTAGACCCTGCTCCTTCTCTCTCTTGCTCCCACTCTTGCCATGTGGCTAGCTCCCCTTCACCTTCTGCCATGACTGCAAGCTTCTGAAGGCCCTCACCAGTAGCAGATGCCAGCTCTATTCTTTGTGTACAGCCTGCAGAACTGTAAACCATTTTTTTTTAATAGATTACCCAGTCTCAGGTATTCCTTTGTAACAATGTACACAGACTAATATGATGGGTGATCCCTGTGCTGGGACCCACCATGTATCTGGATGAGGTGGGTGAGAGGCTTGCCCCTGCTGAGTTGCTAAATAAACACACTTTGGTTCTGCTAGCCCTGGGAAAGTGTCACCATACCATGTTCTGGCAGGCATAGGCCTACCCTGATCCTCTCTGTACCAGCATGTGGGACCCGATTAGTTGGGGGTGGGTGACAATGAGACAGAGACCAGGGCACCAGATAGTGGGTAGGTGAGTGGCCAAGAACTTGCCCTGGGAGGTGGTAGGAAGCAGAACCATGGTGAGCCAGGCTCTAAGGATCCCAGGGCATGCTCCATTGTCCTATTGGACTTCACTCACAGCAAACAAATTCAAAGATATAAACAGTTTCAGGACTGCGACTACAGAGCGTCAAACCTCCTGTGTGGGGGCCCCTTTTGAGCAGCGTTATTGTGAGACTACGTAGGGCCTGTGTCTTGAAGCTAGTCCAGGTGATTATTTCTCGAGGCTAAGGGCAATTCTGTAAGAGAGCTTCTCTTAACTCCCATTCAGTAGAAGAAGAAACTTAGGCTTTAAGTAGCTTGCATCAAGAATGTAGAGGCAGAGGTAACATTTGCGCCCAGGTATAATTTAAATGAATCCAATAGGATATCTCTGGTATCAATAAATATGTAAGTTGGGCTGTTAAACCATACTCTCCTCAGGGCTAGATTAGTAAACTAATATGTGGGTGTCAGTAAACCCATCAATGAGAAAAGTCATGGTGCATCCTCTGTCCAACAAAGGACAGTTTTCCAGCAACACTGTGAAGAGTCTGCACTGCTTGATGAGGAATCTAACACCCAAGGTGGTTCCTGAAACTTGTCTCAGTCATTAATTATATTCATGCATTCAACCATTCAGAAAACAATTATGGAGTTCCTGTAGTAGGCAAGATTTTTGCTTGATATTTCTGGGGAATATACAAGTGATTAAGATCTCCTCTCAAGGAGTTTAATTCTGCCAGGAAACTTGCAAACACTATTCTTAATGTAAGTAAGGAAGTGTCCTAAGGGAGGAAACAACTATTGCAGTGGGGTGGGGGATTCAAAGAACAGAGGCCCCTTGGAGGTGATGGAATAAGGCTCCTGGCTGGTGCTATTTAAGATGGCCTTGTGTGAAGGTTGTGAAGAGAGATCACGAGGTGGGTATGAAGGAGGGAACAGCAAGGGCAAATCCACAGAGGTTGGAAAAGCAACAGCTTGTTCTGGGAACTGTACCCCTCCAATTCCAAGCGTGTGTTTCCATGTCCTTACCTGACTCTGCTCCTTCACCACGTTTGGTTGATCTAGAGGTATGCTTCTCTGCGAGTCATTGTTCCAAACAGATTCTGAGAATTAGGGTGTTGAAAAAGAGGAGGGGCCCCCTTTTAAGGCCCTGTAGTCCCCAAGCATAGAAACCAAGGAGAATCCTGAGTTCTTTCAAGGGAAATCCCAGGCACCTAGCTAGCCCTGAGAAGTAAATGTGAACTTGATAAACGAGAAGGTAATAGTAACCTAAAACAATAACAAGGAAGTTAGAATCGGGGGATGCTTGGTTTCACTAGAAACTAAAGATAATGTGACAAAACACAGGTTCAGTCACGTGCCATTTGCAGGGTCCAATTAACACGAGTGAGGTCTGGTATAAAGAAAATAACTGTTTATTCCAAAGCTAGCTTAGGAGAAGAAGAAAAGCTTTCCTGCTTTAAGGGTCTTGATATGCTTTTGCAGGAGAAATTAAGTGCTTTTAAAGAAAGGGGCCTACACAGGAGCAGAAGTGAGCAGATGTGGGGGGTCCACATACTTGCTTTGGTGCTTTATGTATTGGGCAGTCAAGTTGGCATCTTCATGGGCAGGAATACATTGCAAAGATGGCCAAAAACTCCAGTGGGCATACTTTGGGTTGTAGATCATCTTTTATCTCTTGAGGCAATCTTCTGGTGTGTGAGGGTTCTGCTCCAGAGCTTCTAAGCACACAGTTTGATGAACTTGCCCTGTAGAGAGTATCTGGTGAGGAGGAGGTAAAAGGCTATAATTGTATTTCTAAAGAGATAAGTAGAAAGTGGAGGAAAGGAAGGAAGGAAAGAAAAAGAGAAAAAATGAACTGTTAGAAAAATGGGGGTAATTTGTTACGATAACATATTAACATATGTCCCCAAGTTGTTTGTCAGAAACCCACACCCCCACCAAGTGGATCCACTGGCACGTAGACCTCAGATAAGAGGGACCTGAAGACTAAACTCTGACCACCATTCTTGTAAATTTTTTCCCTAGGGTCCTGGAGGGAGCCACACCCACAAGCCAGAGCTAACATTATTTTCTGCTGACTCCAAATTTTTAAACAAAGCTTCTCTTCCTTAACCAATTGAAAATAAGAAAATCATTGAATCTACCTAAGATGTGTACGCCCACGCTTCAAAATATCCCACCCTTTTAGGCCAACACTAATGTATAACCTCCACGTATTGATTTATGATTTTGCCTGTAACTTCTGCATTCCTGAAATTTCTACCTGCCTTTCAAAACCCTTACTTGCAAGCCATTGAGGTCAGGATATAAGCATTAGCTGCCTGTTCCACCTTGCTTGGTGCCCTGCAAATAAACAACTTCCTTCCTATGGCTGCAAAATCTCAGTGTGCACATCTGGTCTTACTGCACCGAGTGAGTGGACCCAAGTTTGGTTCTATAACTGTATCTCTTGCTGTTGTAGAAGCTGTGGGCTGGCACTCCTGAGAGCCCTAGGTAGTGGTGTTTCCTGACATGTAGGGTATGCCATATGCTCAGAGAGAATGAATGAAAGTGACAGGACAAGCAGAGAAGTAGAGGCAAGAGGTGGGAAGGCAGGAGAGCCTTATTCCCAGTTCATCCCAAGGCCCAGAGGTTGCATCGGCCTTCTGTTCTGCAGCCCTTCCTCCCAGTGTCCATTCGATCACAATCTTTTTTCCTAGACCGCTTTCAGAGGAGTTTGTGGCCCTTGAATCCAGAGACTTCTTTCAAATACAGAGGCTATTGCAATGGTTTAGGAGAGGACTCAGGAGAGCCTGCTACAGGGCAAGGGAGAAGATGGAGGGGAGGGGGCTGCATGGAGGAGCCTTTAAGGAGGCTCACATGATAGACTGAGCTCTCAGGATGTGGTAGTTGTGGATGCACAGAGACAGGCAGGGATGATGGACAACACCCAGATTTAAGGGATCACTGGCATTGGGAGGAATGACTAAACAGAGCACTGTTAAAAGAAACATTAGGTTAGTTTAGTTTTATGCTCTAAGGAAAAAGAGCTGTTCAGACATCCATAATCTTAACCTTAAAGCAGCTGGAAATGTAAACCCATGCAGCAGGTGTAGGGCATTACATGCTGAGGCCCTGGAGTCAGGCTCTTCTGCACGTGGCTCCTGCTCAGACGTCCACTAGCTGTGCAGCTCTGGATACATCTCTTTACACCCCATTTTACTGTCAATAATGTCATAATATCTAATTCAAGATTGTAATATGAATTAAATGAGAAAGGCACTAGTGCTTAGAAGATAGTAAATCCTGTGAATCTTAGCAAAAACCAAAACCAAGCCAAAACAGAAACTTACGGATTACTGGGATAAAAATTTCTCTTCTTCTGGGAAATCCTATTCTTTATATCCTATTAACAGAAAGAAATTGGGGAAAGTAATCCTAATATGTACTTAGATTTTTTTAAAATGTTGAGATTATATTTTTATCAGTAGACAGATATTATGAGCCATTTGTACACAATGTAAGTTCCAATAATTCATAATTAATATACTCCATATCCTACCTATTCAAATTTCTAGTTTTTCTCAGGACATTAACAAAGTTATTAGGAAAAATTGACTACCATGGCCAAAGATATCACAGAGAGCCCACCTGCGCCAACCTCAGGCAGCAGTTTTCTTTAGAAAACAATTCTTCTCAAACTCAACATAAGAATAGAGGTAGTGTAAAATGCTTAAAACAGAAGACATAAGTCGAATGTATAACTGCGATTCTAAATTTCCACTTATTCCATTTAGTATGCTTTGTATTATAGAATATAAAAACTGCCCCCACACCAACCTATGGAATGTTGACATGAGATAATTGAAGCTTCCCATAATTCAGTATGTCACTATTTTCTGATTGTATACTGAAAGAGAAACAACAACCAGTACAAGATTTCATGTCTTCAAAAAAAAAAAAAAAAAAAGCATTTGCACTTATTGAAATATGTTTTTAAAATGGGATGAGGTGGAATTCTTTCCTTTTGGAAAACGTGTTTCTAGAGTTGCTGAAATACGTGCCTTTATAAAATGTTGATAAAAGTTTTCCTCTGCATTTTACCAGAAGGGAGGTAAGGACTGGTAAGATGTGATGTCACACAGACTTGGCTTCTTTCTGTTTTACGCCATCAGAGAGTGGGTTCTCTTCTTTTAACATCTGCATTTTCTGTGGGTATTTTTTAGTTTAATTATTTACTTCAGCCTCTTTCGCCTCTGCTCCTTTTTGTTGTTGTTGTCCTTTTATTTTGTTTAAAGATTTTTTTTTTTTTTTTTTTTTGCTTTCCTGCTGCATTTTTTTTTTTCTGGCTTAGTTTCCATTTATGTATGAGCTAACTTACCTGACCACCTTGCCCGTCTCCTTAGAATCTTCCTTTTCTGCTCCTTCAACTGAATTACCCTTCTGTTGAATTGCCCTGTCAGATGTAAGTTTCCAGGAAGACGATGCTCTAGAAATTCACACTTATGGATTCATAAGAAAAACAGAGAGGGCAAATAATGGCTTCAAAATATTTTGATAAGCCTGTACATTTGTTTGTATAGTCAGCCATGGATTTCCAAGAATGTGGAGGAGGAGGAAAGGGAGGCAAAATTTAATGGGCCAATTGTAGGAAATTGACTTACAAAGCTCAGAAATATGATCTAGAGGCTTTAACAAAACACACACTGGGGTGATGCTATAAATAACTGGCAGCATGTGGAGTTCATTAAGAGGAGTGGTTCAGGCACCTTGGAAGGTGTAGCTGCAAGAGCAGGCACACTCCACGACGTGCCCTTTCACTCACAGATTTCACAGATGTCAAGAGTTTCCAGGGGCTCTGGTCTCTCTGCGTCTGCCCTTAGTGAGAAGTGTGGCCATGCCTCGCCCTTTGCGAGGCCTGGCTCAGATCAACCAGAACTTGAAGAACAAATGACTGGTGTGCTAATATATTTAGCAGAGGGATTTGGACTGGGGATTGGTGATTTTACCATCCTAATTTTTGTTCTCCGCTCTTTGTCATAACTGCTTAACATCATGCTAAAGTTTGTAGCTGTCTATCAAGAGAGCAATTGAATATAATTTCTGATGTTAGTTACCAAAAAGGGATATTTCTGGGATTAGCCCAGCCCCAAAGTGAAGAACATAAAAGTGTTACTTTTCTAAATTCTTTTTTTGGTGCTTAGCTAACGTCTTACCTCTTCAGCTTTGGAGTATTCCCTGAATTTCTCAATGCACCTCATCATTTTTTCCTTTGAATTGTTTTGGTCTCCAGTGTCTTGTGTTGTAGAAAGGGAATGGAGTTTTATAGACCCGAGTTTATTGCTTGGCTGTGACACTTGTTATGCTATCTTGCATAAATTCCAGATACTATAACCTTTTAGACAGGGATTACTTAATGAGTTTTGATTACTACACTATATTTATATTTTTACTTAATTTTCACTTTAACTGAATAGGAGATCTTATTACCTTTACATTTTACAGGTGGGGAAACAAACTCAGAAAAAAGAACTTATCCAAGATAACATGGCTTGTAGCCAGTAAGGCTGTCAGGATTTGAATGTGGGTTTTCTACCCAAGTGCTTATTGATCCAGGTTAACTTTTCTGAGCCTTAGTTCCTTCATCTCTGAAATGGAAATAGTTCTGTAAGTGTAATGATTCAATGAGAAAGACAGCCTGAAGTGTTGGGATCAAAATCTGTCTATATGTAATTCCTTTTTCTTCTCCATTAATTAGGGTTTTATCATATGCTGTCACAGATCTTCTCATGTTTATAAATGGAATTTTCATTTAGATCCTGAATTTTCTGTATGTGGTGGCTCTAGCTCATGCAGACTGTACGGATCCCATCACACAGCACAGTGGCTATCGGACAGCACAAACATACAAGGATGGTGACTTAATTTGGATGAACGTGATGTCTCTTTCTCTGCTTTTGGATACTCCCAGGAGCCTGGCATTATGCCCCTCTGTGAGGCTAAGGCAATCTGACGTTGTCACATTCCTCCCTAAATGAAAGTTCATAACTACAATATTGCCACTGCGGGAAATTAAGTCTATGTAACAAGCAAGCCTCCAAACTATTTAGGTATTTTCTTCAAAGATTCTTGGGAGTTTAATCTTCCCATTAACTATCCCAAAGTATTATAGTATAAAAATAGGCAAAAGTGGGAATATATGCAGGGGCAGGTAAGTAAGGTATTTCTTGCCTGTCTGAACTACTTGCCCATGAGAATTTTTGAGTGTAGTTTTTGAGTGAAGCATTTTAGCAAAAGAAAGAGATGTGGGAAGTAAAAGAGGAGAAAAGGAGAATGTTTAAGAAGAGGGGGTATCTTGGTATATTGGCCCATCATCAATCTCTAGCATTTTCCAGCAGTTTGGGATACTAGATGGTGGGAGTATGTATGTCTGCGGCAGGGCTGGGGCAGAGGGCACAAGCCAGTGATTCTCAATCCTGGCTGCACATGAAACAACCGGGGGAGAATGAAAAAATGCTAGTGGCCAGAACCCACCTCAGGCCAACTGAATCAGAATCTCTGGGAATGAGGCCCAGGAAATGAGTATTTAAAACTAATTCTTCAGGTCATTCTCATGTGTTTCTGGGGTTGAAAACAACTAACCTATAAGGGTTGGCCAGGCCAGGCCCAGAAACAAGCTGTTTTTCTGGCAATGTCTCTGGGAGAAGTTGTTAAGACTCTTGTTAGTCTTGAAATACAAGAAGGTGGATAACATCAGGGACCTCAAGAATGTGCATTTTGTATACCTTTTTGGAAGAGGTAACTACCATTAATTATATTTGTTGACAATAAATTGATTTCTTGTAAGAACCATACATGAGAGGTCTAGGGTTCAGAGGTACTATAAAAGTGTAGAGAGGATGGAATAAGTGATACCAGAAGTAAGCTTGCTTTCTTTGTCTGTTGCACATCCATACCTCCAGAGTACAGCTCATTCTCAGCCTTTCTCTCTGATCTTGAAAAAAAGCATACTCATTCATTTCAGCCTCTCCATTCTGCTGTTACTAACACTACTGTTCTATTGTGAAGAAGAGCTTACATTTTCAGTTTTTCCTTTGAAGGTTATTTCAACCTGTTTTTGGTGGCTACAACTAGCACCATTTTTACTTTCTTTAAAAGTCAGTTAAAAGGTAATGTGATGGGCATGGTTAGGAATCAGAGAATTGTTTGAATCCCTCATCTGTTAGTGAATTCTGTGACATTTGGTAAGTTTCTTAATCTCTGAGCCTCAGTTTCTCAGTCTATAAAATGGGGAAAGTATTACTTACTTGAAAAGGCTGTTGAGAGGTTGTGTAAGTGAATGAATGTTAAACATATAGGCCAGTGTAAGGAATATGATAGTTGTCTGGTAAGTGTTGGTATTGCATTTTTTTAAAAAAGTACATATGTTCCCTTAACTTCAGAGAGGGATAACTATGTTAGATAGCTAATAGAAGTTAGAATAAAAACACCAAACTTAAAGAAATTCTATTCACATTTGAAGATAGAGCACACATTATGCCAACTTTACTGGCATAGCAGACTACTTTTCTATTCTTTAATTCTCCCATCCTTCATATCTACTAGACCTGTTTGGTCACATAACTTCCAGATGTGGTACACATTTCTTGCAATAAATACATAATGAAATTGTCAGTGGCCATATTAAGCCAGATAAATCAAGTCCTAATGCCAAGCTATTTTAGGTTTTTTTAAAGACCTAAGGTAAGAATTCAACTATTTGTATCTATACAAATAATAGTTGTGTGTATATAACTATTGAATGAGTATCCATTATTTGTATACACACAAATGCTACTGAGCTATGGAGTATATTAGGTGGGTTCATACAATTCTACAACAGCCAACACTAGAGACATTCATTGCCTTCTGCTAGTAATTTTTCTATTGATTATGATTGGGCATCATGTTTAACTTTGTCCCATCTCTGATTTGATTTGGACCAAATAAACCTAGCTAACTTTTTCATATTGGGGTTAAACTATATTGAATTTGGGAAAATAGATCAGATAAAAAATTAGTAGAATAGGATTATTTCTCAGTCATTTCCATTTCTGAGCGCCCACTATGTATCAGGCACTCTGCTCAGTTCTGGGTGGGGAAGCTAAGGATGATGAAATGCTGGCAAGTGAGCAAGACACTAAGGCAGACCCAGATGGCTGTCCAAAAAGGTATTCCTAGCCGCTCCTTGGATCAGTTTTACAAAGATATTCATGTGTGTAGTTATAGCAGCCGGGGTTGTGATGGGCATAAGGGTTGCCAATTGAGAATGTTTTCTGCCACCTTTTATATGAGGAGAGCAAAAAAGTCTGGAGACGTCTTAATGAGTTTTCAATTTGTGAGATGCTTGGCATTGAGTTATAGTAGGTGGCAGATGGAGTTGCATGCCAGGTCAATAACTCAGATTTACAGGCCCACATATATTTGGAATTTCCTTAAGGGCCATTTCTGGAAAGGAGGTCTATCCTGGGAGAATTGTGATGCAAGTGGGGTTAAGTCATCAGATATCCTGTTGTTGCCATGTCATTAGCCATTTCTGATATTCAAAAGGAAAGGAATATAGGTATATGAAATTCTGGTGTCTGCCTCTTCAATAACAAAAGAGATATGGGGAAGAAGGAGGCAGTTTGGAGTGCCCAGAAGTGGTAAGGACAGTATTCAAATCCATTTGATCTCTCTAACTCTTGGAGGTTCATCCAAAGGAAATTTTCCCAAGGGTTTTTGGAAACAGAATTCATTCTATTCCAAGTTGTTTCTAAAGAAGAGGTCATTAAGGTGTCTTCCATCCTTTAACCTTTTTTGTATTCACCAAATCTTTAGTGAGAACCAAGAATATACTCCTTGGATGCTCTTTGGTGTGGGTAAAAGAGTTATCACAGATCACGTCTAAAGGAAAACCTTCCTGCCAAGAATAGGTCTGGTGATCTCTTCCCTAGAGCTTCTTGCCAATGTATTGACTTATGGAACTACAGATAGGATACTTCAGACCCCCAAAATGCTGACCAGGTGTGTTTTGGTAAATGAGTCACTGTCACACAACAGGAAATTACATCAAGTCAGTTTATAATTAATATTCTGCAAGTAGCATTTGCTGCCCTGCCCAAGGGAGGATTTCTTGTTTAGGAGTTATTTTCTGCCTTGTATTATAGTTATGTACATTCTTGTCTCAATTAATAAATGATAAGCTCTCTGAGAGTTGACTTCTACATCTTTCTATAGCCTTGATGTATTGAGTGCTAATTTTGTTTGTGTCTGAAAGCATCAAGGTACCTTTAAGCAGTAGGAGAGAGGAAATTAAGAGGACATGCAGGCTAGGTGTGATGGCTGATGCCTGTAATCCCAGCACTTTGGGAGGCTGAGGCAGGCGGATCACGAGGTCAGGAGATTGAGACCATCCTGGCTAACACGATGAAACCCTGTCTCTGCTAAAAATACAAAAAATTAGCTGGGCGTGGTGGCGGGTGCCTATAGTCCCAGCTACTCGGGAGGCTGAGGCAGGAGAATGGCACGAACCCAGCAGGCAGAGCTTGCAGTGAGCTGAGATCGCGCTACTGCACTCCAGCCTGGGTGACAGAGCAAGACTCTGTCTCAAAAAAAAAAAAAAAAAAAAAAAAAAGGGCATGCAAATTATTAGGTGGTGGTAATGGTAGCGGAGAGAGAGAACAGGTGTCCTACCCTTTTATTTTGGTAATAGACATAGGGGGAGGTATGTGGTTTGACTGTGTATAGAAGTTCAAATCTTTAAGGTGTTTGCTGCTGAGTCACATCTCACACCCTTCTTTTTCTCTTTTTAAATTAATATTTCTTTCTTTTTCTTTTTTTTTGGTAGAGATGGGATCTCACTTTTTTGACCAGGCTGGTCTTGAGCTCCTGGGCTCAAGCAGTCATCCTGCCTCAGCCTCCCAAAGTGCTAGGATTCACATCTTTCTTTTTGACAAGCTTTCTTGTTTGAGTTATAGCATCTCAAACACCAAAATAAATGAAGTTCAGCACTGCATTGCAATCTTCGAAAAATTCTATGTTATATGTTGGTCCCTGAACTTCATTGGCTTATAATTCGGTAGAGAATTTGAGTCTTACTGCCTTGAAATCACTAGATAACTAGGCGAGAATGTCCTTCAGGTTTCCAGGAAAGAGTTATGAACCAGGATTGGATAAGTTTAAAACATTTTAAAATTAGGGCTCAGATGTCCTCTTTAAAAAGGAATGGCATTTGGATGAGTGAAGAACCCAGGGGAAGTATTCTGTGAGAAGAGAGGGGATGTGACTCAAGGTGTGCTGATGATGGTCTGCCCTGTTCAAGGCTCTTTATTCTCATAAACTTTAGTCCCTTTCAGCAAAAGGTACATCTGAAGACACCAGGCATGCCCTGAATATGTTACAAAGAGGCTGCATACACAAGAAAGGAGACTACCCACTCTCCTAAAACTTCTTCCTTAAAAATGACAGATATGACCATTTTTTGGACTGGGAAAGAATAGAAGTAAGACAATCCATTCTGGAACTAAAGTCAGAAACTGTTAAAATAATCTACATATGTTTAAGTTTTATTCATTAACTTGTATCATTGCTTTTATGAAAGGCAGCTATGCCTTTGAATGTACTGCTCTCTGTAAAGTTACATTGATTTTAAGCTTTAACTCTAGTGTCACCTACTCTGTAATGCCTTCTCTGGCCCCAAATCTAGCACACTTTATTTGTTACTGCATCTAGTCTCTCTTAGAACCTTTTGGGTCTTACCATCATCAAAACGATGACCTTGATTGCATGAGTTTGGCATGAGTCTGCTTTCTCATTGGACTTGTAGCTCCTTTAAGTAAGGCTAGATAAGGCCTCTCTTCATAGTACATAGTAGATGCTCAATAAATTTATGAGGAAACAACTATTACTTGGAGCTATTTTTAGATCTAATAATTAGGCCACAGGCCTGACCCAGTATGGCATTTCTTAATGTTACTAAGTAGAGGAATATTATAAAGGTAGGTTATATTTTATAATATTGTAAATTATTTTATAAATAAAAATAAATTTTAAAATTTAAATTACTATAGTATTTGTTAAAATTCAGTCATTCACTTACCACCTTCATGATTTTATTGTATCTTTTACCATGTGTCATCATATTTAATCTTTTTCTTTTTGCTCAGCTCATTTAAGTTAAAGACAAATTTTAAAATGAGGAACATGTGCATAACTTGCTATAGATAGAGAAAAGTATTCAAATACATTAAAATATGAAGTGCTAATTACATGTATTTCCTAAAATCGTTTCTGCATAACTAGTGGTAAGTGGAGCACTCTTGAGGAAACATGGCTGCAGGGCTTTCATGAAGCAACCATTTTCCTTACTCTAAAGTATCCGTACTGTAAACACGATGTCAATATTTCTCAGATTTCTCCATTAAAATACTATACATGGCAGAAGAGAGGAGACATGTCCCCCTTCCCTGGGTGGTCTATCTCCCACAGACAACAGTGAGCATGCTACCCACGGTGGTCTGGTACATAGCTTCAAATTGGCCAATCAAAAATTTCTTTGTAATCTTCATTTTTGTCTTGATACTCATAGATATTTTGCTTCTCTTCTATACCATAGCATATATTTATAATTATTTTCATACAAAGATATATTTTCCTCCAAATATTTGACTAAAATGGATTATCTCAGGTACTATTTATTTGGTGATTTTGAGAACAATGAATTCCACCATCATGGACCATGCTTTGAGAAGCCAGTCTGGAGTAAAATACAATATTGTATTAGATGGTCTCCGTCTTAGTACTAAGATGTAGTTATGTATAACGTTTCCTCACTGAGAGATATTGAAACTGAAATCCAAGAAGACGGAGATTTGAAGAACATTTCAGGAAGAATTGATCTACTGAGACAGTAAGAAGTGAAAGATGAAGGTCACTATTCAGATAATCTTGGACCATACATAAAAATTATATTTTGAAAATTCTAGAGGAAGTTGAGAATGAGTTTTTAGTTGAATGACAGAGGCCAAGGAGCTCCTCTCCATTTTATAAGAAGGTGATATTCTTTGTTCTCATTAGCTTTGGCCACTCTCACCCAGGCCTCAGTGATGTAGTTCAGCAGGAGGGGTGGGGATGGGTCAGTGCCATTGAACTTACACATTCATCCTCATTGAAAATACCTGGAGATTTTGTGGGTAATGTGTCACAGAGGTTAGTGACTAGGAAAAGGTTTTCCATTCATCGCTTGACTTCAGTATCCCAGTTGGGAGGCCTGATCTAGACTTTTTCTATATTACTCAATTTATTAGATACTTGCAATGTAATATAAGGACACCCTAAGTTGGGGCAGAGCTGAAACGAGAACTTTTGACTGATAGATGTTTATTTTTTTGGCTGATCTGGTCTCATTTCTAAATTTAAAAAGGGAGAGGAGAAGCTCTTGGCTTTAATGTAGTATTCTGTTTATGCACTTACTGCTAGTGGAGATGGCTGGCAGGTAGATGAAACTGTCTTCATTTAGCTGGCAGAAGCCTCGTAAAACTGCCCAGAAGTCGATAGAATAAGTCCCCAAAGGAAAAGAAAAAACTGCACTGGGGTGGGTTTTAAAGTCTAAGATGTGGTTCAAATAAAACTGTCTACATGGTCATTCTAATTTAACAGAAATTATAAAGTTTTTAGTAGTTTGAGATGACTGGATCAAGAAAGGCTTCAATTATTTAAATGTAGCATGCACAGTCTTTCCTCATTTGTGTGTGTGTGTGTGTGTGTGTGTGTGTGTGTGTGTGTGTGTGTATTGGGAGGGAATTGATGGCCATTTAGAGTAGTTTTTGCCAACTATGGCAGCATTTCCAGCCAAGTCCCTGGGAGTAATATTTGGTGGTGACCGGCCTTTGGGCTGAAGAAATGTAGCCCATACACTATTTCTTAGTCTACTTGGCTTCAAGAACCATCAGTAGCTTTCTTTCCAACAGAAACTGTGTCCCCACTCTCCCAGAGTGAGGGCTGATCTGTTTACTCACTATTCAATGACCAGAGACACCAATGATGAAGACAGGATCTCTGCACTGACCCTCCAGCTGGCCTTTGACCTACTTCTTTGGATCTGTGTTTAGAAGCTGGAACCTCAAGAATGCAGCCACCATTTATCCATGGTCAATTTGCCCTCAGTAAACTGAGATGCCATACCTATAACGAGCCTTATTTCTTGACAATATTTTGTTTGCAGTCTTTAGACAAATGCTTGCAATGCCAGGGATCCATCTATTTGGCTCTTCTCCTGGTGGCCTGACATAGGTGTGAGGGTGAAGAGCTATGAGTCTTTGGCCCACTCTGTTTTTCAGTGAATCCTTTGACTCAGGGTAAAGAAGAGCCACATGAGCAATGGCATGCTCTGCCATCCTGAACCACGCTTTTTCAAAAGCCAAAGACAGCAGGGATTTGCTAGGATTTGAGACTGGCAGACACTCCTGTGTCTCTGTCAAGGGGTGATACCGACAACTGACAGGAGGCTGAATGCCTTCTACAGGTGTCCAAAGCCAACACATCACCACCCCTCTTTCTTACCTGGTCACTCACAGGGCTGGCTCATACGTACGGCGCACGGATGAAGGCTGGATTCTGAGCGCTGCCCTTTGCTGACTGCATGACCCTTTGTGCACACACACGTTCATCTCTCTGAGCTGTGTTCTTGCAAGTCGAAGGAGGGGTTTGGACATTTTTTAAAGATTTGGGGTCTTGCTGTGTTGCCCAGGCTACAGTGCAGTGGCAAGATCATAGCTCACTGAAGCCTTGGCCTAATGGGCTCAAGTGATTCTCCCATCTCAGCCTCCCAAGTAGCTGAGTCTACAGGTGCGCATCACCATGCCTGCTAATCTTTACATTTTTTGTAGAGATGGGGTTTTACTATGTTGCCCAGTCTGATCTCCAACTTCTGGCCCCAAGTCATCCACCTGTCTTGGCCTCCCAAAGTGCTGGGGTTACAAGTATGAGCTGCTATGTCTGGCACTTCTGTAAGGACACCTTTAGCTCTGAAATTCTATGATGTGACTATAATTGTGGGACCAAGAAAGAAAAGCTCTCATAGGGGAGAGCTGGAGGACACTGGAAGAACACAAATCTCTAACGAATGTCCAGGCCTGTCTGCATTTTTGCCTTTGGTCACACTCAATACCTCCACCACTTCCTAGCATTTCTACTTATTTGCTCTGTGACCACAGGCAAATTGCTTAACTTCTCTAGATCTCTGTTTCCTCTTCTGTAAATTGAGAGCAATAACATCATCTATGTAGGGCTATTGATTTTGGTATTTTTGTTTTAAGGACTAAATGGTTATACATTTAAAATATCTAGCATAGGGCAAGTTTAAGGAGGTGGTCAATAAGTGTAAATTTTCTTCACTTTCTTCTTTCTCCACCAATTTGCTTCATGGTGAGTCTTTCCCTGAATAACTTGCTATAGGCTAGATGTTCCCATGCTCCTTGGAAAAGGAAAATGCAGAGCGAAAACTTTCTATGTGCTCTTCATGTTTGCTAAATCCTCCAGATGGGGGCAAGCTGTGCCCCTCTTCCCCATCCCCTCCCTGGGTGCTCTCCCTACCTCCTGAAGCTCATTCTCTTCTTTAAGATCTGGCTCCTTGGCCCCCACCTTTATGGATTCTTCTCCAGTTACTTTAGCCAGAAGGACCCTCTTCCATGTCTGGAGCCCCCTCAAGTTAGTCCCTGACCCTATCTTTCACTCAGTTATGAAATATCTTCTGTATTTGGCATTGGGACTTACTCACTTTTTGCTATTTAACACTCACCTTTCTTTTGTCTCTTCATGTAGATGGCAGATCTCATGATGGCACGGAGCTTCTGTTTTCTACAGCTCCCAGAACACAGCAAGCCTTCCTCAGTAAAAACAATAATTTTACACTCTCCATCTGTTACCATGGTAGCTCTGAGTCTACTTGCCCACCACTCTTACCTTCCTTTATCAATAGTTAATTTCTTCAACAGTCAACCTTGCTGCTGCTTTTCATCACAGAGTAGATGAGGCATCTGGGTTTGAATTTGTGTTACTTTTGGAAAAAATTTTATTTTTCTCTTCTTTTTATACATAAAACTAAGACTATGCTTTTCTTTTTGTTGCTGTGTGGATACCTTTCTGAGGTCCCAAAGATCCAGCTCTCAACCCTCTTCCAAGCTTTTAAAGGTGAGTAATACATTAGCCTCCTAATAATGAGAACTTTTCTTTAAAAATAAACGTCACAAACCGTTGATGCCTTTCCATACTTCAGGACCTCATCATTGTATGTCAAGAATTCCCAAAAACTGAAAATATCAATCACACAAATTAATCTCCAGTTGACCTCTTCTCCATAGTCAAATCCAGGCTCCTGCCTTCAAAGTTCTGCATTCCTCTGAAGCTAAATGATACAATAAATGACAAAAACATCCTTGCATTGGAGTCACCCCATCTCTTGCTGCTAATATGGGCTTATTCAGCAGATTGGCTCCCAGCAGAGGGCACTGGTTTCCGGGCTCGTTTGTGGCCTATTTAAAACAGACAGAGGCATCTCCAAGGCGGCTTTGTCAAAGGCCAAGAACATTTTTCGGCATAGACTCTGAGTTTGCTGCCACATAAACAAATAGAAGGAGTTCACTTTAGCCTTCCCCAGGTTTTTGGATTGACAACAAGTGCTAAAGGGAGGCAGAGGCCAGCAAGGCAGCCTGGAGTAGCTAGAAGCTCAGAAGGAAGCTGAGAATTGTTGGCTCTGGCTCCATGTTTAGGGCGAGGCTCTGAGCAAGCATCGGCCATGAACAAACATCTGGAAAACCTCTCAGCTGGACATTTTGCCCATAGATCCAGAGGCTGGATGATGTAGGAGTGAAGATAATCTACCTTGGATTCCCTTGGTTCAGTTCAGTGCAGTTCTCACCTCTGGCTGCACAGTGGAATCACCTGCAAGGCTTTTAAAACTTTCCCAAGTCCAAGCCCCACCCTAGGCCTGGTGAAACGGAATCTCTTGGGGTGAGTCCCAAGCATGGGCATTTTTTAGAAGATCTCTAGGGGATTCTTACATGTGGCCACAACGGAGAACCACTGATTGCTGATAGCAAGAAGCTAGGGTTTCTTTTGAATACCCTGACTGTTGTTTGCTTTCACTCTTACAGAGGACTCTTTTTTTGCATCTTTTAGCATTATAACTCTAGTTTATAATTCTAGTCATCATTTCTTTAGCTCCTATGCCTGTCAGCCCCTTCAGGAGATAGAATACACATACACATACACACACACACACACACACACACGCACACACATGCACACAAATATATGAAACTTTAAATATGTATACTTTTATAAGCTTTCAATAGTAAAGGGTTTATCTTGACTTCAGTAAGCACCTTTCCTATTTTGTGCAGTCTGGGAGTTAGTAACTGCAATATATTGGATTCCATACTTGAAACTGGGTGTCAGCTGACTTAGGTCTAGTTCTAACTCTATTATGTGATTTTATTAACTGTTTTAAACATTATGCAGAGTTCTTTACTAAGTGATTGTGCAAAACTTTAAACTTTAACGCTAATTTGGATTACGAATTACTAAGAGGAGGGCTAGATTGTATGGCATTTCTTAAACTCATTTACTCATTTAACCCCAGAGCCTTTGAATCTTTGTATCAAGAGGCTTTATTATTTTTTTTTTTTTTGAGGCAAGGTCTCACTCTTATTGCCGAGGCTGGAGTGCAGCGGCGCAATCACCGCTCACTGCAGCCTCCAAGTCTAATAGCCCCTCTGAGGTACAGTTTCTTTACCTCTAAAATAAGGGAGGCAGAGCAGGTGTCCCCCATGGTTATTTTAAGCTCTAGCATCCACTAGTAATATTAAAAGTCACTGCTAAACATCATAGAGCAAGCCCCATAGAAGGAGAGAATCACTTTGATATTAAGTGTTGGAATTAACCTTTTGCCTGATTTTTAGGCACAGTGTTGAGGAGCTCTGGCATTAAAATAGGAACAAATCTTCTCTTTTGAACTACCTGGATTCTTGTCCCAGTTCTGCCAATAAACTGGGGAAGACTAATACTGCATCTGTAAAATGAAGAAGCTACCAGGGCTTTGTTTCCCAGTATGTTCTGTGGAACCCTAGTCTCATAAAATGGGTCTTGATAGGCCAGGCACAGTGGCTCACACCTGTAACCCCAGTACTTTGGGAGGCTAAGGCGGGTGGATTACTTGAACCCAGGAGTTGAACTCCAACCTGGGCAACATGGCAAAACCGGTTTCTACTTGAAATACAAAAAATTAGCCAGGCCTGGTGGCTTGTGCCCCTGTAGTCCCAGCTACTGGGGAGGCTGAGGTGGGAGAATCATCTGAGCCTGGGAAGTCGAGGCTGCAGTGAGCGGTGATTGCGCCGCTGCACTCCAGCCTCGGCAATAAGAGTGAGACCTTGCCTCAAAAAAACATAAATGAATAATAAAGCCTCTTGATACAAAGATTCAAAGGCTCTGGGGTTAAATGAGTAAATGAGTTTAAGAAATGCCATACAATCTAGCCCTCCTCTTAGTAATTCGTAATCCAAATTAGTGTTAAAGTTTAAAGTTTTGCACAATCACTTAGTAAAGAACTCCGCATAATGTTTAAAACAGTTTGCCAAGTAAGTGACCACACACGTCTGACTGAAGAACTGTATTTCCAGATTCCAGGAATACATGTAGGGAAGTGTTGCTTTCTATTCTGGTTTACAAGAAGGCTTGGGCTTTCCCAGTGTCGTGGTATTTTTGATATAGTGACCCCCACCCCATTCTTGGGATGCTGTTGCTACTGAAGTTTACACCACCCCTTCTGTGGGTGCTGCATTTGCTTCACACTTTCAAACCTGAAGTTAGCAAACTCTGGATGGTTGGGAGCAGATTCAGGGAGACCATAGATCACCTGTAAAAAAAGAATGGAAGAGAAGAATTTGGACTGTATAAAGAATTCATTAGGTAATGCAAAGCTGAAGACAAGAAAGAACTTCCATGGTGCACCATAACAAGGAAGGCAGGTAGACCAGGCACAGTAAGACTGCAGGGAAGGCAACATCAGGTCCTTTTCTCTGTTAATTATGACCTGTGATTAAACATTGATAGAGACACTTTTTATCTCTAGGATATTGTTTTTCCTCTTCTTGATGGTTTATTCTTACAGAATACCAGTAGGCTAGATCTAGGAGGGATCTTGGAGATCAGAGTCCAGGTATGGCAAATAAGTTTAACATACGGTGCCAGCTCTGCCTAACTGGCTGCCTAGAGCATTGGATTGAGAAGAACACAGGCTATATTTGACTCAACAGATTAAAGTTCTGTGTGACTCCTAATGACTGCCATCTATAAGATGATGACAGTGTCATGCGAGCCAGGTATTTGCCATTACTTATGTAGATGAGGGAATTACTTGCACACAGAAGAATATATTTGCCCAAATGCATACGACGTTACTGGTTCTTTTTTCCTTTCTCACTTATTGTGCATTAAATATAAACATTTGTCATATTTAAAGAATAAAGAAATGAACTCTATACCTTGAAGTTGTTTGAACCCAGTTGAAGTATGGACTCATTTGCTAAATTTGAATAAATGGTGAGAGTTAATAAGGATCATTTATGTTTCAATTAAAGCCAATAGCTTTTACTTTTTCTTCTATCTGCCTGAATACATGAAAAGATGGCCAGTGTCTGCAACCAAAGCTGGATTCCTAACTCAGTGGTTCAAAACCTTTCAGATTTGTTTCCACAATTTTTTTTCACATAGGAAGAGACCTTATGTAATGACATTAGGAAACTGTAGCTCTGGCCTCCCAGAGGGCTCTTCGGTCCTTCCAGGTGCTTTCCAGCTCTGCTTCTAGAGAATTAGTAAACGATAATGAGCTTCCAGAAACTAAAGGTGCTCTCGTTCACTAAGGCTGTGCCCCCAAACACAGCCATAGGTGTCAGGCTTGCTGATGTGGGGCCATTACCCCATTTCAAAACCCTGGTTTCTTTCCTTGGACTTCTGGCTCTCCCCAGAGCATGACTTGACTGACCCCTTTCAGTTCTGTTTCAAATATCTAGCTGATTTCTTGACTCTGGACACTACCAGCTTTTTATCTTCTTTTTTGGCAGCCATGTCTGGGGATCTTATGCACAGCACATGGGAGTGAATTGCCTAGTGAGATCAGGAAAACTTGCAAACTCAAGCCTCATGCCCAGCTACAATGAGTTTAAGACAAAGAGATGCTTGCCTCAACTGAGTTCCCAAAATATTTTCCCTAAATGTTAATGACATTCAATTCAGTTGACCATTACAACATATCTAGCTCTCTACTTTGAAAACTTATAGGCAGTTTAAAATAAGTTCTATTTATTTTTAAAAAAGCTATGAACCAGTGTATGTATGTTTATATTTTCATGGAAAATAGCCTAGAAGGTGAGTACCTCAATTTAATTGTGGTGAACTTGGAGAGTGGGAGTGGAGAGGGAGTTGTGGTAGGCATTTACTTTCTACTTCATACATATCAGTCTTGTTTGGATTTTTTTTCAACAAGCACATATTTTTTTAGTTGGAAAATTAAAATGTTAAGGAAATTTAAAAAATTAAATTATACAAAATCTTAGATATGGAGAGACTCTAGAGTTCATTTAGTCCTCTGATTCAAAATCTGTGAATCTTTGTTAAATTTATTATACAATATTGCGTGCATCTGTGTGTGTGTGTATGTGCATACACCAGTGTAAATTTGTCAATTGTTTTTTCTTAGGAAAAGAACTTAGGAAGGACTGTTTTTATTTTGAATTATCTCTTTTTTGTGTTAAAATAAACTTTTATTAAAAAATAGTGACAAAGAATGATGGTTTTTAAAATCCTAACTTGGTATAAGGAAGAATTGGAGACTCAATATCAGTTCTCAAAACTGTAGGCACTCATAGGCTTATTGAAATCATAATCTTGGAACTACTAGTGTTATGAGCTCTCCCATTTTATTGATGAGGGGACTGAGACTCAGCAGACTTGTGAAGTGCTCACAATGGATTTAATTGTTTTCAACATACCACTCTGTTTCTTAACTTAAAAACATGCATTATTCATACAGTAGTTACCCGAGCATGTAACATTTATTAGACTAGCTGTTCAAGATGAATAAGAATAAACAGATACAGCCTCCTGGAACTCAGTGTGATAAAATGGCTGGCAGTATTAGCTTATATAACATATGCTAAATCATTAAAATACTTTTCCCCTTTGGTAAATAAATGAGCCATACATCATCTTATTTATTGTATATCATTTTTTTAAAAATTATACTTTAAGTTCAAGGGTACATGCACACAACGTGCAGGTTTGTTACATAGGTATATATGTGCCATGTTGGTTTGCTGTACCCATCAATTCCTCATTTACTTTAAGTATTTCTCTGAATGCTATCCCTCCGCCAGCCCCCCACCCCGCAACTGGCCCCGGTGTGTGATGTTCCCTGCCCTGTGTCCAAGTGTTCTCATTGTTCAATTCCTACCTGTGAGTGGAAACATGTGGTGTTTGGTTTTCTGTCCTTGTGATAGTTTGCTGAGAATGATGGTTTCCAGCTTCATCCATTTCCCTGCAAAGGACATGAACTTATCCTTTTTTATGGCTGCATAGTATTCCATGATACATATGTACCACATTTTCTTAATCCAGTCTATCATTGATGGACACCCGGGTTGGTTCCAAGTCTTTGCTATTGTGAATAGTGCTGCAATAAACATACACGTGCATGTGTCTTTATAGCAGCATGATTTATAATCCTTTGGATAAATACCCAGTAATGAGATCGCTGGGCCAAATTGTATTTCTAGTTCTATATCCTTGACGAATCACCACACTGTCTTCCACAATGGTTGAACTAATTTACACTCCCACCAACAGTGTAAAGAGTTCCTGTTTCTCCACATCCTCTCCAGTGTCTGTTGTTTCCTGACTTTTTAATGATCACCATTCCAACTGGCATGAGATGGTATCTCATTGTGGTTTTGATTTGCATTTCTCTGATGACCAGTGATGAGCTTTTTTTCATGTGTCTGTTGGCTGCATAAATGTCTTCTTTTGAGAAGTGTCTGTTCATATCCTTTGTCCACTTTTTGACGCGGTTGTTTGATTTTTTTTCTTGTAAATTTAAGTTCTTTGTAGATTCTGGATATTAGCCCTTTGTCAGATGGGTAGATTGCAAAAATTTTCTCCCATTCTGTAGGTTGCTTGTTCACTCTGATGATAGTTTCTTTTGACGTGCCGAAGCTCTTTAATTAGATCTCATTTGTCTATTTTGGCTTTTGTTGCCATTGCTTTTGGCATTTTAGTCATGAAGCCTTTGCCCGTGCCTATGTCCTGAATGGTATTGCCTGGGTTTTCTTCTAGGGTTTTTATGGTTTTAGGTCTAACATTTAAGTCTTTAATCCATCTGGAATTAATTTTTGTGTATGGTGTAAGGAAGGGATCCAGTTTCAGCTTTCTACATGTGGCTAGCCAGTTTACCCAGCACCATTTATTAAGTAGGGAATCCTTTCCCTATTTCTTGTTTTTGACAGGTTTGTCAAAATTCAGATGGTTGTAGATGTGTGGTGTTATTTCTGAGGCCTCTGTTCTGTTCCGTTGGTCTATATCTCTGTTTTAGTACCAGTACTATGCTGTTTCGGTTACTGTAGCCTTGTAGTATAGTTTGAAGTCAGGTAGCATGATGCCTCCAGCTTTGTTCTTTTTGCTTAGGATTGTCTTGGCTATGCACGCTGTTTTTTGGTTTCACATGCACTTTAAAGTAGTTTTTCCAATTCTGTGGAGAAAGTCATTGGTAGCTTGATGGGGATGGCATTCGATCTATAAATTACCTTGGGTAGTATGGCCATTTTCATGATATTGATTCTTCCTATCCATAAGCATGGAATGTTCTTCCATTTTGTTTGTGTCCTCTTTTATTTCGTTGAGCAATGGTTTGTAGCTCTCCTTGAAGAGGTCCTTCACATCCCTTGTAAGTTGTATTCCCAGGTATTTTATTCACTTTGTAGCAATTGTGAATGGGAGTTCACTCATGATTTGACTGTGTATTATTGTATAGGAATGCTTGTGATTTTTGCATATTGATTTTGTATCCTGAGACTTTGCTGAAGTTGCTTATCAGCTTAAGGAAATTTTGGGCTGAGACAATGGGGTTTTCTAAATATGCAATCATGTCATCTGCAAACAGGGACAATATGACTTCTTCTTTTCCTAATTGAATACCCTTTATTTCTTTCTCCTGCCTGACTGCCCTGGCCAGACCTTCCAATACTATGTTGAATAGGAGTGGTGAGAGAGGGCATCCCTGTCTTGTGCCCATTTTCAAAGGGAATGCTTCCAGTTTTTGCTGCTTCAGTATGATATTGGCTGTGGCTTTGTCATAAATAGCTCTTATTATTTTGAGATACGTCCCATCAATACCTAGTTTATTGAGAGTTTTTAGCGTGAAGGGCTGTTGGATTTTGTTAAAGGCCTTTTTTGCATCTATTGAGATAATCATGTGGTTTTTGTCATTGGTTCTGTGTATGTGATGGATTATGTTTATTGATTTGCATATGTTGAACCAGCCTTGCATCCCAGGGATGAAGCTGACTTGATCATGGTAGGTAAGCTTTTTGATGTGCTGCTGGATTTGGTTTGTCAGTATTTTATTGAGGATTTTCATATGATGTTCATCAGGGATGCTGGTCTAAAATTCTCATTTTTGGTTGTGTCTCTGCCAGGCTTTGGTATCAGGATGATGCTGGCCTCATAAAATGAGTTAGGGAGGATTCTCTTTTTCTGTTGATTGGAATAGTTTCAGAAGGAATGGTACCAGCTCCTCTTTATACCTCTGGTAGAATTTGGCTGTGAATCCGTCTGGTGCTGGACTTTTTTTCATTGGTAGTCTCTTAATTATTGCCTCAATTTCAGAGCCTGTTATTGGTCTATTCAGGGATTCAACTTCTTCCTGGTTTAGTCTTGGGAGGGTGTATGTGTCCAAAAATTTATCCATTTCTTCTAGATTTTATAGTTTATTTGCATAGAGGTATTTATAGTATTCTCTGATGGTAGTCTGTATTTCTGTGGGATCAGTGGTGATATCCCCTTTATCATTTTTTATTGTGTCTATTTGATTCTTCTCTGTTTTCTTCTTTATTAGTCTTGCTAGCATTCTATCAATTTTGTTCATCTTTTCAAAAAACCAGCTCCTGGATTCACTGATTTTTTTGAAGGGTTTTTGTGTCTCTATCTCCTTCAGTTCTGCTCTGATCTTAGTTATTTCTAGCCTTCTGCTAGCTTTTGAATGTGTTTGCTCTTGCTTCTCTGGTTCTTTTAATTGTGATGTTAGAGTGTCGATCTTAGATCTTTCCTGCTTTCTCTTGTGGGCATTTAGTGCTATAAATTTCCCTCTACACACTGCTTTAAATGTGTTCCAGAAATTCTGGTGCAATGTGTCTTTGTTCTTATTGGTTTCAAAGAATTTATTTATTTCTGCCTTCATTTCTTTATGTACCCAGTAGTCATTCAGGAGCAGGTTGTTCAGTTTCCATGTAGTTGTGTGGTTTTGAGTGAATTTCTGAATCTTGAGATCTAATTTGACTGCACTGTCATCTGAGAGACTGTGTGATTTCTGTTCTTTTACATTTGTTGAGGAGAGCTTTACTTCCAATTATGTGGTCAATTTTAGAATAAGTGCGACGTGGTGCTGAGACGAACGTATATTCTCTTGATTTGGGGTGAAGAGTTCTGAAGATGTCTATTAGGTCCACTTGGTGCAGAGGTGAATTCAAGTCCTGGATATCCTTGTTAACCTTCTGTCCCATTGATCTGTCTAATATTGACAGTGGAGTGTTAAAGTCTCCCATTATTATTGTGTGGGAGTCTAAGTCTCTTTGTAGGTCTCTGAGGACTTGCTTCACAAATCTGGGTGCTCCTTTATTGGGTGCATATGTATTTAGGATAGTTAGCTCTTCTTGTTGAGTTGATCCCTTTACCATTATGTAATGGCCTTCTGTGTCTCTTTTGATGTTTGTTGGTTTAAAGTCTGTTTTATCAGAGACTAGGATTGCAACCCCTGCTTTTTTTTGCTTTCCCATTCGCTTGTTAGATCTTCCTCCACCCCTTTATTTTGAGCCTATGTGTGTCTCTGCAAATGAGATGGGTCTCCTGAATATAGCATACTGATGAGTCTTGACTCTTTATCTAATTTGCCAGTCTATGTCTTTTAATTGGGGCTATTAGCCCATTTGCATTTAAGGTTGATATCGTTATGTGTGAATTTGATCCTGGCATTATGATAGCTGGTTATTTTGCCCATTAATTGATGCAGTTTCTTCGTAGCATCAATGGTCTTTACAATTTGGTATGTTTTTGCAGAGGCTGGTACCAGTTGTTCCTCTCCATGTTTCTTCAGGAACGTAGGGCAGGCCTGGTGGTGACAAAATCTCTCAGCATTTGCTTGTCTGTAAAGGATTTTATTTCTCCTTCACTTATGAAGCTTAGTTTGGCTGGATATGAAATTCTGGGTTGAAAATTCTTTAAGAATGTTGAATATTGGCCCCCACTCTCTTCTGGCTTGTAGGGTTTCTGCAGGGAGATCTGCTGTTAATCTGATGGGCTTCCCTTTGTGGGTAACCTGACCTTTCTCTCTGGCTGCACTTAACATTTTTTCCTTCATTTCACCCTGGGTGAATCTGACAATTATGTGTCTTGGGGTTGCTCTTCTTGAGGAGTATCTTTGTGGTGTTCTGTGTATTGCCTGCATTTGAATGTTGGCCTGTCTTGCTAAGTTGGGGAAGTTCTCCTGGATAATATCCTGAAGAGTGTTTTCCAACTTGGTTCCCTTCTTCCTGTCACTTTCAGGTACACCAACCAAATGTAGATTTGGTCTTTTCACATAGTCCCATATTTCTCAGAGGCTTTGTTCATTTCTTTTTACTCTTTTTTCTCTAATCTTGTCTTCTTGGTTTATTTCATTAATTTATCTTCAATCACTGATATCCTTTCTTTCACTTGATCGAATCGGCTACTGAAGCTTGTACATGTGTCACAAAGTTCTTATGCCATGGTTTTCAGCTTCATTAGGTCATTTCAGGTCTTCTCTATGCTGTTTATTATAGTTAGCCATTTGTCTGTTTTTCCAGGTTTTTAGCTTCCTTGCAATGAGTTCGAACATCCTCCTTTAGCTCAGAGAAGTTTGTTATTGCCGACCTTCTGAAGCCTACTTCTGTCAACTCTTCAAAGTCATTCTGCGTCCAGCTTTGTTCTGTTGCTGCCGAGGAGATGCGATCCTGTGGAGGAGAAGAGATGCTCTGGTTTTTAGAATTTTCAGCTTTTCTGCTCTGGTTTCTCCCCATCTTTGTGGTTTTATCTACCTTTGGTCTTTGATGTTGGTGACCTACAGATGGGGTTTTGGTGTGGGTGTCCTTTATTGTTGATGTTGATGTTACTCCTTTCTGTTTGTTAGTTTTCCTTCTAACAGTCAGGTCCCTGAGCTGCAGGTCTGTTGGAGTTTGCTGGAGGTCCACTTCAGACCATGTTTGCCTGGGTATCACCAGCGGAGGCTGCAGAACAGCAAAAATTTCTGCCTGATCCTCCCTCTGAAAGCTTCATCCCAGAGGGGCACTCACCTGTATGAGGTGTCTGTCGGCCCCTACTGGGGGTGTCTCCCAGTTAGGCTACATGGGGGTCAGGGACCCACTTGAGGAGGCAGTCTGTCTGTTCTCAGAGCTCAAACGCCAAGCTGGGAGAACCATTGCTCTCTTCAGAGCTGTCAGACAGGGACATTTAAGTCTGCAGAAATTTCTGCTGCCTTTTGTTCAGCTATGCCCTGTCCACAGAGGTCTATAGAGGCACTAGGCCTTTCTGAGCTGTGGTGGGCTCCACCCAGTTCAAGCTTCCCGGCTGCTTTGTTAACCTCAAGCCTCAGTAATGGCAGACGTCAGGCTGCAGCCTCGCAGGTCGATCTCAGGCTGCTGTGCTAGCAGTGAGCAAGGCTCTGTGGGCATGGGACCCACTGAGCCAGGCACAAGAGAGAATCTCCTGGTCTGCTGGTTGCTAAGACTGTGGAAACAGTGCAGTATTTGGGTGGGAGTGTCCAGTTTTTCCAGGTACAGTCTGTCATGGCTTCGCTTGGCTAGGAAAGGGAAATCCCCGGACCCCATTGCACTTCCTGGGTGAGGTGATGCCGCGCCCTGCTTCGGCTCACCCTACGTGGGCTGCAACCACTGTCCAGTGAGTCCTAATGAGATGAACCAGGTACCTCAGTTGGAAATGCAGGAATCACCCATCTTCTGCATCGATCACACTGGGAGCTGCAGACCGGAGCTGTTCCTATTTGGCCATCTTGGAACTGGACCATATATCATCATTTCTTTATGTATAGTTTATTACGTTTCCTTCTGGCAGTCATTTTCTTAGTCTATAAGTCTACCACATTGACATCTTGCCTTGCACTTGAACCATACGAAAAATTTAAATGTTTTAAAAAGTTAGGCAGAATGAGCATGCATGTTTCTTGTAAAATATTTAAACAGCATTGAAAGGTATAGAGAAAGAAGTGAGTCTACTTTTCTTCTCACAGCCTCCAATCCCACTCTGGTTTCTGAGATTAACCATGGTTAGTAGTTTTGTGTATGCTCTTCCAGAGCATTGTCTTTACAGTATTTGTGTAGATTTGGAGTTACTTCTCTTTGTTATGCGGCTTTCTTGATAATGTATTTATTTCTTGCAGAGTGAGTTCACCTTATACCAGTTAGAGTGATCCTGTCACTTCTGAAAATACCGTCAACAGGTCTTTAGGATCCAGTCTCCTTGGCAGTCTCACCTAAATACAAACTCTTCTCAAAACTAAGTTGGGTCAAAGAGATTGTCTTATAAGCTGCTTATTTGAAACTTGGAATACATTGTTTCATAAAGTGAGTTACAAATGTACTTTAAGTGGTGGTTACAGCAACACAAGAAAAAGGTCATTGATGGAAAAGGAACATTTAAAAGAGTGTTTGCCATGTGTGAAAAACCATGTTAAGAACTTCCCATTGTTTCCTTTATTTTTTGCAACATTTTTTATTAGGGTGCTATTATTCCAGATTATACAGACTGAGTAACTAATGTTCAAAGTGACTAATTTGCCAAGTATCATGTAGGTTGTAAATGCCAATGCTGAGTTTCAGGTCCAGGTATGTTTGATTCCTAAGCATATGCACCTTCCTAGCACCTAGAAGTTTGTTTAATAGACAAAAGGTGCACACGGAGATACACGTTCAGCCTTAGTCAGTGGCATGGGGTTTGCCTCCTTCTCTCTGGAGACTCATAGAGGGAAAGATCAGGAGATAAAGGGCAAGACGGTCTGGTTCCACCATGCTTGATTCACACCCCAATCAATGACTGTGTCAGAACTGAGGATTGACATATTGGTTATTGCTATATGGGTGTGTTCTTGACTCCCAAATCTGGTCAGTAAAAGACCTTGCTGGACATTTTCTTTCCCCTCCTCCCATTTCCCGCTGATCCATTGTCCAGCCTTCTCAGCCGTGGTCTATGCCTTGTGAGGTTGACTTCCTTGGGTTCTATCAACTGACTGGCTCCCTTTTCCTTCAGCTTCTGATTGGGTTTGTCCAATGGGAGGCATCAGCAGGAGACTGGAAGGTGTGAGGGAAGAAATGTCAGGACATGTAGTCCCCTGGCTCCCTTCCTGTCTGCTATTTTTCAGTGGCTGGATTCCCACACCACAAGCCCTAGCTCCTGCTGGATGGATTTCCCCTATATCCTCAGCTCTCCCCAAGTCCCAGCAAATACTTCTCCCCTTGTACCTTCAAGCCTTGAGGTGGAAACAGCATTCTACTCTTACTAGCTCAGGGGCTTTACCATTTCTTGTTGGTTTATCACAACCTTGCCCATACTTTTGCAAATGCCCCTTTATTAAACTCTCTTTAGTTATCTCTTTTGATTGTGGTATTTGTTTGCTGTTGGGAACTTGACTGATCCAGTAAATGAAACCAGGTTTTGTTCTAGAAAAGAGATCCTCAGAATGGGATTGTGCAATTATGTTGCTCATATATTTGATGAAAGCACAGGGTGCAGATAATCTCCTTGCCAGAGTGAAATAGAGGACATAGTTTGTGATAGAATAACAATTACTCAAACTATCAACAACTATTACATGGGATGGAGTGCAGGTGAAGGGCAAGGCATTAGGAGATCATGTGACTGTGGCATTAGTTGTTTTCTCAGGTGATTTAGATTGCATAGACCATGCCATGGGCTGGCTACTTATGAAATCCTAGAGAACATGAACAGAGAAAAGGACAAATTATTAGCCTTGAATGCCCAATTCAGGTCATTAGTAGAAAATCAAACAGTTCTTCGGAAGTATTTAAAGAATTTTTTATCTTATATACAAGCAGGGTAAATATCTCTAGCCCAGGGTAGCTTTAAAAACATCTGCCTCCTACAGCTGCAGACAAACATGATTGAAGATCATCTGAGGATAAACACATTTTCTATATCCATTCACCTTTCCCCTGTAACATAGATCTCTAGGGACTTGCAGCTTGGTGAAATAGAAGGTACATGTGCTGAGGATTCAGATCCACCTGGGATTGACATCTCAGCTCTGACACTTAACACCTCTATGGTACTGGGCAAATTAATCACCCTGGAAGAAGTCAGTCCATCGCTAAATATGCAATACTACTTGGTCTCATGTAGTAAGATAAAGGCATACGTGGAAAACAAGTGGATCCCTGAGAGACGGGATGGGGGATATTTGTGCAAACACAAAGAGGATTGAGGAGTGTGAACCTCAAAATTTCCCAGATCCCTTATTGTCTAGGGAAGAAGTCCTGCTCCTCTCAGTCACCTCTGAGGCAACTAGCCTTATCCTGTGTATCTTTTGCAAGTCCCAGTAGGAGAATCAGTGTAGGCTTCTAGTGTTTCGGAGTATAATCAAGATCCTTTTTGTAGATAACTATTCTCCCTTTAAACAGCATCTGCTTTGCTGCTGGTCTTGAGTGGAAACTAAATACCTGCCCATATTAGTTGTTTTGTGGTTGTGGTAACAAGTTATCACAAACTTGGTGGCTTAAAATAGTAGAAGTTTGTTCTCTCACAATTCTAGAGGATGGAAATCTGTAAGGTCTGTCAGTAGGGTCACATTCCCTCTAAAGGTTCTAGGAGACGATCTTTCCTTTCCTCTTGCAGCTTCTGCTGTACTAAGAATTCCTTGGCTGGGACTACATAACTCCAGTCTTTGCCTCAGTCTTCACGTTGCCCTTTCCTCTCTGTCTTTTCTGTCCCTTGTCATTGGATTTTGGGGATACCCAGTAATCCAGGATGATCTCTTCTCAAAGTCTTTCATTTAACTCTGTCTGAAAAAATACTTTTTCCAAATAAGAGCACATTCACAGTTTCTGGGGAATGAACACACACATGCAAACACACACACACACACACATAATATTTTAAGTTCTGGGATACAAGTGCTGAACGTGCAGGTTTGTTACATAGGTATACATGTGTCATGGTGGTTTGCTGCACCTAACAACCTGTCATCTAGGTTTTAAGCCCCACATGCATTAGGCATTTGTCCTAATGCTCTCCCTCCCCTTTCCCCCCACCTCTGACAGGCCACAGCGTGTGATGTTCCCCTTCCTGTGTGCATGTGTTCTCACTGGGGGGAACATATATTTTTTCTAGTCACCATTCAATAATTCATTACACTGAAAAATCAAGTGACCATGTGACCTGAGCTCCCCGTAGCAAACTGGGTGTCATCTGACCCACTACTCATAAAGGTGAGAACGTGCAACAGAAATTTGTCAGTGGAAATGGTATGTAAGAACTGAGTCTAACGCGAGCAGGTGGCTCACTCTTTCAACACCTACTCCTGATACATTACCTCCTCTGAATTTACACTCTGGCCTTATGTAAGTTCTTTATAACCATGTGACTGGGGGAGAAAATGCCTGGGCCTGACTTATGTAAAGGTCTTAAAATATGCAGGCCCAAAGCAGACGTGGATAGCCACTGCATTAAGGTCCCAATTAGGGTGGCCCTGAGAGACCATGGTGAAGGTAAATTATTCCAATTAGAAGAATTTTAAGCACAATGTTTGGTCATTTACTTAGGCCACCAGAAGATGCTTAAGGCTTGTATCAACATCTACATGAGCTGTGATGAAAAATCTAATCGTTGAGGGACTTTAAAAGAGGATGATGTAAAGATTGGTGACAAGGAGAAATATATGAGGACAGATTTCCAGTAATGGGCAGATAATACTCTTTTACCATATAAATGCCCACCAGAGAGCATTTCATTGTGGAGAGGCTCTTGATAATGAGGTGGACAAGATGAAATCATTCTGTGGCTCTCAGTCAAAATATTTCTCAGCTAGTCTGGTGCTCACTGAATAGGCCCCTTATGCAAAATTGCTATGGCAGCAGGAATTGAGGCTCACCAATTTGATCTCCCCCTCATTAAGACTGATCTGGCTACTGCCACTGCTCAATATGTAACTTGTCAACAGCAAAGACCAATGCTGAGCCTTTGATACAGGATTGTTCTCTAGGGGGACCAACCTACTACCGTATTATTGGACTTTGGCCATCTGGATGTAGCAGCCAATTTTTCCGAAGGAATAGCTATGTATTTTAAATACACATTTTATTTTTTGCTCCCGTATTCTACCAGTACCACCATTCCTAGACTTACAGGATACATATTTTTCCAATTAATCCCATGATATTCACTGAATGGCAAATAAAGTGTGGCAATGGGTTTACACTCACTAAAGTCATTGCCCCATTATTCGTATCATTATGGAATAAACTAATGTAGGATCAGTTGCAATTACAGGGAGACAATGAGATATCTCTCAAATCGGAGGTCAAAATAGGGTGCTATCTTCCTGACAGGCAGAATTCATGGGTTTAAAAATCAAGATGCGGAGGTTAAAGAGGTCCTTCTCACCAGTATACGTCACAACTCAGTTATAGAATTGTTTCTTCCTGCCTCTACAATCTTGGAATTGGTGGTTTTGGAAACTCTAGTTTCCAAGGGAAGAAAATGCCCAAGAGGTGATGCCATGGTTCCATTAAATGGGAAGTTGAGACTGGCTTCTCGTGATGCTGACTCAGTGGCAAAGATTAGACACTCTACTGGCCTGAGTGATGGAGCTTGTGTATGATGGAGAATATGAGTTGCTGTTATCCAATGGGAGCAACCAGGATTGACTGTGTCCGGAGCCCAGAGAATTCACTGAAGCTCCTCTTTGTATTTCTCTAGCATACTGGCCTATGAAAAAATTGCACCATCCCAGTAAATACTGGACAACCATGGATTTGGATTTTGTATAAACAAAGTTTGGGTTATACTACCAGACGAAGACTTATTTGGCCAAAGTGCTTGCAGAGAGGAAAGGGAACAGGGGATGGGTAGTAGAAGGAGGAAACTATGATTATCAGCTTAGGCCTGTGACCAGGTACAAAAGCAGAGGCTGGAGGAACTGTGCTTGCGTTGCCCGCCCCCACCCCATCTCTTCTTCCTGTGTTTTGTTATTGGAGAACACCGAGTGTAGCCTGTGTTTGTGTGTTTCATTTGGGAATATGAGTGAATTGACAACACCTCATGAGGATGCATCAGCTGATTGGACCTGTGTATTTTCTATATTGGAGGCATACATTTTTCAACCAAAAGGGAAAAGTAGATACTGAGAGACAAAAATATGATTATGTTACATATATGTTCTCTGTCCCTTTCGATCTGTTTCCTTTTTTTCTTTTTCTTTTTCTTCTTTTTTTTTTGTTTTTGTTTTTGTTTTGCTTTGAGACAATTTGCTCTTGTCGCCCAGGCTGCGATCTTGGCTCACTACAACTTCTGCCTCCTGGGTTCAAGCAGTTCTACCACCTCAGCCTCCCGAGTAGCTAGGATTACAGATGTACGCCACCATGCCTGGCTAATTTTTGTATTTTTAGTAGAGATGGGTTTTCACCATATTGGCCAGGCTGGTCCTGAACTCCTGACCTCAAGTAATCCACCTGCCTCGGCCTCCCAAAGTGCTTGAGATTACAGGTGTGAGCCACCGCACCTGGCCTCGATCTGTTTTCTGTTCTTCTCTACCCAGCTCTGTGCACTGAGAGGTTGACCTCTGCGAACCACTTTAACCAGGCTCCCCTGCCCAGTGGCTTTTGGTTGCAATGGCAATGGCAGATGAGAGTGCTGGAGGAGAGAAAGACCAAGGTGTGCATTTCCTGGATCCCTCCTGTCTGGGCCACAGTTTGGCACTGGCGGCTTTCCTCATTCTGGAGCAGTAGCCCCTGTTGGGCAGTTC
This sequence comes from Nomascus leucogenys, assembly GCF_006542625.1. Taxonomy (NCBI): domain Eukaryota; kingdom Metazoa; phylum Chordata; class Mammalia; order Primates; family Hylobatidae; genus Nomascus; species Nomascus leucogenys. The sequence goes on along the minus strand of NC_044386.1, from coordinate 62,613,672 downwards.
TGTTCTACAACTATAATTCTTGTCAGGTCTCAATGACTTTATTAAAGCCCCCAACACTATCCCTGGTTGGTTTCCCTTAACTCTGTCCTCTATTTACTAATAACCCTTTCTTGAAACTTTCCTCAGTCACCCACTTGAATGAGTGATCTTTTCTTGCCAGGCTTCTGACAAGTATAACAGTCAAGGCCAGGCTCTTCAACTCAGTATAGGGAACCTCCTGACCATCAGCTCATATGCTCATTTATCAGGAGCCGCTTATCCATGGTGTGTGTGCATATGTTGAGAGAAGGACAGATCCAAAGACAGCTTCTCTGGGTTCTGGTCATTTCCAGAACAACCACTATAGGAGGAAATAGAAATTTCTTTCTCTTTTAGGTTATGAGAATTTCATCCTCGCCTTGCCCGTGTGACAAGTCCTTTGAACTTGGAAGGTTGTTCACTCTGTTAGCATTATGGTAAGCAAAGCCCATTTACCATATTCTTCTAGTGGCAGTAATATCGATAGTCCATTTCTAGGCTATAAGCTTGCTTTACTCATCCACTGAGCAAATATTTAGTGAATACTTACTGTGTGCCAGACACATTTTAAGTTATGAAAATACACAACTGAGCAAAGCAAAGACTGTGCCATTGCAGAGATTATAATCTCACTGAATATATTTTTGCAGGCAGCAGTATTGGCTCTGCCTGTATTCTCTTCTCTCTGGTATTATGAGCGCTTCTCTCTGGTATTATGAGTGGTAGAAGCTCGTTGAATAAGTATTAAATGAATGAAGATGAGGACTGGAAGAATTATAAAAATACAGGCAACTTACAGTTACATAGCATTTCCCTACAGTTAGCTCAGTGCCTTTTAATCCTTAAGTGTGTGTGGTCTTTGCAATATTGGCCTCTCTTACCCCAAACTAACACTGAGAGACCTGTGAACACTCAATCAGGTTTCTCTAGGCTCCTCTCAGTTCTAGGTCAAATATCCGAAACAATCGGGATACCAGTCTAACTGTTGCTGCTCCAGAATCTGCCCCAGGACCTCTTCTGGAAAAAATCCCATGTCTCTTGTTCCACTTCTCTGGATGTCTCTGTTCACCTCTCCTTTTCTCATTCATCTGCTGTAATTAACTTAGCAAATAATGTCAGATAAATCTCAACAAATAAGAAATGAATGTCTTACTTGATTAAAATGTCTCAATTGTGAATAGTCAATACAAGTCTGTTGGGGCAAATTCTGTTGAGATGCCTGGGCTCCTTAGCCTTCCACATCTCAATCACTTTTCGACTCACTTTAGCCTCTGCCCAACAGGATTCCCTTCCTCTAAGCTTCCCTCTAGATTCTCTCCACCCTTTGCTCTGACCCACGTGTTTTTCTTTTTTAACCTTAACTCTCTTCTCTTCTTCTTAGATTATTGGCCTGATGTCTGTTAATCGACCCTGGTCCATCATGCTGTTAGTAGTTACTGGGAGTCCTGTTGACAGATATGTGATGTGTCAAAAGGCCAATTTTGTAAAATGGAAACTGAAGGGAACCTGAAACAACAGATTAGGGAATGAAAAGTGAAGTCATTTATTCCAGATACAACTCATTCCCAGTAGGTCTCTGCTATGGCGTTCCCTCTTCATACTGTTTTGTTTTGTTTTCTTTTTTTTCAGCTTAAGGTACACTCACGTTTGTGCCTTCTCATTGTTGAATGGCTGGTGTGTGGTCAGGGTTTTCCAGTTGTTTGTAATTTTGTGTGAAAATTCACCGTGACATGGAATGGAAAGAGCTATAGGGGAAAAAGTCTTGCTCAAAGTACAGCTGAACTCAAAGGAATGCTTCAGGCTGTGAAAAATGGCTTCCCGTTCCCTGGCTCCAGCCTGCAAGTGCTCATGCCTTGGAAAAGGTAATCCGGAAAAAGTGAGGTGTGGGAAGGACAGGGATTTTCACATTGCAGCAGAGGATAGCCATGGTTTCTTCTCAGGTTTAATTGTATGTGGGTGGTGCACGATCATCAGTGCTCATAAATTGTGTACCCTGATAATGAATTCAGCCCCCTCCATATGTGTCAGTGTGAGCTGAGCTGAAGCCAGTAGAATAGGCCAAAATATACTGGAACTGCAGCCAAACTGATGACAGAGGGTTTGAAAAGTCAGCTACGGAGACCTGTGAACCCAGTTTTTAAAGTAATAGATTTCTTGTCCTGAGCCTCTACGCAGATGCTATTTTTCCCCTTTTGGGGTGGAATATAAAATGAGAAGGTACTGATGGAGAAATTGACTATAGTCTTTAGTTGAAAAAGTAGCATTTGGTAACTTGGAAAACTATTCAGATATTTTAAAGTTGTCGCGTGGCATTCCACAGGATATTCACACTGTATTGCAAGATACTGTAGACAGTGTTTTTTTCCTTTACTAGAAACATTATTCATTTTCAGTAGATTGAAGAGAAAACCTTGATTCCCACCTCTATGAACTAGAAGTGGAGGAAAAAAAGCACATTAAACCCTCAAAAGGGAAGTAGTAAGGTGCTAGGCAAATACTTCCCACTAGTGCCTACTACTTTTTACAGGTGGCAACTTTGATTGATTAGAGTTCGGTAGAGAATGTGTGTTCTTGTGCGTTTTGTTTAAATGTGAGGCCCTTTTGAGATTGGGAAGCATAAAGGGAATTAGAGAATAATTGCATTTGAAGGTTGGGCAAATAAAATTTAGATAGCTTGGTTATAGCTCAGATTTTCTCTTTATGCCTGATACAATATTTATCAAGTGATGAAAAATTTATTGAGGGACATTTGCCTGGAAAGACTTTTGTAAGGACATAACCAGACCTTTTGGAGGTGCTGGTTAGTTCTGGGACAGAGATTTTTAAATGAAACATCCTTAACCTTCTGAGCAATGGTAAAATTGGGCAGGTAACTAAGTCCCATGGAGGTGACAGAGTTTCCCTGCTTGGATTCAGTTCAAGGGTTCACGTATGGGTTTGGTATGAAGACTCTTTTGAATACAAAATTATTTGGTGTCGCTTAAAATGTTTCCTAGCTAGGTACTCAGGGAAATTATCATAAGCAGTGTTGTTGTTTTGTTTCTAATGGGAAAAGAGCAAGATGCTTTAGGAAACAATAGAACAGTTGACATACTTGTGTCATTCAACAGAACTGAGAATGAGACCCTTCTTTTTGGAAGTTAAGGAGCGTGTGTAATCTTACTAGTGAGAGAGTCCTTCTTGCTTATTTAGATCAATGGAACAAGGAGACAAGGCATGGCCAGGCATGATGGCAACAACAGTGAAGGCCACAGGATGGGGAAACTGAGATCTGCAACCAGAAAATATTAACTGGTACCAAGGAGAGCTTGTAAATCATTGTCAGAAGGAAGAAAAGAGAGAGGTGGAAAGTTTCAGATACACCATCAGTGCTGCAGCTAGAACATAATAGGTACACAGTAAATATTTGTTGAGAGAATGAAAATAAAAGGTGGGTGGGAGCGGAGCAGTATCAAATTATCTAAAGGTCTCTTCAGATGGATTTTTGGAAAAGCAAATTGATTTTCCCTCCCCTCCCTCCTTTCCTCCCCTCCCTCCTTTCCTCCCCTCCCTCCTTTCCTCCCCTCCCTCCTTTCCTCCCCTCCCTCCTTTCCTCCCCTCCCTCCTTTCCTCCCCTCCCTCCTTTCCTCCCCTCCCTCCTTTCCTCCCCTCCCTCCTTTCCTCCCCTCCCTCCTTTCCTCCCCTCCCTCCTTTCCTCCCCTCCCTCCTTTCCTTCCTTCCCTCCTTTCCTTCCTTCCTTCTTTCCTTCCTTCCTTCCGTCTCTTTTTCTTTCTTTCTTTCTTTCCTTCCTTCCTTCCTCCCTTCCTTCCTTCCTTCCTTCCTTCCTTCCTTCCTTCCTTCTTTCCTTCCTTCCTTCTTTCTAGAAAAGGCTAACAAAGATGATACAGTCAAATTCTTGGTCTTAGATTGGGTACTACTGATGCCAGTAAGAAAATTGCTTAGTGTTCAGGATCTAGGTAGAATTTTCAAGGACTATAGACCTTAGGCAATAAAGTAGTGTGCTGTACTGGCGAGGATGACAGGGACCTGAGGATGAGGAAGCAGAGCCAGCTCAGCAGCTGAGGCAGGCTGCTTGCTGTTCTGTGGAAGCTCTGTTGCCTTAAGAGGACTTCCAAGGAATTGTTCTTCCATTAATAGGCAGTCCAGAGTGGCTTGTCTGCCTGCCCCAGGCTGAAAATATGCTTGACTTCGTAGCATTTTGATGAAAAAAGACAGCTTGAATTTCCAAAGCATGAAAGTGATGCTTTTGCAGAATAAACTGCTTTAGGGCAGTGGTTCTGAAATATTAAAAAGAATTCTCCTAAATTCCTAGTATTCCCATAAATTGCATTTAGAATAATGTTACTTAAATGGGTATGTACAAATATAAACCTAGGAATAAACTCTTTATGCTTATAAATTTTATGCACTTACACAATCAAATTTAATCTCAAATTAATTCAGACTCAATGAATTTGGTATTTCTGTACTTTATTTTACTATGTGCTTATGTGATGACTCAATTTTCCCATTACTTTCCACTATTTTAACTTCCAACAAACTGTACAGTGTGCTGTGAAGTCACTGGCTTCAGTGCATCATTTATGAGTTATATTCACCTCTCCTTTTCTCATTCATCTATGGTAATTAACTTAGCAAATAATGTCAGATAAATCTCAATAAAAAAGAAATGAATGTCTTATTTGATTAAAATGTCTCAATTATGAATAGCCAATGCAAGCTTTAACTTTCTAACAAACAAAATAATTCAGCATCAGTAAAAATGGTGGCTGTGGGATAATTATTGCCATTTTGACATTAGCACATCAGTTTCTCAGGAATCAGATATGCTTATCAGTACATTGAGGGTTAAATGCTACAACTCAGGTGGTCTTGGCTCTAATGTCATAAATACAATTTTGTCAAAGATAATAAGTGGCGGTACACATTTTTCAGGTGATTGAGAATATGCTAATATTAATTTTCAATTTTAAAGTTTTTACTCAATGTATTTCAAATATAGGAGAGTATAGAAAATAATCTAACAAACATATATATCAAATAAATTATAAGATGATAATATTTTGCAGTTATTTGCTTCAGATGTCTTTTTAGTTGTCATCCTCATTGTTTTATTTTTAAAATTTGTATAGAGTAAAATACTTTTTTTGTTGCACAACTGAGTTTTAACATGTGCACACATTTGTGTAGCCACCACTAGAGAAAAACAGTTTCATCACCCCCTCCAAATTCCTTTGTGCTGCCCTTTTGTAGTCAAACCTCCCCCTCAACATCTGGCTACTGTGGCTCTATTCTTTGGCCCCATAGCTCTGCTTTTTCCAGAATGTTATGTAAATGGAATCTTATGATAGGTAACTTTTGGAGGCTGACTTCTTTCACTCTGTATAATGCGTGTTGTGTCTATCAATATGTCCTTTCTTTTTATTGAGGGATACATCCCATTGTATGGATGTACCATTCCTTTCACTCACTGAAGAACGTTTGATTTGTTTTTGGCAAATATGAATAATGTTGCTATAAATATTTGTGTACAGGTTTTGTGTACAAATAAGTTTTAATTTCTGTAGCATAAATGACTAGAAGTAAGATTGCCGGGTCATATCATAAGTATGTGTTTAACTTTGTAAGAACTGCCAAATTCATTTCCAGAATGTCTGTACCATTTGCATTCCCAATGACACTGTACAAGAGTTCTAGCTGCTTCCACTCCTCATCAGCATGTAGTATTGTCAGGTTTAAAAAAATCATTTTATCCATTCTAATAGGTATAAGAAGTACCTCATTGTGATTTTACTTTTTATTTCACTAAAAACAAATGATGTTGCACATCCACTGAGTTTATTTGGCATACATATATCTTCTTTGGTGAAGTGATCATTGAAATCTTTGTATATATATATATATTATATATATAGATGTGTATATATATATATATTTAAACTGGGATGTTTGCTTTCTTTTTAAGTTCTGGGGTACATGTGCAAAACATGCAGGTTTGTCACACAGGTATACACGTGCCATGGTGGTTTGCTTTACCCATCAACCCTTCATCTACATTAGGTATTTCTCCTAATGCTGTCCCTCCCCCAGCCCCTCACCCCCACCCCACTGACAGGCCCCAGTGTGTGATGCCCCTCCCCCATGTCCATGTGTTCTCATTGTTCAACTACTACTTATGAGTAAGAACATGTCGTGTTTGGTTTCCTGTTCTTGTATTAGTTTGCTGAGAATGATGGTTTATAGCTTCATCCATGCCCCTGCAAAGGACATGAACTCATCGTTTTTTTCAGGCCACATAGTATTCCATGGTGTATATGTGCCACATTTTCTTTATCTAGTCTATCATTGATGGGCATTTGGGTTGGTTCCAAGTCTTTGCTATTGTGAACAGTGCTGCAATAAACATACTCATGCGTGTGTCTTTATAGTAGAATGATTTATAATGCTTTGGGTAAATACCCAGTAATGGGATTGCTGGGTCAAATTGTATTTCTGGTTCTGTATCCTTTTTTTTTTTGAGATGGAGTCTCACTCTGTCGCCCAGGCTGGAGTGCAGTAGCGCAATCTCGGCTCACTGCAAGCTCCGCCTCCCAGGTTCACGCCATTCTCCTGCCTCAGCCTCCCGAGTACCTGGGACTACAGGCGCCTGCCACCATGCCCAGCTAATTTTTTTTTTGTATTTTTAGTAGAGACGGGGATTCACCGTGGTCTTGATCTCCTGAACTCGTGATCCACCGGCCTCGGACTCCCAAAGTGCTGGGATTATAGGCGTGAGCCCCCACGCCCGGCCTTAGTTCTGTATCCTTGAGGAATCACCACACTGTCTTCCACAATGGTTGAACTAACTTACACTCCCACCAACAGTGTAAAAGAATTTCTGTTTCTCCACATCCTCTCCAGCATCTGTTTCGTGACTTTTTAATGATCACCATTCTAACTGGCATGAGATGGTATCTCATTGTGGTTTTGATTTGCATTTCTTTAATGACCAGTGATGATGAGCTTTTTTTCATATGTATGTTGGCCACATAAATGTCCTTTTGAGAAGCATCTCTTCATATCATTTACCCAGTTTTTGACAGGGTTTTTTTTTTTCTTGTAAATTTGTTTAAGTTCTTTGTAGATTCTGGATATTAGCCCTTTGTCAGATGGATAGATGGCAAAATTTTCTCCCATTCTGTAGGTTGCCTGTTCACTCTGATATTTTCTTTTGCTGTGCAGAAGCTTTTTAGTTTAATTAGATCCCATTTGTCTATTTTGGCTTCTTTGCCATTGCTTTTGCTGTTTTAGTCATGAAGTCCTTGCCCATGCCTATGTTCTGAATGGTATTGCCTGTGTTTTCTTCTAGGGTTTTCATGGTTTTAGGTCTTACATTCAAGACTTTAATCCATCTTGAGTTAATTTTTGTATACGGTATAAGGAAGGGATCCAGTTTCAGCTTTCTACATATGGCTAGCCAGCTTTCCCAATACCATTTATTAGATAGGGAATCCTTTCCCCATTTCTTGCTTTTGTCAGGTTTGTCAAAGATCAGGTGGTTGTAGATGTGTGGTGTTATTTCTGAGGCCTCTGTTCTGTTCCATTTGTCTGTATATCTGTTTTGGTACAAGTACCCTGCTGTTTTGGTTACTGTAGCCTTGTAGTATAGTTTGAAGTCAGGTAGCATGATGCCTCCAGCTTTATTCTTTTTGCTTACAATTGTCTTGGCTTTGTGGGCTCTTTTTTGGTTCCATATGAAATTTAAAGTAGTTTTCACAATTCTGTGAAGAAAGTCATTGGTAGTTTGATGGGGATGGCATTGAATCTCTAAATTACCTTGGGTAGTATGGCCATTTTCATGATATTGATTCTTCCTACCCATGAGCATGGAATGTTCTTCCATTTGTTTGTGTCCTCTCTTATTTCATTGAAGAGTGGTTTGTAGTTCTCCTTGAAGAGGTCTTTCACATCCCTTGTAAGTTACATTCCTAGGTATTTTATTCCTTTAGTAGCAATTGTGAATGGGAGTTCTTTCACGATTTGGCTCTGTTTGTCTGTTATTGGTGTATAGGAATGCTTGTGATTTTTGCACATTGATTTTGTATCCTGAGACTTTGCTGAAGTTGCTCATCAGCTTAAGGAGATTTTGGGCTGAGACGATGGGGTTTTCTAAATATACAGTCATGTCATCTGCAAACAGAGACAATTTGACTTCCTCTTTTCCTAACTGAATACCCTTTATTTCTTTCTCTTGTCTGATTGCCCTGGCCAGAACTTCGAATGCTATGCTGAATAGGAGTGGTGAGAGAGGGCATCCTTGTGCCAGTTTTGAAAGGGAATGCTTCTGGTTTTTACTGCTTCAGTATGATATTAGCTGTGGGTTTGTCATAAATAGCTCTTATTATTTTGAGATATGTTCCATCAATACCTAGTTTATTGAGAGTTTTTAGCATGAAGGGCTGTTGAATTTTGTTAAAGGCTTTTTCTGCATCTATTCAGCTAGTCATGTGGTTTTTATCATTGGTTCTCTTTATATGATGGATTACGTTTATTGATTTGCATATGTTGAACCAGCCTTGCATCCCAGGGATGAATTCGACTTGATCATGGTGGATAAGCTTTTTGATGTGCTGCTGGATTTGGTTTGTCAGTATTTTATTGAGGATTTTTGCATCAATGTTCATCAGGGATATTGGCCTGAAATTTTCTTTTTTTGTTGTGTCTGCCGTGTTTTGCTATCAGGATGATGCTGGCCTCATAAAATGAGTTAGGGAGGATTCCCTCTTTTTCTGCTGTTTGGAATAGTTTCAGAAGGAACGGTACCAGCTCCTCTTTTTACCTCTGGTAGAATTTGGCTGTGAATCCGTCTGGTCCTGGACTTTTTTTGGTTGGTAGGCTATTAATGACTGCCTCAATTTCAGAACTTATTATTGGTCTATTCAGGGATTTGACTTCTTCCTGCTTTAGTCTTGGGAGGGTGTATTTGTCCAGGAATTTATCCATTTCTTCTAGATTTTCTAGTTATTTGCATACAGGTGTTTATAGTATTCTCAGATGGTAGTTTGTATTTCTGTGGGATCGGTGGTGATATCCTCTTTATCATTTTTTATTGCATCTATTTGATTCCTCTCTCTGTTCTTCTTTATTAGTCTTGCTTGCAGTCTATGTATTTTGTCGATCTTTTCAAAAAACCAGCTCCTGGATTCTTTGATTTATTGAAGGGTTTTTTCATGTCTCTGTGTCCCTCAGTTCTGCTCTGATCTTAGTTATTATTTACTGCTGGCTTTTGAATTTGTTTGCTCTTGCTTCTCTAGTTCTTTTAATTGTAATGTTAGGGTGTCAATTTTAGATCTTTCTTACTTTCTCTTGTGGGCATTTAGTGCTATAAATTTCTGTCTACACACTGCTTTAAATGTGTCCCTGAGATTCCGGTACATTGTGTCTTTGTTCTCATTGGTTTCAAAGAACATCTTTATTTCTGCCTTCATTTTGTTCTTCACCCAGTAGTCATTCAGGAGCAGGGTGTTCAGTTTCCATGTAGTTGTGCAGTTTTGAGTGAGTGTCTTAATCCACAGTTCTAATTTGATTGCCCTGTGGTCTGAGAGACTGTTTGTTATGATTTCCATTCTTTTGCATTTGCTGAAGAGTGTTTTACTTCTAATTATGTGGTCAATTTTAGAATAAGTGCAATGTGGTGTTGAGAAGAGTGTATATTCTGTTGATTTGGGGTGGAGAGTTCTTCAGATGTGTATTAGGTATGCTTGGTCCAGAGCTGAGTTCAAGTCCTGGATATCCTTGTTAATTTTCTATCTCATTGATGTGTCTAATACTGACAGTGGGGTGTTAAAGTCTCCCACTATTATTGCGTGTGAGTCTAAGTCTCTTTGTAGGTCTCTAAGATCTTGCTTTATGAATCTGGGTGCTCCTTTATTGGGTGCATATATATTTAGGATAATTAGATCTTCTTGTTGCATTGATCCCTTTACCATTATGTAATGCCCTTCTTTGTCTCTTTTGATCTTTGTTGGTTTAAAGTCTGTTTTATCAGAGACTAGGATTGCAACCTCTGCTTTTTTTTTTTTTTTCTTTCCATTTGCTTGGTAAATATTCTTCCATCCCTTTATTTTGAGCCTATGTGCATCTTTGCATGTGAGATGGGTCTCCTGAATACAGCATAGTGATGGGTCTTGACTCTTTACCAGTTTGTCAGTCCGTGTCTTTTAACTGGGGCATCTAGTCTGTTTACATTTAAGGTTAACATTGTTATGTGCGTATTCAATCCTGCCATTATGATGCTAGCTGGTTATTTTGCCCATTAGTTGATGCAGTTTCTTCATAGTGTTGATGGTCTTTACAATTTGGTATGTTTTTGTAGAGGCTGGTACCAGTTGTTCCTTTCCATGTTTAGTGCTTTCTTCAGGAGCTCTTGTAGGGCAGGCCTGGTGGTGACAAAATCTCTCAGCATTTGCTTGTCTGTAAAGAATTTTATTTCTCCTTCACTTTATGAAGCTTAGTTTGCCTGGATATGAAATTCTGGGTTGAAAATTCTTTAAGAATGTTGAATATTGGCCCCCACTCTCTTCTGGCTTGTAGGGTTTCTGCAGGGAGATCTGCTGTTAGTCTGATGGGCTTCCCTTTGTGGGTAACCTGACCTTTCTCTCTGGCTGCACTTAATATTTTTTCCTTCATTTCAACCTAGGTGAATCTTACAATTATGTGTCTTGGTATTTCTCTTCTCGAGGAGTATCTTTGTGGTGTTCTCCATATTTCCTCAATTTGAATGTTGGCCTGCTTTGCTAGGTTGGGGAATATCCTGAAGAGTGTTTTCCAGCTTGGTTCCCTTCTCCCCGTCACTTTCAGTTATACCGGTCAAACGTAGAGTTGGTCTTTTCACATAGTCCAATATTTCTTGGAGACTTTGTTTGTTTCTACTTATTCTTTTTTCTCTAATCTTGTCTCTCACTTTATTTCATTGTGTTGATCTTCAATCTCTGATATCCTTTCTTCTACTTGATCAATTTGGCTATTGATACTTGTGTATGCTTCACGAAGTTCTCATGGTGTGTTTTTCAGCTCCATCAAGTCATTTATGTTCTTCTCTAAACTGTTTATTCTAGTTAGCAATTCGTCTAACCTTTTTTCAAGGTTCTTAGCTTCCTTGCATTGGGTTAGAACATGCTCCGTTAACTTGGAGCAGTTTGTTATTCCCCACCTTCTGAAGCCTACTTCTGTCAATTTGTCAAACTCATTCTCCGTACAGTTTTGTTCCCTTGCTGGTGAGGAGTTGTCATCCTTTGGAGGAGAAGAGGCGTTCTGGTGTTTGGAATTTTCAACCTTTTTGCACTGGTTTCTCCCCATCTTCGTGGATTTATCTACCTTTGGTCTTTGATGTTAGTGACCTTCAGATGGAGTCTCTGAGTGGACGTCCTTTTCGTTGATGTTGATACCATTCCTTTCTATTTGTTAGTTTTCCTTCCAACAGTCAGGTCTCTCTGCTGCAGGTCTGCTGGAGTTTGCTGGAGGTCCACTTCAGACCCTGTTTGCCTGGGTATCACCAGCAAAGGCTGCAGAAGAGCAAAGATTACTGCCTGTTCCTTCCTCTGGAAGCTTCATCCCAGAGGGGCACCCACCAGATGCCAGCCAGAGCTCTCCTGTATGAGATGTCTGTCGGATTCTTCCGGGAGGTGTCTCCCAGTCAGGACACATGGGAGTCAGGGACCCACTTGAGGAGGTAGTCTGTCCCTTATCAGAACTTGAATGTTGTGCTGGGAGATCTGCTGCTCTCTTCAGAGCTGTCAGGAAGGGATGTTTAAGTCTGCTGAAGCTGTGCCCACAGCTGTCCCTTCCCCCAGGTGCTCTGTCCCAGGGAGATGGGGGTTTTATCTATAAGCCCCTGACTGGGGCTGCTGCCTTTTTTCAGAGATACCCTTCCCAGAGAGGAGGAATCTAGAGAGGCAGTCTGGCCACAGCAGCCTTGCTGAGCTGCAGTGAGCTCTGCCCACTTTGAACTTTCCCAGCAGCTTTCTTTAAACTGTGAGGGTAAAACCACCTACTCAAGCCTCAGCAATGGCAGAAACCCCTTCTCCCACCAAGCTCCAGCATCCCAGATAAATCTCAGACTGCTGTGCTAGCAGTGAGAATTTCAAGCCAGTGGATCTTAGTTTGCTGGGTTCTGTGGGGGTGGGACCTGCCAAGCCAGACCACTTGGCTCCCTGGCTTCAGCCCCCTTTCCATGGGAGTGAGCAGTTCTGTCTCGCTGCTGTTCCAGGTACCACTGGGGTATGAAAAAAAACTCCTGCAGCTAGCTCAGTGTCTGCCCAAATGGCCACCCAGTTTTGTGCTTGAAACCCAGGGCCCTGGTGGTGTAGGCACCAGAGGGAATCTCCTGGTCTGCCAGTTGCAAAGACCATGGGAAAAGCGCAGTAACTGGGCTGGAGTGCACCGATCCTCCTGTTACAGTTTCTCACGGCTTCCCTTGGCTGGGAGAGGGAAATCCCCCAACCCCTTGCACTTCCCGGGTGAGGCACCACCCCACCCTGTTTCAGCTCGCCCTCTGTGGGCTGCACCCACTGTCCAACCAGTCCCAATAAGATGAACTGTGTACTTCAGTTGGAAATGCAGAAATCACCCACCTTCTACATCGATCTTGCTGGGCACTACAGACTGGAGCTGTTTCTATTTGCCTTTCTTGCCCAACTCCACTTTCTTTTAATTTTAAAGTTTTATTTTATTTATAGTTGACAATAATTGTACATATTTATGTGGTACAGTGCTATGTTTCAATACATGTAAACGTTGTATAAAGAATGTTTGCTTTCTTGTTGAATTTTGAGAGTTCACTACACATTCTTGATAAGTTCTTGTTTGTTTTTAATTTTTTTAATTTTTAAATTTTGTAGGTATATAGTAGGTGCATAGATTTATGGGATATATGAGATGTTTTGATACAGGCATGCAATCTGAAATAATCACATCATAGAGAATGGGATATCCATCTCCTTAAGAATTTATCCTTTGTGTTACAAACAATCCAATTATTTTCTTTTAGTTATTTTAAAATGTACCATTATTGACTATAGTCACCCGGTTATGCTATCAAATAGTAGGTCTTATTCATTCTTTCTATTTTTTTTTTGTACCCATACAAGTTCTTTTTTGGATTTGTGTTTTGCAAATATTTTCCCTTAGTCTGTGATGTCCTCTTCACTTAGAAGTCCTTTCTTCCTTTTTTTTCCCCAAAGAAATAAAATATTGCAGAAATAGTTATTTCCTTCTGGTTTTCCCTCTCCTTCACTAAACTATAGAAATGTGGGTGTTTATCATTTCTGTTTGTGTTTATGTTTACAACAGATCTATACCTGTATATACCTTATTTAATTAAATCATTTATTGCTTAAATAAATACTTATTGAACCCCTACTATGCATTAGTCACCATTCTAGTGATTGAAGGGAAAATAAGGAACAGAACTGATGAAAATTTTAACCCTTGTAGAGCTTAAATTCGAGTGTGGGAGACATAAAAAAAATTAAATATATTTATTTTATTACCTGATGATAAGTGCTAAAGAGAAAACTAAAGTGGAAAAAGATTCAGCATATGATTTTTTGTTTTTGTTCTTGGCCAGAGAAGGATTCACTGAGAAGTTGACATTGGACTAAAGCCCTGAGATGAGGTAGCAGAGATCTGGAGGACGAGCAGCTCAGGCAGGGGCCACAGCAATGCAAAGGCTCTGAGCCTTGGAGCATTCCTGGTGTGTTTGAGAAGCAGAAAGAGAGGTCTTTGTGGGTGGACTGGGGTGCCCCTGGGGAGAATAGGAGAGAAGGTCAGAGGAGTCACGTGCTTGTATGCGTGTGAATGTGGAGGCAGTGGTGTGCTGCTCCACAACTGGCTTCTCTGGGAGATAAAAGCCCTGATTAGTAGCATTTTGCCAATTTCTGCAGTGTAAATGCTGCCACCGTAGCCAATTTCACACTACCATCCTGATGCATTGAATGTGGAGCTGGAAGGAGATGCACAGCCACACACGATTCCATAGCATTTCCCCCATACAGCGATGATCAATAGAAATAACCTCAAAGGCTTAAATAACAGCAAAATGTGTTAAAATAATTAAAGAGGGATAAGTTATGAGTATTTCTTACTTTTAAATATAACTTACTCAATTATAAGTTTATGTAATTTAACTTTTTAAATGACCATGTTTAATAATTGGCTTACAAAATTCCTGAACATTTAACCGTTGGCTCTTGGGAGCTGGTGTGAACTGGCTCTAGAATTCTGTTGTGGGAAAGGCAACTGGTTGTGTGAGGCCTCATAGTCTATTGAACAAATCTTTTCTCTTTTCTCTGACGTGGGAAACCATTAATAGTTTTGAGCAGAGAAGTGTCATCATCATTTAAAAAGGATCACTCTAGATGCTGTGCTGATGAAGACTGTGGGAAGGCAAGGCTAGAAAAAAGGAGGACTACAATAAGGCTGTTGGAGGAATGTTGTCAAAGGTAATCATGGCTTAGGCCAGGGTGGTAGTAGTAAGGGTAGTGAGAAGTTATAGGTTTCTTTGCCAACCAATTTGATGTGTGACAAGAAAATAAAAGGGGAGACAAGGATGATTCCAAGGTTTTGGGGGATGAGCAATTAGAAAAAAAAGGAAATTGTCATTTACTGAGATGTAGAGACCATGGGTGGAACAGTTTTTGGGGAAAAGTCAGGAACTCAGTCTTTGACATGTTAGTTTGAGATACCTATTAGACATCCAAATAGAGATGTCAAGTAGATGGCTGGATATAGGAATCTAGAATTTATGTCTGGGCTAGAGATAGAAATTAGGGATTGATCAGTCTATAGTGACAGACATGAGTCTGGATGACAATTTCAAAGGAGTCAGTGTAGATTAAAAGAAGGGAGGTCTAGGGGCTGGGCCCTGAGGAAAATCCACCATTTGAGGGGGGAGATAAAAGACTAACTCTGAGAAGTATTGGCCAGCGGGGCAGGAATACAACCAAGAGAATGGGGTGAGGCCCTGGAAAACCAGTAAAGAAAATGCTTCAAGGAGCAGGGTGTGACCAACTATGTCAAGTATTGCTGAGAGAGTAAGAAAGATGAGATTTAAGAACTGACTGCTATTTTTAGCAATGAGTGGGTCACTAGTGAAATTAATAAGAGCACTTTAGATGGAGTCACGGGGGTGACTGGAGTTGATTAAAAAAAATGATGGAACAAGAAAAGTGGTAGCGATAGAGTGTGAATATACACAATTCTTTTGAGGATATTTGCCTTTAGAGGAAAGTAAAGAAAAAGAGCAGTAGCTAGAAAGTAGTAAAATAAAAAGAGTTTTTTTAAAAATTGGAAGCAATAAATGAAAGAATAATTGTCTGCAGATGGGAAAGATCGAACAGTGAGGAAATAGTCGACGATGAAACAGAAATGCTGCTCTTGAATAGATGAGAAGAAATGGGTAAGTGTGTGCGGTCATGGAAATGTCAATTAACTCTGAGTGGATTCTAAATAGATTCCTCTATCTTATACCAGAGAACTGTTCCCTGCTTGAGGAAATCAATTTGCTGTTTTTAGCATCATTATGAATTAATAGTCAACTCATGATTTAACACCATTGGCAGGTCTGTTGTATTTTGTCAGTCAGCTTGTTCCTCTATTCTCTACAACCATTTCACTCTGTCCCACTTGCCTTCAATCTCTGACTGGTTCTACTGACCAAGGACAACAGATGACCTACTTCAGAAAGAGAAACAATCAGAAGTGAATGCCACCAAATTTCTGTGACTAAATCTACAAACCAGACCTTAATCTACAAGCCTATTTTCTTGTTGCTGGCACCTACAAGCTCCTTTTTTTCTATTAGGGGGAAAGTTCTTCCTCTTTCTCTCCAAGGTGAGTGCCGCCATCCGTCTCCAGTCATTGTCACCTTCCTCAGTCATTGTCCTATGAATTGTGTCCTCTCTTTCTTGTATTTATAACATATCTTCTTCTACTGACCCCTTCTCATCAGAGTCTAGACACACTCAGGCCTCTCCCAGCTTGTTTCTCGTTGGCTGGATAAAGACTGGTCTTTTTGATCCTACTTAAATGAGGTCTTTTTTTCTACCTTGGGGGTCTTGATCTCTATTTTTATCTCAGATCAGGGCAGACTAGTAGTGACTTTTGGATATGATATCTAACACATACCTTTGCCTTTAGTCAGTGCTCTATCTGGACTAGTTGAAATTAAATCTCTAAATTGTACATAGTATAGGAAGATATTTCTTAATGTCCTCCACCATGGGAGATCCATTTCAGTGTATACTTGGTGCAAAAGTAGATTTCCTAATATTTGATCTGAATTCTTCAGTTCAGTTTGGATTCAAGCACAGCTTTTCTTGGTTCCAGGCAAAATGGGTAATGGTTGGCTTCTTTTCTCTGTCCAAAGACTCTTCTAAGATGTGAACAACTCACAAATCAACTTTAGCCTTCTTGTGGATAAAGTTTAAAAAGTGCCTGTTGGGATAAGCCCCCTTTCCTAAGATGAGTTTTCTATGGAGAAGTCAAGCTATGCAAGATTAAAAATGCATGATGCTTAGGGAATTTGGAAGTCTTCTTTCCATTTAAAAAATGTATATATAAAACAACTTCAATCTAAGTCATGTTTCAACTGTGTCCCGAAAGACTGAGAAGTGTTGTTTTCATGGAAAATTACTTATTACAGAAAAGATTTTTGTAGCTATATTATAATTTGTGGTAGGCAGAGATGTTTCCCAAGGGCCCTTTGATTTAAGACTGCAATAATGGATGAAACTCTGATATCTGAGATCACATTCTCTAGAGTGTGAGCTTCATGTCCAAGGTACATAGACTTCCTCTAATTCTGCTGCCAGAACTATTTCAATGGATGTTTTGGAGTTCTAACTGTAGAGGAATGGGGCAGGAAAGACAGAGGCATGCAGGGGAGTGGTGGGGAAAGAGTTAAAGCCATGTCTATAACTGTCCTTTTCTGTTATCTGACCCCTTGTTTTTCTTTAATTCGATCAACTTCAACAGGCCCCAGACACCCTGAACATAAGGTAGAGCCTAAACAAAACATTTTCTGTGCGCAGGAAGCTACCAAAATAGCTTCTGCAAGGTCTATAAAGGGCATTTAGTAAAACACAAAGTAAACAAGCACATAATGAAAGGCTGATGGTGGCTGTGCTGATGAAAATGACAGAAAGAAAGAAGTTTCTCCTGGTCAAAATTCAGCTTCGAAAATTGGACTCCTTATGGACGAAGCAGCCAGTAGCTGATGGAAAGGACAGAAAGAAAGGAACAAGTTCTTCCTAGTGAAGATTCAGCTTCAAAAAATGATCTTATGTACAAAGCAGCCAGTGCCATTCTGCTGGAGCTGTCTTGTCGCTTAACCTCTCTAGGCTTCAGCTTTTCAATAAAAGGAGGAGATTAGACCACTGCACCCTCAACACTAATTCTCTGGGATTCTCATGCGCAGGTGAACCCTACACAGAAGAAGTGATGATGGAAATAAAAATACATAGAATTGATCCATTAGCAGGTGAATTTCCCCTTTGTCTTCTGGAATCTATGGATCAGCTGGTTCTCTTTTTACCCATATTTAAAACATCCAATTTAGAAATTTTCAGTGCTCTTTAACCTGTATAGTAAATGACATATGCTCTTCGAAAGAGAGTGTAAACTGAAGTGATGTATAAGTTAAAGCCTTGATCTTCTTCCTTCAGTGTCTTAGCATTAGCATCTAACATGAGATAATACTCTGGTTTGGGCCACTGGTAGCAGCTGTAACCATGGCCCCAATTCTAACAGGAATTCACCATTGAGTGTTAGATGTATGTTAATGCTACTAGGTGGAGGCCGCATCATTTAGAGAAAAGAAAGCGTCTATATAGAGAAGACTGTGTAGTGTTATTCTCTGTATCTAGAAAGTATTTTCTGAATATTTGGGCATGCACGTGAGCACACATAGACCCACATATACTCTCGTGTATATGTAGTCAGATGAACAGATGCCATTGGAGATGAGATGTGAGATGCACAGACCACTAAATGTGAAATGAAAGTAAAGATGTGATGGGGATGCCAAGAACAAAATATAAATGGGAATGTGTGGGGTTTTGATTATTCTCTGCTTTTAGAGTCCAGGGGCTTTGCCTGAGTGTGGGCTCTCCTTTACTTCACTGTTCTTTCTGATCCTTCTTCTCTGTTGTGAGTCATCATTTGGCTTGAAACACTGCAGTGACTTTACAAAGTTCTTAGCAAATTCAGAATATGAAGGTTGTTCACGTAGGCACATGATAGGTACACAACTCAGCTGGAATCCAGTGTCGCCCAGTTTAATTTATAAGCCATGCTTCTCAGAACTGACAGACTTCACCTTTTCTTTGGCTTCTTGGTCTCTTTTAGACTGGATAGGTTATATCATGCTATATCTCCACCTCTAAATGTCAGAAGCTTAAAATAGCACATTGCATTTTTTGCTTATACCACATGTCCAGCAGGGACTGGCAAAAAGACTGCTCATTGTAGCTACTTGGAATCTAGCTCATGGAAGCTAAACCAAGCGTAGGACTTTATGATTCCAGAGTCAGGCAAACAAGTACATGGGGAACTATATCCTGCTGTCTGGAGACCACACATGTCACTTGCACTCATGTATCTTTGGCTAAAGCATGTCACAGAGCCAAGCCTGATGTTCAAGAAGCAAGCATACTCTTCACCCAGGATCGGGTAGCAAATGTTGATAAACAGCCATACTTAACACTCTCTTTCAATGGCTGGGCTCATCTCTCAAATTAATCCTCCACCCCTTCTGTCTTTTTTCAGGAACTTCTCTAATCCTTCAAATCTGTTCAAGATCCTACATCTTGAATCTCTAAACCATTTGGTTTTTAGCACATTTTTGGCTCTACAGACTCTCCAAGAGGCCAGAAATGTTTCATATCATAAATTAAAATTTACCCTACCTTGGATGAACTATATCCAATTTGACCCATATTAGAGTGTCTGGGGATCTTAGAGTTTCTTTTACAAATATCATTTTTAATGGATGCAACAGTGCTGGAGCATTCTTACCTAAAAATGAGTTTTATTACACACACAAGAATAAATTTCTCTGAGGTGCATATGTGTACTCCTGATTAGCTGTGCAATCCTGGAAAGACATTTGATTTTTCAGATAAGTGAGATGAGGCATAGCACCATATTTACAAGATTCTTCTAGGTCTATAATTTTTTGATTCTATTATTTCTAGTCTCCCAGAAAGTGCATTAGTTTCCAATATTTGTAGGAGGGAGCTACAGTTCTTCCTTTTCTGGGTATGCAAAGGTGAAGCTCATGATTGAGCATGCCCTGTGGAGAGTGTGTACAGCTGCATTGTGCAGGTAGGGGAAGCAACTGGCTTTAGAAGCTTGAGTGGAAAGCTTCTGAAAACTGCACAGCCCATGCCCACGAGGGAGCTAATGAGTTACTTGTGCATACAGCTGAGGAAATACGCCCACCAGAATTCTTCTGTGTTTGACACAGATCAGATTATCATCTTTTTGGACTCCTATGGTTAGGACGGAGAGGCAGTGACCAAAATAATTTGATTATAGCATCTTAGTAGTTACATGGCTTAACTTATGTTTATTTTTTCTTTCTTCTTTCTTTGACATTTCAGACATAACAATGCCAGGGACTGTACAGGAACTGTTTCTTTTGATCTCTCTCCAAGACCACTGGTTTCCTTCCTAGGACTTTAGTCTTGGTATCCCTCTCAGTAACAAGAGACTGAATTGGAAGTCATTTTGGAATCTACTTGTGGGTCCTCCAATCAGAGAAGCAGATGATATCAGTATGCTTTCTTTCGTTCACTTATCTACTCATTCAACAAGCATTCGTTGAACATCTCCTATCTACCAGGCTTGGTACTGGACACTGGTGACCCAGACATCAATAAGGCACAGGAGAATTAGCTCCTGCCTTGGCGGTCCTCACAATCTCGTCAAAATATATATGAAGAAGGCAAGTTTGTATTAGAGGTGACTGACTAGTGCTATAGAACATAGGAGTTAGTGATGTATCTCTTGAGTGAGCCAAGAAGAGCTACAGAGAGAAGGAGATGCTTGAGAGGGTCTTAAAGTGAGTGAGATTTTGACAAGGCAGAGAAGTTTAAGAAGGGATTCAAGATTCAAGCAAAGGAAACGGCTTGGGCAAAGGAACAAAAATGAGTAGACATAACTTTTTTGAGAACATCTATTTCTAGCTGCAGGAAATATCTCTGAGATATTGATCACCTATGTTTCCCAAAGATTTCCTTTCCATTTCTTCCACATTTAAAGGTGACCAGAGAGTAAATGTGATGAAAGTTCCATTCACAAGAGGGAGGCTTAAGTGCCATGGTCATAGGATTGTAGTCAGTCCTTGGGGATCCCTACTAGAGGACAGGAGCCCAGGCCCACTCAGACAATTGGGAGTTTGAATCCCTGTCCTGCTACCAGCCATCTGTGTGATCTCAGGCAGGCCTTAACCTCTTTAGGCTTCAGTTTCTTCCTCTATCAAATGGGGATAATAGTACCTTCCCCAAGGAGTTGCTGTGGGGAGTAACCAACTGAATTAACACATGCAAACCTGTGAGAATGGCCCCTGGCATACATTGAGCACTTGATGATTGTCAGGTTTTGTTGTTGCTGTTGTTATAATTCTTATTTTAACAGTTTCCAAATTATGTGTCACTGTAATTATTGAGAGGTAGCTTCATTTTCTTATAGTAATTTTTCTCTTATAGTCTTAATATTCTGATTTGGAAAGGAAGCCTGGGATAGAGGAAGTTTAATTTTCTGTTACCTAATTTTTGTTGAGTATTTTATTGTGAGAAAGACTCTATATTAGTTACTGAAACAGTAAATTATTGTGGAGAATGCTGGGAAACTTGGTTGAAGAATAGCTTTGTAGCTTGTTTAAGCATCAGTTTCAATGCTGTTTTCAGAGGATAATAAGTGTATTCTGCTGCAGTGGAGATTTGTTTGTTTGTTTGTTTTTTGCATGTTTCTTGTCCTTCTTTTTTTCTTCAAGTGCATATCTTGCATTTATTTAGGGAAATTATTCCTTTCTCCAATCTTGCAATTATTTTGAGGCTGTAGGATTTATAAACATTGACATGAAAAGGGAATGCCACCTCCCCTCTTCTACTCCCTCTCCCCAGAAAGCCAAAGAAAACAGGAAAGAATGTGGACAACACTCAAGAGCAGAAATGAGAGACAGAAGAAACTGACTATTGAACTATTAGAGGCATCAAATCCCTCATACTCATCTTTGAGCCCACCACATCTGCCTTGGATTATTCTTTGATTCTCTGAGCAAACCCAATGTTCTACTAAGTTTTCATTTCTAGATAAGCTCCATCAGGTTGGGCTTCTCTCACTTGCAACAAAAGGAGCCTGCCTGCCTTGCAGCATTATTGTGTATGTCAGATAAGACGTGGTACACAGAGTTCTTTGAAAACCTTAAAGCAGCACAGCAAATGCTAGCTGTAATTAAAAGAACTGTGAAATATAGTTTATTCCCTTGCAGGAGCAATAAGGTATTTTGTGCTGCCAGTGTTGTTAATTATTTAAGAACAGAAGTGACCACTGCACAGTCTAAGTAATTGATTTCAGTGTCTGGAGAATACTGTACATTGAGATAAGTTTGGAAGGCTTTAGGGAAAATGTAGGATTTGAGCCAGGCCTGAAGTATAATCATAATGCTGATCAAAGTAAGAGAAGGGCTTTCTAGGCATGGAGGATACTGTGGGCCAAAGAACCACTGGTTACCTCATTAACGAGTATTTACTGGCCTGCTATGGGTTGAACATAGAGAAGTTTAAAGCTTGAAGAGGTCTTGGAATCTTCTCCAGCTACTTTTAAAAGCCACTTAGATGAGAGAATACTGAAAAGAATTTGCAGTGTTAAAAGCCAGCAGAAAAACAAGAAATGGGGAAAGGATTCGCTATTTAATAAATGGTGCTGGGAAAACTGGCTAGCCATATGTAGAAAGCTGAAACTGGATCCCTTCCTTACACCTTATACAAAAATTAATTCAAGATGGATGAAAGACTTAAATGTTAGACCTAAAACCATAAAAACCCTAGAGGAAAGCCTAGGCAATACCATTCAGGACATAGGCATGAGCAAGGACTTCATGACTAAAACACAAAAAGAAATGGCAACAAAAGCCAAAATAGACAAATGGGATCTAATTAAACTAAACAGCTTCTGCACAGCAAAAGAAACTACCATCAGAGTGAACAGGCAACCTACAGAATGGGAGAAAATTTTTGCAATCTACCCATCTGACAAAGGGGTAATATCCAGAATCTACAAAGAATTTAAACAAATTTTCAAGAAGAAAACAACCCCATCAAAAGTGGGCAAAGGATATGAACATACAGTTCTCAAAAGAAGACATTTATGCAGCCAACAGACACATGAAAAAATGCTCATCACTGGTCAGCAGAGAAATGCAAATCAAAACCACAATGAGATACCATCTCATGCTAGTTAGAATGGTGATCATTAAAAAGTCAGGAAACAACAGATGCTGAAAGAGGATGTAGAGAAATAGGAATGATTTTATACTGTTGGTGGGAGCGTAAATTAGTTCAATCATTGTGGAAGACAGTGTGGCAATTCCTCAAGGATCTAGAACTACAAATACCATTTGACCCAGCGATCCTATTACTGGGTATATACCCAAAGGGTTATAAATCATTGCTACTATAAAGACACATGCTCACGTATGTTTATTGTGGCACTGTTCACAATAGCAAAGACTTGGAACCAACCCAAATGTCCATCAATGATAGACTGGAGAAAGAAAACGTGACACATATACACCATGGAATACTATGCAGCCATAAAAAAGGATGAATTCATGTCCTTTGTAGGGACATGGTTGAAGCTGGAATCCATCATTATCAGCAGACTATCACAAGGACAGAAAACCAAACACCATATGTTCTCACTCATGGGTGGGAATTGAACAATGAGAACACTTGGACACAGGGCAGGCAACATCACACACCGGGGCCTGTTGTGGGGTGGGGGAGGGGGGAGGGATAGCATTAGGAGAAATACCTAATGTAAATGACAAGTTGATGGGTGCAGCAAACCAACATGGCACATGTATACATATGTAACAAACCTGCACATTGTGCACATGTACCCTAGAACTTAAAGTATGTGTATAAAAAAACAGCAGAGCACATTTCACATTGCTGTGGGTCCTCTCTTGTATTGCAAGACCTTCCTTCTTCCTAGTAGCATTTTTGAGACTTCCTTGATGTTTGAGCCAGGTTGGTCTCATCAGTACATTTTTTGTTCCCTTTCTTTGGAAGTGGGTAGAAATGGCCAATTCAGGTGAAAGCTGTCACCCTCTGCAAGGTCCTTTCTTGATTCTGTGGCTGCTATCACTTTTTCCCACTCTCTGGTTTCTGGCCTTTCCCAGTTCACATCTTCTGAAGCCACACTTGTGGTGAAGTCTTGGGGCTGGAAATGGAAATTTTTCTCCCTGAGAAGCCTCAGGCTGTTATTGTTAAGTAGCTGCAGATTTTCAAAGCTTTGAGGATCCAGGACAACAATAGTGCACATTGTTTTCCCTGTTATTTCTTAAAAAAATTGTTTATTGTTACATAATAATTTTACATATTTATGGGGTACGTGTGATATTTTGATACACGCATACATGTGTAATGGTGAAATCAGGGTGTTTAGGGTTTCCATCCCCTTGAACATTTACCATTTCTTTGTGTTAGAAACATTTCAGATCTTCTGTCATTAGACTGTGTCTCAACAGCTCATATTTTCTTCCTTCAGTCCAAGAAATGTATGAGAATGGTTGTCAAGTTCACTCACTGTAAGGCAAAAGAACATCAAAACCTTAGTTTCCTCGTCTACAAAATGGGATTATAACATCTAAATTTACAAGACTGTCATAAGAATTAAAATAACGAATGTGGAGTCACTGTATGGAAACAACCCAATAACAATAAAAGCAGTTTAAAAGTATGCAGAAAGTAGAGTTCTTCTCCATGACCTTGCACTCCGTGCCCTAGTTCTGTCCTTCTCCTGTTATCTTCAGGATCCTCTAGATTCTTCATGATGTATGGGCTCTTATTAATTCTAGTGCCTGACAGGAAATTGAGGCTGACCGTTTAGTAATTTGCTGGGTGTTAGCACTTTTTATCTCACACTCCTGCCAAACAGATGGTAAAGGCGATTACTACCAGAGAGAAGACTGAGCGTCAGGGTGGTAAGTGGCATGAGGCAGCCATGTGTGAGACATGTCCCCTGGGGAGATGGGTAAATCGGGTCCTGCAAAGTACCTGGATCTAGAGAGAACTATGCTGGAAGGAAAGTCTTGCTTCTGATGGCAGAGTCAGTCAAGCAGGGCCAGCCTGATGACCAAAAGAGGTGAAGGACAGGGAGCGTCTGGCAGATTCAAGAAGGGAGCAGAGTGCTGCGTGCCACCTGTAGCTTCTTTCCGTGCTTTCTAACCCATCATCTTGTCTTTGAAAGTATCTCCTGGGGAGAGTCCCTTTGGCAAGAAGGCAAGCTGTTCTCATCTTTTCCTCTATTCTCATCCCAGTTGGAAATAAACAACTCAAAGCTGGTTGACTTTCTAGCAGGTCCAATTTGTTTCAAAGTCCATTTTCAATCAATTTCATAGGCACATTCTTCCAGGAAAGATGGAACTATTCCATGGAAATGGCTGCTGGGGGTATGGCCTGTGGACAGAAATAGTTGAGGTTATTGCCTTATGGAGCGTAAGCTTCAGAAATGCCCGTAGAAGTCGAAGAGGTACCTCCCTTCTCTTTTTAGAGATGAGAACACTGAGGCCACAATAGGCAGGCAACTTGCCCAGCGTGTCACTTGCAGGTGTCCTGCCTTTTGAAGTCTCCTAAAGGGAAACGAGGGGAGTATCAAAGACCCACTGCTTCAGGGAAAGAAATGAGATAACAGAGCTGGTCAGCTGGAACTGATCTCACCAAAGGTTGGGTTAAGAAAGTGGGAGTGCATAAGCCAGGGCAAGACAGATTTCTCGGAAATCGAGAAACAACAGAGTAAAACCCAAACAGGGACTTGGAGCAAACAAATCAAAATCAAAAGCCATTACTAGATGGGGACATAGTGATGCTAAGAACAGCTGAGAATGATTTAGGATCAGCATGGTGAAAGACAAGCTATCTTCAAGTTAATAAAATCAAACAGGAATTCTAAGAAGTGAAGGCAGCCTCTGGATTCTTTAATGCCTTCCCATTATAGGGAAGGCCTCCGCAACCTGGCCCAGTGGATGTTTTCCATACTCCCTGTTGACTCACTCAAATGCAACCACTTCCAGCTCATGAGATCTATGCCCTGTGTTCTGTCTCTGGAGCTTTCCTCAGGCTGTCCTCTCTGCATGGAATGCTGTTCCTCCTTCTCAGGTCCAGCCAAATTCTACATATCCTTCAAAGACCAGTGCAGTTCCCACATCTCCGTGAAACCTTCCATACACACTGGCTGAAAGCATTCTCCCTGTTTGCTGGTCTCCAGTTACACTGATGCCTCTTCCTATCTTATACACAGTTAGAGTGATCTGTGTGCAGGCATTCTAGGACTAGCTTCTCCCGCTTTTTGGAAAGTCCATGAGTAATTCATCTATAACCCACAGGGACCTTACCTGTGTGCCTCACACGTAGTAGGTGCTTAGAAAATATTTGCCAAAAACGTGGTCATCTAGAGGGGTACACATGAGAGTATCAGCATCATACTTGGCTTCAGCCAGATTCTCACTAGGGGTATCATGTCCCTAAGTAAGGAAAAATGTGGAGAAGATGAGAGCATTCAGAAGAGAGCCACAGAGATAATAAACACATTTAAAAATAGGCTAAATAAAGTCATATTAAAGGAAAGTAAAGCTTAGGACTTTGCCTGGGAAGTGAGGCACATTCATTAATCTTTCTCCAGGCCTATAAAGGGCTTTTGCCCAGAGAATTGACAGCAGCTGCTTTTCATCCCTGATTAAATCAGATCAGTTGGAAATTAAACAGAAACATCGTTCAGATCACAAATAGGGAAAATATTTCTGAGAGAGGGTGATTAAACTCTCAGAGGAGTTACCATAGGGATTTGTAGACTTTAGGTCTCCACAGGATTACTAAAGAGATTCCTGTGTGTCAAGGCCAGTTTAGTGGCTCCCTCTGGAATGAATGCCATGGAATGAACTTGACAATCTGTTCTCTCACACCTCCCTGCGCTGGCCAGGTGTCGGCCCTAGGTGTCACTGGCAGTCAGTTCCAGGCTGTTCCAGCAGGGGGCGGCCACGCACAGTGAAAGCCCATAGGTACAGCCGGCTAGAATGGTTCGAAAGAGTGAATCTACCAGGTTTGCGAGTGGGCAGGGACCCAGGTGTGAGGTGTGCAAAGACGAGTAAGCACTTTCCATGGGCACGCCCAGGAAGCCACCACAGAGCCTCTCACTTTCTCCACGCCCCCTTGAGTGTTAAGAACAGAAAGTGCACTTGGTAACTTGGAAAAACCCTCTCTCTGCATTGAGGCCCAGTCATTTCCAAAAAGTCCCCAGAGCCTGTGCTCAGAGAATCGAGTGGTGTGCTGAGGCTCCTTTGGCTCTGCTTCTGCAACCCAAGCATGGTGCATAAAACTTTATCAAAAGAAAAAAAGGCAAAACGAAAAACAGTTGGTGGAGAGGAATAATGGCATAGGTAACTCAGAAGAGTAGTGTCACTTCTATTTGATTTTAAAGAAATACACACACAGGCACACAGGGCATCTGCCTGCCTGCTGTGTTCCCAAGTCTCCTTCTGAGGAATGCTGCTCTGGTGCATGGCGTTTCCTTGTGCTGTGTCTGGCAATTCGCTGGCTCCGCTGCACCCAACAGGCCGGGCATTGGTGGCTCAGCTGCAGGCAGCCTCTATGGGCTCCGTGAAGGTGGCCCCTGCCTGTGAGGTGGGCAAGTCTAACAGCACCTCCCAATAGGGATGCCGCAGATTAAATGGGACAACCAATCAGATCAGACCCCCTCCCGTGGACGGTGCTGTGATGAGATTTACCAGTCAGGCAGTAGGCAGTTGCTGCAGTCCCCTGAATGAATAAAGCCTGCTTTTATCCCAGTCTTAGAGGTTGTTGGGCCCTGCAGTCCCCTGGTCTGCTGAAAAGGCTTTCTTTGTGTTCTTGCTTCCCATCTAACTGTACAGCATCTTTCCATCACCTCAGTAACCCAAGTACATCTCTCCTGTTCAACCTGTCAGTGTACAATAAACACCCCGAGATTCCCCTTTCCTGCCACCCCCACTCCCTGGCGGAGAAGGCTTTTGAATTGTTCTAATTTTGCATCCCCTTGAAGAAAGAGTTCAGCTCAAAAAATCTAGTAGCTGGACTCCTAGAAATTGCAATTGTGCTGTGTTGAAAGCTGCAACAGACATGAGCCCTGAGGTGAAGGAAGAATTACTGCACTTTTCATGTTGCTCCACATTTCGGCTAAGTTTGAGAGAACTTTTCTTTTGCTGGTTTTCTGTATCTCTCTGCTTTTTTTGTGCACCATATGCTCAGGGTTGTTTGTTTTGTGTTGGTGGTATGTCTTCAATCCTACTTCATTCTGACATCCTTTAGATTAGGAATTATGATTTATCCAGGATTGGCTTTATTATCTTACAGTGAAGGCCCACTAGGTTCAATCAACTGAAAACCGGCGGCATTCTTCCCAGCAAAAGAGAAGGTTAGCCTAGATGTCTTTCCATGAAAGACAAGGGGTTTTTAACTCTGAGGTTGAACCAAGATGTTGATAGATTGGAAGATGGAGGTGGAAAGATGGAATGCAGCCAGGGGTGGATATCCTTCACGTAGTCCCAGCTTTGAAAATGCAGTGCTTTCTTTGGGATTATTTCAGATGTCAAACGCAGCAGGGTTGACATCAGTACACAGCAGGCCATGGATTATGGCTGCCTCTAATGACTGTGTTCCACTGTGTTTATTGTTCTGGATGTTAATATATAGAGTAAATGATAGTCCTTTAATTGAAGGTTGGAAATGCCCCATACCAAGGCGCCCGGGTGACACATCATTAACCACTGAAGTGAAACCCAAGACACTTGCTGGCCAGGAAATTACAGCCGTGGAGACCATCTTCCTATTTGTGTATACGGTATGTGTGAGAGAGAGCGGGCCCAGCAACTGGCCTGCACCTTATTGGCAGTTCTTGATTTTACTGGGAGGAGAAAAACATCATTTAGAAACTAGCAAGAGCACATTAGTTACACAGGAAATCTCGGCTAATCAGAACTTGAATGGAGCATATTTCTACCCAGTGTATGAGCACAGGAGAAGAGAGACGGGTCAGCTCTCTTTCTTTTTAGACATTTTTGAAGTGGCTCTTCAAAAACTTTCTCCAGTTTAATTGTAGAAACAATTTATGATGCCTCAGGAACAGAGGTTGAATTTAAAAATTCCTTATAATTATTCAGACTGTAACTCCTGAGAGAAGTCTTGACAAACTATCAGACCATAAATTGGCCCTAATTGTTTCTATGGAAAGGTATAATCATTCCCTGTTGCTTCTATAACAAGTTACCACAAGCTCAGTGGCACAAAAGGACACAGATTTATTACCTTATAGCTCTGGGGGTCAGGAGTCTGAAATGGGTCTCACTGGGCTAAAACTAAACATTATTTTTGGAGGATGCAGGGGAAAATCTGTTTCTTTGCCTTTTCCAGCTTCTAGAGGCCACCTACACCCTATGGCTTTGGGGCCCAGCCGCCTAGCAATTGCATCACTCTGATCTCTGCTTCTATTGTCACACCTCCTTCCCTGACCCTCCTGCCTCCCTCTTTCAGTGATAAAGACCCCTGTGATTGCACGGGCCCGTTGGATAATGCCGCATAATCTCCCCGTCTCTAGGCCAGCTAATGTGCCACACAAACTTGAATAATGAGCTAATGAGCAACCTTAGTTCCATCTGCAGTCTGAATTCCCCCATGCCATATAACATATATTCGCAGGTTCTGGGAATGAAGACATGGACATCTTTGGGGTGGGGGCATAATTCTGTCTGCTGCATGAAGTACTAGGTTAGCTAGGTTCCATGGAACTATAAACCAGGCTAGAAGATAAGGACTATTGATGGGGAGGTACAATAATGATAAAAGGCAGTTTCATATGTCCTAAGATCAAAAGAATCACAGAAATCAGGGGCATGATAGCTTACTTAAGAGCACATGCTTTGGGCTTGGCCGGAAGAGGGCCAAATCCTAACTCTGTCACTGCTGGGCTGTGGGACTTTTGATAGAATATTCAATCACGCTAATGAGTTTCCTTTAGTATAAAATGGAGGTAATAATATGTACCACATGGGATGTTGTAAACTTTAAGTAAGAAAATACAAATGAAATGTGCACGGTGGTGCCTGGCACTTAGTGAGTGTTCGGTAAGTGGTGGCTGTCGATGGTAAAAACCACAATTACTTTTGCGTCAACCGAATACGTGTTAGGAAGCCTCCCTTCTTTTACCTGACTCCTTGCGAGTCGTGGCAGGGATGGTGAGGGTCTGTGCTTTTTAAAAATCAAAACAAATACCTAAAATTAAGCATATAAAATTAAGACTTTTATTTAAAGGCAGGAGAGCCAACACTTCACATTGTCTTGGGAAAGAGCTCTTTAGTCCTTTGTGACCTAGTATTACTATCACCCTCAGGCATGTGGGTCTGGCACTGTGCTGGGTGCTGGAGGGGGATAAGTCATGGTCCCTGGTCTCTAGGCTAGTGTAGTGACCGGCCATACAGATGCCCCAGCTGACAGCTAAGGAAGCATGAAAGAATTGAGGCAAGAGATACTGAAGAGAGAGATTACCTGGATGGGAGGCAGTAGGAGAAACTTTCAGAAGAGTTAGGACTCAAATTGGGCATTGAAGGAAGACAGACGCTGGGAAAAGTAGAGAGGGCATTTTAGGCAGTGGGTTTGGGATAACTCACATGAACAAAAATGCCAGAGTAGCTTCATGTTTAACAGGTGGGGCAGATGTTTTAGGCAGATAAGCTGTGGAGCGGGCATCTGCAGAGGTGGAATGGAATTGGATTAAAGAGTACGTTTTTCAATCTAAGTAGACTTACGCTTCCGTATCTTATTCAACTTTGTGTGGCACATGGTGGGTATTCAATACCATTTATTTTTGTTTCATCCTGACCTTAAATTCAACCTAATTCTCTAGACAGTGAGGGACCACAGAAAAGATGTGACATACAAGCGGCATTGTCAGACCAAACCAATAGAGAGTGAGATTGGCTAGAACAAGAAAACACTAGAAGCAAGACCAATTAGGACATATTTCCAATGTCCAGCAAATGAAATGTAGGTCTGATGATAGCGGGGATGAAAAGTAAGGATTGGCAAGACTAAATAGAAATCTCAGACATGTTAACTGTAAAATTCAGAAATGACCCAGATGTATTAATATCATCTGCAGGGACCGTGGGGCAGCTGAGTAGAGTGATGATACCGTAGCTGTGGATGGAACAATAGCATTGATTCCTGAGGTCCAAGAAGAAATAGGGTCTCAAAACCTAAGAGGAATTGTATCAGTTACCTATTGCTGTATAACAAACCAACCCATATATCACTGACTTTAAAAACCATGTATTTAGCTTACATTTTTATAGGTTCAAAATCTGGGCTGATGGTCTTTCTCGTCTGAGCCAGGCTCACTCATGTGTCTGTGGTCAGTTGCCAAGTCACTTGGGGGCTGCTGGCCTAGCATCCCAGTTGTTCCACCTAATCTGTCATTATCTAGCAGTCTAGCCTGCAATTGTTTGCATGATGGAGACAGGGTTCTAAAAGTGTTAGCAGAAACATGCTGGGCTCCTGAAGCCTAGGCTTGGAAGTGGAAATGGAATACCAACACCTTCACTTCTCTTAGACAAACCAAGTCACATTGCCGAGTCCGAATTCAAGAAGTAAGGTGACAGATTTCACTTCTTAATGGGAAGAGCTACAAAGTCATAGTGTGAATAGTGTAATTTTTAATCAATCTAGTACAATCACAGTGCAGAGGATATTTGGAATGCTCTGTTATGAAACGTAGTTATTTATTTTTTTAATTTTATCTACATCAAATTCAGTCATAATTGTATGGTGAATTATACAAGCCTTCTTTTGGTTTCCTTCCAACTTGCCCAAGTGCTCTGTGGCTCCTCATGGATAATAAACCAGATGGTCAATGAAAGGAATTAGGTATCTGATACAATTTGGCTGTGTGTCCCAACCCAAATTTCACCTTGAATTATAGTTCCCATAATCCCCACGCGTTGTGGGAGGGACCTGGTGTGAGGTAATTTAATCACAGGGGGCAGTTACCCTCCTGCTATTCTCGTGATAGTGAGTTCCCATGAGATCTGATGATTTTATAAGGGGCTTTCCCCCCTTTTGCTAGGCACTACTTCTTCCTGCTGCCATGTGAAGAAAGACCTATTTGCTTCCCCTTTCATCATGATTGTAAGTTTCCTGAGGCCTCCCCACCCATGCAGAACTGTGAGTCAATTAAACCTCTTTCCTTCATAAATTATACAGTCTCAGGCAGTACTTTATAGCAGCGTGAGAATGGATGAATACACTATCCCAGGGGTATCTCAGTGTTGAATTTCATGCAGTTAGATCTTGTACCTCCACTGAGCTGCTTGAGGGCCTGATCTACATCTCTGGCTTCTCCTGATTAGCCTGCTGAATGTTGTAAAGAATTAGAAACATGGAAAGCACTTAAATACTCTTCACATTGGTGGCAAATTGGGGTTTAGGTTTTAAAAGTGACGAATGCTACCATGATTCACAGTAAAAATAAGATGACGGAAGGAAGCAAGCTGCCTGAGCGATCTCTTTCTTATGGGAAAAATGCTTCCTGCACTCCTCTGAGTCTCTTTAAAGGAAAAGCCCACTTTTTGTGCTTCCTATATGCCTGCAGTTGGTGCACATCTTGACCCTCTGCAGCCCTGTTTGATGGATGCAATGTATTAAGCTTGGTGCATCATGCCCCAGAACTGGGAAAGGGAAAAAATGGAAAATGAGCAGTTGGCCACCTCCTGATGCCTGTAGGTGTCTGGAAATGTAAGCATCTAGAATTGCTGGCAGGACTCTCTGAAGGCTTGACTGGTTCCTACAAGTAAGCAGCTGGAGATGTAATTATTACATTGTCATTTTATTTCATTGTGGTAAGAGCACTTAACATGAGATCTAGCCTCTTAACACATGATATGTCATTGTTGACCATAGGTACAATGTTGTGTAGAAGATTCCTAGAGCTTATTCATCTTGCTTGACTGAATCTTTATGCCCTTTGGTTAGTAACTCCCCATTTGTTCCTCCTTCCAACCCTGGGAAACTACCATTCCACTCTTTGATTCTATGAATTTGACTATCTTTGTTACATCATAGAAGTGGAATAAAGAAGTATTTGTTTTTCTGTGGCTGACTTCTTTCACTTAGCATAATGACCTCATGGTTCATCAATGTTGTTACATATGTCAGGATTTTCTTCCTTTTTAAGGCTGAATAGTGTTCCATCATATGTATATACCACACTTTTTATCCACTTATCTGTTGATATTTAGGTTGTTCTTACAATTCTATAGTAAAAAAAAATAACTAATAACCCAAATAAAAGTGGGCTAAAGACTTGAACAGACATTTCTCCAAATAGACATACAAATAATCAACAGGTATATGAAAAAATGCTCAATGTCACTAATCCTTAGAGAAATGCAAATAAAACCGCAATAAGATATCACCTCACATCTGTTAGAATGGATATTATGTATTACACAAAAACGAAAGATAAGTGTTGGCAAGTATTGGATATAGAGAAATTGAAACTTTTGCACACTGTTGGTGGACATGCAAAAAGACACAGTTGCTATGTAAAAAAAAAAAAGGATAGAAGTTTCTAAAAAAAATTTAAAAATAGAATTACATGATCCAGCAATCCCATTTCTGGGTATTTATCCAAAAAAAAAATTGAAATCAGGAACTTGAGGAGATATGAGCACTCCTACGTTCATTGCAGGATTATTCACTGTAGCCAAGCATGTTGTCTTTTTACGCCATCTGCAGTACCACTTACAGGAAGTGGGAATGCCGAAGATGAGCAAGCCCTGGAGTGGAGCAGTGATCCCATTAGATCTGGTTCTGAAAAGACCTCTGCCATCGGCGGGCCAG
Organism: Nomascus leucogenys; assembly: GCF_006542625.1. Classification (NCBI taxonomy): domain Eukaryota; kingdom Metazoa; phylum Chordata; class Mammalia; order Primates; family Hylobatidae; genus Nomascus; species Nomascus leucogenys. Next base: position 62,580,463 of record NC_044386.1, on the reverse strand, counting down.
AATCCAGGAGAATCCAGGCTTCTCTCCTTGTTTTAGATTGACCCCCCTTCCTGGGGCTTGGCTCTGGAGGTTGGTGGGAGACAATGTTGTTGAATGATGGAAAGGAGAAAGAGCAGGGAGGATAATGGGGCAGTCAGGGTAGATTAGGGCATCTGGCAGCCTGACAATGACCTGGATGAGTTTGGCCCAAGCCAGCCTGGCCCTGGTCCAGGAAGGGGAGTCCGGAACTTGGAATGCAATGCAGGTCTCTCTCAGGTCTGTTTTCTTTCTTCTCTCACCACAACTGACATATTTGAGCCCAACCCCTCAGTCCTACAAATACAACACCTTCCTTACTTTCCTCCCTAAAGTCTTGAAATAGAACTCCTGAGTGATAAAGCAAGGTCAGCTACAGAAGAAGAAAAGGGAAAATGTACTTTTATTGGATTTTAAATATCATTCTCTCAGTCAGAAAGGATTTCTCATATGAATTCTTTTGCTTAGACAATTGCATATCAGTTGATTCCTAAAGGTACTTTGGATGTTGCATCTCCATGCCTCTGCTCAGATCATCCTCCCTGCATAGAGAGCTCTCTTTTTCTGTTTGGTGGCCTAAATCCTAAACCCTATTGAAGTTCCACTGCATCTAGGATGACTTTCCCAATTACTTAAATTTGGTAATCTTTCCATTCTCTGAATCTCATAGATGTTATTATCCATACCATTTATCCGGCACATGATATATATGACTTAATGTTGTCATTTATTTTCTGGTGTTTAGATCTTCTTTTCTGTGTGAGCCTCTTTAAATCCGAGTCAGTGCTTTATACTTCCGTATGTCTCCAATCACACTCACCTACTGCCTTACACATAGTAGGCTCTCAGTAAGTGTTTGATGCCTATGGTACTTCAAATGCCATTTTCTCTTCCACTGATCCACTGTCAGCACTTCTTCTGAGCATTGATCAGCTTTTGGCTGCTCAGCATCCATTCCGTCTTCTGAGTAGTACTCTGATTTCCTCTGGGGGATAGCTCTCACTCATTGTGTGTCCACTTGTTGGGAAGTAATTCCAGTACCTGCATTCCAGTATGGAATCCCAGAGTGCAAGATCCTTCCTCTCCTTGCCCATTCCTCAAACTAGATCTCTGGCATGTAACCTAAATTTGGCCAACTAACTGCTCTGATCCAGGTCTCTGAAACTTGACTATGGGGTGGAAGGGTAGAAGAATGGTTGGAAGCCACTGAGGGCAGGGTGGTGGCAGAAGCATTCCAACCAGACTGGTCTTGCTACACCAGGGTCTCTCTCCTTCCTGTCCCCTGGCCTTTTGGAGTGCTTGGTTGTGGGACATTCACAGACCTGGCTGTCCTGCCTTCTGTCAGTCATGTGAGCCCACCAAACCCTTCCAAAGAGAGCTCTTTCAAAGTAGCTACAGGGTTTGCATGGATGTTTTTGTTTGTTTGTGTTGTTCAAAATGAAGGAATCCTAGCTGATAGACAACTTATTTCCAGCCCTTATCAACCCTCTCCTGGAATATTGCAGTAAATTTCTTACCGGATTCCCTATCTTCCATGTTCCTATCCTTTAATAAGTTTTCTACATTCTTTCCAGAGTGTTATATGTAAGAAAAATTTAAAATCAATGCTGACTTATTCTTGATTTTAAGATAAAAAATCAACTCCTAAAATTTCTCATGTTCCCATGCCCTGTGCCCATGCTCCAAAATTGGAGCATGTGATGCAGTGGGAAGAGCATGGCATTTAACTTGAGATCCAAACTTGAAACATGTAGCTTAGCATGTTCGTTAAACTTTTTCATCATTAGTTTATTCGTACGCAAAATGAAGAATATATACTCCTGGAGTGCTTGTGAGGGTTTGATGGGATAATACAACTCCAGCTTTTGCAGCGTGATACATTCTCAGTAGATGGTAACTCCCCTACCTCCACCTCTTTTCCTAGTGGGGCTTGATGCTCCCTGATGGATCTTGATAAACTTTGGATGAGCTTGAATGCCCTGGAGGTCCCTGGGGTTAAAAAATTGGATACAGCATCAGGGCATTATGGCACTTGGTTTTATGGCATGGCAGTCGTACGTGGCATTTTAGGGAGAACAAGAGAGCATGGGGGAAGAATCTGACATTGTATGTTGAAGCAAAAGGACTGTCATTTGCAGTGTGTTCTTGACAGCTCTGGTTATACAGGTGGGAGAACCGGATGCTTTATTATGAATCAGTCAATCTCTTAAGCAAGTGTTCTTTAAAGTATTTTGATTGCAAATTGCAAAAAGTAATTGCAATTCAGGGCCAGATGCCATGTTTATTTCTTGGTTCTCAGCCTACTCTTAGCAGATAGAAGTGACAAAATGTGAGCATTCTGTGTGCTGTGCAAAAGTAACTATCCCTACCAACAGCTATGTGCACCTATGCTCATTTTCCACGGTACCTCCTTAAACTCTTCATGTTTGAAATGGCCTATTTGTTCTTGCTGCCAAAGTTGAAAGAAATGTTAGCTAATTATAGAGAGGGAGTTTGTCTAACAGAAGGGCTTTTCACTAGAAGCTGAAGGGAGCTGTTTCCCTTTTGGATCAGCGATAGCTTGATGGGTTTGAAAAAGTACACAGTATCATCTAGTAATTTCTAATTGGACTCACTTGAGAAAATACATAATGAAGGGAGATTTAGATTATAAGTTAGGGTAAGAATATTTGTGTTGATGTATATGTTAAAGTAGCAAAATGGGTATCATCTCTGCTCCACTGGGGCTTATAAGCCAAAATGAACACTGTGGATCTATAAGTAACAGGATAGGCTCACAGAAGCAGTATCACTTTTTGAGATATCAGGATTCTGAATGTCAACCAAATATATGAGAGTAACCTGCACAGGAGTGTTTTGCACTGGCAGTGAAATTGTAAATTGCCAGCATAACATGATACTCAAGGGGAATGGCAGAGGGGGTTGCGGGAGGGAGGGTATTTTTATTTCAATGTAATTAGGGAAGGTTTCCTTGCAGGAGTGATAATGCTTTCTTTTTTGTGCTTTCCTTGAGGCATTAAAAAAAAATCTCTATTCTGAGATCTTGCCAGTTGTTTCCAGGAGCTGAATTTGTCCCCTTTGCCACTTCTCTACACCTCTCCCAATTGCTCCAGATCCAAAGAAACCACGATCTCAGCTGTGAAGTGTTCAGAGTCCTAAGTTGGAACTCCAATGAAGCTCTCACCTTACACAGTGCCACATCCAAAAGGGGCCCAGGGCTTTTCTAAGGATCTCTCCTCAAGTTGGAAGCCAGGGTTCTCTGGGCTGAAAGTCTTTTTTGATCAGAGAAGCCAAGCAGGGTGACACCTCCGTCCCCTGAAAAGGCCACAGAACTTCAGATACAGATTTCACATCATAGCACTCAAGTTTAGGCAGTGTTTTGGACAACAAATGTCTCGGGTGGAAATTGCGTGTGTGCTGACCGTGAAAATGAAATTAGAGTGTTCCTCTGTCCTTGACAGCAGGAATTCCATTGTTTGGCCCCATGTGACCTAAATTTGACTCTGAATATCTTTGGATACCACTAATAACCATGACTATTGAATGGTGGGAAGGTGATGACATGAATTTCCTCAAACTCAGAGGGACATTCCAGAGGGAAACTGGGTGACTCCAGTGTTAGCTCTTTTTCTGCTTACCTATCAGGGGAGTGAATTGTACCTCAACTGGTTCTGGAGCCTTCATTCCTTATCTCCATTAGACGTCAGGAAATGTCTCTAAGCCCTAATCACCCGATGGTATTTTATGAAGCACTATGCCTAAACTTCCCTTTTCAGTTGAAATGTTGAGGACTGAAGTGGGCAACGAAGACTTTGTTTCTTTGGCTGCTAGCCAACCTGGATTAAAGAAGAAAAACAGCTTTGACAGAATTTCTTTTGAGGTGGTCCAAAGACTGTTTTCTGGAACATAAAAAGCATCTATATTCCACCGTGATTTTGTTAACTGTTTGCAGTAAAGTATGAAGGTGTTTGGCCCAATCTGAATACCAGTTAACCCACAATCTCTGTTTGATACATCTATCCCCAGCTGGTAACATGCTCTTATTAATCCTTTGATCTAGTTGGGTATCTAGTGTGTGGTGCTGAAACAAAATTTTACCCTGTGCAGAAATCTTGCTTCTCCATCTCATTGAAAGATGAAAGCATAAGATGGGATATGAGGCAGAAGACAGGGTTTTGGTATCCAGTTCTGGGGCTTGAGGACATTTTAAGCCTCAATTTTATATCTAAAATGGCAACAAAGACTTCTATTTGTCACCATCATTGAAAATAATCAGATGAGATAATGAATTAAAAGTGCTTTGTACATCAAAAAGCCCTGACTAAACAAACACTACTTCTAAACAACTTGATGAATACAACTCCTACTAATATAGACAGGCTAGAAGCAATCTTTAAGGATAGATCTAAATTTTCAAGAAATGGAAAGTGGCTCAATCTTAAGTATCTTTTCATAGGACTTACTCTCTGTTTGGACATTTCCGAGAACTGAAAGTTACCATATTGCTAGAAACTCATACAGTCATTGGAGGTGTTCTTGGTGCTGAGTGATAGAGCCACTGGGAGTGTTATTTCCCGACAGAATTTCCGTCGTCTGCTGAATTTGTTTTTGTTGGCTTGACTCTTGTATTGAAATCTCCCTGATAACCTGTTATTAGGAAACTTGGGAATATTTTCCCTTCTGTAAAATGGGGATAATATCCCCTAGGGTTTTTGGAAGATTTACGATGAGATATTTTCCGTAAAGCACTTATGATAAAACGTTGTCCACAATATGTATATAATAAATGTTAACTATTACTATTATTGCTATTATTACTTTGATTACAATTATTGGGTGAATGACAGATTGTAATGGTCACTTTTCTCCCTTTGACCAGTCATTGACTAAATTAAACTTCAAGTGCTTTTGGAAGGAAGAATATGTGAGATACCTAAGAAAAGTTGATAAAATGTTTTTCTTTGATAATAGAATGACTGATCGTTGAGTGTTTTTTTTTCCTTCTTTTGAATGACAGAGAAATGCCAGCTCTCTGTAAACATGAGAAAGCCCAGATGAAACAAATAAGGTGCTTTACATTCTGCCTCTCAGCCACATGCTCTGGGCAAGAGATTCTAATTCTTCAGCATAGCCACTTCCAAGTTCAAATGGGGCCATCCTTCCTCTCTGGCACTGGCAGTGAGTGCTGCGGCAGTCTCTATCATGTTATCGCAAATTAACTTGAGGTCACAAGCCAATTTTTTGTTCCTATAGAAACACTGACTGTGAGAAGATAATGGCCAATGTGTTGTAAGCACTTCGTATTTGCAAGGGACTGCTCTAAGTACTTGATAAACATCAACTTCTTTAATCCTCACAACAACTCTATGAGGTAGGGATAATTAGCATCATTTTCCAGTTAAGGAAACTGAGGCCCAGAGATGTTAAGTCATCCAGACAGTAAATGGTTGGGTCAGGATTAAAGCACAAGCACCTTCATTCTTGACCATTACCCTCTGAAGGAAAGGGCTAAGGTAGAGAATGTGGCTCCAGGGCAGGGCAACTCTAATCAGGAAACATCCTCCTTCTCAAATATGCTGGATTCTACCTCTTTCAGGTAGAGATAAAATGAGCCTTTATGTGTGAACTCAGTCTTCTCTCCAGGGTCTTTTGCTGACAGAGTGCCATCATTTTGCATACAGATACAACTCTTAGTGTCTGTGGCTTCCATCTTTTATTTCAGACTACACATCTGGGTTGAGTGGTCCAAATAATGGCAGATTATAAAGTGCTTTCATTTATTCCAACTCTGTGAAATAAGAATTTCATAGTGAGAAGCTTCCTGGAGAGAGAGAGAGAAGTTAAACTTGTGTATGTCACAGAGCTAGTGACATAACTAGGGTTTGAACCCCTATTTCAAACTCCTATCTCTACACCATAAGAAACAATCCCTAATCAATCTGGGGGTTGCGGGTGGTGTCACCAGATTATAAGGAAAAGCTGCCTGTCAGGTCAAGAGTAGTGTTTACTTTGGTGAAACCCCATCTCTACTAAGAATACAAAAATTAGCTGGGTATGGTGGCATGCACCTGTAGTCCCAGCTACTTGGGAGGCTGAGGCAGAAGAATTGCTTGAACCCAGGAGGCGGAGGTTGCAGTGAGCTGAGATCGTGCCAGTGCACTCCAGCCTGAGTGACAGAGCGAGACTCTGTCTCAAAAAAAAAAAAAAAGTTTCATTTAGTACCTAAAATGGTTCCCAGAGAGCATATTACTAAGTGATAATTTGAATGAATGAATGAATTTTATTCTAATAGTAATCTGAATTTAACCGAAATAATAAAGGTGCATTTCAAAATTAAAAAAAAAAATCAGGCTCTGAAACCTGCCCCAGGTGCCTCTGTGTGGTAGTACCCTTGCTCTGCTCATCACATTCCAGTTTCCTTGACCAGGTGCCTTCTAAGGGGTGAGGGTGGAGGAGAAAGGGGGAAGCCTCATTTTGCTGGGATTCTGACACCCTTCACTGAGCTCCCACAACTATCACCCACCCCAGCCCAGCTGGCACTACACTGACCTTGCTCAGCCCCACCTAATGGCTTTAGCACTGAAGTGGCCAGGAAATGGACATGGCTAGTATTAAAGTCTAAAAAACAGCTTTACCAGAGTAAATTGATGAGAGCTACCATCACACATGTTCCTCCATATAATTGCCCATCCAAAGCACCCAGGCAGCCACCTTCCATTTGGTGTCATTCTTCCTGAGTACCCTCCCTCCTGCTCTGTCACTTCCCTTCCATCACTTCCTTAAAGGACCAGAAGAAGACTCACCTCTTTTTTTTTTTTTTTTTTTTTTATAATACTTTAAGTTCTGGGATACATGTGCAGAATGTGCAGGTTTGTTACATAGGTATACACGTGCCATGGTGGTTTGCTGTACCGATCAACCCATCATCTACAGGTATTTCTCCTAAAGCTATCCCTCTCCTAGCCTCCCTACCCCCTGACAGGCCCCAGTGTGTGGTGTTCCCCACCATGTGTCCTCATTGTTCAACTCCCACTTATGAGTGAAAACATGTGGTGTTTGATTTTCTGTTCCTGTATTAGTTTGTTGAGAATGATGGTTTCCAGCCTCACCCATGTCCCTGCAAAGGACATGAACTCATCCTTTTTTATGGCTGCATAGTATTCCATGGACATATGTGCCACATTTTCTTTATCCAGTCTATCATTGATAGACATTTGGGTTGGTTCCAAGTCTTTGCTATTGTGAATAGTGCCACAATAAACATGCGTGTGTATGTGTCTTTATAGTAGAATGATTTATAATCCTTTGGGTATATACCCAGTAATGGGATTGCTGGGTCAAATGGTATCTCTGGTTCTAGATCGTTGAGGAATTGCACACTGTCTTCCACAATGGTTGAACTAGTTTACAGTCCCACCAACAGTGTAAAAGTGTTACTATTTCTCCACATCCTCTCCAGCATCTGTTGTTTCCTGACTTTTTAATGATTGCCATTCTAACTGTCCTGAGATGGTATCTCATTGTGGTTTTGATTTGCATTTCTGTAATGACCAGTGATGATGAGCTTTTTTTATATGTTTGTTGGCTGCATAAATGTCTTCTTTTGAGAAGTATCTGTTCATATCCTTTGTCTACTTTTTGATGGGGTTGTTTTTTTCTTGTAAAGTTCTGTAAGTTCTTTGTAGATTCTGGATATTAGCCCTTTCTCAGATGGATGGATTGCAAAATTCTTCTCCCATTCTGCACACTGCCTGTTCACTCCGATGATAGTTTCTTTTGCTGTGCAGAAGCTCTTTAGTTTAATTAGATCCCATTTGTCAATTTTGGCTTTTGTTGCCATTGTTTTGGTGTTTTAGTCATGAAGTTTTTGCCCGTGCCTATGTCCTGAATGGTATTTCCTAGGTTTTCTTCTAGGGCCTTTATGGTTTTAGATCTTACATTTAAGACTTTAATCCATCTTGAGTTAATTTTTGTATAAGGTTTAAAGATTTTGTATAAGGTGTAAGGAAGGGGTCCAGTTTCAGTTCACATGGCTAGCCAGTTTTCCCAGCACCATTTATTAAATAGGGAATCCTTTCTGCATTGCTTGTTTTTGTCAGGTTTGTCGAAGGTCAGATGGTTGTAGACGTGTGGTGTTATTTCTGAGGCCTCTGTGCTGTTCCATTGGTCTATATATCTGTTTTGGTACCAGTACCATGCTGTTTTGATTACTGCAGGCTTGTAGTATAGTTTGAAATCAGGTAGCATAATACCTCCAGCTTTGTTCTTTTTGCTTAGAATTGCCTTGGCTATGTGGGCTCTTTTTTGGTTCCATATGAAATTTAAAGTAGTTTTTCTAATTCTGTGAAGAAAGTCAATGGTAGTTTGATGGGAATAGTATTGAAATCATAAATTACTTTGGGCATTATGGACATTTTCATGCTATTGATTCTTCCTATCCATGAGCATGAAATGTTCTTCCATTTGTTTGTGTCCTCTTATTTCTTTGAGCAGTGGTTTGTAGTTCTCCTTGAAGAGGTCCCTCACATCCCTTGTAAGTTGTATTCCTAGGTATTTTATTCTCTCTGTAGCAGTTGTGAATGGGAGTTCACTCATGATTTGGCTCTCTCTATTATTGGTGTATAGGAATGCTGGTGGTTTTTGCACATTGATTTTGTATCCTGAGACTTTACTGAAGTTGCTTATCAGCTTAAGGAGATTTTGGGCTAAGACGATGGGTTTTTCTAAGTATAAAATCATGTCATCTGCAAACAGAGACAATTTGACTTCCTCTCTTCCATTTGAATACTCTTTATTTCTTTCTCTTGCATTATTGCCCTGGCTAGAGCTTCCAACACTATGTTGAATAGGAGTGGTGAGAGAGGTCATCCTTGTCTTGTGCCAGTTTTCAAAGGGAATGCTTCCAGTTTTTGCCCATTCAGTATAATATTGGCTGTGGGTTTGTCATAAATAGCTCTTAGTATTTTGAGATATGTTCCATCAGTACCTACTTTATTGAAACTTTTTAGCATGAAGGGCTGTAGAATTTGATCGAAGGCCTTTTCTGCATCTATTGAGATAATTGTGTGGTTTTTGTCATTGGCTCTCTTTATGTGATGGATTATGTTTATTGATTTGTGTATATTGAACCAGTCTTGCATCCCAGGGATGAAGCTGAGTTGATAGTGGTGGATAAGCTTTTTGATGTGCTGCTGGATTCGGTTTGTCAGTATTTTATTGAGGATTTTTGAATATATGTTCATCAGGGATATTGGCCTGAAATTTTCTTTTTTTGTTGTGTCTGCCAGGTTTTGGTATCAGGATGATGCTGGCCTCATAAAATCAGTTAGGGAGGCATCCTTCTTTTTCTATTGCTTGGAATAGAATAGTTTCAGAAGGAACAGTACCAACTCCTCTTTGTACCTCTGGTAGAATTTGGCTGTGAATCCATCTGGTCCGAAAAGAGCCTTTCCCCACTCACCCTACACATCTCTGGTCCCACTTTGTCATGAGCTGCTTTTTTTTTTTTTTTTGAGATGGAGTCTCACTCTGTCCCCCAGGCTGGAGTGCAGTGGTGCTATGTTGGCTCATTGCAAGTTCCGCCTTCCAGGTTCATGCCATTCTCCTGCCTCAGCCTCCCAAGTAGCTGGGACTAAGGCGACTGCCACCATGCCCGGCTAATTTTTTGTATTTTTAGTAGAGATGGGGTTTCACTGTGGTAGCCAGGATGGTCTTGATCTCCTGACCTCGTGATCTGCCCACCTCGGCCTCCCAAAATGCCCAGTTTATATCATATTAATTATGTGTAGTTTTGTTCCCTGGTTGTTCCATAGATGTTTTGTTTCTTTAACTAGAGTGTTTTGCTTGGCATGTAACCCCATAAGAGCTGGGCATGGGAGATATGCTTAGCTCATGTTGTGACTGAGGGTACCCCAAGCTTCTGCACTATGAGCCTCCATTTTGATTGTTTTAGGGCCTGTGCTAGGGAGAAGTGAAGGGGGTATGGCCTTCAGTCTTATGTCTTCAGTAGTTAATAGAAGAGCCTTTATTCTGCATTTTCCATAGAATGGTACACTGACAGTCTAACCATGTTACTTGTTGACTTAAAATCTTCAAAGGCCCCTTATTGCCAGAGATAAAGTCAAATACTGTTTGGAATGACATAAAAGATACTCTGTATTCTTGAGCTTCATGCTCTACTACTCCTTCCCGCCTAGTTTTTGTCCCAGTAGTGCTGCATTGTTTGTAATTGCTCACATGGTACAAGCCATTTCATTCTTCAGAGATTTAACATGTTGCTGTCACAGTTAGGTATGCTAGTCTCCTCCTTTCTTGCCTGGGTAACATAGACAGACCCTTCAAAATTCAGATGGGTTACCTTTTTTAGGACACAGAAAAGTCCCCTTTTTCTGTGCTCATACTGTGTCCCATGTATACTTTCATCATTGCTTGTAACACCTCATTGATTGATTTCTCAAGCTTACTTTGAATATCTCCTGCATGCTAGGTATTGTCTTCTGTGCTGGGAAGTCTGCATTGGCAAAACCAGATAGTTTCCTTTATACAGAAAATGTATTCTAGAAAATATTTACACAAAAACATTCTTTTTTTTTTTTTTTTTTTTTTTTGAGATGGAGTCTCACTCTGTCACCCAGGCTGGAGTGCAGTGGCACGATCTCGGCTCACTGCAAGCTCCACCTCCCGGGTTCATGCCATTCTCCTGCCTCAGCCGCCTGAGTAGCTGGGACTACAGGTGCCTGCCACCACGCCCGGCTATTTTTTTCTTTTTGTATTTTTACCAGAGACGGGGTTTCACCTTGTTAGCCAGGATGGTCTCAATCTCCTAACCTCGTGATCAGCCCACCTCGGCCTCCCAAAGTGCTAGGATTACAGGTGTTAGCCACTGCGCCTGGCCTACACAAACACATTCGCAAATGACAAATGTGAAAAGTGCTGTGAATTGCAACCGTGAACCCCAAGCCAGCTGGGTAAGTCGAGGAGGCTTTCTGCCATGGAGGAGTCATATAAGCTGACCCTGGAGGGCTGAGCTGCACACACCCAGGTGAAGAGAGAAGGGGAAGAATGATTTATTGAAATTATTGGTTTACCCATCTGTGGCCTCATTCAGAGCTTAAGTCATGTCAGGAGAGATTCTGTATATATTGCATTATTCTATCCCCAGAACCTAATGCAGTGCATGGAACATTTATCAATGTCTGCTGAACAGAACAAAGCTGCTGAATGATCGTTCAAAAGTGTGAGGTCTTGTTAATGAGTACCATAAAAGCTGGCTATTTGTAGCCCCTGCTGCAAGGGAGGAGGAACTCCTGTCATTTCTTTACTTCCTGTAACCCTCTTGGATTTCCTTTATTCAAATTGTCATTTTCTCTCTCCATTCTTACTACCCTGGATTTCTCAGAAGAGCTTCCAAGACTCTTCCCACAATTACTGTGGGACAACAGTAAATAGTCTGCAATTTTCAAGGGCTCAGTATCTTTTACTCCTAAAAATGGCTGTATGTTGACCTTTTGCCACCCAGCTGTGGTGTGATGGAAACTGGGGGGGCCCAATCTGAGAGTGAAGTGCCTTGTAATCCTGGATTTCAAGAATGAGCCTGAATTTATTTTCCTGTCAGCTCATGGTGGTGGCTTGTTTCTGACACTCTTTGCAGTAGTAATAGACTGAGCCTTCTTAGGACTGCACAAAGAGAACTTTGAAAAGCCCTTTAATTTGTCTTAAGTTGATGTAGCTGTTTATTTTCTATTTAGTTCTATCTATTCTTGTTTAATATTAAAAGAAATTTATTTTTTATACAATTAAAACCTTAAAAATATAAAGTAAGAAATTTCTTATTTCTAGCCTGCTTTCAGCTAACAGTTAATAAATGTATTTTGGCTCATGCTCAAATAAAATACACAACTTGTGGCTACCATCCTTGTCCTAACCCTCTTTGCAGCCTTGAAGATAGCTTCTCTCACCAAGAAAAATCATCCCCGTTGTTTAAGCATTTAACCCAACCCTACTGAGCTTTTTCATCTTAGTCCCTAAACTAAATGTTTAAAAAGTAGGTTAAATTTCAAAACTGACCACAGGTCAAGTTGAGAATGAGATGCAAAGTTGAGCGTATGTCTCTAAAGCCCTAGATGACTTTCCAACTTGTTCTTTCAGGCTGGTAGGAGGGATTCTGGGTTGAAGCCATGGATTGGTACTAACATTTCTGGAGAAATATACATCATGACTTGCACATTTTGGAATAACAACAATCATGTTTTTCCAATAGCATATAATCTCAAATTCTTCTCTCCAGGAGGAAAAAAAGCATAAGCCATCTCATCTGGCAGTGGCTAGGTTAGTTTCACACTGGAAAACTGTTGTAGAGGGTAGATGGGTCTCTCTCTAAAGTGATGGAACCACAATAAAGATTCAAGAAACAAAATAATAATTGCAATTAAAAATGAAACACTGCCAAATTCTTGAGCTGCCATCTAGGGTTTTAGTGGTTTGGTTATTTGTATCTCCATTACTTCTACACTCTGGATACGGAGATTCCAGGGATTAGCGGGTGGCAATAAAGTTTCATTGTAGCACAGTGAGAAATGCAAACAGCATTACAATTTTTGAGGCAGAACAAAACCAAGCTCTTTTTAATTCATGTTAGCATAGAAGCAATGTAACAAAAAAAATACAGAAATGGTCTTGTGTTTGGAAAAAGGACAGTAGTGGGATACATTGTTTTGTGTAATGGATTGATTTGGGACATGCACTTACCCTTTTTTTTTTTTTTTTTTTTTTTTTTTTGAGATGGAGTCTCTCTCTGTCTCCAGGCTGGAGTACAGTGGCATGATCTCGGCTCACTGCAATCTCCACCTCCCGGGTTCAAGCGATTTTCCTGCCTCAGCCTCCTGAGTAGCTGGGATTACAGGCACGTGCCACCACACCCAGCTAATTTTTGTGTTTGTAGTAGAGATGGGGTTTCACCATGTTGGCCAGGATGGTCTCGATCTTCTGAACTCATGATCTGCTCGCCTTGGCTTCCCAAAGTGTTGGGATTACAGGTGTGAGCCATCGTGCCCAGTCATACTTACTTTTACTGTGTCTATTTTGAACCTCTTACACAGTTTCTGTCTGTAGGAGATTTATTGTCACTAATACTTTACGGAATTGGCTCTTATATTGGTGTATATTGCTTGATTTTTTTCTATGTTTTAAATAATCTAAGAAGGAGACACTGAAAGCAAGCTTTTCAGTTTCAGTTTTAAGGCAATCCACTGAGTGCATTGCCTTAATACAATTGTGTTGACTTGTGAGTTCATTCTGTTTCACTTACCCTTGAAATGAGGAAGTAAGATAGGGATATATAAACAACTCAAAACTTAATTACTTATGTTAGGATGGAAAATATATGATTTAACACACACATCAGGGGAAAAACAAGGTTCAAGTAATAAATATGTTTATGATTAACGACCAGAGGAAATTCCATTGCAGGCACATCCAGGCTCACTCACACACAAGGCATGCCACTGATAATCCTGCACATCCTTCCCCCTCCATCTCTGCCTCAGCCTCCATTTAAGTGCACATTCCTCCAAACAGAGTATACACACAGACACAGAATAAAATTGGTAAAGAAAGCTCATGTCAGTTAAATGCCAGATTTTGATGAGAAAGGTTATTAATTAGATGAGCTACGAATCTCTAAGGCAGATTACTGTAAATGGGGAGGGGTGAGGATGTTGTTAGAATTGAAACTTAGAGGCTCACAAAACATGATTTGTGAGGTATCTTTCCCATGGTGATTTATTTTTGTGAACAAAATTTCATTTGTATAAAATATATTGTTGGCAATTGGTATAGTCATTTAATTTTATGACAGTGTATTTTAGGAATAAATGCATTCCCCAAAGGGGCATTGACATAGACTTAGCAATAGAAATGATGTCACTGCTATAAGGAAATCCAAAGTGGCGAAGATTCCAGGGAGTCCTGTAGAGGTCTTATAGCCTATGGATTATTAAACACCGCTGCATGATAAGCGGTGAGAGCAAAAATAACAAACGCAAATGTACATGATTTAGAAATTCCGAAACATGGTTTGGGCAACTGGAAGTAGAAACCAAAAGCTTTCTCAAATATGTTTTAAGTGAACTATCAGCCTACAAAAAGAATACTTTTTTAACTTTGACCAGCAATGTAAAACTTTTAAAATATGTATAGAATCTTAAATATATAATCAGTTTATACAGAAAAATAGGCCAGGTGTGGTGGCTCATGCCTGTAACCCCAGCAGTTTGGGAAGCTGAGGTAGGAGGACTGCTTGAACCAGCGTGGGCAGCATGGTGAGACCCTATCTCTACAAAAAATTTAAATATTAGCCAGGCATGATGGCATGAGCCTGTAGTCCCAGGTACTCCCAAAAATCAATAATAAGACTTGGGCAGCTCAAGAGGAAATTCTAAAGAAAGGGGATCTGATAATTAAATCATGAGATGTATCTTGGACCTCCTGGCATTAACCTTCTGGGAGGCAGCAGGAAGGAGAAAATCTCAGCCAATGTCTCTATTCAGCAAAAAAATGGAGCCCAGAGAAGCTAAAATGGTTTGGGTAGAACTCTAAGAACTCTACAGTAGTTCTCTCTGATTGATAGGGGCTTCCTATGTTTGATTCAGTTGTAGGAATCCTATCAGTGAAAATTAGTTATGGCAGGAGCTTGCTCTGTCAGCTGTGACCCACTATTGCCTTCTACTACGCTTCTAATTACATGTCTGGTCGAAAGGCGTTAGGACCTCCACAAATACCAAAGTGTACCGAAAGTAAATCGAAAACCAGTGGGAAACAAAATGCAGTTTAAAAGGCTTCACAAAATCAGCAACCTTAAGCAGAAAAATTACCATTTTGCCCCGGATAAAATCTCAGGATGCCCATCAAAAGCAATCCTTTGAGTATTTCAGAGTTTCAAATTGTATTAGTGGGAAGGAGGCAAAACAATTCTATTTGGACTTGAACTGAACCAAAGTTTAATTTGAGATAAATTCCATAATTTACCTAGGAATCAAGGTCTTTTTCCTTGTCTTTTATTTACTTTTTTTTTTTTTTTTTTTTTTTTTGAGGTAGGGTCTTGCACTGTCACTCAAGCTGGAGTACAGTGAAGCAATCATGGCTCACTGAAGCCTTGACCTCCCAGGCTCAGGCGATCCTCCCATCTCGCCATCCTGAGTGGCTGGGAGTACAGGCACATGCCCCCACCCCTGGCTAATTTTTCATCTTTTGTAGAGACAGGGTCTTGCCATGTTGCCCAGCCTGGCCTCAATATTCCTGGGCTGAAGCAATCCTCCCACCTTGGCCTCCCAAAGTGCTGGGATTACAGGTGTGAGCCATAGTGCCCAGCCTGTTTACAATATTATTAAAGTTATAGCTTTGAAAGAGTTGAAAAGTGTTTTCACTATCTAACTCTACCTGTGCTCATTGTGAATTAAAGTTTGTGTTTTGGGTGCTGTACGTGACAGAAGATAAATACTAAGTGCATCAGCAGAGGGTGGAAGAAGTGAATTCCATGAATGCTCACCCTAGCTGCAACAGAAAACCATCTATTCTCATCTTTTTTTCAGCTCTATAAAAAGGAAGACTTTCACAGTCGTGGATGTAGCTTATCACAGCTTTCATAAAATATGCATACACAAGTACCTCAAAGAACCAGTCTCTTGTTCCAAACATTTCAACAGCAAAAGACCTTCCTGTAGCCAGCCATTTAGAAAGTGAAATGTTGCCTAGAGAATAATTATTGGAATCAATAAACAATTAAAACTAGGAGTGGAAAAAAGCAAGAAAAAGCCATCATCAGTGTGTGTAAGAGTACAAAGTCCTGGATTTCCAAACTGACTTATATAATTGTCTCAGGTTTCAAGAAGGATTCAGTGTATACTGGTGGCGGCTTTATTCTTAATAGGCCAAATAAAACTTGGGGTCTGGGAATCACAGCAAAATACTATGAGCATTATCATGCAGCTGTCTGCCCTGGAAAAGAGGAGCCCGTTCTGTGATGATCAAAGACTGTGGCCCAGATAGGACGGCCTGTAAGGGTGATTTCCACCTCAATGGCTCTATTTGGGAGACGGCCTTCCCCAGACCTCAATAAGGCAGGTTGCAATTGCTCAAAGATTGCTCAAAGAACAGATTTAGATTCCACTATATTATTTTGAGTATTAAGTAATAATCATTTGGTGAGTCAAAGTGCAAATAGTGCATATTGGAGGGTATTCTTTTGGGTGGCTACTTTTGCATATAGATTTGTCTGCTTTTTCTTGCTGTGAATTTATTTCATTTTAATTGATTTATTTATGGTATTCCTTTTTACCTTACTAGTTGTCCAAACCCCAAGTCCATTCCATTGTGAGATATCTATATAGCCCAGCAGCAGAGGAAAATTGAGGATACTCTGCTTTCTTCTGATTTCCCCACAGGACTGGTGATTTATCTTTCTTTACTTATTTTGATTTTTAATAACTGCAAGAATCCTTAAGTGGCCTGATTTAAAAAGAATTAGCCCAGCCCTGGCAGAAGGTAGTGTATGCTTGGAGATCTCCCCCGAGACATCAGATGTTTCCTGCTAAATTGAATTCAGTTGTCTCGTATGAAAACAAGTTCACAGGGCCTGAGAATTTGTCTGGGAAGCCATAAACAATGGGGGGCATCCAGTGGAATCGGTGCTTCCAAACTTGGGGTCACTGGTTCATGGGGTGCCAGTGGGGTGAGGGAAGGGTCATAATGCATTTAAAAGAATCACCAGGCTGGGCGTGGTCACTCACACCTGTAATGCCAGCACTTTGGGAGGCCGAGGCACGTGGATCACGAGGTCAGGAGATCAAGACCATCCTGGCTAACACAGTGAAACCCCGTCTCTACTGAAAGTATGAAAAATTAGCTGGGTGTGGTGGCGGGCACCTGTAGTCCCAGCTACTCGGGAGGCTGAGGCAGGAGAATGGCGTGAACCCGGGAGGCAGAGCTTGCAGTGAGCCGAGATCGTGCCACTGCACTCCAGCCTGGGCAACAGATTGAGACTCTGTCTCAAAAAAAAAAAAAAAAAATCACTGAAGTCTGGAAGAGTGGTCACATAGGCTGCTGGTGTATCGCTAATTTCATGACAAGCACCAAGCTGTGCCCATGCCAGTTGATGCCAAGAAGATAAAGAGTGGGATGGAAGAGCATGGATGTCACAGGGGGCGTTCAGAGGGAGTTTGGGCCTTAGTTTCCTCTCCTTTCAAGGGAGACCATCTACCATGAATGGGTAATGCCTGCCAGAAGAATGCCAAGGGAAAATTAGGCTACTGGGCAGCCATTTGAAGCCAAAAAAAAACAGAACAGGGCACTTGCTCCCTGAAGAACATGTGGAGCATTTTTGTGATCACTCAGAGTTGGCATTAGAGGACAGGACGATACCATAAAACAATTTGTTGTTATAATTGAAAATCAAAAGCCGACATCCCCAAATTGAATAATGTCACTCTTTGCTCTATTCTTAATTGCTATGGTGGGTGTATACTGAATCTACAATGGTGTTTTGCTCACAGTTGAGTGATGGAAAGGAAGCATTGGAAAATTAATTGAATGCCCTAAATAACTGTGAAGAGAGAAAAATGAGGATGGTTTTAGTTAGGAGTTCTCATGGGGGTCTAACATAGCACCTCACATGAAATAGGCACAACAAATAATGGTACATACTAGATATCCAGTAAATACTTTCTTGATTAATAGCTGAGTGGATAACAGGCTTCAATGTGGGGAGGATCTCCCCTTAGGAGATGGCTTTTTTTCCTCCTCCAAAAGGAAACCACGAGCAAGAGGAATACAGAGTGACAGACACAGATAAGTTCATGCACTTATTCAACACTTACTATTAACAGCCTTTTACGTGCTTGGCACTATTCTAGGCACTGGGGATAAACAGAAAAACAAAAAACAAAATTCTCTAACTTCATGGAATATGCATTATAGTGAGTAAGATCAATCATACAAAAGAGAGCACGTATCTATATATGTTGACTAGCTTTAAAGATTTAGAAGAAAATCAAGGCTGAGTCAGGAGATAATGGGTAATTAGCATATGGTGGCATTTTCATGGCATGAACAGGAAAGGTAGTGATCATTTGAAATCAGGATCCGGAGGTGACATTTGAGAAAAATAAAAGAAAAATGAGAGAATGACCATGGAGAGACCTGGGGAAAAAATGTTCCTGGCAGGGGAAATAGCAAGGTAAAGGCCAAGAGGCAGGATTGAGCTTGGTGAGTGTGTTCTGACCTATAGGAACTCCAGGTTGGTTGAGAGGAGTGCAGGAGGGAGGCAGTGGGAGGGGAGGGAGGTAGTGGAGGGGAGGGAGGCAGTGGAGGGGAGGGAGGCAGTGGAGGGGAGGGAGGCAGTTGGAGGGGAGGGAGGCAGTTGGAGGGGAGGGAGGCAGTTGGAGGGGAGGGAGGCAGTGGAGGGGAGGGAGGTAGTGGAGGGGAGGGAGGTAGTGAAGGGGAAGGAGTTGGAGAGACAGGCAGGAGCTGACCATGCACAGGCAAGGCTGGCTACATTATTTAGGAATCTCAGTGCAAAATGAAAATGTGAGGTCCCTTGTTCAAAAAGCAATAAAAAACGGCTTCAAAGGTTAATAAAATAGAAAGCTTTTTTTTTGTTTGTTTTGTTTTGTTTTTGTTTTTGTGTTTTTACAGTCTCTCCCTTGTCATAATTTTATTTGCTGTTTATGTCTTACTCCCTTGGGTTTGGGAATATTCATGGGGGAGTACAGACCCCCATGGACACCTGGGGTCCCTGCTTTGCTACTTAGTGTATGCAAAATCCCCTGGCTTCATGGACTAAGCAGGGTTCCTCCTCCTGCCCAGCCACTAGGCCACCAACCTGCCCTATTTGGCTGCAGGGAGAGGAAGTCAATCTCCCCTTCCCATGGACCCTCCCCACCCAATGTGATGGGTGGCACCCACGGAATTGCAACTGCTGTGCTGGGATGTGCTAGTTACCTGGATTAGGGGGAGTAAGGGGCTTGCCCTGCTGCCTACCCCACCCTACCCCGCCATTGCCTGTCAAAGTGTTGTGGTTGCCTGGCCAGTCCAGGTCCGTTCTGGGTGCAAGTTGTCAGCTGCCATGTGTCAGAGAGAGAGAAGGGGAGGCCAGGTAGGGCCTGGGACACCAGGGACTGGAGAGCAGGCAGCCAAAACCCATCCTGGGAAGGAAGAGAAGAGGAGGGAGGCAGGATTGCCCATGAGCTAAGGCTCCAAGCCCTGAGTGTATGCTCCATGGTTCCACTGTATTTCACTTACAAAGCTCAAATTAAGAGATAAATGATTAAGAATTTGAAGTTATCAATTGTAAAGCATTAAGTACCAAGCACAGGACTCTTCTGGCACACAGACTTGAGTGATTGCACTGGTCAAACGTCCATGCAGGATGGCACAGGTTATGGCAAAGGCTTTGAGCTTTAAGTGAGATGGATAGATGGGGAATGGGTGGTTGAGGGGAATGGCAGGGAAAATGATCTGACCAATGTTTTAAAGAAATTGTCTGGCCTGGCACGGTGGCTCACACCTGTAATCCCAGCACTTTGGGAGGCCAAGGCGGGCGGATCATCTGAGGTCAGGAGTTTGCGATCAGTCTGGCCAACACGATGAAACACCATCTCTACTGAAAACACAAAAATTGCTGGGCATGGTGGTGCACGTCTGTAATCCCAGCTACTCAGGAGGCTGAGGCAGGAGAATTGCTTGAACCCGGGAGGCAGAGGATTGCAGTGAGCCGAGATTACGCCACCACATTCCAGCCTGGACGACAGCGCAAGACTCCCTCTCATAAATAAATAAATAAGATCAATTGTCCCAGCAGCCCTGGCAAGGAAGAAAAACAGGGAAACCAGGAGAGTTACGAGATGTTGGTAGCTTGACTTCAGGCAGTATTGACAGAGGTAGTGAGAAGTGGTCACATTTCATATGTGTCATATGTGTTTTGTAAGAATGACTTCTAAGTTAGTTTTAAGGAAACTGTTTTGGAAAAACTGTTCAACATGGGGGGTTGTTTCCTGTAGACCCGAGGGCAGAAACCACTGACAAACAGTTGCCTATGTGCCACCATGATGGACCTGGATCAAATATTTCCAGAATCACAAATAGTAGAAAAGAATATTTGGGTACAAAGAAGACAATTATTTTAAAATGGCAAATTTAAAATATTTTTTATTAAGAAATATTTTTTTCAACCAAGCAATCAGGAGTGCCAAGATCACATGATTTATGTAAAACACAACTTCAGTCTGAAAGTAACAAGTGAATTTTACAAAAGAAAATATCCTGATCTCAGTTCCAGGGCTTAGAGGGAAAATGCTTTTGCTGAATGTTAACCAGGAAAGGTGGTAACCAGCTCTTCAGTCTAATAGAAGAACCTTGATTTGTTCATTCTGTAATCTCTTTGAGAGCTCAGCAGGAAAAATGTACTCAGGAGTTTTTTGTTTTTTTTTTTGAACTTTTCTTTTTTATTATACTTAGGTTTTAGGGTACATGTGCACAACGTGCAGGTTTGTTACCTATGTATACATGTGCCATGTTGGTGTGCTGCACCCATTAACTCGTCATTTACATTAGGTATATCTCCTAATGCTATCCCTCCCCCTTCCCCCCGCCCCACAACAGGCCCTGGTGTGTGATGTTCCCCTTCCTGTGTCCATGTGTTCTCATTGTTCAATTCCCACCTATGAGTGAGAACATGTGGTGTTTGGTTTTTTGTCTTTGAGATAGTTTGCTGAGAATGATGGTTTCTAGCTTCATCCATGTCCCTACAAAGGACACAAACTCATCCTTTTTTATGGCTACATAGTATTCCATGGCATATATGTGCCACGTTTTCTTAATCCAGTCTATCATTGTTGAACATTTGGGTTGGTTCCAAGTCTTTGCTATTGTGAATAGTGCCGCAATAAACATATGTGTGCATGTGTCTTTATAGCAGCATGATTTATAATCCTTTGGGTATATGCCCAGTAATGAGATGGCTGGGTCAAATGGTATTTCTAGTTCTAGATCCTTGAGGAATCGCCACACTGACTTCCACAATAGTTGAACTAGTTTACAGTCCCACCAACAGTGTAAAAGTGTTCCTATTTCTCCACATCTTCTCCAGCACCTGTTGTTCCCTGACTTTTTAATGATCGCCATTCTAACTGGTGTGAGATGGTATCTCATTATGGTTTTTATTTGCATTTCTCTGATGGCCAGTGATGATGAACATTTTTTCATGTGTCTTTTGGCTGCATAAATGGCTTCTTTTGAGAAGGGTCTTTTCATATCCTTTGCCCACTTGTTGATTGGGTTGTTTTTTTCTTGTAAATTTGTTTGAGTTCTTTGTAGATTCTGGATATTAGCCCTTTGTCAGATGAGTAGATTGCAAAAATCACCACTCTTATTCAACATAGTGTTGGAAGTTCTGGCCAGGGAAATCAAGCAGGATAAGGAAATAAAGGGTATTCAATTAGGAAAAGAGGAAGTCAAACTGTCCCTATTTGCAGATGACATGATTGTATATCTAGAAAACTCCATCGTCTCAGCCCAAAATCTCCTTAAGCTGATAAGCAACTTCAGCAAAGTGTCAGGATACAAAATTAATGTGCAAAAATCACAAGCATTCTTATACACTAATAACAGACAAACAGCCAAATCATGAGGAGCTCCCATTCACAATTGCTTCAAAGAGAATAAAATACCTAGGAATCCAACGTACAAGGGATGTGAAGGACCTCTTCAAGCAGAACTACAAATCACTGCTCAGTGAAATAAAAGAGAATACAAACAAATGGAAGAATATTCCATGCTCATGAGTAGGAAGAATTAATATCATGAAAATGGCCATACTGCCCAAGGTAATTTATACATTCAATGCCACCCCCATCAAGTTACCAATGACTTTCTTCACAGAATTGGAAAAAACTACTTTAAAGTTCATATGGAACCAAAAAAGAGCCCGCATTGCCAAGTCAATCCTAAGCCAAAAGAACAAAGCTGGAGGCATCACACTACCTGACTTCAAACTATACTACAAGGCTACAGTAACCAAAACAGCATGGTACTGGTACCAAAACAGAGATATAGACCAATCGAACAGAACAGAGCCCTCAGAAATAATGCCACATATCTACAACCATCTGAACTTTGACAAACCTGACAAAAACAAGAAATGGGGAAAGGATTCCCTGTTTAATAAATGGTGCTGGGTAAACTGCCTAGCCATATGTAGAAAGCTGAAACTGGATCCCTTCCTTACACCTTACACAAAAATAAACTCAAGATGGATTAAAGACTTAAATGTTAGACCTAAAACCATAAAAACCCTAGAAGAAAACCTAGGCAATACCATTTAGGACATAGGGATGGGCAAGGACTTCATGTCTAAAACACCAAAAGCAATGGCAACAAAAGCCAAAATTGACAAATGGGATCTAATTAAACTAAAGAGCTTCTGCACAGCAAAAGAAACTACCATCAGAGTGAACATGCAACCTACAGAATGGTACTCAGGAGTTTGACCTGGGGCATCTCCAGCCTGAACTCTCAGCTCTGTCCCAGCTGTTTCTGGGCCCCAGTGAAGCTGTTGCTAACGTGCTGGTTCTCTTAGCACAAACACCAGCCCAGAATGCCGAAACCGCACCCATGTCAGCTCACAGCCTCCCCCTGGAGGTGGCCTCTCCTCTGCCTGGTTCTGCCTGTTTAGAGGGATGCCCACCCTGTATCTCCTGATTATTTTTCTTTTACACTCCTCAAGCTGAAAGTAGCCAACTGGGAAGAGAAGGTGATTTTTTCTGGGATATAATAATAATCCTTATTTTTGAAAGTGCTTTCAAAAACATTATTGAAGACGCATTAACATTTCCCAGAGACATTAACTATCTTGACATAATAAGAGGTGGGAGGAGATGAATATCCGAAGGAAATTACATTGCCTTTCAAAATTTCACAGAGCCAAAGTTACTACATGATACTTAATGAGAAAAAAGTCAAATTTCTAGAAAAAAAGGAAGGGTAAGAAAGACGATTACCAAGTATGTATGCTTCAGTTTATTCACCTAAAACATCAGAACTGTAGAGTCAAAAATGTGTTTTGCATTCCTGAGTCAGTGACGCTGTAAGATATAAATGGTGCATTCTGGTGGCAGAGAGACATTTTCCACCTATGTTTCTTTGCTTGGCAAGAAAATGTTTTGAGGTGGTGCAAGAGGCCAACCACACATTTTGTGTGTGGACCATGATCTGTCAAATCCTGTGTTTGTCATTTTAAAACTTTTCTGCATGGGATATAATGTGGATCTGCAAATGTCCTGTTTCTTTCCCCCCCATGTGAAATCCCAGGTTTTGTACCTTGGGTATTTTCAAAACCTGATTTCACTGGATTAATATTTCTTTTCCTGGTGTTAGAATAATGAGTGTCAGTGTGGTTTTTATACCAGCTTGTTTTCCTTGTGATGCCCTCAAGGAAAGGCGTTGTAGGAGCAGTCTGTGGTCTGTGGCCACAGGCAGAACCGTACAAAGTGGCACATTGTGCAAGTGCATAGATAAATCCAAACTCAGGGCTGGTCCTGTCAGTTCAGGGAGCTCAGAGACGTGTTTGGCATCACAGCCGGCACCTTTCTATTGAGCCCAGACATGTTTCCATGGCAAAGGAGCCGTGTCATTAACTGCTAGGGTGTTGCTATGGCATTTGCATGTTATTAAGAACTTGATATATGTTGAAATGGAAGCATTTTATATTTTCTAAAGAAATTATCTACTGGTTATTTTTGTGTAGGCAAGTCAATATGTCTGAAAATAACCATTGTAATTTATGTTATTAATTAAATGTAACTTACTGTGTCGAAAGGATGGATATCTTAATTGTCAAATGTGAAAGGGCTCAGAGGGGATTTTGACAGTCACCTTTCTAAATATATCTCATGCTCACATCAGAATAAGAATTTTGTTTGCTACTGAAGAGAATCTCACTTCTCCATCAGCATAAAGAGATTACGGCAGATGCTAATCCAAAAAGAAATTTGAGAGAAGGTGCTCCCTGTGATGCTCTTGGGCAATGGGAAGCATGAACTGTTCCAGACCCCCTTTTCCTAGATTCCCTGTGCCCCTACTGTACCATCACTCCACTGGTACAAGGAGATCTAGCACCATGTTCACACTCCAAGGATGTACACGGGAAACTAACACAAGTCTTTTCTACATCTGGCTTTCAAACCAGTGTTGCCCTGGGGGACAGTAGCAGTATGCAGGCCCCTCTCCCAAGGGACACGCTTGTGCCTAAGCACTACCTCTTCATCTCTTTTTTTCCTCCGCTACTCCGAGAAGTCTTATCCAGTCTAGAGCAAGAAAACAAGCTCTATATTATTATGCCTTCTATGTAAATCTATTCAGTCTGTGTTCTTTACTAAGGATTCCAGTCTGTTTTGAGAATTAAAAGCTGAAAATTGATTGATTCATTCTGTTATGCTTCTGAGATCTTACTGCCATAGCTGGTGTCTCAAACACAGATGAAAATTACGTGGAATAAAGAAAAAGAACACATCAAAATAGTCTAATGTTACCTGTTTGACATACAACATGGTCAGGCACTTCTAGAACATAAAATACTATGGGATGTGTCAATACAGCTTGTACCTGTGCAGCCAATTACCCACAGCATCATTTACCCATCAATTACCCATATGGTCTGATTTCATGTGATTATAGGTATTTTAGAGCTTGGAGAGACTTTAGGGTTTATCTAGTCCACAGTGGCAGTGTTGTTTTTTTCCCTTCCTTTTCTCTTTTCAACAGATATTGAAGAAATTGAAGAAAAGAGAATATAAGTAACTTGCACATGGTGACATACATATTTAGAGGCAGAATCCACAGTAGAACTTGGTACCTAAACTTCTACTAGTGGTCTGTTTCTGTCAAGTCTTGATGCATTGAATGCTACAATGCCTGGTCTTCTACTTCCTTGCCATCTCCCCTCACGGCTTCCTCCCTTGAGAGGGACCCCAAGATGGGAGCACACTGAGCTTAGACAAAGGGCCCAGTGTGTAAGAAAGGATTCTCCGAGCCCATGAAATGGCCTCAATGAACAAATGTTTAGAAAAGAGAAAGTCATTGGTGGGATCACTTGGAAAATTCTGTAAAAGACCATCCAGTTAAATCTGTAGGATCCTGAGATACTGGGCTACTCTGAAAACCTGGTAAATGCTATAAACCCTTTCCCAGACAAATGCAAGTTTGCATGAAGTTTTGCACATGCATTTAAATGGTTTGCAGATCACCTAAAACCCAATCTATGAGCCCATTTTAAGAACCCCATTATAGAGATAAGATAACTTTTTGAGATAGCAGGTATTGCCTGGGAAAAGACCAGAATGGTGACCTTCTCTAGAGCACCACCCTGGTCACTGTAGTAGATGGAATAAGTACAAACAGGTTGGTCCCAGGGGCATCTCAGAGGGTTGGGAGTAGAAATGTTTGGATTTGAAATATTTTAAGAGTGTGAGTTTTGATAACTGCACCCACCCTTCAATCAAAGTCATTCTTGATGGGGAGAGGGCTACAGTCTGCCCGGCAAGAGCGAGGCTAAAGAGGGCTTAAACAGAGCAAGGGCTGTGCGATTGAACAAAGGCAATCTTGTTGGCTCCTGAGTTCTATTTGAGCTAATAAGCCACGGGGGAGGGTGTACTTTTGGGAGAAGAGAGCTGTAACCTTCCTTAGCTTGGCAGGAAAGAAGGCAACATTGCTGATTTCCAAGTTCTCTGGTCCTTGTAGATTTTATCCAGTCGTAGTAACAACAATAAAAACATTAATTAAGAAGCCACATCACGGAATTTATATTTCTCATTACTTTGAATCTGAGCCCCTTAACAGGAGGGAAAGAGGCTGGGGTGAGGGTTGGGGGTGGGTTCTAAAGTTGGGGGACAGTGTCCCTCACTCACTATGTAATCAGTACATATTCTGCACCCTCAACATGACAAACACTGTGCCGTGTGTTGGGAATAAATAATAAAATGGTGGTCATGGTCCCTGACTTTATGAAGTATAAATGTCAGTAAGATACGTTGACAAGCAAACTGACAATTGGTGTAATGCAGAAGGTGGTACAGGGGAACCCCATGGGGAGGTGTTCCTAACCAATTCTGTGGAGATGCTTCCTGGAGGAAATGGAGACTTGAAGGATGGTTGAGGTTAACCAGGAGAAGAGGGAGGACCAGGGTCTTTCAGATGGAAGAAAATGCCCATGTGACAGCACTGGTGCTTCACGGATATTGAGTGAAGAAGGTGAGGGTGAGGGAGGGAGCCATAAGGGATGAGCTACTACTGTAGGCAGGTACTAGACCACAGGATGAGGCTTTGTAGGATATTCTAAAAGGTTAGGGCCTGAAGGTGAGAACAAGAAAGGGCATTGAAGGGTTTTATGTGGAGAGATGACCCAGTGTACCATTCAGCCTGGTGTGACTGTACCAGGAAGAGACATCACAACAGAATCTCATGTTAATATGCTATTTGCCAAATTCTCATGACTCTTAGGCCTTTAGGGACAGAAGAAAACAGTAGTCTTGCCCCACATACCTGTTTAGGTCCCCACACAGATGCACGTTACCTGCAGCTTTGGATGTAGATTTTAGAAATGAATCAACCATTGTACAGTTTTGTTTCCCATGTCTTGCTATCCAGGCCAGTGTTATAAGTTTGATGCAGCTGAAGATGGTAGTGTTAGTTGGTGGCCCTTCAGAGATAATTCTTATGTCCCATCCCATGGAAGATAGAGAAGTATGGGAGATAAAACTGTGGGCTCTTTCTTCCCTTGCCCTCATTCATTAAGCCCCTCCCACCTGCCTCCCTGGGAGGAGAGACTTATCTGACTGGTGAGATAGAGAAAAGGCTCTGATCACGTGTGGCTCCACTTCTCCTTGGTCCTCTCTGTTTGGAGCGACCTCTTGCCAGGATACCACTGCTCTGCTCATGCATTTGGAGCTCACCCAGGGGTAGTGAGCCTCTGCAGTGGGGAGACCTGGGCTTTGAAGTGTAGATTTTGTTTATGGGAGATTCACTGGAGCTACATTTTGGTTGTAGGTCAAGCTGCATTCTCAAATTCAGCTACCCTAGACATAAAGGTCATTATTTTAGCTTTCATCTTACTGATTCCTGTATTCACCTCATATTTGGCCTGAACTCAAGAGGGAAATCAACAAATGTTACTATGTAGACCCTGAAAACCTTCAGTGTTAGCATCACTAACTTTTCCTTACCTACACATGGATTGCTGGTTTTCTGTCTTGTCTTCGCTAAAGACTGGGTGTAGCAATAGACTCCTCCTTATTAATCTAATTCGCCTCTTAACCCTTACAAGAAGGCAGTCTACATAGTGGGAGCAATCTGGAGAGGGAAGAAGTATGAGACCACCCCTCTTACCTTCCACACTCACCTTTAGCTAACACTTAATTTCTATCCCTTCCCCCAAGAAAGAAATGAGAGAATTGGTTAGCTTAGAGATGGCTCTTATGACATCCATTTACAGCATTTAGGAAACTAAATGGAGAAACTAGAAGGTAGTAGAGTGTGGAAGGGAAAAAACAAGAGATCATTCTTACCCTTTTACGTCATCCAGTGTCCAGGGAATTCACTTTTGGATATTAACCTCATCCCTGGCTCCATCTTATTTGCCTAACCTTATCTTCCCTTTCTCTTATTTTCTTGGTTGTTTTAAATTCATCTTATTTCACCACATGCATCTTTAGAAACTTCTTAAATCATTTTAGCAACAAGGTAGGAAATAGGTAAATAAAATCTACCCTAAATATTCAAGTCCCTTCAGAGCTGCTTGGCTGCACAATCTGCTTTGACATGTAGAGTTTCATTATCTAGAAACACTCTATGAAACATGGCAAAGTCCAAAGTGAATGATTTCTAAATTTCTAAAAATTATTAATATTGCTGCCATCTTCTACTAATACAGATTTTTCAGTTACATCCTTATGTTCAATTCATATTTAAGTTAATTGAATCATTAGTTTTAAGAGCTACTGTATTTCTGTGATATGTCCAGAGACCAGCCTCTATTGGTCCTTGAGTCTCAAGGTGCAGCCTAGTTAGTATTCTGTTGTAAATATCTATAGGAAAAGTCTAAACACTCCTTATTAGTCAGTTCAATGCCTCATTAAAGTGTTTCCCAGATTTTGGAGTGCAATCTTGGATGATCATGACTCATTTGGGGGAGGGATGGGGCAAGGCGAGCATCCTTAGCATCTGCCTGCTGCAAATACTAGATTGGTGTAAAAGTAATTGCAGTTTTTGCCATTACTTTTAATGGCAAAATTACTTTTGCACCAACCTAATACCAGTCTCAGAGAAGTCTGAGAAAGAATTATGGAATTACGGATGGTGGGAGCTCAGATATTAAGCTGAGAAACCTACATTTCTTGAAAAACGTCATCTGGTCTGCATTTAGAAACCATTCAATCCAAACGTCCTATCCTTTGGAAGACTATCTCTATCTGTTTTAACAAGTGTTTCTGTGACTTCGTCTTCAGCACGCTTTAATTTGGTGGCTACTGTGTTAGGTGCTAACCATATCTCCTCTTGGAGTTCTGGCTCTGGTTCTAGTTCCTTCATTGAGTTTTATGAGGAGGGAAATTTATAGGCTGACTCAAAGGTCGTGTATTTCTGTTCACTGATTCTTTAGTCCACTGACCCCATCTTATACCTGATTTTCCCTTTGAGCCCCAAATTTATAGCCTCATGTCTACATATATTTCAGTTTTCTGAGTGTAATTTCCTTATAGTCCAGAGCAAACATTATGCATTGAATAAGCATTTTATCCCTTGATTGTTCTTGTTTTCATCTCTATTCTTGTTACTTTTCTGTAATTGCCTATAAGTATGTGTGTGTGAGTGGGTGCACACCCACACCCACATTTCCATACGTCTGCTGAATTGGCAGACTGGTAGGCCTTGGGAAGAAGCATGTATTGGGAAGAAGAAAATACCACTTGGTAATAACAGATCTGGAAGGAAAACTTTTACTTCTTTAAGGGTAAAAAGGAGGAACCATGTTCCATGTTAAAAGAATGGTACATGTAATTATCATCCCAGCTGTAAATAAAAATACCCCACCACGGTTACGAAAAGGAGTCTCACAGCCTTGGGCCTCCAAAAGAAAGAACCCAATTGTATCAGATGCACATTTCCTTCAGGGGTCACAGAAAATGAAGCTTGCTTCACCTCAGGGGCTCATGAACATTTTCCCTGTTGTTTCTGGACCATCTGGGTTGATTGTCCAAGACAGTAACTTTCCTGTTATGCAGTCACCCAAAAACAGAAGCAGAAGCGGCACACACTCTGTGATCTTTCCCACTTCCTTTCAGCCAATGCTATATTGAACTGTTCGTGAAATCACTCCAAACAACTGCCAATGGTGTTTGCATCTATTCCTATCCCCAGTTCCCATAATCCCCAGCAGGGGTGTGATGGTGCCCACGGCCTTTCCTCTTCACCTTGGTAATATCAGGTGAGTAAAACTGGCCCTCTATGCCCATTGTCTCCACTACACCAGTTGTTCCTGAGATGTGGAATTCGATAGAAAGAATGTGGGTCACCAGCTGGTTTTAATTAATTGAAAACAATTATGACTACCTGTTCTGTTCTGGGAACTGCTAGGTGTTAGACCCAATATGGAGAGGGGAGGCTCTTCCTGGCAAGAAAGCTGTTCATTTATTCAGTTCTTTATTCATTTCACAGTTATCAACTGCTTACCACATACCAGATGGTGTTCTAGCTGCTGAGGAATACAGCAGTAAACAAAACCCAAAAAGTTGATTTTTTCATAGAGCTTACATTCTAGTGTGAGAAGAGAAATGATAAACAATAAATGTAAATGAGTAAAATATATCAGGTTATGGTTGTCTTTTTGATGTGTCAGTTTGAACAGACTATAGCCCTTAGTTATCCAGTCAAACACAAATCTAGATGTTGCTGTGAAGGTATTTTATAGATGTAATTTAAGTCCATGATCACTCGATTTTAAGAGAGATTATCCTGGAGAATCTGAGTGAGTCTGATTCAGTCAGCTTGAAAGGCCTTAAAAGCCGGACTGAGGCTCCTCTTAGAGGAGAAATTCATGTGTAAGACAACAGCTTCAGCCCATGCCCAAGAGTTCCAGCCTGCCCTTATCTCACTGTCAAAGAACTTTGGACAGTTGGTAGGGAGAGATGAGATAGGGAGGAATGCTCTGTTATGTGATATATTTCAGAACTGTACTTTCTGGGCAAAGGAAATAACTGTCATTTTGGTACACACTGGTATTGAGAAAATGCATAGAAGAGTAATTCTCTGCTTGAAACATTCCACATTACTATGTACACCCTTCCTTTTTCTGGTTAACTGGACTGGAAAACATATTTCCAGGGCTGTTTTGGCTTTGAGTAAGATGGTGCAGTATTCATCCTTGTAGTTTATTTGGAATAAGATGAACATCTAGCTTGTGGGGGTACATAAGGTGGTGTCTCCCAAGAGTCTCTTAAATGAAAAGAGGCACTCCAAGTCTGTAGTTCCTGGTTCTAGTTTAGCATTTTTGCTGAACAGCAAAGGATTACATTCCCACATCTTCTTGAAATAAAGGCTAGAATGAATCTTTAGTGATTCATTCATTCAAAAGGCATTCTTTTTCATTGGCTACTATGGGTTAACCATAGATCTGGTGATAGGGCCACATCAGTGAACAACTAAGGCAAGTTCCTGTCTTTGTGGTTACTTTACTAGTGGGAAGTTTAGATGGAACAAATAACTTTTATGGAACACTTTCTATATGCAAGCTCTCTGTCTAGGTAATTAAATGTGGAGCAGTCTAGCAATGGGTAACCTGTGTCCCTGCACATGGGAGGAAGCTTGGAATGGGGACCATGGGCACACAGGAAAATATTGGACACTGTAGTGCAGCTGGTGATGGTGGTAGAGGGCTGGATGATGCAACTTGAGTCCCAGCCAGGGACTGTGGTTCACCATGAAAAGGGAAGATTGAGAAGTCTTGAAGGAGCTGGAGTTTGGCTAGAATATTAAGGCAGAATTCAGTCTTGGTGAAATAAGTCCCAGATACTTGGATCAGGTAACTAGAACTATGGTACAAATTCCAGTGCTAAGAACATCGCCTGGTGCATAGCAAGAGTGCTATCAATATTTGCCTAATGAATAGAAAGAATAAAATTGACAGTAAATGTGATTTGATATTCACATCAGAACCTCTGAACCAGAGCTCCGAAGTCTTCTCATTAGGGTCAAGATCTCATCCAGGCATTTGGGGAGACCTGCGCTCTGAAGTAGAAGTTAAGTAGCCCCATTCTGGAGATAGGTGAAATTTGGAAGAAGGCTGGTCTGGACTAGTGTGACGTGTGGCCCACCCTTTGGTTCACAGGCATCATTGCTACCTTCTTATCCAGACACACTTCAGTACCGCGACCAGTGGGTGGGACAATTTGAAGTAGATCAGGAAATGTAGTAGCTGTTTTCAATACCATCAGCTATTCTTGTTTCCACAGTATAATACAACCCCAGATGAACTGGAAACTATTTGGGAAAGATTTCCTGGGCAGAGCTGAAGTCTGCTAAAGTCTTTGTATTAATATAGCTATGTCAAAGCTATCACTTTCTGCTGGGATTACAGGCATGTGCCACCACACCCAGCCAAAATGATTATGATTAATGCATTATCAGTCAATATTAAAATGATGTATGGTTAATGCTTTTTATAGGCTTATTTTTAACTTTGTTTTGTGATGTATTTTGACATTTTTGTGTTTGAAAATGCATTAGTTTCAGTTTTTAAATTTTTGTATATGTTTTGCTTTCTTATAATATATCAGTTTTTATATCACAAAAAAAGCTGTCACTTTCTTCTTCCCATCCCTGAGAAATCTATTCAGCTTTGGGTCAGGAAAGAATATAAATAGATTTTATGTCTGTATTTACATATATAGTGCGTGGCATATGTTTTATACTGTATGATCTGATACGTATACAATATATAATTATACACAAATATGTATAGATTCACCAGACTATAATATCAGATTATATATTTTAGTTTCATTTATTAGATACATAGCAATATATATATAGTTTTGCATATAGTGTTTATAGTGTCTCGTATGTGTATGTGTGTGTGTGTATATATATACATATATATATATATATGTATGTATATCAGATTAAGATATGGTGTTGGTGCTGGCCCTAGAGAGAGTCAGTAGGAAGAGCATGGTGAACAGCTGATACCAAGAGGAGGTGTGAAGCCAGGGCAGAGACTGACTTCTGCCATTATTTATGCTGCCCCCTGGTGTGGGTAGCTCCAGGTCAATGAATATCAAATAAAGCCAAGAGGAATAAAAAGTTAAAGGTGAACCCTGCCCCAGATGAGGGCTGGGCAAGAGGTGCTGGCGTCATCAGGAGCTCCTGATGGGGTGGCAAGGATGGCATAGGCTGGGATAAAGGGAATAATACCTGCCACAGCCAACACTAACTGTGCACGTCCTGTCTACAAGCCCTGAGCTTATACACACTATCTCACTTTTTCCTCACATGGCCCTGGGAGGTACATATTGTTATTCTCACTGTTTAAATGAAGATACCGGAGGCTTAGCAAGATGAGCTAACATCTGAGAAGCATGCCTGCCATGTACTATGTATCCTACAGGTATTTCTTAAATGAATAAATAAATGAATACAGCCACCCAGCTGGTAACTGGAGATGCAAAATTGTGCTCAGGCTGACTCCAAAGACAGACTTCTTATCACAATTTTTCTTCAAGGATTTTATTCTTGCAGAGAGCACAGAGGCTACCGGAGTCACGTTTAGCAGTTTTGTTTTTGAGCAGGGAATGTCTGTGCTCTCCATTAAGTAAGCCCGGCTGCCAGAATACACTGGTGGAGTTACGTTATGAACCAGGAGTAGCCTGCTGCCTACTGGTTATCTGCATGAAGGAATGCTGTTTTGCTATTTCCCTCCCACTGATGCTGAAATTGAAACGGGGAAGGACTCCAAGTACAACATGTCATGCAAGGGGTTGAGGGTATCCTCATGGGATCACACTGAGGACCTGCTAGGAAATGCTGAAATCATATACAGATCAGGAATACTTTCTCATCCACAGCCAGCAGCCACGTATGCTGTGCACACACTGTGGTCTGTCTGAGTTGGCTTCTTCCAGAAAGTACGCTCACAGTGGGCATCCGAGGGCTACTCCTGCCGGGAAAGCAGTCTCATTTGTTCATATAACATAAACTTAAAAAAAAAAATCAGGAAACAAGGACTCCCAGCTGGAGACGTGCCTTTAAAGACATGCTTCCAAGAGGTCTTTACCACAGGATAAGCACTGTGACTCCAGGAACAGACAGTGCATATCACACCCTCGTCATTGGAACCACAGCATGCTCAGAGCCTTGGTCAAGATTTCTCCTGCATGTTGGTTGATCAGGCTTTGAGGTTAAGATTCAGTCTTTTAGGGAAATCACGTTCTGCAGTAAGGGCAGAGTGTCAAAATGAAGAAGTCAGCCTTCTTTTGGTTCCTTCCATTTCTACCAGAAAGCCCATTCTGTGAAAAGAGGTATTGCTTTTTCTGGTTTCAATATAATATACTCACGGTTTAGAAAATCAGGATTGGAGACTGATGAGCCATTTCTCTAGATTCAGTTTCATACGGTCTTGCCTGAAAAGGAATCAATTCTCTTACATAGGGGATTTGGAAGACAGGGAAGGTAGAGGCTTCTGGAGCCCTGAGATGCCTGCCACAGCAAATGGCCAGAAGACAGAAGCCACATGGCAAAGGGACTGTGGCCCAGAGGCATTCCTGCAACAGCAAGGGGGCTAAGTGAATGACACTATTGTTTCAAAAATGTCCCTGATGATCTAATTTTGGGTATATGTGATTTCAAGATGCATACTGACCATTGACCTGTTCCTTATGCTCAGAGCCAGAGAGACAGAATCCAAAAACTCAGTGCAGAATTCTTTGTCTAACCCCTTGGCCATTTTGTCTAAACTGCCTCTGAGACACTGAACGATTTTCTTTCAATGACTGAGAAAAGCATTGTCCACTACTAGTCAAATATCTGAAGTTCCGCATGCTTTCTGCGGCTTCCTGGGCATTCTGCTCTATTTCATCTGCTTGTAGGGCCTTAGATTCAAATGTCTTTCAGATGTAAATCCCTAGTCCAGACCTTGAAATCTCTTCCTAAAGGTGCCAACAGTACCTCAACCCTGATACGCTCAGCTCATGCTCAGTCTCCCAAAACACAATTTCCCTATGTTCTCCATCCCAGTGAATGGCACCCCCACTCACTGTTCAAGGCTGAAATGAACCACACGAGACTCCCCCTTTTCCCTCACTCCCACATTCAATCAGCCAGTAAGGTGTGACCAACTTTAACCTATTAATATCGCCTGACCTGTCTCCTTATGTCCAATCCTGTAACCACTACCTTGGTTCAGGCCCTCATCATTTAAACATTTCATTTATTTTTTGATCTAGACCCATTAAGTGGCTCCCTAAAGGGTGCCTGTCCACAGGGCCAGTCAGAAGGGTGTTCTGTATCCCGGATCTCATGTTGCTTCTCAGCTCACTGGTTTGTCCCCGGCATGGTGTTTGCAGTCTGATGTGCTCGAGTCCCTGCTTATTTCTCGGGCTCTCTCCTGCCCCCCTCCAATGGGCTCCCACGGTACACACCCCTACGGGCCCACACTTACAGGTTCCCACAGACCCCTGTGACTTTCCAAATCTGGTCCCTTTTCTTTCTGACACATAGCAATTCATCCTTGAAGCCTTACCTTACCTACAGCCTTCCTGATGCCTCCAGGTGCAAATCAGTGTGCTGTTTTTCACATCCATACAGCATCTACAGTAGAGAGTAATTACCAGTCTCGAAAAAGCAAAGGGTTTCAGAAAAATGGGACCTTCTCACTACTCCTCCATCTGCCACCTTCTCACTACACCTCCATCTGCCACCAGACTGTGAAACACTAAAGGCAGGGATATTTATTTAATTATCTTACATCTATGACATGCTGTAAGAAATGCTTGCTGACCAAGTACAGGAGTGAAGAAACTCTGTCTCCTTTTTCTTTTCATGTCTGTAAATCCTGTTGGAAAACAATCCTTCCTTCTGTTTGGCACTGGCTGCGGCTCCTGTTTCTTTTCTCTCATGGGTTTCTCCTCTTTTGCTGTTTGTGACTCTTTTCCTCACTGCCTCCCTCCCCCCTCCCCCCTCCCCCCTCATGCCAGGCTCTTTTTGGTGCCCTCAGTTATATAACACCTGGTAACTGGTTTTAAATCTGGTCTGGAAACCACCCCCAAAAGTAGGGGTGCACCCAGCTACCCGCAGGTTATCCAGGAGTCTGCTACGAGGGAGTGTTACCTAGTTTGAGAAGACAAAATAAAAACTGCTTGACTCAGTGTTGGATTCTAAAGGAAATAGCTGGGCTGGGTGGCTCAAAGAGTTTGCATTTTGTGGCCACGGCTTTTATAACAAATGCACCATTTTAGCTACCTGAACTTAGCTGACTTCAGTTTGTTATTAGGAAGGCTTTTGGGGCTCACACGGCAACAAAGAGCTCATCTGTGTTTGCTCGGGTGAGAGAGAAGCATCCACTCTGAAGACCCAGTCCAAGTTTATCCATTATAAGGAATAACAGGAAGTCTTCCTCTTACTGAGCATTTGCAAACCCAGGTCCCCAGATGGGAGACAATCCTCCATGTGGTGGCACCATGGCAACCAGACATTCCTATTTGATTGAAGAGTATTGCATGTCACATTCTTGTTTCCCCAGCAGCCACCAGTACTGAGCTACCTCAGCGCCTTCCCAATACAAGTAGTCCTCCCTTATTTGTGGTTTTGCTTTCTGTGGTTTTAGATACCTACGGTTAGCTGCAGTTGGGAAATATTAAATGAAAAGTTCCAGAAATAATCAATTTATTAATATTAAATTGCTCACCGTTTTGAGCGGGGTGATGAAACCTCTTGCTGACCAGCCCGGGATGCGAATCCTCCCTTTGTCTAGTGTATCCATGCTGTACATGCTATTCACCCGTTAGTCACTTAGTACCGTCTCAGGGTTCAGTAGCATCCAGTTTCAGGCATTCACTGGGGGTCTTGGGATGTTTTCCCTTCGGATAAGGGAGGCCTATTGTAATCAGCATCACTGAATAACTTAATAGATATTTAGTTCATCAATAAACTACCAATTTTAAGTGAATTAAAAATATAAACATAGTAAAACATTGAAAAAATTAAATTTTATCAGAAAAACAACTGTTTTATTTTATAATCTTTTACCAAGGAGTTTTGCTCACTTCAAGGCTAGATAAATCTTG
The DNA here is from genome assembly GCF_006542625.1 of Nomascus leucogenys. NCBI lineage: Eukaryota > Metazoa > Chordata > Mammalia > Primates > Hylobatidae > Nomascus > Nomascus leucogenys. The sequence continues at coordinate 62,544,074 of NC_044386.1, read as the reverse complement.
AGTCTTTGGTCTTCCTGCTGTTCTCTGTGAGTCTGATGGGCCGACGTCTCACCGGAGGGTTCAGAGCTCCTTCAGATCACATATTGGTAAGGATATTGCCCTTCAAGGCTGGAAGGCAGGATGAGTCAACCTGGGAAGTTGGGCCAATGGCCTCAGAATACACTGCTTGTGTTTACCCTGGAAAGTGATATCATCTGTTGCAGCATTTGGGTGTGGTGTTGAAAGGTCCAGTCGTGGCAATGACTTCGTTTTCTAAAGAAAATCTTCAGGCACTGGGGAAGGGTCGAAGTCTGAACAACAAAGCCCTTGCCCACGTGGTCGGCCCTCTTAAGAAATTCCGACCACTTATCTTTGATCTTAAGAATCTCCACACTTTGGCTTTGAATGAGAGAGTTAGGTGGCTCACAATACTGATTATATTACTGGGACATGCTATTTACTTAGGTCCCTTAAATCATACTATTATTCTTCGTCGGCATTAGAGTAATGAAACAATATTTTTATCTCATTTCTCATTTTACTAATGTGTATGGGTATTTTCCTCTTCAACAGCAGATTATTTAAGTGGGGGGAAAAGCAGTGTTTATAGCTAGAATCCATTTCTTTGAATAGTGCTCTCAAAATAAGCACAATCAGTGGCTGAAAGTTGATAGTATCGAATATTCTCACCATTTCTGTCAACACTAAATGAACATCAGGAGATATTATTTTGGCCAGCAGTTACTCTGTGTGAATAAACAACATGCAGGCTGTCATTTGGATGCTGCCTCCCTTGTTCAAGTAGCTATACCCTTTCTTTATATCTGTCTCTCTCTCATAAAACAGGACTTGATTAAGTGAAAAAAATTTAATTCTGGAGACTAGGTTTTAATGATTAAAAGTACAGAAATTTGTCAAGCGCTTCTTCCTCATATATAAACCTCATCTAAGAGTTGATTTGTATTCATTATGTCTGTATTATGTAATTATCATATATAATGTTTTTTCTGTCTTTATTGATACATAATAGTTGTACATATGTATGGAGTACATGGGATCTTTTGATACATACACATAATGTATAATTATAAAATTAGGGTAGTTGGGATATCCATCACCTGAAACAGTTATCATTTCTTTGTGTTGGGAACATTATAATGCTTTTTTTGTAGCTATTTTGAAATATACTATAAATTCTTATTAATTATGTTTGTTCTACTGTGAACGCTAGAACTTATTCCTTCTATCTAACTGTATTTTTGTACCCATTAACCAACTTCTCTTCCTCCCCCATTTCAACCCTTCCCAACCTCTGGTAATCACCATTCTACTCCCCACCTCCATTAAGTTTAGCCTTTTTAGCTCCCACATATGAGTGAGAACATGTGATATTTGTCTTTCTGTGTATGGCTTATTTCACTTAACATCATATCCTCCAGTTATATCCATGTTGCTTCGAATGATGGGATTTTAATTTTTTTTATGAATGAATATTCCATTGTGAATATATAGCTCATTCTTTTTGTCCATTCATCTGTTGATGGGCACATATGTTGATTCCATAATTTGGCTATTGTGAATAGTGTTGCAATAAACAAAGAGGTGCAGAATCTCCTTCATATGCTGATTGCCTTTCTTTTGGTTACATCCCCAGCAGTAGGATTGCTGGATCATATGGTAGTTCTATTTTTAGTTTTCTGATGGACTTCCATACTAATCTACATTCCCATGAACAGTGTAGGAGAACTTCCCTTTCCCTGTATCTTCATCAGCAACTGCTATGTTCTGTCTTTTTGGTAATAGCCACTTTAACTGAGGTGAGATGACATCTCATTGTGGTTTTGATTTGCATTTCCTGGATGATTAGTGATGTTGAGAATTTTAAAAGTAAGTTTTTCCAATAGTTTTAAACTTATTTCCAGAAATAATGAAAATAATAACAATGATTATTATCTTTGTGTTTTTAACCAATATTGTGTGATTGATTGCTGTTTAATATTTCTGTTGGAGATTAATGGAGGACTTCCTCTCTCTGTATTAGTCAGGATAAGCTAGGTTATCCTGCAATAACAAATAACCTCTGAATCTAAGTTGTTTAAAACAACAATAGAAACAGTTTTTTCTTTTTTTCCACTCAGGGTGCATGTCCACTGAAAACTGGCTCGTTGGAAGTGAGGAGATAGGGATGCATTCTTGATTATTCTCACTAAGAGAACCAGGATGAGTTGTGGTGATAATTAATTTTAGGTGTCAACTTGACCAGATTAAGTGGTACCCAGATAGCTGGTAAAGCATTACTTCTGGGCATGTCTATAAGGGTGTTTCCAAAAGAGATTGGCATTTGAATCAGGGACTGAGTGAGGAAGATGTGGCCTCACCCAATGTGGACAGGCATTGTCCAATTGGCTGAGGTCCTACTAGAACAAAAAGCCAGAGGAAAGGTGAATTTGTTCATTCCCTTCTGGAGCTGGGACACCCTTATTCTCCTGCCCTTGGATATCAGAACCCCAGGTTCTCTATCCAGCCTTTCGAATCTGGGGCTTGGATTAGTGACCCCCCAGTTTCTCGGGCATTCAGCCTTGTGACCTTCAGTCTTGTGGTGAAAGTTACGCTATTGACATCTCTGGTTTTGAAGCCTTAAGGCTTAGACTGACTCATATTACTGGCTTCCCTGGTTCTTTAGCTTATAGATGGCTTATTGCGGGATTTCTCAGCCTCCGTAATCCTGTGAGCCAGTTCCTATCTCTATCTCTCCATCTCTCTCTGTCTATATCTTATTGTCTCTGTCTTTCTGGAGAACTCTAATCCAATGAGGGAGGCTTATCTTTAGGAAGGGAGTGGCAAGGAGGGAGTATAGCTCAGAGGTAGAGCATTGGACTGCAGACCAAGAGGAAGGGAGTGGCAACACAAATCATGTGCTGGCTATTAATGCTTTGACATAAAAGTGACACAAGTAATATTCATATTTCTCTCTATTTATTATTTTTAAATAGACTTTACTTTTTAGAGCAATTTCAGGTTTACAGAAAAATTATGCAGAGAGTAGAGTTTCCAGGTAGGCACTCCTTCCCCTTCCCCCACATTCCTCCTCTGCCTCCCCCCGCCCCCTCGCCCAGAGTTCTCTCTCATTAACATCTTTTGAGACAGGGTCTCTCTCTGTTGCCCAAGCATGATCTCTGCTCATTGCAGCTTTGTGCAGCCTTGACCTCCCGAGCTCAAGTGATCCTTCCACCTTAGCCTCCCCAGTAGCTGGGACTACAGGCACACAGAGTCACACTCAGCTAAAAGTTTTTTTGTATTTTTTTTTTTAGAGATGGGGTTTTGCCATGTTGCTCAGGCTGGTCTTGAACCCCTGAGCTCAAGTGATCCGTCCACTTCAGCCTCCCAAAGTGCTGGGATTATACGCATGAGCCGCTGTGCTTGGCCCTCTTCCATGTCTTTTTGTGGCTTGCTTTCTTTCCTTTTTTTTTTAATCACTGGATAATATTCCACTGTATGGTTGTACCACAGTATTGCTCTCAATCATATTTTACTGACCAAAGTAAGCCACATGGCAACCCTGACTTCAAGGGAGGGAAGGGTTGTCCAATCACATAATTGGAAGAAGAAAGACTAGAACTATTTTGCGAGCATCACTAATTAACCCTTTTGCTTCCATGTCTTGAATGAAGTAACAATGTTATGCTCACCATCAAATCTTTTTCAGGGGAAGTGAGAGAGTTTCAATTTAACGACAACCTGGACCCCCAATTTTTGCTATGAAGAAAGTAATAAAAGGAGTCAGAACCCTCCTTATATATTACAAAAAATCTCAATATGATCTCAAAGCTTGGTTGCAGGCTGCTCACAGATCCTCTGTGTCCTCCCTGAATACCATGTAAGTGACAGCGTCTTTGGAGTCCTAAAGGGGCCACACCTTTGTCAGAAGCCATATGCACTTGTTAAACTGAACTAAATATGGCCTGAGAAGGATGCCATACTTCTAAATTTGAGTCCATGAGGACAAACTGTAACCTAACTTTATAGTCAGACAGGATTGAAAACCTAACTTAAGAGTATGTGCCTGTAACAATAGCTGAGGCCTGGCCAATCACAGCAGCCATACTTCAACCGCTCATACACTGCTGAGTGTTCAGATTTGTTCAAAAAAGGCAAATGTTGAGCTGTAATCAATCCAGCTGTTTCTGTACCTCAATTCTGATTTCTGCACGTCGCTTCCCTTTTGTTGTCTATAAATTTGTTCTGACCATAAGGCATCCCTGGACTCTCTCTGAATCTGCCGTGATTCTGGAGGCTGCCCAATTTATGAATTTTTTTTTTCTTGCTCAGTTAAACTCTGTTAAATTTAATTTGTCTGAAGTCTCCTTTTAACACAGTATAGCCTCAGAATATTGCTCAATATTGTCCTGGACGTAGACAGAAGTGATAACAAATCAGGTAAAGGCTAGTCCAGAAAACAGACACCCACCAGTTTTCCTAGTAAAGAATACTTAATACAAGGAATTGAAGCACTGAAAGTGAGGAGGAGGACTACTGAGGGGTCACGGAGCTAGCAACTGCAGGAAGCAATCGCTACCCCTAGGGCTGAGAGAACAAAAGGGATGCGTCAGGTGCCTGAGATCTGGAAGCTTGGAGGAGGGCCCTGCAGGGCTGGAAGCTAGACCAGGAGGGAGGGGTGCTGCCTGGTGGAGGCAGGTGCCTTGGAGACTCAGAGCAGGGACCCTCAAAACAGGGACTCAGTATCTGGGGAGGAGGTTCTGGTTGACAGACGCTGTCACTGAAGGAGTGTGCTGAGGTTCTTGCAGTGAGGAAAATAACTGCAAACTGGAGCTAAGCGCTGCTGGGATGATACTGACAGGACCAGCAAAAAAACAGAAGGAACAAATCCCTTCTTCCCCACTCCTTCCAGACTCCCTCTAGTGCCCCACTACTGGCAGCCTAAGAAAAATCCCTCTGGCAAAGCTGAAATGTGATTACAGAGGCCCAGCCCCAGCAACACAAAGCTGAGAATGAAGGGTGAGTGTGGAGCTTACAGGCAACAGCTTAATAAGCAACACAGACACTAAACAAATATTTGGTCCCTGTCTCTTATGCTAATATTTGCTTATTACAGCTAAAAGACTCTGAGGAAGCCCTAGGTCAGAGAAAGAGTAAGATCTGCTATTGACATGTCCTAAAAGCCTTCCTTTTTGGTAACTGTCAGCTAAAAGAATCATCCTGGCAGTATCATCTGGAAGCTCATCCAGCTTATTTTTTGGCCACCACTCAGTAAGAATTTAGTTTGAGTTCCTTGCTCTTGCTTTACGTAGCTTTTAGAGTTCTTTGAGACATTTGTACTTGGGATGGAGAAAAGAACAGCTCCATGACAATCTTGGCTTCCCCGGGGTATTTGAAGGGGCTTACTATCCATTTCCAGTTCTGAATCATCAAATTCCACTAAATAGCCAAGGTACTCACCAACCGTTCTTCCTTCTCCTTCTTTGCAGTCCTTCATGTTCCCATTTCTTGTTTTTATATATTTCTCTCCTTTCTTTTCCCTTTTAAAATCCTTCCCCTTCTTCTTTCCTGCCACTCCACTGCTTTTCCTGATACCCCTCACTCTTCCCAGGGGACAGCACAGTGTGCTTGAAAGAGCGTGACTCCTGCACAAGGAGGGCCTAGGGTTAAATCCTAATTCTGATGTTTACTTGCTTTATGATCTTGGGCAAGTAATTTTTCATTTTCAGTTTTTTAAAATGGAAATAATTGCTAGGATACGTGTACTTTGTAAGAAGTAATTGAGAGAATGTATATGTAGTGCCTGATAGATAATAGGTGCTTGTTAAATATTTACTTCCATCTCCCTTTTTGTTGTTGTTATCAAATGCACCCTTAGGTACACCTATTGAAAATCAGCTTAATACTTCCTTATGTCTGCTGCAGAGCCCTGCGCTGGGCGCCTATCTTAGACCCAGCCTGAATTCTTCTCCTAAAGTACCGAATTGTTTATTTAATCTGGCCATATTTTATTTAACTCACTTTCTCTGTCTTAATTATTTGGAAACTAGTGAGGTTCAAAATTCAGTCTGTGGCAGCCAGAATTACTAAGCTGGTGTATTTTGACTAAAACAGGGGAAAGTTTGCAGCATAAGGGAAAGAAAAGACAGATTAGGTTTGGATTACTCTGACTGGAATCAGTGGGAGATGGAAGGTTCAAGTCCTAAACTGGCATTCCCTCACACTTTATGCCAGGACCAGCCATCAGATACCACTCATCGTCATGTGCAGACTGGCCCTAGAGCTGGAAAATGGCCACCGAGGGCACGAGGGAGGGTGAAAATAATATATTACTCTGTCTCAGTGTTATGACACCTTGCTGGTTACTTACCTTCTAGTCCTTTGGAACCCTTAACTAGAAGTAGTTGCAAAGTCAGCCAGCCAGCAAGCTAAGTACTGAGCCAAGCATCACTGAAGAATTTATAAGTTGTTTTCTCTTTCTTATCCACCAAGTGCTGGTCAGGGTGAGCTTAGCACTGCTTCTTGAAGCAGGGCTCCTCTCCATTGCTTAGGTTAAATTACCTGTCAGTATTTGAGGAAATCAGGGGCACCTCCTAAAAGTGGAGGCGGTGCTCCTGAATCCCCTATCTTTCCTCTGAAGGTGGTACCACTTTCCATGGCTAAGTGGGAAGCCTGAGGTTTTCCTTTTTTACTTAAAAGCTTTGCAGAGGTGGTAGAAAGAAAGTCTAGGCACCCAAGGGGGATTTCCTACTGTAGGGTATTTCTGTGGTTTCAAAGTCCCAAATTTAATAGTGGTGGTTTAGGGAATGCTGATTCTCAAGGGCGAAAAGGCAATTGAAATGTGCAGCCACTTCCTGTTGGTGAGGGAAGGGGCACTGTAGGAGGTAATGAGCTGGTTTGCATAAAAATGCCTTTTAAACATCAGGAGATTTTATTGATTTAAATACAAAGCCTGAGATCCAGTTCCAGCATTGGTTCAGCAACTCAGTAATACCAAAACACTGGTCTTTCCATTGCTTTGTTCCTCCTTCCTCAGGTGTGGCACCTCATGTTTGCAAGATGGCTGCTGCTGCAGTGCCAAGCATCATGTCTTCACTGACCTGCACAGAAACTTAAATTCTGACTTGCTTGATGGCATGGCATGCATGCCCAATGGGAAAAGCCATCTGATTCATGTACAGGTCAATGAAGGGCATGATTACTGGGAGCTTCCCTTTTGGACTTGAAGTATAAGATTTATTTCACACTGATGCCCTTCCTTGAGTAATAATAACACTAATATTCACTGAGCACTTATTATGTTCCAAGCTAAACCTTTTTTTGTTTGTTTGTTTTTGACACAGAGTCTCACTCTGTTGCCCAGGATGGAATGCAGCGGTGCCATCTTGGCTTACTGCAACCTCCACCTCCCGGGTTCAAGTGATTCTCCTGCCTCAGCCTCCTGAGTAGCTGGGACTACAGGTGTGCACCACCATGCTGGGCTAATTTTTGTATTTTTTGTAGAGACAGGGTTTCAACATGTTGACTAGGCTGGTCTTGAGCTACTGGCCTCATGTGTTCTGCCTGCCTTGGCCTCCCGAAGTGCTGGGATTACAGGCGTGAGCCACCCTGCACTGTGGCCAAACCCTTTTATGTGAATATTTTAGTCATCTTCATAACAACTCCACAGAGGATATTACTTATATTATCTTCATTTTACAGATGAGAAAACTAAAGCTTAGAACAGGGTTTTTCAAATTGTGGGTCTGAAACCATTAATAGACCATGAAATCAATTTGCTGGATTATGACTAGCATTTATAGAGATTTACTTAGAATAGAACCAATCAAATGGTGCTCAGAAAATATAAAAATAATTATTTTTTATTAATCTTTTAATTTATATGGGTAATTGTGTGTGTGTGTGCATGTAGAGTATTATGTTAAATATATTTCTTATTGTGGATTGCAAAAAATGTTTGAAAAGACTGTTTCAGAGAGTTTAAGTAACTTGCCCAAGATCATGTGGTAAATTATGAAGCTGTAATTTGAGCCCATGCAGTCTGAGACCAGAACTTGTGCTCTCAATCTCTTTGCCATGCTGCCAACTTACTTAGAGCATGGGGAGCCCAAGAAAGGGCAGGCGTGTGGAGAGGGAAAACAATGGGAGAGGAGCAGCTGGAGAATGGATGCAAGGCCCCAGACTCCTGGAGAATGTTCTGTGTTCCTGTTACTGGGCTCAGGTTGCAAAGGTTTAGCACGTGAATGGCAGTGGCGCTCTCTGGACAGCCCTCAGAACCACAGGTCGCGGTTCCCAGCACAGTTCTGCTGGATGGCCAGGCGTAATTGCTATTCGCTACCCCTTGTATTTGCATGTCTTTCCTGGTTTGAACAAAAAATTATCTTACTTTATTAATGTCACTCCCATACAGAATTTTAGAGCTGTAAGAGAACTTAAATCCTGAGTTGTTCGGATGCTAAATGTGAGACCTGAGAGATCAAGTGACATGCTAAGGTCACGTAGAAGATGACAGGGAGCCAGACTCAGACCTTGGGCATGCAGGCCTGTGCTTTTCATTTCTTTAATCTGTGTCATGACCTGGTCCTTTTAGAAGGTGGTGAATTACAGGCTAGCAGGAAAAGTCTGCGTATGCCTCATCCTGGATGCTTATTTGAAAACTGGAGAAAAAGATGTCTTCTCTAATATCCATGCTGGGTTTCAAGGTGGGCTGAGATCTTCTCGTGGGAGTGCGGGGAAGTGAGAATGGAGAGAAAGGGGGTGTGTGTTGCCTCTTGGCTTGTTTTTCTAAGCACAAAATGAAACTTTTTTCCAAGCAACTTTTTCTGTTTTTTTTTTTTTTTTTTTTTTTTTCCCACAAAAATAATTTGAGACTCTTTCCCAGGGCAAAAATACACTGTGCAGTTTTTGTGCCCACAGCACCTGTAGAAGGGATTGAATTGAAGTTTTGTTCAAGGTCCTGAAGGTTCATGGTCCATTCAGCTGTGAAGCAGAGTTTAATGTTGGCAAACTTTTGTGTTTGTTTTAGTTTCTGAAAGTTGCTAACCATTTTTCCTTTCTTGCGGAGGACAGCAGGCCTGGCAGGAAAGGCAGGGCCATCATTGGGGCAGGGTGGGTGGGGTGGGTAGTGTTTAGGTACAGAATCTTAATGGACCAGTAGGTATGTCTGCCTGATGCCTTTAGCACCAAGGCGCGTTAGCCTGACCTGCTGGCACATGGAGCTAAGGCCGCAGAGGCTGAGGAATGTGGGTGTTTTCGGAGCCCCTTCCTTCAGCAATTTCATCCAGTGTGGATGCTGATGGACAGCTACAATCCCCAGAGCCAAGTGCACATTCCTGCAAAAGATAAACATTCGTCTATTTGCTCAACTCTGCTCTCACTTTGTTACCATCTAAGCCAGATCTATCATGCCCTCAATGCATTTGGCAGGAGGGAAAACAGATGGTCATAGACCTGGCTAAACAGTTCCTATTTCTGCAGCCCTGGCACTAGTAATTCTGGGTCTACCCGCAATTTTGTGTAAGATGCTAGATAAGAGGCCTAAAGCCCATCACCTGCTCTGGTCTATGCACTAGCAATAAGCAGATGTTACCTTGAGTCCGGAGTAACAACCAGCCTCATCTGGCAATTCTGGAGGCAAATTGCTTGTCAGAAACACAGAAACGAATATTTCATAAACATATTATAATAATCATGTGTCAAGGGTAAGTCTCATGTTCGTACCTCATTTCTTTGTCCTTTCCCCTAATTTCCATTTTCTCCAAGGTAATTCAGGACCCTGCTGCCTCTTGCCTAAATTGTGGCAAGAACTTTCTATCTCATCTCCTTGCCTCTAGACTCTCCCCACTCCTCCCTACTCCTTGCAAGTCCACCTCATTCCTGGCTACCATAGGCACAATTTTCTCTCTCGTTAGTGGGAAGAGATCATGTCTAATTCAGCATGAGTACCTCAGCACCCAGCATGGTTACATCAGCACCCTGGTACATAGATGCTCAAATGATAGTTGTTATAAAAATGAATGCATAAATCAAGTGCTATAGTGTTGGGTTGGTACACATGCAATGTCTCTGTAAGTTCATTTTTAACTTCTCTATATAAAGGAGGGATCATGGTTCAGGGGAAAGAGCACTGAACTATGAGTCAGAAGACTTGGCTTTGCGCGATAGCTGTGTCACCATATGCTAGCTGTCATGCTAAGTGCTTTGAATTCACTATCTCATCTCTTACAAATAACCTATGAGATATATATATATATAATATATATATTCATCTGCAGCCAACAGATGAAATCTACACTCCTGGCACAGAGCCATCCCTGCTCTCCATCCTAAAGCATGCTTGCCTGGTGAGTCCATTTGGTCCTTTCCTGAATCCTCAATTGTCAAATCTCCCGCATTAGGAAGGATAGTATGAAGCCCCACTCCTTCACAGAGCACGGGTTGTTCATCTATGAATGTAATTTGAGGAAAGTAAAGGCCCACCTGCCTGAGATGGCTGGAGGGCATTGTATTGTAGCAATGGTAAGACCACATGTTATTAACTAGGGTTCTGATGACATCTTCAAGCTACACTCACTTGAGCCTCCTGTGACTCCCACTCTTTCTCAGTTGTCATCTCTGTCGTTACTTTCTCTGTTTACACTTTAAATGTTGGATGTTCCTAGGGCGTAGTTCTCAGCTTTCTCTCACCCGGAGTAGCTTTGTCCTTTCTCATAACCAGATCTTACTTTCTCTTAAAATCTCTATTTAAATTTCCTGCTAATTTTGAGATATGTCCATATCTCTGCCAAAGCACCCTTAGATGTTTAGAGTTCAATATCTCCCATACTGAAGCATCTAGTGGTATATTATAGGTGTAAGTAAAATATGTGTAGAATAAATTGTGATGCATTAATTGATACATTAATACAGGTTTAGGTGCTGGGCAAACTTTCACCAGTTTTTTTGTTTGTTTGTTTGTTTGTTTGTTTTTTTGGTGAATGGAACCATTGTAGGTCCTGAGAACAAGGGGCAAGTCTAATTTATTGTTTTGTGCCTTTGGACTATAGTGCAGTGCCTGGATCATTGTAGGAGACCAGAAAAAGTATGTTAACATTAATGAACCCAATACAGGAGACTCAGGACTGGCACATTTTGAGAGGAGAAAAAAGGAGTTTTACATCTTGAAGTGTTGCCCAGAGAAGGCCGGCCCATGTGGGATGATGCAATGTGGGACTTGGTTTGTTAGGATCAACATGGGGACATTGGACTCCATGATGAAAATAATAATGTAGAAGGGTCCAGCTCACAGTAAGCAATTGAACTTTGCCTGCCTCGCTTAATTTGTTAAGGCCATCTCAGGCTCTTACGACTTTGCCCTTGGCGCTGAGCCTGCAGAGTAGTTCATACTTTTGTCTACGTCAGATCCTTGGTATTAGCCCAGGGTGATACTTCCATGAAGATTCCACCAGTTTCCAAAATTTACTTTTACCTTTTCACACCATAAATTTCCCTGGAGCATAACTCATTGAAGTGGTCCCAGCTGGGTTTTGTGGCTTCCAGTGACCTCAGTACTCAGGAGAACAAACAAGGGCAGCTGGCCATATGAACACTTAAGAAAGCTTTTAGAAAATATGTTTTCCTTCTCATAACTGGCCCGATGAGCTGGAGCTGGCATGCAGAGAGACGGTGAGACACTGCAACGCTGAAGATGTCCAGTTGTGTCAGCTGCAGTGTATTGCATTTGTATCTCCTGATGCCTGAATCAGAAGGGGTCTTTATCCCTGGGCAAATCCCTTGTATCTGCAGAACCAATTCCCTTGGCAGGCAGAGGGATGCTCTGTGACTAGGGTAGGGAAAGCTAAGTGTTGGGATCTATGAATTGTATTTCTGCTGCCTTGGGACAATAAGCAGAGATGTAGACTGTCCTTTTTGGCTTAAATGTATCCCTCCTTATGCTTAAACGTAAAACCTAAAACCATAAAAACCCTAGAAGAAAACCTAGGCAATACCATTCAGGACATAGGCATAGGCAAAGACTTCATGACTAAAACGCCAAAAACATTTTCAAAAAATGCCAAAATTGACAAATGGGATCTAATTAAACTGAAGAGCTTCTGCACAGCAAAAGAAACTATCATCAGAGTGAATAGGCAACCTACAGAATTGGAGAAAATTTTTGCGACCTATCCATCTGACAAAGGGCTAATATCCAGAATCTACAAGGAACTTAAATTTACAAGAAAAAAACCCATTAAAAAGTGGGTGAATGATATGAACAGACACTTCTCAAAAGAAGACATTTATGCGGCTAAAATCATAAGAAAAACTCATCAATGGTCATTAGAGGAACGCAAAGCAAAATCACAATGAGATACCATATCATGCCAGTAAGAATGATGATCATTAAAAAGTCTGGAAACAACAGATGCTGGTGAGGACGTGGAGAAATAGGAATGCCTTTACACGGTTGGTGGGAGTGTAAATTTATTCAACCATTGTGGAAGAAAGTGTGGTGATTCCTCAAGGATCTACAATCAGAAATATCATTTGATCCAGCAATCCCATTACTGGGTATATACCCAAAGGATTATAAATCATTCTATAAAGACACATGCACACATATGTTTATTGCAGCATTATTTACAATAGCAAAGACTTGGAACCAACCCAAATGCCCATCAATGATAGACTGGATAAAGAAAACATGGCACATAAACACCATGGAATACTATGCAGCCAGAAAAAAAGAATGAATTAATGTCCTTGGCAGGGACATGGCTGAAGCTGGAAACCATCATCCTCTGCAAACTAACACAGAAGCAGAAAACCAAACACCACATGTTCTCACTCATAAGTGGGAGCTGAACATTGAGAACACAGGGACACAGGGAGGGTAACATCACATACCAGGGCCTGTTGGGGGGAGTAGGGGAAGGGGAGGGAGAGTATTAGGACAAATACCTAATGCATTCTGGGCTTAAAACCTAGATGACGGGTTGATAGGTGCAGGAAACCACCATGGCACATGTATACCTATGTAACAAACCTGCACATTCAGCACATGTATCCCAGAACTTAAAGCAAAAAAAAAAAAAGAAATGCAAATGAGTTTTCTATACTGATGTAGGAATATCTTTTGGGTTTTCTATAAGAATCATCATGTCATCTGTGAGTAATGGGAGATTTTTAGTTTTATTTCTTGCTCCCTAATCCCTAAACAAAATTTTTCTTACTGCACAAACCAGGGCCTCTAATAAATAATCTTTAAATTCATGCCCATAAAGCTCAGATGAGCCCCAATGCAATCACACTATATTCCATTTACTCTTCCAGTCGTCTGGAAGACTGTATCATACTTCGTTTCCCCTTAAATCTCCAAGACCTGCTCCTCCATCTGCGCCTTCACCCAATAACCTTTTTAAAGAAAATCTAATTCACTTGCAAAAAAATGGATGAAATCAGAAATTCTACACACTCCCAGTCTCAATTTCCTACCTCTTGCATGTGCACCCATGTATTTTGCTTTCCCAAATGTTACCATAAAGGATACAATCCTAGGATGAGCTCAACTTGATCGTGGTGTACAATTTCTATATTCGGATTTGGTTGGCAAATATTTTGTTTAGAATTTTTTAAGTCTCTGCTCATGGGAGAAATTAGTCTGTGATTTTCCTTTTTCAAACTTCCCTTGTCAAATGTTGGCACTGATGTGTATACTAGCTTCATAAAATGAGGAACAACCCTCTTCCCATTTTCTATTCTCTGGAAAATTCTGTCCAAGATTGAAATTACTTGTTTCTTAAATATTTGGCAGATCTTGCCAGTAAAACCATTTGATATTTTCTTGTCAAAAAAAATAAATAAAAGGTAACTGCTGATTTATTTTTTAATGGGCTATTTTTCTTGAATCAGTTTTGTTGAGGTATACTTTTCTAGAAATTTGACCATTTCGACCAAGTTTTAAAATGTGTTATCTTACAGTTACTCATAATACTCTTATCTTGAATAATGGCAGTGTTTTAGTTATATCCACATATCCACTTCCATATCCTTGACATTAGTTATTAGTGCCTTCTTTCTTTGTTCTTGTTCAATCCCCGTAAAGACTGTCCATTTTGTAAGTATTTTTTTAAAAACCTCTTTTATATTTTCTATTTTGTTACTTTCTACTATTATTTTCTTTTTGTACTTTTCCCTAAGTGGATGCTTACTGCCACATCAAACTTTATCTCTTTCCTCCCCCAATACATGTATTGAAAGTTATAGATTCCTCTTTAGTGCTGCTTTAGCTGTATCCAACACATTTTGAAATTTAGTATTTTATATCATTTAGTTCTGTATTTTATAATTTATATTATGATATCTACTTTGTCCCAATATACATGATGCTTCTTCCCATTTAGGTTTTCACTTTTAATTTTTTTTGTCTTTCTACAATCTTCTCTATAAATTGTACACATCTTTTATTATGTGTAGTTCTAGTTACCTTAGAGTATTTGTCATTATCACAGATGTCATGTTTATGCCATTTTCTAATTAGTCATTGGCAATGAATAGTAAATACTGTTGCTTTTTTGTTTAAATTTATTTTATTATTATTTTTTAGATTATTTGCCATGACCAGATGTGATTCATACCAGGGATCCAAGCATGCTGTTGATTTTTTTATATGTTGATTTGTATTCAGCAAATTTGATGGATTTACTTATGACTTATACTTGTGTCTTAGACCCTTTGAGCAGCTCTAATAAAATACCATGAACTGGGTGGTTTACAAACAACAAACATTTATTCCTCCGAGTTCTGGAGGCTGGGAAGTTCAAGATCAAGACATCTGCAGATTTGGTAACTGACAAAGGCCCACTTCATAGAAGAGGCATTACACTGTGTCAACTCCTAAAAGCCTCACCATCTAACACCATCACCTTGGGGTTAAGATTTCAGCATATGAATTTTGGGGTCACACTAACATTCAGCTCATAACAACCTGTTTATAGTTGGTTCTTCATGGAATATCGTCATCTGAGAATGGGACCAATCTTTTATATTTTTTTCCAAGTGTTCTATACACTTTTTATTTTATGTTATTACAGCTTATCTTCTAGACAATGGTGATAAAAGTGATGAAAATGGACCCTCTATCTTCTTCCCTGAATGTAAGGGAAATTCTTCTAAAGTTTCACTGTGGTGCTTATCTTCCATTCCAACTTCCTTCAAAAGTGTGTGGGTGTTAATGTGTGTATGTATACATGTGTATGTGTTTTTATACTTCGGAGACTACAGAACTCAAAATGACCTTCCCAGGCTGCCTCACATCCTGGATGTGATTTTTGGTTTGGACAATTAGATGTGCCCACATGCAGATTTCCCTAAAGCTGTAGAAAAAGCAGAGAACTCAAAACCACATCCTGGTGCCAGCATAGATAAGAGATCTGATCTGAAGCCTGAGACTATGAAGGGTACATTAGCCTTGAGTACATTTATTAAAGCCATCTGTTCTTATCCTTCTCTAACCACCCTGTGTCTTCCTAAGCTACCAGAACACAGGTATCACCCACAAGCAATTGTAGTCATAGTTTCCTCTTAGAAAAGCAAAGAATAAAGGGGAAAAAAATCCACCATGTCTTTTCTTTCTAATAAGTATTTTGTTGTCTAAATAATATATTTGCATTGCCTAAAAAATGAAATACAGATGAACAAAAAAGGAAATAAAAACTACTCATAACTCTTCATCTCAGAGGCAATACCCCCTCAAACTTTCATTCTTTTTCTGTGTGTATATACCATAAATACATTTCTTAAGTCATCTTATTTTTATCAGTCCTGTGCAATGCAATTTTCAGGGTTTTATTGGTGAATAGTGTGTCTAATAGCAGATGCCACCCAGGTCCAACATGACTGCTCAGTAAAGTGTCTGTAAGGGAAAAAACTGTGTGCATCTAATTCTTTAGGGAGAGACTCCCAGCACTTTGGGCTGCTTAGGTGCTCTCTCAATCATTAATGTCTCAGCTTGTTTACTGTCAAACTAAAACATTTACTAAAAACCGCAAATAGAGATGGAGATACCTGCAGATAAATTCTACATCAAGATTTTTCCATGGCCGAGCTGGGCACGGTAGCTCACACCTGTAATCTCAGCACTTTGGGAGGCCAAGGTGGGCAGATCACTTGAGGGCAGGAGTTCAAGATCAGCCTGGCCAACATGGCAAAACTTTACTAAAAATCCAAAAATTAGCCGGGTGTGTGATGGTGCATGCCTGTAATCCCAGCTACTTGGGAGGCTGAGGTGGGAGGATCATTTGAGCCTAGGAGGCAGAAGTTGCAGTGAGCTATGATCTTGCCACTGCATTCCAGCCTGGGCAACAGAGGGAGTGTTGTCTCAAAACAAAACAAAAAAGTCTGTCTCAAAAGAAAGAAAAGATTTTTTCCAGGGCTGGACTTAGATATGAACCATAGAAAACAGTCCTTGTGTAATAACCAAAAGAAGATACGCTTGCAGTGAAATTATGTCATAAAATGAGATCCTAATTAATGGAATAAGTTAGCACAGAAAAGGAAATATCAACAATATGATGGGTCATTTCTTCCATGGAAATGAAAAGCTTTTTTTTTCCTTATATTAGTTTGCATTTCGCCACCCCAGCTGCACAATGGGAGCCCTTAGAATTGTGTTTTCTTAGACCAACAGTCTCTTTACGAAAGCCTGATGAACTTTGGCTGCTGCTCTGGCCAAGTCTTCAAGGCAAACCATTTTGTTGACTTCTGATACTTGAGAGATGCCAGCAGATCAGGCTGAGTTGGCTCCCAGCGAGAATTCTGTCCAAGAATCTTGGGTCCCCTGTGACTTAAAAAAAAAAAAAAAAAGTTTTCTGAGAAGAATTTTGTTTACATTCTGTTAATTTGTTCATCATTTATGATGATGTTAAGGACATGAAGCTTACAGTAAACTGGATCAACAGTAAATTTTACTGGCACTTCTTAGTAATTATTATAAAAACTCTGTGTCTAACCTAGTCTATTTTTGTTTTCACTCATCTCCTGCCTCCCATAAGGCATATGTTATAGAGATGCTCAGTAAATAATGGGCTCTGCATAGCAACTACTATCTTCCCAAGCCCAAATGCTCTGTTTCCACCTTTCTCTTTCTCATAAAGTGGTGATTTTGCTCCCGGAATAATACGTGAAATTCCAGTTGTCTTCAAAGGCAAAGATATGTGGCCATTCCTTCCTGTGTTCAAAACAGAAGGGAAGGCCAAATCATTTTTCATGAGTGTTAAGCTGAGTCTTAGCTTCTGGTTCACAGTTTGTTTCAGCAAGAAGAGCAGATAATCGTGACTTCTATTCGGAGATGAGAAAAATTTTTCTTGAGTATAACTCTTCTCTATGGCTTTGTCTACAACCCCTTTCTCTTATTTCCACTCCTAACCACTCCCTCCAGACTAATAATTTTAAGTGGGGAGGAAGTGGTTAAGTTTAAAATAGCTCTATGTTCTATAAGAGAAAGCCTACAGAACATAGAGATTTTTTAAATTTAAATTTTAAGTTCTGGGGTACATGTGCAGGATGTGAAGTTTTGTTACCTAGGTAAATGTGTGCTGTGGTGGTTTGCTGCACCTATCAACCCATTAGGTATTAAGCCCAGCATGCGTTAGCTACTTTTTCTAATGCTCTCCCTCTTCCCACCCCACTACACCCCCTGAGAGGCCCCAGTGTGTGTTGTTCCCCTTACTGTGCCCATGCGCAGAACACACAGACATTTTTAATGTTACTCATAACTAAAGTTCATTTCAAGGAAACTAGAAATGTCTAGAAGAAAGGAGGTTGTTGTATAAAGTGTTTACCAAAAATAACTGGTTAAGAGCCAGATCAAACATGAGAAGGCAGAAAATGATAGCAATAGACACCAACCTACATCCAGAAAGCACACTCATGTCAATGGCCAGAGAAGAGAAATCTGCATCCATAGGATGTGTTAGTCATGGTAGGCTCACTGATGTATTGCACAACCCAAAATTTAAAGCAACAGAAGGTTACTTCTCACTCATGAAACTCTTGGGTATTTGATAGAGGCAATCCAGCAGCAATTCGGAAACCCAGGGACCTCTTCTACATCCGTAGAATCTTCTCTATTCGCTTGATGCCTGGGGAGAGAAGAGGGAGTTGCCTGTGGGAGGGTTTTATCAGTGGGGTCTGTTAATGGTACACATTGCTTCTGCTTAACCTTGCATTAGTTAAATATTTCATCACATGGCCACTTATAACTGCAAGGGAGGCTAGGGAATTTAGTTTACTTGCATGTCTAGGAGGAAAAGGAATTGGGTTTTGATGACACACGGCAGGCAGTCTTTACTGAGGATAAAGACACTTTTTGAGATAAATGTAGAAATGAAAGAATTCCAGTAAGCTCACTGTTCAAGCTGCTGTATCATTACTTCCTATCTCCATTTCGCTTTTAGCCCTTGCATCTGAGTCTACACCTCAACCCAGGCCTCTAGCTAGGAGTGAATTTAATCTATCCCGGGGAGCTACATGTTCTTCATAGAGGGGGATTTTCCTTTACTGAGTCTTGATACGTCTTCTGGTAGATGTCACTGAGACACTTCACTGTCATACTTTGCTACTGGGGATAGAGAAGCAGCACAAGACTTGATTCCTGCTCTTAGTGAACTTGCGCAATTTCTTAGGCAAGTTAAGACCAATATGTATGAAGCAAGTAAAGAATAACCCGTCACTGTAGATGACCAAGGTTGGGGGACTTGATGGTCTGGATGGTGTGGGCCATTCATATCATGACACTGACAATGTGTCTCAACACTCTCCTGAAAGGATGTGGTGTTAGTCCTTTAAAGATATTCATATACTTTTCTTTGAAATATGCCCAGCCCCAGTCAAGCTCTTCACTGTGTGTCAGTGAAATAACTGAGTGGGTCTTTTTTTTTTTTTTTTTTTTTTTTTTCCTAAGACAGAGTCTTGCTCTTTCAGGCTGGAGTACAGTGGTACAGTCTTGGCTCACTGCAACCTCTGCCTCCTAGGTTTGAGCGATTCTCCTGCCTCAGCCTCCTGAGTAGCTGGACTACAGGCATGCGCCACCATGCCCAACTAATTTTTGTATTTTTAGTAGAGACGGGGTTTCACCATGTTGACCAGGCTGGTCTTGAACTCCTGACCTCAAGTGATCTGCCTGCCTCGGCCTCTGAAAGTGCTGGGATTACAGGCATGAGCCACCACTCCTGGCTGAGTGGGCCATCTTAACCATTTTTTTTCATTCTACTAAATAAAATAAATAGGTTAAACAATCTTGACTGTCTAGATTGTCATTCTTACGGCTAAGGAGACCCATCATTTCCTCCTCATAAAGAATATAAATTATCTGCCTGCCTCGGCCCCTGAAAGTGCTGGGATTACAGGCGTGAGCCACCACTCCTGGCTGAGTGGGCCATCTTAACCACTTTTTTCTTTCTACTAAATAACATAAATAGGTTAAACAATCTTGACTGTCTAGATTGTCCTTCTTATGGCTAAGGAGACCCGTCATTTCCTCCTCATAAAGAATATAAATTAGGCAAAAGTGATATCAGACTGGTGAAAACTGGGAGAGTTGGTTCAGGCCAATCCATTTATTTATTTTTTATGATGATAACTAACTTTTATTGAGTATCCATTATAAATTGAGTGCTATATATTTTTTAGACCAATAAATTCAGTGTGTGTGTTTATGTGGTCTACACACACTTTAATACATATGCTTTTTTTTTGTCAGATAAAAGAGGAGAGAGCCCTATTCTATTTTGATATCCAAATTTCTAAGAAACCTTTGCTCTTACAAGAATTCTAAGATAAGTTTTAGGTGAAGAAGGAATCTAAAAATTGAAAAATATAAATGGAATGAGAAAATCTAAAAGGCCACTGTTGCCATCTCCCTTCCACCCCCTACTTGAGAAATCCTTCCCTGACTGAGGGTTGGGAAGGTGAGGCAAAGGCTGACTCTCCCAAGTAGATGAGGACTGCCTCCACTGCTGTGGTCCCTGCACTGCTGAATATTTCCCAGGACACAGGATTCCTCAGGTTTGCCATCGCAAGCAGGTGACTAAAGAGAATTCTTTGGCTTTGCACAGGCCTGGCTAAAGTTCTGTTGTTGGAAACTCTCTGAGGAGCTCACGCAGAAAACTTTTTTTATTATGATTTATGAGATCCCAAATGCCACCATTAGCACTTGGTGATTAAATTGGGACATTTGTTTGGACTGCCCTGACAGGGTTATATACTACCCTGAGGGCCTCAGGTGAACATTGCACGCCATTGCCATCATTGCTTGGACGTCACCAGCAGGAAATATCAGAAGCCTCCCAAGACAGTCTGTCCTTCTGGGCTTTCCAGAGAGGCCCTGGCAGACAAGAGAGGTCGGCTTTGTCTGGATTGGTACCTGGCCTGGAAGTCTTCACCCCCCTAAAACCCAGAGCTCCACCATGCTGGATGGGGGCCAGGCGAGTGTCTTGTGGTAGCACTATTAAGAATAGAGTGTCACCACCTGTCAGATGCCCTGTGTCAAAGGTGACTGCAACTGCTGCCTCCTCATTGATCAGATTAACCAGGCACTCACTGGTGTTGAGTTGCAAATGTCTGGATTTTGCTTCCCCTGGCAGCAGCTCCAGGGATAGGAGAGAAAACAGCTTATAAATTCTTTAATGATTTTTGGAGCCAAAGGCAGCTTACAGACTGGATTTTCAAGTAATGTTATTTAAAAGGTTCCAAGGGACATGAAGGTAAATAGCTTGAAAAATTGGGGGAAAGTTATTTCTTTCCTCCTCTGAGAACATTACATAGATTGAATTAACCCCTAGTTAATTCCTCTTGTGATTATGAGACACAGAAGAGAGCATTGTGCTGGGGTGTCTGGATCTCACTTGCACAGCCCCAACCCTTTAGTCTCACTGAATGTTTCTCTTTTGAAGAAACATTTGGAAATCAGAATTTTAAAAGTTCTTTTTTCCCCAGATCAATATATGTCCTTGCAGATATATAAATATCAGCTATTAAATATCTTTGGGGGATGTGTAAGGAAGTTTTATGACAAATGCACAATGAGTAATCTACCCTGAAGATGTTCAAAAGAAGCTGGGTATTAACTCAAAAGGGTTGTTTCAGGAAAGGTGCAGGCACTAGGTGGAAGGGAGGATGAGAGGATTTACAGTCCTTGCTGGACCTAAAATTCTATTATTTTCTTTAGCCTATGTCAGTTTGAATATTTGAAAACTAATGCATTACCTTTTTAATGGATGTGGAAATAGACGCTAGGTAAAGCATTAACTTTGTTTCCTCTATTCCCCAGCAGAAGCCTGTTATTAAGATTGGGGCACTTTTCTATTGCTATAGTTCTCCTAATCTATATCTCATGGGATAGTTCTTATTTCAAACCTGCAGACTCTCTGTACTGTAGGTCCACCTCTGTTTGACACATGACCTGTTCTGATTTGAGATTTGGAGAATATTGACAATTTATTGATAGGGCAGGGAGATGTCAGTGATGAAAAGAGCAAGGCTTTATATGTAGAGGCCATGTAGGAAAGCCTAGATTTTCTAACATCTTGAATAATTTTCAGTTTCTTTAGCCTTCAAATATTTCAGTCCAAAGAACCCCTCTTCCCTCAGTGCCTTCTTTATATTTAAAAAAACACACACACACACACACCAAAACGTATATGTACTGATCATGGGTTTAACCAGTAGTTACCGTTACTTGCAAGTAATGCTCCCAAGCTTCATATACACATGGTGTAATCTCAGGTTGATTTCCATGGCTGCTGTGGGACCAGTCATAGTGCTTGGTTCTCATAGCTACAGGGATGGAACTGGAATGAGCAGTGGGTCAAGGCCCTCTGCCTCGACTTCCTATTGTGGTCCTGCTGTCCTGGGTGCTTTTTATGCTGCTGACCTCACCCTATTCCTAAGGAAATCATTTATTTCCCCACTTCCTTCTCTCTTTTTTTTTTTCCATCTAAAAGCTGAGTTTCTAAATCTAACCTTTGAAATGATACTTAATGGTGAAACCCTTAAAAAAGAAAGACTTGTCTTTCCCCTTGGCTCCTCAGTAAACATCTCTCCTTTGTAAGCAATTCGATGTAGAAAGTAAAATGCTGAGTTCATGGATGAAAAGGCTGAGCC
This sequence comes from Nomascus leucogenys, assembly GCF_006542625.1. Taxonomy (NCBI): domain Eukaryota; kingdom Metazoa; phylum Chordata; class Mammalia; order Primates; family Hylobatidae; genus Nomascus; species Nomascus leucogenys. The sequence goes on along the minus strand of NC_044386.1, from coordinate 62,521,958 downwards.
AGATATCATAAAGGAAAATCCATTTTTGAAACAAACATTTAGTTCACATTTATTAGAGTATAATTTCAATGAGGTTAGGGATCTTCGTGTATTTTGCTCACTGACGTATCCTAAGTGCCTTAAACAGTCAGTGCCCAATCAGTATATGTTGTGTGACTCTGCTGTAAACCAGGCTGTGTCTTTAGAAAACATGGTGTCTTATATAGGAGGCACCAGGGGTGTATGTATAGTGTGTGTGTGCATATGTGGTCGGGGGACCTTGTTAAAAGGATTTTATAGAGATAAGTTTACAATGCACTTGTAACGTAGTGGGGGCATTATTGTCTGCCTTGTGAGGGCTGTGGCGGCTTCAGAGAGTAGGTGATATTGGCACTGTGTTAAAGGGCAGGTACCTTTGCAGGGAGTTGGGACATCCCAGGCAGAGGGGACAACATGAATAGAAACAGGGAAGCATGTGACTGCACATGGTGTTTGGATATGGGCTAACTACAATTTGGGCTTCCCTAGTTTTCCTTTATACAATTTGTCCACAACTTCCTGCCTTTGTCATTCATTCATTTATTCATTCATTCTTTCATCCATACTAAAGTTAACAGGCATTCCTTTTTTTTTTTTCAGTTGGAGTCTCGCTCTGTTGCCCAGGCTGGAGTGCAGTGGTGCAATCTCGGCTCACTGCAACCTACTTCCTGGGTTCAAGCGATTCTCCTGCCTCAGCCTCCCAAGCAGCTGGGATTACAGCTGCCCACCACCACACCCGACTAATTTTTGTAATTTTAGATGGAATTTCACAATGTTGGCAAGGCTGGTCTTGAACTCCTTGACCTCAAGTGATCCACCCACCTCGGCCTCGCAGAGTACTGGGATTACAGGCATAAGCCACGATGCCCAATTTCAACAAGCATTTCCTGAGTATCAACCAGGTGTTAGAAATAATTCTAATTCCTAAAACTATTTTAAAATTCATATGGATTCAAAACAGAGCCCCAATAGCCAAGACAATCCTAAGCAAAAAGAACAAAGCTGGAGGCATCATGCTACCTGACTTCAAACTATATTACAAGGCTACAGGAATCCAAACAACATGGTATTGGTACAAAAACAGACACATAAACCAATGGAACAGAATAGAGGACTCAGAAATAAGACCACACATCTACAACCATCTGATCTTTGAAAAACCTGACAAAAACAAGTAATGGGGAAAGGATTCTCTATTTAGTAAATGGTGCTGGGAGAACTGGCTAGCCATATGCAGAAAATTGAAAATTGATCCCTTCCTTACACCATATACAAAAATTATACAAAAATTAACTCGAGATGGATTAAAGACTTAAATGTTAAACCCCAAACTCTAAAAACCCTAGAAGAAAGTCTAGGTAATACTATTCAAGACAAAGCCAGGGGCAAAGACTTCATGACAAAAATGTCAAAAGCAATTGCAACAAAGCAAAAATTGACAAATGGGATCTAATTAAACCAGAGCTTCTGCACAGCAAAAGAAACTACCAGAGCAAACGAAGAACCTACAGAACGAGAGAAAATTTTTGCAATCTATTCATCTGACAAAGGTCTAATATCCAGAATCTGCAAGGAACTTAAATTTACAAGGAAAAAAAGCAAACAACCCCATTAAAAAGTGGGCAAAGGACATGAACAGACACTTCTCAAAAGAAGACATTTAGGTGGCCAACAAACATATGAAAAAAAGCTCAACATCACTGATCATTAAAGAAATGCAAATAAAAACCACAATAAGATAACATCTCATGCCAGTCAGAATGGTGATTACTAAAAAGTCCGAGAAACAACAGATGCTGGCGAGGCTGCGGAGAAATAGGAACGCTTTTACACTGTTGGTGGGAATGTGAATTAGTTCAACCATTGTGGAAGACAGTGTGGTGATTCCTCAAAGACGTAGAACCAGAAATACCATTTGACCCAGCAATCCCAATACTGGGTAGGTACCCAAAGGAATAGAAATCATTCTATTATAAAGATACGTGTATGCCATGCACATGTTCATTGCAGCACTATTCACAATAGCAAACACGGATTCAACCCAAATTCCCATCAATGACAGACTGTGTAAAGAAAATGTGGTACATTCTCACTGTGAAATACTATGCAGCCATAAAAAGGAAAAAGATCACGTCCTCTGCAGGGACATGGATGGAGCTGGACATGTTGGTTTGCTGAGGATAATGGCTTCAGAACATTAATGCAGGACAGAAAACCAAACACCACATGTTCTCGCTTATAAGTGGAAGCTGAATGCTGTGAACACATAGACACAGGGAGAGGAACAACACACACTGGGCCTGTTGGGGGTGAGGGGTAGGGGGAGGGAGAGCATCAGCAAAAATAGCTAATGCATGCTGGGCTTAATACCTAGGTGATGGGTTGATAGGTACAGCAAACCACCACAGCACACGTTTACCCATGTAACAAATCTGCACATCCTGCACATGTTACTTGGAATTTAAAATAATAAGAAATAATGTAATTCCTGAGAACATAGCAATGAGTGAGTGAAACAAAGTCCCAGCTTCCATTGGGCTTACATCCTATTGAGGAGAGACAAACAACAAGTGAGGAATTATAAAAGGAATAAAAAATAGACAGGATAAGGGGATATAGTCTAATTGGGGAGTGATTTTAATCAGGGTAGTCAGGAAAGGCTATATGTGATGAAGACATTTCCATAGAAACATGAATACAGTGAGAAAGTGAACTTTGTAGTTTTCTTTTAAATCATTATAGATGCATTCCTGTTAGGCTTGGAGAAGTATGAAATGAAAGAGGGATCTCCTAGTTGACTGATGTGGTCATTTCTAGGAAAGAGACACCCTGGGACTATAGACCCAAACTGCAAACTGAACTGACTCACTGAACTCTGTTAATGGGATTGCTCTATCTACGGGCCAGTGGCTCAGTGCTGGGACCTGGACTGGGCTGAAGACGAGGTACCCAAACAACTCTGGACAGGTGGAAGGAACCTGCTTCTTTGGTTCTCAAAGGAAAATAAAACCCTCATTTTGTAGGAGAGGCTGCTGCTGAAGTTGCTGGAGAATATCAACTGCTGAATGACATCCAAAGTAGATTTTAAATGTTCTTTGGGGACAGAGTTACAAGAGCTTTCTATGAACATACTTTGGGTGGGGTGATCAGGTATGTCAGTTTGCCTCAGCCTGATCTGTAATAATAAAAAAGACTTTGATGGTTGTACTGCAGGTATTTATAGATTTTTAAAAATGTTTCTTCTTGTTGCGGATGAAGTATGCTGTAAAGGGAGCCCCATCAAACAGAGTCGGTGCTTCAGCTGGTGTAGAAGCCTGTTGCATATTAAATGTTTTATAGCTGAACTTTATTACACTCAAACTTCACAGAGACATTTAAGAACCTTATTGCATTCTGATGTGAAATAAGCCCAGAAAGGTATTTCTGACTTTATGGGAATGGAACTTTTCATTGTATGGAACATTCAAAAAGCTGCTGAATGCCAGAGTTCAAAGTGATTTTGCAAATGTCAATTCCTTTAATAATCTTTGAGACCTTAAGAAATTGCTGATGACTTCTACGTCTTGCATCTAACTTCTTTTTCTTTTGCTTCAGTTTTGGAAAACACGTACAGTTGCCTCAGTAAGAGGAATGTGTGGAGTTTGTGGTTTATGCTGTATTCATGCCATGTTAAGAAGAGAGACCCTGTTTATTGCTAGAGGAGACATATAAGGAAAATAAAAGGGGGGAAATATCATTTAATAGATAAACAGCTATGCCCAGCTTGACATTTTTCTAACCCCTTCAAGGACACACATTCCTGAAGGTCTGTGAGTCAGTACTTAGAATACATTTGGAAGATTAACCATTAACTTGCCTTAAGGAATTTTCTGCTATGCTGACCCATGGAAACTTAGGCCTTTCCAATTCTCATTCATTTATAATTAATTTATTCCACACTTACTGAATTCTTTGTATCAGACACTGTTCTAGGTTCAGATGATAATCAGAGGAAAGCCACAATTCTCAAAGAGTTTATGGTCCAGTCCTGATGATTAAGCAAAGAAATAGGCAAAAGAGTTTTCTGATTACAGATGAGAAAGATCCAACTTAGTCACAGTGTGGGAGTTGGGAGGATTCAGGCAGAACATCAGGAAAGAATTCTGGGAGGAAGCAGCCCCTGAATTGGGTCTTCAGGAATGAGTAAGAGTTAGGCAGAAGACGTTAACATTGTTATATGTGCACAGTGCTAAGATAGGCAGTGGGAAAGATATATACATGTTCTGAGACCAGGGAGGAGCATGCTTATTAAATAATTGTTTAGAAAAAGTGGGACTCAAAATGAAGACCTGCTTCCCGTTGGGATCAGTTGTGCAAAGCTCAGGTCTTAAGTATATAATAATCCCATTATCTCACTCTGTTTATTTCTATTGTAATAGTCTTAATATTTGCATTGTACCAATGATTTATACATTGTTTTCATGTGTATTAAACTATTTAATCTTCATAGAAACCTGGTGAGATTGGTATTATAATTACTTTATAGATGAAGAAGTGAATCAAAGAGACATCAAGTGACTGCCCAAGGTCACATAGCCTAAATGTAGCTTTATCGGGCCTCTTAATATTGATTGACTTGATATATATTCATTCAACACTGTATGTATATATCTGTGTATTTACTCAATGCACATTTATGGGGCACATACTGTATGCCAGGCAGGCACTGTTCCACGTTCTGGAGATACCACAGTGAACAAAGACGATAATTTAAGATTATGATTAATGCTGTAAAAATAGACACAGTCTTAGTGTGACTGGAGGCAGGAATCACATTTTAGATAATTGCTTTTATTTTCTCGGCTCTCCAATGTTTATCGAGGGTTTATTCCTTTCTGGGTTATTATCTAATGTATGGTATTCAGTGGAAATCTACCAAGTGCTCCCACGAATAAATCACCATCTGAGATTCTTCTGCTATTTTCATCAACGTATAAGAAACAATAAGAGCTCCCATTTATTGAGAGACCTGCAGGTGCCAGCCTCTTTGATGGATATTTTTTTATTAGTCTCATTTATGGGATGCTGGTAGAGTCTATCAAAGCCCCAGGATTGTTTCTCAGCTGATCTTTTATTACTTGGAATGTGCATTGATCACCTTCTTCCTCCCAGAGGCAGGGGACACATCCCAGGATAACTCTCTGTTCCAGCTTCTTAGATGTCCTGCTAATAGCCATCCCTCCTGACAGCAACCAGCAAAGGTGGCTGCCCTACAAAAACATCCTTTCAAAGTATTTTTCTCTGTAGAGCTTGTTTTTTTTTTTTCCAAACCTTAAATGTTGGCGAGAATGCCTCACTATTTATTATTAAAAACTTGTCTGGGGATGATGATAGTGTGTTCGTATGTTCAACAACCAAAGCTAACCACAAGTAGGTAGTCATACAGGACACTCTCCAAGCATGTCATAAGGCCTCACTGATCCCAAAATATTATCAGCACCATCAGCCTGTAATCACACTCTGCCTTCCTCTCTGCCATGCCTGACTCTTTAATATTAGAGTAAAAGTCCAAACACAGAGCTTTAGGCAGGGCTTCTAGAGGAGTATGATGGCCCCAAGAGGGAAGGAGCCCTCCCTGCTCCATCACAGCAGTCTGGACGTCTTCATCAGTTAGTGGATTATTACTTGGAAATCTAAAAGAACTGGGCTTAGATGGATTAAAGATGGGCAGATAAACCATTCCAGGATGGAGTCAACAGTTGCAGTCCTGGAGGAGGTGCCAGTGTAAGGGCACTGGGCCAGGAGGGGAACCTGGATGGTAACAATTCCCTCCTGCTCATCCTCTTTGTTCCTTTTTTATGTAGGGTTAGCCTTTGAGACGCCGACAGCATCATGGCTTTGAAGAACCTGACGTTGCCCCCCATACATAGAGCCTCTTCCATTTACTCCCTCTTGGGCTTTGGGCAAGCCACTTAAGCTTTCTGAGCCTGTTTTTCCATCTTTAAAATGGAATTAAAATATTTACTTTTTATTTGAGATTGAAAGCCTCTCAATCTTTTTTGAAACTGAAATAATAGGTGATGTCTTAGCCTCTTTAAAGAGATGTGTGTAAGTAAGTCTGCTTCATCACTGGCAATTGCTGCACAGAAGCTCAAGAATGTGTGGTATTATGGAAATGCTTTAGAAGCAATCCTTCTTGTTCTCAAGGATTCACAAATAAGACTCAACAGAGTACCTCTGCTTGGTTTGCAATGACAGCCTGACTTTAAGTGATCCACTGACTTGAAGTATTTATACTTCTCCAAACAAGGGATGCGATTTGGTTTTTGCCTATTTGATATGAAACATTCTGGGATGGCAGCATTTGAGCCAGTTGTGAGTTGGGGGCCTTTCTAATACATTTATAGCATATATAGGCCTAGATAGGATTACTTTGGTTTATGCCATGATTCCTGTTTCAATCAGCAATAGCCGGAATGGTTCCATCCAAAGTCTAAATTTGAGCCACTTTTTCTTGGGACTGTTACCATGATAGGTATTGAGAGGCTAAAAGATGTGTTAGTGGATACAGTAGGGGCATCATAGAGCATAACTACATATATATGTAGACAAGCTCTACAAAACTGAAGCTTAATTAACGGCCTAAAGACTAAACTGTGGGGTATTAAGGAATATCAGCCACTCTAGAGCAATGTGGTAGGCAGCCAGAATCTCAAAAGGCCCCAGTGTGGCCACATCAGTTCAGGATACTCACATGTGCCTAGAGAAGAGAACACTGCTTTGAAGCATCCAGTCAGTTACATGCGGACGACACCATGGGCAAGGTCTTTTTGACTTTGAAGGATCATTGTCATTTATATACAATGCATGCATATGATTACACATACTAATGAGAAGAGAGGGACAGCAGCTGAGTGTCCCAAGTATTTATCATGGTTAAATTGTTTATTTGATATCACTTAAAATAACTGGCTTCTAGACATAAATAGCTCAGATGAAGATATAAGACCTGATAGCTGTTTTGGCTCTTTCCCGAAGTGATAAAGTTCATAGTGAAATGGCTCCAGTTGACTTTTTAGAGAAATACATAGCTGCATTTGTGCAAAACAGGAAGTTAACTGCAGAGCCTCTCAATTTATTTCTGTCACATCTTTAGAAAAAAGAACCTCACAAGTTGTAAAACTGTGGGAAACAAATATCCTTTTTTGAGTGATGTGGGATGGGATAAGATCTGGATCCTATGTCCCAGTAGTAAGGAAGCCAAGTTTTAGGACAACTTTTTGTTGTGAATATTGTGTTTGGGTTCTTTTTCTCATGGCTATGGCTGTGTCCTTTGAAGAGAAAACCCATGAGGACTGGCCAATGATTCAAAGAATCATATGTGTTGCCAGCTTCTTTTGTAGCAGCCTTCCAGCCCTTGCTATTTTCCAAGTGGCTAATCCCACTGATCTTAATGACCTCTCCCTTCCCCCAAATCAGTTTAACTTGAAAGAGCTCTTCAATAATGCTTAACAATCAGAGATTTGGTGAAAAATCTGCGATTGTCAGAAATTGACTTAATCATGGAAAATTCTTATTGACAATCTTCTGGGGATACATGACCCAAGAGGCAGTGCAGTTTTCTATCACCTCTGATATGAAGCAGCAAGAAGAGATTTGCTATTCCTGGCTGCTAGGTTCATCAGCTATTCCAAGGATTTTCTGCTTATCCTTCTCTTGAAATGATATGAATACTGTCCTTGGCTCATGAATCCATCCCATTGCTATGTAGTATAGCTTTCTTGGTGACTTAGAAAAATAAGTCAGAAGAACACTTCTAGAATAAATCATCTTGGTTTTGTCTTTCACTGAAGACACTCAACACTGGTCTTTTCTAACAGGCTAATAGTATGGTGGTAAAAAAAACTTGGTACCTGTATTAGTCCATTCTCATGCTGCTATGAAGAAATATCTGAGACTGGGTAATTTATAAAGAAAAGAGGTGTAATTGATTCAGTTCTGCATGGCTGGGGAGGCCTCAGGAAACTTAAAATCATGGAAGAAGGCACCTTTTTGCAGCACAGCAGGAGAGAAAATGAGTGCCAAGAGAAGGAAGACCCTTATAAAACTAACAGATCTTGTGAGAACTCACTGTCTCGAGAACATCATGGGGGAAACTGGCCCCATGATTCAGTTGTCTCCACATGGTCCCACCCTTGATATGTGGGGATTATTACAATTCAAGGTGAGATTTGGGTGGGGACACAGAGCCAAACTGTATCAGTATCTGAAATTAGATAGCTCTGCATTTGAATTCAAGATCCCTACATATTAACTGTGTGAATGTGGGCAAGTTTCTTCAACATCCTAAGCCTCATTTTTTGACATTTGAAAAATAGTACCTCCTTCATAGGGTTGTTGTAGCATTTACAAGCATTTAATTAATGGGAATTAATTATCACATGAGAATATATTTAAAAGAGAGCACTCCAAGCAATCATGCTTTGAAAATTAAGAAGGATGAGTTATTATATTTAAGGTGTAATCCTGGGTCCTCTGAATCAAAAGATTGAAACATGATCTTGGATTGGGAGTAAAAATAAAGAAGTGATTGAATTTTTTTCCTTTGGACAAAAACGAATATTTTGCAGTTGAAAAAATATTTCATTAACTAGATTGAAACTTCTCACAGTCGATGTGAGCCAGCTCAGCTGAATATCTGTTATTTGGGGCTGGACAGTGAGGGATGCCATACAAAGCTCTTCTGTGTCCAGGCTGAGTAACAGCCATATGATACTCCCAGACATACCTTTTCAAGCCACATGACACATTGCCATGCCAAGCACAGAGAGTCTGTATATTTCTCTTTCCTGTTATTACACATTCCATGCTGATTTCAATGTAGAATGAGCATTTGAATAACCTGTGTGTTGAAAATTGAACCCAGTGAGACAAACTCTTAGGGACTCGCTTTTAATAACAGAATGAGATGAGAGAGAAGGCAGGCCTATCCATTTTCCTCTGCTCTAACTAGCAGTCCCAGAAACAAATACTGAGTGCCCATTGTCAATGAAAATGTGCCTTGTAAAGAAGGCTCAGCTATCCCAAGAACAAGTAACTGTGTCTATAGGTAATAAGCAAATGGACTCTTGAATATATATTTGGAGTACAAATTTGGAACATGCATGAAGAGCTGAGAAGACAATTTGGTTGTGTTGAGGTTAGTAGTGTGAAAGAATCTACTGCTTTACAGCTTTTGATTCTGTAATGCAAGCTTTGCAAGTGAAGCAGAATGTTATTTGGACTTTTTTTTTTTTTTTTTTAGACGGAGTCTTGCCCTGTTGCCTAGGCTGGAGTGCAATGGAGCAATCTCGGCTCACTGCAGCCTCCACCTCCCAGGTTCAAATGATTCTCCTGCCTCAGCCTCCCGAGTAGCTGGGATTACAGGTGCCTGCCAGCAAGCTCAGCTAATTTTTTTTTTTTTTTTTGTATTTTTAGTAGAGACAGGGTTTCACCATGTTGGCCAGGCTGGTCTCAAACTCCTGACCTCATGATCTGCCCACTTTGGCCTCCCAAAGTGTTGGGATTACAGGCATGAGCCACCACACCTGGCCTATATGGACCTTTAAGAGTGGGATCATCATGATTTGGTGGTACAAGGAGGCAAATGATATCCTTTGGAGGTGCTGGCAGAATAAAATACCTTACAAGGCAGCACCTTGAAGCTGGCAGAGAAGTGAAAAGAATCCATGCAGGTGAAGACACAGGCAGTCCTGGGAGTGAAAGATGGAGGTGGCATGGAGGGGTAGAAGTGGGTGGAGGATGGAGAGGCAGGGCTTCATCACATGAATAAAGAGCCACAGAGGTGACAGCAGGAAACAACGATGTGCATATGAAGTGTGCAGCATGTGGAATCTGAGGGAGAAAGGACAGAGCGTGAGGGGGGTTTCAATGAAGGTGAGGAAGGATCTCTACAGTACTTCCCTGGTATCAAATTTCTTGTTTCATTGTATATATTGAAGGTGTCCGACATCATGTTGTGATATACACAGTGAAATATTTACTACAGTCAAGCAAATTATCCTATCCATCATCTTCCATTGTTACTTTTTGAGGTGGGATCACCTAAAAGCTACTTTCTTAGCTGATTTCCGATATACTACACAATACAGTCAGCCTTCTGTATTTGCAGGTTTCACATCTCTGGATTTAAGCAACTGCAGCTTGAAAATACTTGGAAAAAAAACAATAAAAATAGCACAATAAATATAATACAAATAAACCAATACAGGATGACAACTATTTACATAGCATTTATATTGTATTAGGTATTATAAGTAATCTAGAAATGATTTAATGTGTGCAGAAAGATATGCCTAGGTTATATACAAATACTATTTTAAACCAGAGACTTCAGTATCCATTGATTTTGGTATTCGAGGCAAGGGCAAAGGTGGGGGGTTGCCTGGAACAATTGGCTGCAGATGCAGAGGGTTGACTGTATATAAGTTGGCTTGGAAATTCACGACTTTGTAGGTCATACACATGCTGATATTGTCTTTTCCTTGCCTTTTTTATTCTAACAACATCCTCGCCCCCTCCTCAGTTGTATAATTCATCCGGTATATGAACTACAGTCCTCATGCTGTACATGAGCTCTCTAGACTTAATCTCCCTCTCTGTTCTAGTTCTGTTTCTATGCTTTTTTTTCCCCAAGACATGGGGTCTCACTCTGTTCCCCAGGCTGAAGTGCAGTGGCACGATCATCATAGCTCCCTGCAGCCTTGAATGCCTAAGCTCCCAAGCAGTGGGGACTACAGGTATATGCGCCACCCTGCCCCACTGATTTTTTTTTTTTCTTTTCATTTTTTTAAAGATACAGGGTTTTCTATGCTGCCCAGGCTGGTCTCCAATGCCTGACCTCAAGTGATCCTCCTGCCTCATTCTCCTGAGTAGCTGGAATCACACGTGCGAGCCACTGCTATTGGCTTTTTCTACGTATTTGATGTTTGTTTTAGATTCCACAGTGAAATCATACACTATTTCTGTTTCTGTTCCTGGCTTGTTTCATTTAGCGTAATGACTTCCAGATTCATCCATGTCACAAATGGCAGATTTCCTTCTTTTTAAAGGCTGAGTAATATTCCATTATATATATGTACCACAATTTCTTTATCCATTCATCCCTCAATGGACACTTAGGTTGTTTCTATATCTTGGCTACTGTGAATAATGCTGCAGTGAATGTGGGAGTGTAGGTATCTCTACAGGGTACTGATTTCGTTTCCTCTGGGTATGTAGTTTTTCCATTTTTAATGTTATATAAGATGGAATCTCTCAGGATATTGTCAAGAAACAGCACCGTAAAAATGAGTAACATAAGAGTTTAATTAAGAAATTATGGTCAAAGTTGTGGGCAGAGTGCAGGGAAGCCATAGGGAGCCTTCAGGGTGGGGAGCATTTTCACTGCCACCTCCAAGGGACAAACGGAGGGAGGAGTTACTGGAGCCCTGGTGGAGAGTACCAGGTGGAGGGGGCTGCTGGACAGGAGCTGCATCAGGGCCTATAGTCTGTATCCAGGACATGGACGGGGGAACAAGTGTGTAGGTTGATCTTTCCACTTTTCATAGACACAGGAACTCTCTGCATGTGGTACTATGTTGATTTCTACTACAAGGATTTCTTCCTTGATTTCAATCTTCTCTTGGAGTTGAAGGAACAGAGAAAGAAGAAGAAAGACTTTTGTGTGATATTTTTTTCAACTTCTCTCTGCAGCTATCAAAGGAGAAATTGAACTACCACAGGAGCACTGTGATGTGTTTGGTGGTCAGGAGGGTAGTGAGACACGGAGATTCATTGAGCATTGGCAGATGGCCCTGAAGCTTCTTACTGCAGGACCATCTGCAGGTCTGCTTGATTTATAATCTCTTCCTTTGCTTGCTTTAAGAGTGTTGATTGAAACTATACATCGTGAACTACACCTACCTGTTTTTGGTTTAAATATCCACTATGAGAAACACCAACAACATAAGCATGACTCCAAAGAAGGAGAAACTCAGACTGCCTCTTCCCTAGCCACAGGAGCTTGCCTTGGCCCTTTTTACTGAATCCTCTTATTCTTGGGGAATTCCAAAAGGAAAAGGGTTAAAGAGGCAGCTCTCGCTATATCTCAGAAACCAAAAATAAAATTGAGACAAATCTTTCCATTTCTTTCTTTTCTTTTTTTTTTTTTTTGAGATGGAGTCTTGCTCTGTTGCCCAGGCTGGAGGGCAGTGGCACTGTCTCGGCTCACTGCAAGCTCTGCCTCCCAGGTTCACGCCATTCTCCTGCCTCAGCCTCCCAAGTAGCTGGGACTACAGGCGCCCACCACCACGCCTGGCTAATTTTTTGTATATTTAGTAGAGATGGGGTTTCACCGTGTTAGCCAGGATGGTCTCGATCTCCTGATCATGTGATCCGCCCGCCTCGGCCTCCCAAAGTGCTGGGATTACAGGCTTGAGCCACCACGCCTGGCCCTTTCCATTTCATTTAGCATGTGGTAGGGAAGAGGCGGGGGTTTAATAAGCGTGATATTGAAGTCAGGCAGATGTGGGTTTAGTTGATGGCTCTATGTCTAGTTACATGATGTGGGCATATTACTTGATCTTACTGAGACTCAGAACTTACATCAATAAAATTGAGTTGTTTTGAGAACTAAATATGACATTTAAAGTGCTTAGCATGCTATCTGGTACATACCAAGCACTTAATAAATATTATCTATTATTATTATTATTATTGTAAATCATCTCCCCTATCAATGTCTGCTTAAGAAATACTTGTCTTTTCTAGATTCAAAAGTCGTAAAACTTCTCTGTCCCTAATCCCAATACGTGTACTGGTGTTCTTTCCCTGTTCATTATGACCCCCACCACTTCCCTTCCAAGCTCCCCTGCTCTATTCCCTCCTCCCAGGCACTCCTCACAGGGTTTGGACTTCTCTGAAAAATGGTTTCATGGCCCCAATTACCTGCAAGCCAAAGAGTAAGTCACTGCTATTTGGCTTGGCTATTTGCTTGACACCAACCTACTGCTGGTGGGTGCCTGTGCTTTTAAAAAGAAAGATCTTTCCAAATGATAACAAACTTCCAATTACACATTTGGTGCCTTAAATTTATTAGGTCTACTGCAATGAACAAACTGTCCTTGTTACTTGTTTCCAAGAGCAACTCTGGTTTTAAACAAATCAAATTTCTGTCCATTTTTAATATTGGTTTTTCATTTTGGATTTAAGAGAAAAAATGCATGAGCTCTTCTTTCCTAAGGAAGCTGTTTCTCCAATTATTATCCTGAGGTGTTTTTTTTTTTCTTTTTTTTTTTGCTTTACCTTCAGTTTAGCTTAAGTGGTATCAAAGGAGTTGACCTTTGACTCCCTTGCTCTGTCTTCAGAAAAATTAATAATATATCCAATCAGACAATGGTCTGTCATCTTGGCACAGGTACATATTTATTTGTAAAACAATTTTTCCTTCATAAATATCATTTGTAAAATGTTAAAATTTGTTTTCAGTTCTGAATCTATGTTCTTCTTTCTTTACATCTGTAGCTAATATTTTTAAAAAATGTTTTCAAATTTTTTGACTCCATCTTTTTCTCCTTCAGAGAACTTGATCCTTCCCTAACTTCCTAAAAAAAGTCCTCGTCCTTCCTCTTCATCTGTAATGAGTGAGAAAATGACAACAACAAAAAACAAAGTGAAAACCAAAACATCCAGATATCTGTGTCGACAAGAGAAGCATTCCCCTGCATGTCCTTGACCTCACGGCACTTACTACCAGTCACTCAGACCCAGCCCTTGGAGTGGCATGGGGCTTGTTACTCCATTCAGAGCTGCTCTGCTCGGCAATGCTTGGTATTCCTGTTGACGAATGCTCTTGGCAAGGGGGAAGTGATTCTCTTCTCTTCCACCAAAGACTCATGAAAGGACTTTCAGACGTCTTTACCCTGACATGGGTCTTCAAAGAACAGACCTTCTTATCTTCCATACTTTTCTAAGTAATGGGCAACTCGGTCATTTTCTGCCATTACTTAGGCACTTTTGTCTTCCTTATTAGTTCATTTCTTCATAGAATCTGGCCAAGGTTGTTGAGAAATCCAGCTCCTCGTATTGAGGTGCCAGGAGACAAGAGCAAATGTTGCTCTTTCCCCTCTCTAAACATAGAATTTTATTGCCCCAGCACTACCTAATCAATTCCCTGATTTCCACCCCGAAGCACTCCTCTGTTATTCTTAATTTGGAAAATATGTATATCTTGGTTGTAGGTTTTGAAGGTAGGAGGAGGATAAAAAGTCTATGTTGGGGACTTTTAGGGTTAGGGTGAAAGACGTTGGGGTACTTTGCCATACGGATTCCTACTTAGAAGTGTGAAAGCAGAAATTAAATATTCTTAACCACAGCAGCATGTTTATGTGCTCACTATTTCCTCCAGAGACCTTCTTACCTTCTTCACCATCCACAAGATGGGTAATTCAGGTCTGTGCCGTTCAGGTTCTCTTTCAACAGCTCTGGTCTCTCCTGCTCTGTCTCCTTTGTCAGGTACTGTCTTAGTCTGTTTGTGCTGCTATCACAAAATACCAGAAACTGGGTAATTTATAAACAACATAAATTTATTTCTCAATGTTCTGGAGGCTGGAAAGTCCAAAATAAAGGTGCTGGCAGGTTGGGTCTGGTGAGGGCCCAGACTTTGCTTCCAAAATGGCGTCGTGTTGCTACATCCTTCAGCAGGGACTAATGCTATGTCCTCACATGGCAGAAGGGACAGAAAGGGAGAAGGGCCTAGCCTTAGTTCCCTTGAATCATTTTATAGGGGCACTAATCCATTCACAAGGGTTCCACCCTCATGACCTAATCACCTCCCAAAGGCCCTACATCTTAATATCATCACATTGGCAAATAACTTTTAACATATGAATTTTGTGGGGATGCATTCAGACCGTAGAAGATGCTCTTTGTTTCCCTTGAACATTACTGTTTTTTAAGGATTCGGCCTCAAATTCCTTCTCTTGATAGATCTCCTTGTGGAATTACCTACTCTGAAAATGCTCATGTTTCACTAATTTTCCTATGACTTTTACATCTGTATCTCTCATCTTGAATTCCAGTTCTACATTTTCAAATGACTCATACATGGACAATGCACTGTCAGCAGGAACTCAACATTTGTAAGGCAGAACTCTTCAATTTTTCCTCATTTTAATCTCCTCCCATACCCTTTATTTGTCAAGGACATACTTTTAGGTGTCCAGATTCAAAATGTTAGAAGCATCCTAAACAGCCTCTTTCCCTTAATTCCCACTCATCCACTCAGTGACTTCATCTTGCATATCATTATGATCACTTTCATGTATGTCCTTTTATTTTTAAAATTACTTTTGAAGATTTTTTTTCCTATAAAAGCCATTTTTTTCTGTACATTGCAGGAAACAAAGCTGAAAAATATAAAAAAGCATAAAGAATATATCTTCTATAATTACACTGCACAAAGATAACTATCCATTTTCAGTCCTCATTTCCTGTGTGTTTATATAGTAAAAAGACTGAATCATAATGTTTGCAGTTACTATATTTCTTGATGAGAAATTGTAAACATTTTAAATGTTGCTGAATAATTTTTGTTTGCTGTATGTTCATAGTTGTGTCACAATTTATGCAAATATATAATGCTATGAATTTATTACCCTTATTTTCACTATTAAAATATTTGATATGTACCAACAAGACACATAGGAAAGAATTGACAGATTTTTCTCCATACAAATTAAAACTTTTATATAGCCACTGATAAGAATAAAATTAAAACGATAAACTGGGAGAAAATATAAGTATGTGTAACAGAATAGAGGTAATAAACACAATATATAAAGATAGCAAGCCTAATATATAGAGTGTGTTGGAAAAGTTTGAAAAAGAACAATCCAGTAGAAAAAGAGAAAAACACTGTAACAGACAACTCAAAAAGGGTAAACCAATGAACAAGAAAAATAGGTGGAAAATGGTGTCTCCTTTTAAAAAATTAATACTTTATGACATTTTAAAATATAAAAAGTAATACACATTTATCTTAAAGTATTTAGTTAATACAGAGGGGTAGAAAATCCATATGAAATTCAAACCCCCAGAGATGATGACTGCAAACATTTGGTTTAATGTCTTCTCTATTTATCTAATTATCAAAAAAGGGCTTTTATTTCCCCTCAAAACCATTCCTTTGCTTATTCAGAACATTTTCTACAGTTATAACTATAGCAGCAAAAGAGACAACGAAAGAAAGACTTGAAGAGAAGATTTAAAAATTGTAAGTTGATGATAATTGGGAGAAAATAAAGTAGCATTAATAAAATTATTTTCAGACAAAGTAGAATTTAGGGCAAGAAGTAAAGGCATTAAACAGAATCTAAAATTCTTTTGAAAAAAGCACAACCTGCATGGTTTTATCTCTGATTTAAAAAATTACTTTCACGTATTCATCCCTCTTTGCTTAACCAACTTTATTCCTCACTATAATTGCTCCTATTTTGAATTAAATCTTAATTCATCACATCACATAATTTTTGGAGGCTGTATTTCAGAATAAGTAGTTTTTAATGATTCATTCTTCTCTTAGCATCTAAGACAAATAATGTCTTTGTTCCCTATCTTGCTAACTATTCTTTTTCCTCCTCTCCAGTTTTATCCTTCTCACCCAGCCTTTAAGTGCTGGTTTCTTGGAAGGTTAATCCCAGGTTTTATTCTCTTTCTATTCCATACTTCTACCTAGGTGATTTGAACCCCAACTAGTTTTTTTAATATTGTTTCATTTTTTAAAACAAATTTACTTAAGTTCCGGGATACATGTGCAAAATGTGCAGGTTTGTTGCATAGGTATACATGTGCCATGGTGGTTTGCTGTACCTATCAATCCATCATCTAGGTTTTACACCCCTTCATGAAAATTGACCATATAATTGGAAGTAAAACACTCCCCAACTAGTTTTTAAGTAGGTGCAGATGACTTTAAGCCAAGTCTTCTGAGTGGCATATCTGATTTCTCTGAGTCTCAAAGGTACATTGGGCTGATTGTATCTGAAACTAAACGTATGACCTTTGTTTCCAATCTGTTTTTTTGTTCGTTTGTTTGTTTGTTGTTGTTTGTAGAATTTTCTTTTTTTTTTTTTTTTATTATACTTTAGGGTTTTAGGGTACATGTGCACAATGTGCAGGTTTGTTACATATGTATCCATGTGCCATGTTGATTTCCTGCACCCATTAACTCGTCATTTAGCATTAGGTGCATCTCCCAATGCTGTCCCTTCCCCCTCCCCCCACCCCACAACAGTCCCCGGAGTGTGATGTTCCCCTTCCTGTGTCCATGAGTTCTCATTGTTCAATTCCCACCTATGAGAGAGAACATGCGGTGTTTGGTTTTTTGTCCTTGCGATAGTTTACTGAGAAACTGGCTAGCCATATGTAGAAAGCTGCAACTGGATCCCTTCCTTACACCTTATACAAAAATTAATTCAAGATGGATTAAAGACTTATATGTTAGACCTAAAACCATTAAAATCCTACAAGAAAACCTAGGCAATACCATTCAGGACATAGGCGTGGGCAAGGACTTCATGTCTAAAACACCAAAAGCAACGGCAACAAAAGCCAAAATCGACAAATGGGATCTCATTAAACTAAAGAGCTTCTGCACAGCAAAAGAAACTATCATCAGAATGAACAGGCAACCTACAGAATGGGAGAAAATTTTTGCAACCTACTCATCTGACAAAGGGCTAATATCCAGAATCTACAATGAACTCAAACAAATTTACAAGAAAAAAACAAACAACCCCATCAAAAAGTGGGCAGAGGACATGAACAGACACTTCTCAAAAGAAGACATTTATGCAGCCAGAAAACACATGAAGAAATGCTCATCATCACTGGCCATCAGAGAAATGCAAATCAAAACCACAGTGAGATACCATCTCACACCAGTTAGAATGGCCATCATTAAAAAATCAGAATTTTCTTCCTCAGTGAACTGCACCATCTTCCACTCATTTACAAAAGCCAGGAAAAATGGTGATCCTTAACACCTCTCTTTTCTCCCATGAATAATCCATTGCTGATCCCATTGATTTTACTTCTTAAACATTTCTGGAATCAATCAACCCTCCACCTCCATCATCACTCCAGGCCAACTGATCATTACCACCTGCTGGAATACTGAACTTTCCTAAATGGCCTTCTTCTGAGTTTGCCATCACCTGCCATGATTCACAGTTAACCAGAATGATTTAAAAAAAAAAAAAATCTCAATTGGATCATGTCACTACAATTGTTTTTTCCTAGAATATAGAAGTACTTTTGATTTTATATTTGACCTTTTACTTTGTGGTCTTGTCATATTCAAGGTCCAATGCCTTTTGTAGCTCTTTGGGGACTCGCCAGGTGGACAATCAAGTCTGTGAATAAAGAAAAGTTTAATTTTTTCCTTTGCAATTTGTATGCCTTTTATTTATTTTTAATCTGTGTTGTTGCAGTGGCTAGTAAATATAGCACAATGTCAAATACACGTCATAAGTACAGATATTCTTGCTTTTTTATTGCTGTTAAGGTGAAAGAATTTAGTGTTTCACCATTATGTCTGATATTAGCTACAGATTTTTGAAGCTGTCCTTTATCAGATTAAGCAATTTTCTTCTAGTTTGCTGAGAGAATTTTTCATTTGTTTCTGTTTTTCTTATATTATAGATGGGTGTTGAATTTTGCTTTTTCTGCATCTAAGGAGATCATATCCTTTTTTTCAGGCTGTTGATATAAAAATTACATTAATTTTCTAGTTTCAGTACTTTTCATTTTATTGATCATCTATGTTGTTTTTTAGTTTCAATTTTTTTTATTTTTGTTCAGATTTTTATTTCCCTCAGCTAATTTTGGGTTTGATTGATTCTTGCTTTTTAAATTTCTTGAAGTGCATCACTAAGTTGTTTATTTGAAGACTTTCTACTTTTTTGACATAGATATTTATTGTTACAAACATCTCTTTTAGTACTGTGTGTGTTGTATCCCATAGATTCTGGTATGTTGTGTTTCCATTTTAATTTGTTTTTAAAAATTCTAAAGTTGTGTTCTTAACTTCTTCAGTGACCTAATGGTCATTCAGGAGCATGTTGTTTAATTTCTACATGCTTGTGTATTTTCTGAGGTTTTCCTTGTTATTTTCTAGTTTTATTCTATTGTGTTCAGAAAAGATACTTGATATGATTTCTATTTTTTTGAATTTGCTGAGACTTGTGCGGCTCAATATATTGTTTGTTCTGGAGAATTTTATATGTGCTGATAAAAAAGAATGCATATTCTGCCACAGGTGGATTAAATGTTCTATAAATGTCAGATCTGTGGTCTAGTGTGTTGTTTAATGCTGATGTTTCTTTGTTGATTTTCTGTCTGGATGGTCTATCCATACTGAGAGTGGGGTGTTGAGATCTATTTTTGTATTGAAGTTTATCTCTCTTGTTAGATCTATTAATATTTGCTTTATATACCTGGGACCTCTACTGTTAGGTGCACAGATATTTATTAACTGTTACTTATTCTTGCTAAATTGACCACTTTATCATTATATAGTGATCTTCTTTGTCTTTTTAGTCTTTAATTTGTAGTCCATTTCCTGATATAAATATAGTTGTTCCTGCTCTTTTTTGGTTTCCAGCTCCATGGAAACCCCTTCACTTTCAGTCTCTGTCTCTGGAGGTGAAGTGGCTTTCTGGTAGTTAGCATATAGTTGGGTCTTGTTTCTTTATCCATTCAGCAACTCTATGCCTTTTAATTGGATAATTGAGTTCATTTACATTCATTGTTATTGATAAGTAAGGGCTTATTACTACCATTGTGTTGCTTGTTTTCTGGTTGTTTATTGAACTTCTCTGTTCCTTTCTTACTGTCTTCCTTTGTGGCTAGGTGATTTTCTCTAGTAGTATGTTTTAATCTGTTCCCTTTTATTTTTAGCGAATCCTTTAGGTCATTTCATTGTGATCTCACCATGAGGCTTACAAAAAACATCTTACAGATGCAACAAGTTGTTTTAAAGGGATGAAAACTTACCTTTGATCACAAAGAAAAGAACAGAAATAAACAAAACATTTTTCAGATTTCTACTCTTTAATTCCATCTCCTTGCCCTCTCATTTTGGCTTCATTTTCACAATTTATGTATTTTTATATTACCTTCTCTTAACAGGTTGCTGTAGGTATTATTGTCTTCAATAGACTTGTCTTTTGGACTTCATACTAGAGTTATGAGTGGATTGAACATCACAATTATAGTATTAGAGTAGTCTCAGTTTGTCCACATGCTTAATTTTCCCAGTGGATTTTTTGCATTTAAATGTTTTCTTTTGGCACATTGGTTGTTCTTCCTCTCAGATTAAAGAATTCTTAGCATTTCTAGTAAGATGGGTCTGGTGGTGGTGAATTCTCTCAGCTTTGGTTTGTCTGGAAGGACTTTATCATGCCTTAATATTTGAAGGATAACTTTGCTAGATACAATATTCTTGGATAGCAATATTTTTCTTTTTACCATTTAAAAAATGTTATCCCACTCCTTTCTGGCCTGTATGACTTCCATTGAGAAGTCTGTTGCCAGATGAATTCGAGCTCTTTAAAATGTTGTTTCTTTTTTCTTGCTGCTTTTAGAATTCTCTTGTTGTCCTTGACGGTTGAGAGGTTGACTATTGTATGCTTTGGGGCAGTCTTATTTGGGTTGAATCTCTTTGGTATTCTCTGACCTTCCTGTACCTGGATATTTATCTCTTTTCAGATTTTGGAAAATTTTCTGTTATTGTTTCTTTTTTTATTATTATTTCTGTTACTATTTCTTTCTACTCCTTGCTCTTCCTAAACTCCCTCTTGAATACCAAGAATTCTTGGATTTGGTGTTTTGAGGTAATTATTTATATTTTCTAGGTGATCTTCATTTATTTTTATTCTCTTTCTCTTCTTTATCCTCTGACAGTGTATTTTTAAATAGCCTATCTTTGAGCTCACTGATTCTTTCCTCTGCTTGATCCATTCTGCTGAGGGCCTCTAATGAATTCTTCAGTTTGGCAAATGGTGTTTTTCAGTTCTAAGATTCTATTTGATTTTTAAAAAATTATTTCAGTATCTTTGTTAAATGTCTCTAATAAATGTCTGAATTACTTTTTTCTGTTATCTTAAAGATTGTTGAGTTTCCTTAAAACTGCTATTTCGAATTTTTGTTTGAGAGTTCACATATTGTCATCTCATTAGGGTTAGTCACTGGTTCATTGCCTTATCCATTTGAGGGGGTCATGTTTCCCTGTTTGCTACTGTTTCCTGTGGATATAGGTCTATGTACTTGCATTGAAGGATTATTTATTTCAGACTATTTTGTCTGGCTTATTTTGCCTTTTATTGAATATGTTTGCATAGAGGTTCTTTGTAATTTGCCTGTTGATTTTCTTTCTTTTAAACTTTTCAACTAGATTGCTTCCTCCTTTTAGGCAGTAGCTGACACCCTAAGCCTAGATTTTCTTTGGTTCTAGTAAACTATCAGAGTACTGTCCATCCTGAATATGGGAGGTCTCAAAGGGAATATCCTGGTAGTATGAGAGGGCTGGCTAGGGGTTTGTGCCCAGAGACCTATGGAACAAATCTCTTAGAACATACTGCTGCTGAACAGCCACTGTGATTTGGCATCTGTTTGGGCTGAGTTACAGAGCAGAATTTCCTGAACAGGGGATGGCAGTCCTCCCTGCTTTTTCTCTGGCTGTCCTCAGGGATATTTCTCCCTTCAGACACTTCTGATGCTTCCCATGGGTTGATACAGGGACAGGTCTCCTGCTAGTAAACTCAGATGGTGAGGACTCTGGAAATTTTCCATGCACTTGGTGCTGTGCTGATTGCGAGGAAAGGCATCATGGATATGGAAGTCGGATTCTCTGACTATCTACTTGGAGTTATTTTACTTCTCTATGACTTTAGGAACTATCTCGTTCTCATATTTGAGTTTGGGATATTGCTGGTTATAATCTGAGTGCTGTATATTTGTTTTTGTTCTTCTGTGGGGGAAGAGTAACACCAGCTTGCTTTTATTCTGTCATTTTGGAAACGGAAGGCTCTCTTTTCATTTTCAATCAGAAGTTAGAAATTATTTACTATTTTTTCTTACAGTTTTTTATTTGACCTATGGGTTATTTCAAAGCATGTTGTATAATTTCCAAATGTTAGGAATTTTCCAAAGATCTATTAAATTATTCCAAATATCTATTAAGCATCCATCATACCAGAAAAATATTTTGTATTCTTTGCATCCTTTGAAACTAGTTTGTGATTGGTTAAATTAGTCTCTCTGGCCTATTTTGTTTTTAAATTATATTGTTTAGACTAGACCATATGGTCTATTTTGGTGAATGATCCTAGCACTCCTGAAAAGAAGGTATATTCTGCACTGTTGAGTGTTCTGCAAAGGTCAGTTAGGTCAAATTGGTTGGCGATGTTGTAAGTCTTCTATAATCCTTACTGATTTTTTTGAGACGGAGTCTTGCTCTGTCGCCCAGGCTGGAGTGCAGCAGGGCAATCTCGGCTCAGTGCAACTCCGCCTCGCGGGTTCACGCCATTCTCGTGCCTCAGCCTCCCCAGTAGCTGGGACTACAGGTGCCCACCACCGCCCCCGGCTAATTTTTCATATTTTTAGTAGAGACAGGGTTTCACCGTGTTAGCCAGGAACTGATTTTTTTTTTTTTTCTACTGTTCTATCAAGCACTAAGAAAGGAATGATGAAATCTTGGTCCAACATCTACACGCCTTTTTTTCTTAGGGATTTATGTAGATTATGTCTTGTTTTTCGTGAAAGAGAAGTTCTGAAGTGTTTTTTGGCCACCAAGCCTGGCTTTCAGGTATTCTGCCCCATTCCTAAAGGTGGTGAGTGCAGACATTCCTTTTATTAGTCCTCTCATTAATTCTAAACTGTCATGATAGAGTACGTTTGCCTTTTAAGGTTTTATTACATTTGCCCTTTAAAGGTTTTATTAAAATTTCTGTTTCTTTATTCTAACTTGTATGACATTCATCTCCATAGGTAAAAGAGTCCATCTTTTCCATTTCTCCTTATAGGGGATACTCATGACTTGGAATTTAAATCACTAGTTGCCTTGCAAAGTGAGCCCTATAATAGGTTGAAGATAGTTTTGGATTTTATAGATTATCTGATTTTTTCTTGTTGTTAGAATGAGATTAAACTCACCTGCAGTTTTCTAGATCTTAAGTGAAAGTGGCATTCAAATTTTAATGCTTCTCATATATAATTTTAGACAATCATTTGAATTCACTTACAAAGGTAACTGATTCCATCAATTTCTGAGCTTTTTCTAGGTTTTGCTCTGTGAATTGGCTTGCTCTTCTGGTTTATGATTTAGTTTTAACGTCTTCCATTTACCTTGTGCTTTCCACCTTCTACAACTTAATTTTATCTCTTTTCTCTAATTCTTTCATCCTAGTAGATTTAAGGCTTCTTAAAACAGAAAAAGATAAAAGGCCATTATTTAAATTCGATTTTGAAAAGTTTATATCTATCACATTGATTGATTCAGCATCATATACTCTCTACCATTTCAAGCTGTCAGAATAAATCTCTAAGCTAGGATCTCTAGATCTTCCTCTTCTATTCACTTTGATTTTTAAATAATGTTTTCATGCTCTAGAGCAATTACCTGATTTTATATTCTGCTTATAATTCTTCAGTACAGATTCTTTTTTTAAAAATTGCCTTCAATTTTTTATTTTTTATTTTTTATTTCTTTTGGGGAGAGGTGTAGGGGGAGGGAGTCTCTCTCTCTGCTCGGTCACTCAGGCTGTAGTACACTGGTGCGATCTTGGTTCACTGCAACCTCCGCCTCCTGGGTTCAGGTGATTATCCCACCCCAGCCTCCTGAGTAGCAGTTGAGATTACAGGCATGTGATACCACGCCCAGCTAATTTTTGTGTTTTTAGTAGATATGGGGTTTCACTATGTTGGCCAGGCTGGTCTCAAACTCCTGCCCTCAGGTGATCCACCCACCTCGGCCTCCCAAAGTGCTGGGATTACAGGCGTGAGCCACTGCGCCCAGCCAACAATGTTCTTAACAGAGAGTAATACAAAAAAATTGCAATACATAATGTGTATATTCTTCTTTGATGATTGAACAGCATCTTTGAAGTCTGAGCGGGATTCTGTATTTTCCAAATTTCATTTTTGATTCCTATAGGTTTATTATTTCAATATTATTGAAATTTTCTCAAATAATACTGATTCCTTCTTTATCTTTGAAGTAACTCTCTCAGAATTTTGTCTATATCACGTTAGTGCCTCCAGTTTCCTCTCTGTTTAATTACCAGTGATATACACCACTGAGCAGAGAAGTCACTGTGGAGCATGTGGCTCCCAGCTGGTGAATATAGTCTGAGATGATGCCTTTTATAAAAATGTCTGCTCTATAAGGCAATACTTCTGGTGATGTGGATGAGCTACAGGGGCCCTTTTGGGTTTTCTGGATGAGCTTTAAAGATGCTGTATTTCTAGTTTTTCAGAGCAATGCAATAATTCTCAACCTCAGCTGCACATTAGAATCTCCTAGGGAATTGTTCCCAAATCCTGATACCCAGGTTTCCAAGACCAATTAAATCAGAATCTCTTGGGGGTGGGATCCAGGCATCATAAACTTTTAATAATTCCTTAAATGATTACAATGTATAGCCAAAATTGAGAACACTAATATGAAAATTAAGAAGAATGGAAAAAGCTGAAAAATTTGGTTTCAGGTGGAGAATGGACAATAAAACCACAATACTTAAGGTGCTACACTTAGACTGACGATATCCAAGTGAGATATTTGCTTTCATTTAATACAGTATTTCTTAAATGTTACACACTTTACTCTTAAAGAAAATGAATTCTGCTAGACCTGAGTATTCCCTTGAACCAAATTATTTTTATTACATTGTTACATAAGCATATTCAAAATAAATATTGCAATAGATCTCTTATATTAAAAATAATTTATGTAACTATACAAAGAAATTTGGATTTAATACAAACAAAATAAAAAATCAGTAAGAGTAAAATTAGCAACATTAATTAAAAATGACCATATAGTATTTTGTTGCAACACAACCACAGTGGTTTAATTTAAAAAGATGCAGTTTTAGTTCTGGTCCTATCTGCAACATATTTCTTAATTTTGATTTAAGTAATACTAATGTTGAGAATTCTTATTTGTATAAATATGTGGTATTGAAATCTACTCAATAGTCCCATAGATAGTTTTTTGGATAAACAGAAATTGCCCTCCTGATGGAAACTTAGATTTGTTGTATCTGAGTTCCTTCTTCATGAAACACATTCAGGCCTCTCAAAAAAAGTATTAAAGAACTAAAACTCACCAGATCGCCCCTCCAGACAATCAGATGCTAAATTGCTGATTCATCATGATTCCTTTCTTACCTCTCCCTCGTTTTTGCTTTCTCTTACGCATTGTTACATTTCTTTCTTGCTATATAGACCCCTAATTTTACTTGGCCAGGGAGATGGATTTGAGACTGATCATCCATCTCCTCAGCTGCAGCACCCAATTAAAGCCTTTTACCTTAGCAATAATCAAGTCTCAGAGACTGACTTTCAGTGCAGTGAGCAGCAGGACCTAGACTGAACCCCTGGTGTTTTGGTAACAGTATAAGTAGAAACTGATGATCCTAGCACTTTGATGGCTCCAGAAAACCAGATGTCCTAATAATCTAAGTCTTTGTAAAGTAGCAATAGCAGAATGACAATTTTAATGCTATGTCACTTGAATACTTGGTGAAGCTGTCATTTGTCTGATGTTCAGATTAGCTTTAAGATGTAATTGAAATCTTCAGCAATGCACATCTAAAGTAATTGTTGCTGGAATCTGGAGTTTAAAATGTCTGCATTTTGGATTTTCAAGTACCATTAATGAACTGGGGCAGGGTGTGAACTACAAGGAAGGCATTCAAGTAATAAATCGAACAGGATATTGAAAATGCTACTCAAGTGGCTCAGGTTATTTTGAATTCAGCAAACCTATGTATGGGTTTGTGTGTTTTGCTGTCCGTTAAAAGAAGGTCATCAATATATTCCTATATACCTTGTGTTTTGAATGTTAACATTGAGAGGAAAACAGAAAATATTCTCATAGAAAACCTGTGAATTTCCCTTATCAATATATATAAGGATCACTAGGCATGTGTAAATCTTAGACAGAAATGTTTTACATAAGAGAGACTAATAAAGATATCTTAGCAGACTTGAGAGTGCTGTTATTTTCATCCCTGGTCACATAAGAGCCTGGCAGTCAGGCTGTGGTGGGCTCACATCATGCTTCTGGATATTCAGCAGGAGCTCAGCGATAGTCAGAATTCCTTTATGCATGTGGGGAAGGTAGAACCGTTCCAAAGGTATCTGGAGAGAGGGGACAGTCACTGCATCTACCCTAGTAATCGATGCCTTCATCCCTCTCAGAGTCTAATTTCAGTCCTATCTGATGTGTAAGCAGTGGAAGCAGAAATTTCTGGATTAGAAATGTCTAGGAAAAAACACAGAATATATGATTGGGCATACCATGATAATTTTAATTGAAATGCTGGATGCAGGGTAAGAAGGGCAATGATTTGGTCATGCTTACACAGACATTGACAAGATTTTTTTAAAAAATTTTCTTGCATTGCTGTATGGAAATGTGACATGATGGTATTATTATATGGCTATATATATCTTGTAATTTCCAAGATGACCCCAGTTTTAATAATCTGCACCATTAAAATTCGTAATATTCTGGAAATTTCATTATCTTGTGCATAGTAACTGAATTAGTTGAATCTGTATTTATTACAATAGGGCCACTTTCTTTCTTTCTTTTTTTTTTTTGAGACGGACTCTTGCTCTGTTGCCCAGGCTGGAGAGTGCAGTGGCCGATCTCAGATCACTGCAAGCTCCGCCTCCTGGGTTCACGTCATTCTCCTGCCTCAGCCTCCTGAGTAGCTGGGACTACAGGCACCCGCCACCACACCCAGCTAATTTTTTGTATTGTTAGTAGAGACGGGGTTTCACCATGTTAGCCAGGATGGTCTCGATCTCCTGACCTTGTGATCCACCTGCCTCGGCCTCCCAAAGTGCTGGGATTACAGGCATGAGCCACTGCGCCCAGCCAAGGGCCACTTTCTATTCAATGCAATATATCATGATTTTCTGTGCATGAAGGTGTGCCATTCCTGACTGTTACAGCCACAAAACTAAGTTGATTTGCAGTGAAAAAGACAGTGAGATTTCCAGGTAGTATTGTACACAGTTGCTTTGTCCTACCTCCCAAGTTTTTAGCATTTTATAATTGAACTGCACATGACATTTATTTGACTGTTATAATGACTTTTAAGGATAGAAAAATTACTGATCCTTTAAGAGTTTGAAACAAAACAAAAAATCTCCTCTACCAAAGAAATACGGGGAATCTAGGCATATATTTTGCATGCAAATGACTTAATTACAATAGGAAATTTGACATCCTTTTCATATAAGTCAAAAATAGTGGCAATTCAATTGCAAGCATCTCTGTAGTTTCCTATGTTTTACCAAAGACAGACGGTTATCATGGATCTGGGGTAATAAGAGAATAATTCAATGTCATGATGTTAAACCCAGTTCCATTTTAGGTTTTGGGCCCTACCTCTCAAGTAGTTTCATATATTTATGAATTGAGTTTTATCATCTTGAACAAAATTGGAAAAATTGGAGCAAATATGAAATGTGCTAATTATAGACATGTCAAGAAATATGGCATATAATATTTACACGATTAGCAGAGATAAAAATACTATAATCCTCAATTTCTGTGAGGTAGAGTAAAATTGATAGAGTAGGGTACTTGTCAAGAAGAATATAAATTGCTACAACCCCTTTGCAAGCAATTTCAAAGTAGGTGGAAGAGCCTCCATATTTTTCTATCTTCCAAATCAATTCTTTCTTTTCCTGGAAATTATTCTGAAGAAATGGTTAAATATGTGAACTAATACAGATATGTTCATGAACGTTCCTAGGTAACTTTTTAAAAACATTTTGACAAAGCTAAACATGATGCTCAATAACTGGGGAACAAAATTCAAATTTTACTAGGTTGAATCATATCAAGCTGACATTTTTTGTTGATTTAAAGATTAAATACTGGCAATTTCATATGAGTCAATCTAGTAGGATAAACACAATGGAATATTATGTGGCTTCTAAGTATCATTTATACAGACTACTTTTAGTATTGTGAGTAGATGTTTATAATTCAATATGGAGTACAAAATCATTTTCAGCCTGCCTTCACACACACACACACACACACACACACACACACCACACATGCACACACACACCTTAGATGGCCTGTAGTTATCTTTGAGCGGTGGGATTTTTTTCCTTTTATATGGTCAACAACAGGATAGTATCATTTTTGTAATCAGGAAAGGAGTTATAATTAAACAGAAACATAGTTATAAACTATCATTTTCCCAAACAAGGAATGAGTACCTGGCTCATCATCTTCAATCTCAAAGAACTTCCAGAGTTAACTAATTGTTGACTTTTTAGATCAAGTGCAAGAATAAAGAACTCAAACAAGTGTGATATATGGAGAAATTTATTAGTATGTCTGAAAAAGAGGAAAATCACAGGTTTCCAGTGTTTTGAGGTGACAAAACTTAAGGAAGCATTTCTACTTCAATTTGCCAAAATGATAACTGACATTGAGGCAGAGGATGTCATCATGTACACTACAGATGGTCTTAAAACACACAAAGCTTGGGTCAGAGAATGAGCTTACTGTATTACTTACTCTAGAATTGCTTCTCAAGTTGATAAAATATATCTGGAGAGATGACCAGCCAAAGTTGTTTATCTGATTTGATACTCAAAATGAATACACTGGAAACTTAGTACCCAACCTTAATTGATAAGAAAAATAAATGGTAGTGAGGAAAGAAGGCTCACTAAACAAAGAGAAAAGACACCCATGTGTGGGAAATACTCAGTTGCCAGCCTTCGTTTGATTTCTCCACTTTTCTCCTCCCAGGTACTTTAAAAAGTCAAGGGTCACATCAATGTTAGGTGACTTATGTCTTTTGGTTCACATATTTCCTTTTTGTACATCACCTTTGCTCACCCAGGAAAGGCAAAGTCTAGTTGTTTTTATTTTTATTTTTATTTTTGATGGAGTCTCGCTCTGTCACCCATGCTGGACTGCAGTGGTGTGATCTTGGCTCACTGCAACCTCTGCCTCCTGGGTTCAAGTGATTCTCCAGCCTCAGCCTCCCAAGTAGCTGGAACTACAGGTGCCTGCCACCAAAACCAGCTATTTTTTTTTTTTTTTTGCATTTTTAGTAGAGACAGGGTTTCACTGTATTGGCCAGGCTGGTCTCGAACCCCTGACCTTGTGATCTGCCCACCTCAGCCTCCCAAAGTGCTGGGATTACAGGCGTGAGCCACAGCACCCAGCCAAGCCTAGTTGTTTATAGCATTTTGGCATTGTGTATTTCTGGATCCAATGGCCATAATCACCATTCTGATCATTTTTAAATGCCATTTAGGCATTTAGGTGTGTTTCTAGGAAACTTCATAAAATATTTTAATTATCCAATTAAAATTTCTAAAACTTTTATGTAGGCAGACAAAGCTGCCAAAAGGATTTTCAAAATAAGTCCTCTCTATTTTTGAGTTGGAAACTTAAATATTTTTGAACCCTAGAATGCTGGAAGTTTAGAAGAGATGCTAAATAATGCTGAGTTTACAATCTGAGAAAAAGCATCAGCTTAATTCTTTAGGAGCTACCATCACTGACTTTTTGGCACATTGAAAGCTAATAGCAAAGGTTGTTTCTTGAAAGGAGATTTTTCACATTGGTGCAGCCTTAGAGAAAAATAATATTCATTTTCAATTTACTTGGCTTAAGGTTTCCTTCCTTTACTTTCAGCCTTTAAACACACCAGCACAATTTTCTCCTCCTGCAATGGGGGCTGGGGCATGTGAGGACAAAGTGTTTGTTTATGTTGGACATAAATATGGCCTTTTTGCTTAGTAGGTTAGAAAATTGTGATAACAAGTCCAAAGTCGGAGGTTTAATTCCTACATGGAGCTTCAATCTTCTTGACTTTGAAGAAGACTCCAAAGGAAGTAAAAATTGCACAAATAAAATTTGGGTAGAGAAAGAAACTTTGCAAGTCCAAATTAAGGATGTTGCTTTAAGTGTGACATGGTGACAGGTAACAGAAAGACCCACGTGGGCCAAAGGATAGCACAACAAATGCCGTGCGGGCGGGGCATCGGGAAAGGAGGGTGGACCACTGAGGCAAGGGGGAAGCGCTGTACAGACTGCATGATTTTTGTCTAAGGTCATTGCTGTGGCCAGATCACAACAAACCCATTCCAGTTACTAAGGAAACAACTCAGAGGATGGCAGGGCAGGGGTACCAGCTTGGGATCTTGTATTTATCTGTCATAGATTGTTGGGTAGGAAAACCAGAAATCGAACTCTCAAATATGTACCCCAGATTACAGCTATAATTTGGGGGAGAAAATAGTGTAGAATAAGGCCTCTGGGGTTACAATCACAATACAGTATCTGTGCATCCCTTTTTTCAGGAATGCCGTGTACAATACAAAGCAGTTGTGGCGACACTTTATCTAGGCACTTTATCCCTGGTCTATGAGGACCAATTACACAGGTGTTAAATCTTGTCAAGAGAGCACATTTTGTACAATACTTAAAAACAAAACAAAAACCTCCTCCTATGATCATTGCACAGTCCTTTTCAATAGCCTTAATAACTCTTATTTGATGAAGGCGGCAGTGGGGATAATCAAGAGAGGCAAGAGGGAGGCACCTTCTGGGGGACCGTTCCACCCTTCCCTGGTGTCTGACTCTAGGAGTTGACCATATACCTGGAAGCATGTGTGTTCGCCACTGTCTGAATTACTTCCGAGTCTTCAAGCACCAATTTCTGACTCGGTGATTCGCCAAGTCTGATTTTGACTCCCAGGATGTAGAGCTCCCATTTGAACCCAGCCCTAGATTATACTTCCCTGAGTGGTTCAGCTGGACACTAGGCTTAACCCTAACATATCACAGACCTTTCTACTACAGAGGAATGCTTAGGCCTGCAAGGGTTGAGACTGTGGCCTAAACTAAAATAGTTCCTGATGTTACCAGTACCCACGCCTCCTCTCCTTTGTCACCATGGCCCTTTGGCTATTTACAGGGCTGTTCAGGGAAAATAAGGGTAGCAATAAAATCATGCCTGCTAGGCTACGCATATCCCATCTTTAAGAGAGTACATTTGGTTAGTACATAAATAAAAATTAATACTTTCTCCAATGGCTATTCATAATCCCCAACCACCCTAACTGCTCACACCTCATGATAGGGTGCGGGGATGAGGCAAGGGAGACAGAGGTGTGCCTGTCTGAGGAAACCTGCCTCCTATATGGAGATGCTTCTCCTTGGACATTTTTAATAAGATTACTTTGTACTGGGGGCTCTTGGCATCCTGTGACACAAAGCAGGAATTCATGAACCCAGTGGTATATATGTGCTTCCTTGATAGTTTGATGTCAAGGAAACTGCCTTTGCAGCCCGTCTGTCAAAAGATAGATAAACACCAACAATTTTATACATCTGACACATTACCTAGATGAAAACAAAGCATTTTACATCAAAAGGGTGCATAAGTTATCACTGAAAATACCTAATTCATGTATTCAGAGAGCAGAATAGTGGTTACCAGGGATTACATTCTATCCTTAGCTGGGAGGATGGTTCGAGCCCAGGAGATCAAGGCTGCAGTGAGCTGTGATTGTGCCACTGTCTCCAGCATGGATGACAGAATGAGACCCTTTCTCAAAAAACTAGTGTTCCTTTAAGTTAACCTCTTTTTATATGGCAGTGATTGTGCAATACTATAAAATATATTTGAATTTGCTTTATTTGATGCCTTTCTGAATATAATAAGCAAAGGGAATTTACATATGACATTTTGAACTAATTATACATGATTTAACTTGGGAAATATAGTCTTTGTCTTACAGAAATTATATCTATCTCATCATGTCATGATAGAGATCACACTTAACATGGACTCTGAAGAGCTATCTGAATTTGTTCATTTTTGCCATAGTTGTATAGGAGAATACAATTAATTGCACAAGGAAAGTACCCCAGAGCAGACTAAGGCCAAAAGTGTATTAAAGTGCACCATATACGTAGTGTATTTCTCCGGAGTCCTCATAAATTTGGAGAGGCCTAATTGTGAGTTGCTCACAGTGTGAGTTCATTCTCTTAAGAATGGTGCAAGACTTGTTCAGTGCACTAGCTGAAACAATTTTTTTCTCCCCTTCTCTCATTCTCTCAAAATTGTGTGTGTGTGTGTGTGTGTGTGTGCGCGCGCGCGTACGCACGTGTGCATGCTTGGTCTCTAGCTGTTGGTATTGGAAAGTGTTGTTCACCTACTTCCAGAGAAATGTTATTTTAAAGTAGCAGCTAGAGATTTAAATTAATTCAGTAGGATTTCCTCTGGAAAGCCAATTAGAAATGCTTTGAAGAAATTCACCC
Source organism: Nomascus leucogenys (assembly GCF_006542625.1). Classification (NCBI taxonomy): domain Eukaryota; kingdom Metazoa; phylum Chordata; class Mammalia; order Primates; family Hylobatidae; genus Nomascus; species Nomascus leucogenys. The sequence goes on along the minus strand of NC_044386.1, from coordinate 62,489,317 downwards.
GGATGTAAAGTAATGTTTTATTTTTGTTTCTTTGTTTTCCACCCCTAGAGAGTAACACAGTAGATTCTTTGGAGTGTCTTGGTAGAGATGCAATACAGGCTGGAGCCCAGAAGCCAGAGAAAGCAGTCCTGACACCCATAGATTTAAATCAAGCCATCACTATGAATCAGAAAACACAGATAAACAAAATTGTTCTAGAAGAGTATTTACCCAAGCTAATATAGACTTGTACATATATCTTCTGTGAATGTCTCCAAGTATGTGTTAGCTGAAAAATATAAATTTTACCAGGAATTTGTAGAATTATTTCCATAACTGGCACCAAGGAATTTAAGCATCAGATTGATAACCTAGCTATATATATATATATATATATATATATATATATATATATATTTCCATCTCTGCAACTCCATGTTCTGCGAAACTTTCTAAAAAAAAAAAAAAAAAAAAAAAAAGGTATTTTTTAAGCTTTTATTTGTTTTGTAATTTTGAAAACACTATTTTAGGTCAAAAGACTGCTTGATTCGATCTAGATAAGCAAATACTCTAATTTATATAATTACCTACTAAATATAATATTTCTTGTCCTATTTGTCCTCATCATTTTGAAAGAATGGAAGCCAGCATTTAAAAGCCAATGAAAACACCAGAAATCAATGGAGTCATTCAGAAAACTTCTGGTCACTTCTAAAGGTGCAGCATTTTTAAAAACTTTAGTCTGCCTGTTATAAGCAATTTACAACTTTCTTATTCTTCTTTATTTATGTAGACTCACAGCTTCTGACCAACTCTTTTTTTAAAAAAAAAAAAGCAAGAGCATATTTAATGGACAGTTTAAATAAAAATATAGCTTCACAGTATATACTTCACCAAATATAAATGATATGGCTAGTTTAAGAAGAAAACGTTTGTTTAGCAATTACAGGTTTTCTTTTCTACTGTATTAATAGTTTATATCTTTTTCAATAAAAACAATTAAGATTTAATATTTATATTATTGTGCACATCTATATGTGATACATATAAACATTTAATCCATTAAAATAAGTTTGCTAAATTATCTAATACTATTAATATCAATGTGTAGATCTTAGATCTCCTCTCCAAGGTCTAACACATATGCTCTTCCTGATAAAATGAAAAACAAAAATCTCAAATAAAAAGGTCAACTATCTTTACTCATATGATATCTATTTTAATAAAACCCAATCATAAATATCTTTTCTAAATCTTGCAAAAGTTAAGAATTAGATAGTGATTAGTTGCACTTGCACCATGGGCTTGTCGATTAAGGTAGTGGATTCTGGTTTCCTGATGGAAACATCTTACCCTAATCCTCCCCAAACCAAACCTAAAGACAGAAAACAAAGCGTCCAAAAATTTTTTTGCAGTTTTCATGTAATCTACTTCCATAACTAAAACACTGCTGGCTAACAACAACAGCAACAAAAAGCAAAAAGAAAATTCTCATGGGGAACAGAGTGCTATTAGCAGAGTGAAGCCCTTATGACTAGAAGCAGAAACAAATAAAAACAAGAACCTTAGAATTCTAAGACCCCAAATATGAGGGAAAAATCCAATGAATAAGTTTATCTTTTCCTTCTTCTAACTGGACCCAGTGAAAATAGCTACTGGGTGAAAATACGTGAAATGGAGTAAGTGGATGAAAAGATGATGCTTTCTGATGGACAAGAAGAATCCAGAGATAAATACTGACCCAGACTAGATATTTCTATTTGGCATTATTTATCCACCCACCCACCCACCTACCAACCCATAGCTATCTAAATTATTTAATATATATTTATATATTTTTACATATTAGTCTTTCTTACATATATAAGTTATAATACATATACAATACAATATTACTACTTGATATATTGTATATCATACCTTATATAGTATACCTCGTCTATTTATATATATGTATATGCAAGGAATCTAGGGAGCCTCCTATTACCATATTCAGAAATCTATTCTGTGCCATAGTTATATCCATTGTCAGCCTATTTCTTGCTGTGCATCAATCCTATGGGTCTATTTTTTTCATTTATTTATCTAAACATTTGGTGGTCTTTGGATCCTCTGTATATCATCCCCTTCCCACACACACATACAAGGAATAATATATAAGGATTTATATATAATAAAACAGAGGCATACCTTGGAGATATTGTGGGTTTGGTTTCAGACCACTGCAATAAAACAAGTACTGCAATTAAAGGAATCACATGAAGTTTTTGGTTTCCCAGTGCATATAAAGGTTATGATTACACTATACAGTAGTCTATTGCTAAAAATTGCTAACAATCGTTTGAGCCTTCAGCAAGCTGCAATCTTTTTGCTGGTCAAGTGTCTTGCTTTGATGTTGAGGACTGCTGACTGATCAGAGTGGTGACTGCTGAAGGTTGGGGTGTCTGTCGTAATTTCTTAAAGTAAGACAATAATGTTTGCCACATTGATTGACTCTTTCTTTCATGAACCATTTCTCTGTAGCATACAATACAGTTTGATAGCATATCATCCATAGTAGAAGTTCTTTCAAAATCGGAGCCAATTTCCTCAATCCTTGCCACTGCTTTATCAATTAAGTTAATGGAATATTCTAAATTCTTTGTTATCATTTCAATAATGTTCACAGCATCTTCACCAGGAGTATATTCTATCTCAAGAAACCACTTTCTTTGCTCATCCATAAGAAGCAATTCCTCATCTGTTTAAGTTTTATCATGAGATCACGGCAATTCAGTCATACTTTCAGCCTTCACTTGTAATTATAGTTGTCTTGCTATTTCCACGACGTCTGCAGTTACTTCCTCCACTGAAGTCGTGAGTCTCTCAAAGTCATCTGAGTGTTGGAATCAACTTCCTCCAAACTCCTGTTAATGTTGATATTTTGACCTCCTCCCACGGATCTCAAGTGTTCATAATAACATCGAGAATGATGAAGCCCTTCCAGAAAGTTTTCAATTTACTTTGCCCAGATCCATCAGATGAATCACTATCTGTGATGGTATGAAATGTATTTCTTAAATAATAAAACTTGAAAGTCCAAACTACTCCTTGATTCATGGGCTGCAGAATGGATGTTGTGTTAGCAGTCATGAAAACAATGTTAATCTTGTATATTATTTCCATCAGAGCTCTTGGGTGACCAGGTGCATTGTTAATGGGCAATAATATTTTGAAAGGAACAGTCCCAACAGTGAGCTTAAAATAGTCAGTAAATCCTGCTGTAAGCAGATGTTCTATCCATAGAGCACAGAAAGAGTAGATCTGACATAAATCTTAAGGGTCCTAGGGTTTTCAGAATGGCAAATAGGCATTGACTTCAACTGAAAGTCACCTAACAGGAGAGTCAATCTGTCTTTTGAAGCTTTGCATTGATTTCTCTCTAGCTATTAAATCCTGGCTATGAAACCTTCTTCCAAAATAAGGCTGTTTTATCTACATTAAAATTTTGTTACTTATTGTAGCCACCTTTTAATTTTCTAGCTAGATCTGGATAACTTGCTGCACCTTCTACATCAGTACTTGCTACTTCACCTTGCACATTTCCCAAATTTTAGGTTCAACGGGTACATGTGCAGGTTAGTTACATGGTAAATTGCATGTTGTGGGAGTTTGGCGTACAGATTATTTTGTCACCCAAGTAATGCGCCTACCCAATAGTTAGTTTATTGATCCTTACTCTCCTGCCATTCTCCACCCTCAAGTAGGCCCCAGTGTCCATTATTCCCTTCTTTGTGTCCATGTGTACTCAATGTTTAGCTCCCACTTACAAGAAAGACTATGTGGTATTTGGTTTTCTGTTCCTTCATTAATTTGCTTAGGACAATGGCCTCCAGTTCTATCCATGTTGCTGCAAAGGACATGATCTCATTCTTTTTTATGGCTGTGTCATCCACAGTGGCTGTACTAATTTACATTCTCAGCAGCAATGTGTAAGCATTTCTTTTTCTCTGCAATCTTGCCAGTTTCCGTTTTGTTTGTTTATTTGTTTGTTTGTTTTGAGACACAGTCTTGCTCTGTCCCCCAGGCTGGAGTGCAGTGGCGTGATCTTGGCTCACTGCAAGCTCTGCCTCCTGGGTTCATGCCTTTCTCCTGCCTCAGCCTCCCGAGTAGCTGGGACTACAGGCACCTGCCACCACACCTGGCTAATTTTTTGTATTTTTAGGAGAGACAGGGTTTCACCGTGTTAGCCAGGATGGTCTCGATCTCCTGACCTTGTGATCTGCCCGCCTCGGCCTCCCAAACTGCTGGGATTATAGGCGTGAGCCACGGCGCCTGGCCTCAGTTTCTGTTATTTTTTGAATTTTTAATAATAGCCATTCTTACTGGTGTGAGATGGTATTTCATTGTGGTTTTGATTTGCATTCCTCTAAAGTTTAGTAATGTTGAGAATTGTTTCATATGTTTGTTGGCTATGTGTATGTCTTTTGAGAAATGTCTACTTATGTCCTTTGCCTTTTTTCTTTTTTTTTTTTTTGAGACAGAGTTTCACTCTTGTTGCCCAGACTGAAGGAGTACAATGGCACGATCTTGGCTCACCACAACCTCCGCCTCCTGGGTTCAAGTGATTCTCCTGCCTCAGCCTCCCGAGGAGCTGGGACTACAGGCATGCACCACCACACCCAGCTAATTTTTGTTTTTGTAGTAGAGATGGGGTTTCTCCATGTTGGTAAGGCTAGTCTCGAATTCCTAACCTCAGGTAATCTGCCCGCCTCGGCCTCCCAAAGTGCTAGGATTACAGGCATGAGCCACCACACCCAGCCCCTTTGCCTATTTCTAATGGAATTGTTTGATTTTTTCTTGCAAAAAAAAAAAAAATTTATGTTCCTTGCAGATTCTGGGTGTTAGGGCTTTGTTGAATGCATAGTTTGCAAATATTTTCTACCATTCTGTAGGTTGTCTGTTTACTCTGTTGCTTTGAAGAAGCCCTTTAGTTTAGTTAGATCCCATTTGTCAATTTTTATTTTTGTTGCAATTGCTTTTGGAGTCTTTGTCATGAAATTTTTGTCAGGGCTTATGTCCAGAATGGTATTTCCTAGGTTTTCTTCGAGGGTTTTATACTTTTAATTGTTACATGTAAGTCTTTAATTCATCTTGAGTTGACTTTTGTGCATGGTAGAATGAGGTGTCCAGTTTTCAATTTTCAAACATATGTCTAGCCAGTTATTCCAACACCTTTTATTGAATAGGGTGTCCTTTCCCCATTGCTTTTTTGTTAACTTTGTCAAAGATCAAATACCTGTAGGTGTGCACTTTATTTATGGGTTCTCCAACCTGTTCCATTGGTCTGTGTTTTTGTATCAGTACCATGCTGTTTTGGTTACTGTAGCCTTGTAGCATGGTTTGAAGTTGGGTAATGATGCTTCCAGCTCTGCTCTTTTTGCTTAGAATTGTTTCAGCTATTCGGGCTCTTTTTTGGTTCCATATACATTTTAAAATAGTTTTTTAAAGATTCTGTGAAAAATGTCATTGGTAGTTTGATAGGAATAGCATTAAATCTGTAAATTGCTCTGGGAAGTATGGCTATTTTAACAATATTGATTCTCCCTGTCCATGACTGTGGGATGTTTTTCCATTTGTTTGTGTCACCTCTGATTTCTTTGAGCAGTATTTTGTAATTCTCATTGTAGGGATCTTTCACCTTCCTTGTTAGCTGTATTCCTAGGTATTTTATTCTTTCGTGGCTATTGGGAATGGAACTGTGTTCTTGATCTGGCTCTCAGCTTGGATGTTGTTGGTGTCTAGAAATGCAACTGATTTTTGTAGATTGATTTTGTATTCTGAAATGTTGCTGATGTTGTGTATCAGATCTAGGGGTCTTTGGGCACAGACTAGGGGTTTTCTCGGTATAGAATGATATCTTTTGTGAAATGAGGAGTTTGATTTTTTCTCTTCTTATTTGGATGCCTTTTATTTCTTTCTTTTGCCTCATTGCTCTGGCTAGGACTTCCAGTGTTATGCTGGATAGGAATGGTGATGCTGGGCATATTTGTCTTGTTCTGGTTCAAGTTCAATGCTTTCAGTTTTTGCCCATTTAGTATGATGTTTGCTGTGGGTTTTTGATAGATGACTCTTTTTTTTTTTTTGAGATATGTTCCTTTGATCCCTAGTTTATTGAGAGTTTTTAACATGAAGAACATTGAATCTTATTAAAACTATTTTCTGCAGCTGTTGAGATGATCATGTGATTTTTACTTTTAGTTCTATTTATATAATGAATCACATTTATTGGCTTGTATATGTTGAATCAAACTTGCATCCATGTAATAAAGCCTACTTGATCATGGTAGATTAGTTTTTTCATTTTTTGATATGCTGCTGAATTTGGTTGGTAAGTTTTTTTTTTTTTTTTTTTTTTTTGTTTTTGAGACGGAGTCTTGCTCTGTCACCCAGGCTGGAGTGCAGTGGCGCAATCTCGGCTCACCGCAAGCTCCGCCTCCCGGGTTCATGCCATTCTCCTGCCTCAGCCTCTCCGAGTAGCTGGGACTACAGGCGCCCGCCAACATGCCCGGCTAATTTTTTGTATTTTTAGTAGAGACGGGGTTTCACCGTGGTCTCGATCTCCTGACCTCGTGATCCGCCCGCCTCGGCCTCCCAAAGTGCTGGGATTACAAGCGTGAGCCACCGCGCCCGGCGGTTGGTAAGTATTTTGCTGAGGGTTTTTGCATCTATTTTCATCAGCAATATGGGCCTGAAGATTTTGGTTGTGTCTCTGCCATGTTTTGGTATCAGAATTATGCTGGCATCATAGAATGAGTTAAGGAGGAGTCCTCACTCCTCAATTATTTGGAATACTTTCAGTAGCATTAGTACCAGCTCTTCTGACTTGTTATTTTTGCTAATCTTCAAAACTGGACAAAACTTTATAATTTGGACAAAACTTTATGAATCAAAAACTTTAGAACACTGGAGTAAAGATAATATATATGTGCATCCAGAGAAATAAAGTACATCATATTCAAAGGGTAAGAATCAGAATGGCACAGAATTCTCTAAGCAGCACCAAAAACTAAGAGACAGTGAAGTAATGCTTTCAAAATCTTGAGAGAAAATTGTTTCCATACATAGCCCCACTATTAATCAAATATAAGAAAAATGATTACATTTCCAATATGAACAATCCAAAAATATATCACCCTGTATCTTTCCTTAGGAAGAAGATATTCTTTACCAATACGTGGCATGAAAGCAAAAAAAACAGACATTTAATTTAAGAGTAGAAGCAAAAGAAGCTACTAGTGAAGTGAACTTCTAGGATCACCGCTGCTTGGCAAACCTAAAGAGTCACCATTCTAGAGAAAGAGGAATTTTAGAGTTGTGAGGGAGGTTGGAGATAAATCAGTAGTAAGTCAATTTAAAAAACTATTAAAATAGAGACAGCAATTAACCCTAAAAGGAAAAAATGAGCAAAAAGTGAAATGTAATTATAGTATACTATTTGACTCAGGTCATGTGAAAAATATTTACATGGTCCTGTGAATGAAAGCATTCAATATTGGTCTTGTCTTTTGAGTGCTTTAACCAAGTCGTAATAGCAATATTTAGCTCTGGTCAGTGACATGTTAGTCAATCTTGAGTAAGTTCCATTTGCTTCTCTGTACTCAGTGTGAGGATCCCCTAAAAAGATACATGCACTGCCATGCTGAGGTGTAGAAAACATTTTTGTTTATCCTCTTGCCTTGTCCATTGCCATCTCTTGGCCTCCTGACTAGCCTTGCTTACTAGCCATATTCCTTAATTGCAAGGTGACTGATTAAAGCTAAAAGTGGGCTGGGCGCGGTGGCTCACGCTTGTAATCCCAGCACTTTGGGAGGCCAAGGCGGGCGGATCACGAGGTCAGGAGATCGAGACCACAGTGAAACCCCGTCTCTACTAAAAATACAAAAAAATTAGCTGGGCGTGGTGGCGGGCGCCTGTAGTCCCAGCTACTAGGAGAGGCTGAGGCAGGAGAATGGCGTGAACCCGGGAGGCGGAGTTTGCAGTGAGCCAAGATCGGGCCACTGCACTCCAGCCTGGGTGACAGAGCAAGACTCCATCTCAAAAAAAAAAAAAAAAAAAAATGCTAAAAGTGAGTTAGCTTCTGCATTGTCACAATGGACATGGATGGCTTGGGGAAACCAACTTAAACTTTGGCTCTACTACACTTCCTGGAGTTTTTCATTCTTATTTCTCTTCTGCCCATCTCCAAGCCTTGGTCTCCAATACATGCTCTCTGCTTCTGTTTTCTCTCCACTTTCATGAACAAAGGTTATGTAATGATGCCCAGAGACACACATTTTGTTTGGCCTGAACAGAGTTTTAACTTTCTTGTAAGCATTAAAAAAGAGAGAATTTACATAAAATCTTTTGTCTTTTCTTGAAAAACTGTTAGTTCAGACCCCATTGGTCATGCATTTGGACATGGCCCCAGTGGACTGAAGCTGAGTAATGATATAGCATCTGCTTTTGTATTTGCCACAGTCTCAATGCTCTGAACTTTTATACCCAGCTTACTTCATTCATTTATGCAATTTCTCACCCTTGCAGGCATTTTGATTTAAAACTCCTGTCCCAGAGTCTGATTTCTGCATTACCACTGTACTGGTGCAGCTTTCTTAGAAGTTAATAACAGCTTCTTCTTGCTATTATGAGTGGTCTTTTTGCAGAAGTCTTCTTATATTTCTGTGCTGGTTGAATTTAGGGTTACTTAAATGAGAGTCCTGTTCTCTGACAGGCAGTATGACCCTGGGACCATCACCCCATGAATTTCTATGTTGAAGCAGTTCTGGTTGTATACCATTTTGCTTGCCTTTGAACTTGATCCAAGAATGTTAATTTTGCCATTTGTAAATGGTTGACTTTGTGGCTCTGTTTAAATAGTGGTTTGTGGCTATTCCTTGATTTTACTTTTCATTCTATCAAGGACCTGCACTTTTTTACCAGTCTTTACAAGAATGTGGAGTGTGTGACAGGGGCACTGAGGTAGAGACTGGGAGGCATGAGTGTTGGTTTTCTCCTTTACTACTTAGTAGACGTGTGAGTTGGGAAATATCAGAACCTTTCTGAGATGTAGACTTTCTTCATGACTTTAAGGTTTTATAATTTTCAGTGTAATTTTCTGTACATTATCTAATTTGATGCTGATGTTTTACAAATGAGGAATGTTCTGAAGGAAAACCAGGAAAGGAAAGGACATAACAAAAAAAGAAAACTACAGACAAATATCCCTGATGAACATAGATGCAAAAATCCTCAACAAAATACTAGCTAACTGAATCCAACAGCATATCAAAAAGATAATCCACCATGATCAAGTGAGTTTTTTTACCAGGGATGTAGGAATGGTTTAACATATGCCAGTCAATAAATGTGATACACCATATAAAGAGAATTATAAACAAAAATCACATGATCATCTCAAAAGATGCAGAAAAAAGCATTTGACAAAATCTAGCATCCCATATGACTAAAACCCTCAGCAAAACAGCACAGAAGGGATATACCTTAAGGTAATAAAAGTCATTTATGACAAACCGATGGCCAACATTATAATGAATAGGGAAAAGTTGAAAGCATTCCCCTTGAGAACTAGAATATAAGACACATAATGCCCGCTTTCACCACTTCTATTCACCATGGTACTGGAAGTTCTAGCCAGAGCAATCAGAAAAGAGAAATAAAGAGCAGCCAAATCAGTAAAGAGGAAGTCCAACTGTTGCTGTTTGCTGATGACATGATCATATACCTAGAAAACCCTAAAGACTCCTGGCTCCTACAGGTGATAAATGAATTCAACAAAGTTTCAGCATACAAAAATAATGTACACAAATCACTAACTCTGCTATACACCAACAGCGACCAAGCTGATAATCAAATCAATACTTCAACCCCTTTTACAATAGCTGTAAAAAAAAAAAAATATATATATATATACACCTAACCAAGGAGGTGAAAGACCTCTACGAGGAAAACTACAAAACACTGCTGAAAGAAATCATTGATGACACAAACAAGTGAAAACACATCCCATGCTCATGCTTGGGTAGAATCAATATTGTGAAAATGACCATTCTGTCGAAAGAAGTCTACAAATTCAATGCAATGTGCATCAAAATGCCACCATCATTATACATAGAACCAGAAAAAACAATTCTAAAATTCATATGGAGCCAAAAAAGAGTCTGCATAGCCAAATCAAGACTAAGCAAAAAGAACAAATCTGGATGCATCACATTGCCTGACTTCAAACTATACTCTAAGGCCATAGTCACCAAAACAGCATGGTACTGGTATAAAAATAGGCATATAGAGACCAATGGAGCAAATACTTACAGTCAACTCATCTTTGACAAAGCAGACAAAAACATAAAAGTGGGGGAAGGATACCCCATTCAACAAATGGTTTTGGGATAATTGGCAAGCCACATGTAGAGGAATGAAACTGGATCCTCATCTCTCACCTTATATAAAAATCAACTCATGATGGATCAAAGACTTAAATCTAAGACTTGAAACCATAAAAATTCTAGAAGATAACATTGGAAAAATCCTTGTAGATACTGGCTTAGGCAAAGCCTTCGTGACCAAGAACCCAAAAGCAAATGCAACAAAAACAAAGATAAATAGATGAAACTTAATTAAACTAAAAAGCTTCTGCACAGCAAAAGAAATAATCAGAGTAAACAAGACAACCCACAGAGTGGGAGAAAATCTTCGCAATCTATACGTCCAACAAAGAACTAATATCCAGAATCTACAAGGAACTCAAATCAGCAAGAAAAAAAATATCAAACAATCCCATCCAAAAGTCAGCTAAGGACGTAAATAGACAATTCTCAAAAGAAGATATATAAATGGCCAACAAACATACGAAAAAATGCTCAACATCCCTACCAGGGAAATGCAGATCAAACCCACAATGTGATACGCTTTTACTCCTGAAAGAATAGCCATAATCAAAAAATCAAAAAATAATAAATGTTGGCATGGAAGTGGGGAAAAGGGAACACTTTTACACTGTTGGTGGGAATGTTGTTATTGTTATTTTTATTAATATTTTTTGAGACAGAGTCTCACTCCATCACCCAGGCTGGAGTGCAGTGGTGCAATCTTGGCTCACTGCAACCTCCGCCTCCTGGGTTCAAGCGATTCTCGTGCCTTAGCCTCCCGAGTAGCTGGGATTAGAGGCATGCACCAGCATGCCCATCTAATTTTTTTTTTGTATTTTTAGTAGAGATAAGGTTTCACCATGTTGGCCAGGCTAGTCTTGAACTCCTGGCCTCAAATGATCCACCTGTCTTGGACTCCCAAAGTGTAGGGATTACAGACATGAGCCACCACACCTGGACTATTGGTGGGAATGTAAACTAGTACAACCACTATGGAAAACAGCATGGAGATTCCTTAAAGAACTAACAGTAGGTCTACCATTTGATCTCCTGGGTATCTACCCAAAGGAGAGGAAGTCATTATATGAAAAAGATACTTGCACACACGTTTATAGCAGCATAATTTGCAATTGCAAAAATATGGAACTAGCCCAAATGCCCATCAATCAACAAGTGGATAAAGAAAATATGGCATATATATGTATGTGTGTGTGTGTGTGTGTGTGTGTATGTGTGTGTGTGTGTATATACATATACACACACACACATACACACACACACACACACACACACACACCATAGAATACTACTCATCCATAAAAAGTAAAGAATGATGGCATTCACAGCAACCTGGATGGAACTGGACACCATTATTTTAAGTGAAGTAACTCAGGAATGGAAAACCAAACATTGTATGTACTCATTCATAAGTGGGAGCTAAGCTATGAGGAGGAAAGGCATAAGAATGATCCAATGGACTTTGGGGACTTGGGGAAAAAGTGGGAGGGGTTTGAGAACAAAAGACTACACATTGGGTATAGCGTACACTGCTCGGGTGATGGGTGCATCAAAATCTCAGAAATCACCACTCAGGACTTACGAATGTAACCAAACACCATCTGTTCCCCAAAGACCTATTGAAATAAATAAAAAAGATATACATAAAAAGTAAACAAAAAATAAAAAATAGGCATACATTGATTTCTAAATCTCACATAATTCCCTTTCCCCTCCACTTCATTCCAAAATACTCCATAGATAACCTTTTTCTTTCAGTTCCTTTTTAAACTTCCAGTGTTTCCTCGTGCAAAAAATGAACAGAACAACATATGCACCTTGAAAGAAAAATGAAATGATTTCCCTTGTATCATGGGACTGGTCCATGACACGGTGAGGGCTGATAACTCAGTCATCTATTTTCTGTGAGTCCTTATTCCATCATGCAAGGTGTCACTCCCCAGCAAACTGCCTTCCTTGAGGTAAACCCTCTACAATTCTCAGTTTAAAAAGCCAGTGATCTCTTTTGTGCCAGCTTTAACCTAACTCTCAAATGGCATTCCCATTCTGAATAAGAAACATTGTGAGAAGTGGGCTTTTATTGATCTAGGCTTTGCTTCTTCTATTTTCCATGTTCAGTTTTATAGTCAGAACTTTTATTGTTGTTCACTATATCACCACTGGTTGAGCACCTAGTTAATAATAACACACACATACATCTAATCTGTGAATTAATTATATATATGCTGAGCATAAGCATTTATAATCCAAATCTAGATGCTTTTGAGAAAGTAAGTAGCTTTACTAATAATCACTCTTGAACAACACATATAAATTTGGATAATGATTCCCTTCGTTACATAAAGCATTAGCACAGTGCCTGGCACACAGTAAGTGTTCAGTAAATGGTAACTTTTAAAAGAAGCTTTATCAAAAGAGACGAAAAGAGTTGACAGTTTACTCAAGAGTATGCTTAAGAGCTGTTCCTTTCAAACTTAACACGAAGCAATGGGCTTCTGGTGAGAAACGTGTTGTCCTTCTTGTACTGTATGTGATGTGGAATGTGACATCTACTAGACTTTACGCCTAAGCAGCAAACTGGGAATGTGAGGAAATTTGTAGAAAATCTTCCAGGTGAAGACAACATTTTCTAAGGAGATGAACTCGGGAGACCAAGGTCCAGGGCCACAGAAAAATCATCAATGGACAATTGGGAATATTGGAACTAATATCTTAAAATACTAGAATTCAGAGTTGACTTGCTTTTCAGGTTATCTGAAATATTTTTTAGTGTTTGGTCTTATTTCATGGAGGAAGTTGGGAATGCTTTTAAAGCAGTTTGTCCCAGGTGACCTTCCCAGGATTAGAAGATGTGCTCCCAATTTCTAATGCCATATCTCCAGGAACACATAACTTGCTTCCTTGCTGGTGTTCTACAGGATTATCTGTAATGCAAGACTACCTTTATAAACTATCATTTTCCTGGGGAGCAGGCATGCTGAGAGGTGATTCATCTTACTCCCTTCCTTCCAACATGACACTTATCCCCATCTCTGAGGTCTGATTGCTAATGTTTCAGCACCAGCTGCAACCCAATCCTTCAGGGAGCACAGCTGAGCTAAGTTAATCTAATTTTTATAGCCTTTGCACTCTAGATATCAATCTCGTGGGTAGTTAACGCTCCCTGAGCCAAGCGTGGATTCCAGAGCTCCTTATCACTGTCCCCATTGTACTCTTGTCCCCAAGCTGCAAGCAGCCCTGTGGGCACCACAGAGCTCCAAAAACATTTGTCCCCACAGCCGGCTGGCTTCCTCAGGCCAGTGCGCCTAATGAGCTGGCCACTGCCCGTAAATCAAGTCAAGCATGCACATTTCAGGCTTTCATCAGGTGAGCCCTGTTCAGCAATGCCTTTGAAGGAGGGGCCCCTGTGGGCTGCAGAGGCTGTGTGCTGCCCAGATAAACACCCCATCTCAAAGATGTTGTTCTGTTTTGCAGACAGGCTTGTCGTTAGTGGGAGGAAGCGTGCTGGGTTGCCAAGTACCAGGAGTGGACTGATTTGACTTGGGAGCCAAGGAAAAGAAACACACATGCTCACAGGCATTCTCCCAAAGAGCCTGACTGGAGACATGGGGAAAACAGAAGGCACAAAAGACTTACGTCCCATCCTCTCACCTGGGGATGTGCTAGCACCGGGCAGTGAGCAGAGATGTGGCACATGTGGCTCTGATGGGATCTGTCATGAGGACCTTGAACAGTGTCTTAGACACACTGACTGCCAGCTTGGGGCCCAGCCTCCAGTGCCTTTCCACTTTCTTCTTGCTGAAGCCTTCCCAGACTTCTCTACCTGCTTAATGTCTTCTGTGCTCTCCCCTGTAATTACAGTCTACAGTGATCTACTAATAACTTCCAATCAGAAAACAAGGAATAAAAATAGCAAATGGGAATTTTTTATGCTTATATGACCCACCTAGGGCAAACTATTTTTTTACATTGGCTTTGAATCTCTCTCCACTTAGTGCTTAGTAAGTACTCAGTAAATTCTACATTGGTTTTTCAAAATTTCTTTAGAATTATTTCATTTTATTCATTTATTAATAATAATGATATTTAGTAAGTGTTTACCAAGTAACCAATAGGCATTAGATGCTGTTCCAGGTGTTGATGATAGAGTGCTGAACTAGAGAGACAAAATCCTTCCCTTCTATGGGAGAACAGACAATGAGAAAGCAAATGCAAGGCAATTTCCAATAGCAATCCTGATGCAATTTCAGATGGCAATTGGGAAATGATACATAAAATTTAAATGGGAGAGGAGATAAAGAGGGTTGTTGGTGGTGATGGCAGTGGTTTTTGATAAGGCATCTGGCAAATCACCCCTGGAGAGATAATGTTTAAGCTGAAGATTATTTGATGTGAGGAATAAGACACCTGAAAAAAGAGAATTCCAGGCAGAAGAGAACCAGATACCAAGGTCCCAAGGTGGGATGAAAAGGGGACCTTGAGGGACAGGGAGAAGAGCAGGGAGGAAGGATCACAGTGAGATCACAGTAAGAAAGCAGCCCGGCAGAGGAGATGGGGCTGGAGAGCAAGCAGGAGCCATGCCTCCCACGAGTGTTGGGAGGCAGGACCAGATATGGTCCCTGTCAACCTCTAAGGGAGGCTACCCCCTGGAGCCAGCATTATGATCCTCCTTAGGGCTCAAAGTGGCCAGAGGATTTGCTGGAGTTCACACAGTTGCTAAGTGACACAACCCGGATTTGAAGCCAGGACTCAATTCTGAACCCATGCTTTATCCACAATAGTTTCCAGCTATCTTAGCCTTAGGGAGATGATGATTTTGTTAGGGTGGCACAACTTAATCATATGAATAATGAAAGCAAAAAATATAATTTATGCTTATTTGAATTATACAGTGCTGGTGTTGGCTACTCTACCATTTCAGGTTTTTTGTTTTTGCTGTTTTTTCTTTTAAGCAATTGGTAACAGACCCTCCTATACCTGGCCAGCCTCGTGTTAGATATGAAGATGTGGGCAAATGATGTCAGGTGGGTCATTGCACAAGTCAGTGCAGGAAAACTCAATATAATTTTAGGGCATAGAAAAGTCAGTCCTGTTCATCTAATCAGTGTTGTTCAAACTTTAGTCATTTGTTAAGCAACTTGATGTTTTTGCTATATTGTTTAATTTATTAAAGATTTTTCTTTAAATGGACTCAACTTTTTACTTAAAATTGTCTACAAAGGAAACATTATACACAATTGCTCAAGACAAGCTGGATCTGAGTGATTAACATTTTTATTAACGTCTTATGCATTTTCTATTGAAATTAGCTTCCTCCACGTCTCTCTTTTCATATTTATTTTTAAAGACCCATCAACGGATCCCTTGGTTTCTCTATCTTTAGACTACAGTTATGTTTAGATATAGAGGGGTGAAGGAAGACATAGATTAGAGGAGACAATTATTCTAGAACCACTCACACCCATGTCCCTACCTTTTTATTACCATTGTGGCCATCTTAAGTCCTAATCATAGCTCACTCAGATTATTTCCAAAATCCTCAAATGGGATGTCTGACTATTGCCTTTCCTCCCCCAATCCAAACCATGGCTGCCAAAGTGGTAAAACTCCAAAAGGGCACTTTATTTTTAAAACTTTTCTTCATTTCCTATTGCCTACTGAGTAATTAATTGACTCACCCTTAGACATGCAAGATCATCTACAATATGCTCCAATCTATTTGTGTTTCATGCTTTTATAGTCTACTCCGTATATATTGGATGCTCTGGATCAAATGATCTTCATACTTTTCCATCTTAGATATTTGTTTAAAGATTTGTTGTTGTTTCCATTTCTATATTTCCCTCCTCATCATCACTAACTCAAAATTTCACTTAAACATTCCAACTACTCTGTTTCATAATTCATTCACATGAATTCACACATAATCTCTGTATTCTTTACCTCATATCAAATTTCACTAAGGTGTTATAAAGCAGATTTTTAAAATAAGTGAGAGAAGGTCTATTTGTAGACTAACTATTCTGCTCTCATGACCCTGCTATTATATGGGGGGGGGGTATATATTATCCAGCTCCGAATCCGTTGTAAGACCTGATGGAATATTTGTAACAAGAATTTGAATAGCTGTATTCTATTTTGTTTTTACTAGGAGAGAAGTCAATGATTGACAGAGTAAAATTTCAGTTCGAGAAGCTGGAGAAAGTCACTGGCCTCATTACTAATTCTCCAGGGGAAAGGGAAGAAATGAATTTCATTGGCCTCTGTTCCACAGCTCCATTAATCACCTTTACTGTCAAATATCACTTCCTTTTGTCAAATTCACAGGGACTCTCATTAGAAACTTTTCTAATCACAACTCCTTCCTTGAAATATTTCTTAAGACCCTGAAGTCTTCAATAGCAATAAGGAAATACATGTTTTACCACCTTGAGATCTTCATTCCTATGAAGAGACTCACACAAATGATACACATTTCCTCATGAGGGAGAGAATTGCCTGTGTTTCTCTGAAGTGTGCCTTAGCCTGGTTGCATATGACATTTAGTTGTCCTTGCCATGTGCCAGTGACACTCAGATGAGAAAAGACTGGTGGCCAAGGAGGCTGATATGAGAATAACTGGTGAAATGGATGCTTTTTGAGTCACATTATCAAAGGCTGCAATAAATTTGGCTTCTCTTAACAATCTTCTAGGGCTAAAACAGAGAGTTCAAGAAACATCAGGGTCACTTGCTGTATTAAAAATCAATCATGCTAAACCTGATCTCTAATAATTGTGGCACACACGCACACACGCACACACACACACACACATATATATAATTTCTTTTTTTTTTTTTTTTTTGAGACAAAGTCTCACTCTGTCACCCAGGCTGGAGTGCAGTGGTGCAATCTCGGCTCACTGCAACCTCCGCCTCCTGGGTTCAAGCGATTCTTGTGCCTCATCCTCCCGAGTAGCTAGGATTACAGGCGCCTGATTGTGGCATATATTTACAGTTGATATTTAATAGCTTAATTCTTAACTATCAAAATGCCACAATGAATTGTGCTAGTCATGATGTGTAGAAATGCAAGGGTACAGAATTATCATCATTGGAATCTTTGCTAAGGAAGATGTGCTGCATATACCAAGTGTGGCACTAATGTAGGGATGACATTCCTTACCACTGTACTCACTGAGACACAGGCTTGTTTGGAATCACAGAGAAAATGCATGGAAAAAGGCTTGGGGAAAATGTTCTCTCTTTACAAAAGCTACCATCTGGCTGACTGGAAAGTTATGGAAACTGTTGTAGCCCTTGGCAAGAGGTGGCAAGAGACTTCCATGACCTGTCCTTGTATTCTCCTAATCCTGGTCCTTCTTTCTGTCAGAACTTCCCTTCCATTCAGTCATGGATGTTTGCTTTTCCCCTGACAAATGGATTTTCTTTGCCGGAGCCAGGGACAATCACTGGTGCCTTCAGAAAGAGCCCCTTTCCACCTCCTGCATCATGGGTGTGTGGTACCACTGGTGCCCACCAGCCCCAGCAGTACTAGCTCAGGCCTTCTGGGCATCTCTGTCAAAGACCATTTGTGACAGGACTTAAGAAAAATAACAAAGCAGCTCTCCCCTCAAGCCCTCTAAGGAATGTGAAAACCGGTGTGGGGACACATAGGCTCTTTGTGCCCTCAGGTACACAGTGTCAGCTCCCTTCTCTGGCTGGCAAGGCTAAGTGACAGAATACAATGAAATGCTCAATTGGGCTGTGTTGGGTGATTCAGGACAGAGGATGCATTTTATTTAAAGAAAGTAACATTGTGCCTCCAGCCAAGGTGAGGTAATTTCCTTCCCTTTTCTATACTTCCTAGTGTTCCAGATTTATACATTTTTACAGTGTTTGCCAGAGCTCACCTGAAGAAAGCAATTTTCAAATAAAAAACTTAAAGAAATATTTTTGTTCAGGGCCCAGACCCATAAAGAATAACTACCATAGGCTTAAAAAATTCCAACTGCATTTTACAACTAATTACTTAAATAAACCTAATAAACAGACCAGGTTTGTCTCACTGAAGAAAGACCATAAGCATATAAGCCACCCTCAGGTTCAACAGATTGCATTAGAAAATGCCTCACTCCACCCCATCTTCCCATTGGCTTCATATTTAGTCAGTTATTTTACCTCTGAAACCAAGATGCTTGTGTAAATTTGAATACATAGGTTTATTTATAAAACATTATAGTAATTTTCAAGTACTAGAGAAACAAAAGGTCTGTTTACAGAAAGTCAGAGATTTCTTTTTAATCATATATGAGCCAATAACTTTAATATAATTCTGGGCATTCTCCTAAAAACCAATAAGGAAACAACCACTTTTCAGGTAAATTGCCTGTTGTAGAGTACCAAACACAACCAAATAACTCATGTCTGGGTTGGGAGAGTTAGTATGTCTCCCTAGAGTTACTCTAGTGATGGCAAAGTCACTAACTCACGGATGCAGCCCATATAGAGAGCAAAGGGGCAGGCTGCCAAGTTACTGTATCTGTTGTGCATCGGGCTCCCTCATGGGCCATTCACTTCACACTCTCACTTAGTCTTCTCTACAGCTCCATGGAAGAGCTCACTTTACAGTTTAGGAAGCTCACCCAAGATTCCCAAAGCTAAAAAGTGATCCAAGATACATCCAGTGATACTATTGTCTCCTTAATTGATCAACTTTTTAAAATGTTTAATCCATTCAATTGCACATTCATTTTTGTATTCTCTGGGACCTAATACACAAATGACAGTCTCTTAAAAGAATCAAAGGGTTTTGAAAGTCATTCATTTATCCACACATCCTTCAATGCTAGAATTAATGGCAAATTTGAATACCAATGTGCAGTAGTTGCTACGTTGGTACAGAAGAGAGACTGGTTCTTTCTACACTGGATAAATGATGTTGCTGTTCGTTTTAAAGGAGTGGCCTCAATCTTTTAAATGTAAAGACCTCTTTTGTCAAAAAGTTTTGGGTACCCCATTTCCCTTAAGATAACACTTGTTTAACATCTCTTGAGAAAATACATATCCACCCAAACTTGAGAACCATTTGAAATAAGCATTTTATTTCACTAACCTCATCTACAAATATTGCCAAAACTCTAACTCATACACTGGAGATGGAAGAGTGCCTAGAAAGAGTCTAGAGACACATGGCTGCCATAGCATTCTATCCCTAGGCATCCATGACCTCAGGCTGAGAAACACTGTTTCCAAGATCAGGAAAGAAGGGAAGAAGTGTATGGAAAAAGGAGGTGCTGATTTGCAGTCTGCCCTGGAAAGCAGGAGCTCTGAGGAGATAGTAGCTCTACAAAGGAAAGGGTGCAGTGGGCTCACTTGGTGCTGACTTAGAGAAGTTATTTCATAGGGGGTTAACTTCCCCATTGTCTGTGTGAGTTTTCTGGGGCTGCTGTAAAAAATTATCACAAATTGGGTGGCTTAAAACAAAATGATTTCTGTCATAGTTCAGTTCTAGAGGCCAGAAGTCTGAAAATAAGATGGAGGCAAAATTGCTCTCCCTCTAAAGACTCCAGGAGAAAATTCTTCCTTGAATCTTCCAGCTTCTGGTTGCTCTTGGAATTCCTTGGATTGTGCCTAATCACTCTGACCTCTGTCCCCCCTTCACATGACTTTCTTTTCCTCCCCTGTGGCTTCTCTTTTGTGGCTTATAAAGACAATAAGGATACTTGCTATTGAATTTAGGTGGGCCAGGTAATCCAGGATGATCTCATCTTGAGATCTTTAACTTAATCACATCTGCAAAGATCCCTTTTCCAAATAAGGTCATATTCATGGGTTCCAGTAGGTGAGATGTGGACATTTTGCAGGGAGGGAAGGAAGGAGGAGGGGGTGAAATTCCGCTCACAATGCAGCCCAACAACTCACTTAATGTTCCTGGTTTCCTTCCTTACAAGGAAAATTATGGTGCAGAGAGGATTTGAAAGTGATGGTTTGGGATCAGCGTTGGTGAAGGGGGCTGAGTTCATGTGTCTGGTGACAGCTAAACTATATTTGGTTCATCTGGCAGCTACCTTCTGAGGCCTATAGAAACATACATACCTTATGTGGAAACACACTAAAACATGAGATAATTTTAATTTTTTTCTGATTGCCATAGCAATGCATAGTCATAGATATATTATTGAAAATATCAAATACAACAGAAATGTGAAAAATGAAAGAAGCTATCTCCTCCATAACCCAGAAAGACATAATTTTTAGAATGTTTCCTAACCTCTTCTCTCCTTACCTTGTCTCTCCCTATGAATATTAGACTCCATCAATTAGACTCTACTAATTTAACCAAGTTAAATTATTTAAATTCAGCTCCATATTTAATTTTTAAATATGATATTAACACTTTTGATATACAATGCCACTTTATTAATGAAGGGTGAAAATTTATAAATTTCAGTTTCTAAAATAATACTTGTATTTTTCTCTGTGATGAAATAATATTTTCCCATAAAACATTTTATACCTTGATTATGTCTTCATTATAATCCTGTTCTCTGGTCAATTTTTGCTGTTTAAGACAAACTGATAATTAAAAGTGTGCCATAGATGAGACATAAAGGAGAAGTCATTTTACATGTCTGAATATAAATCATTCACCTCAGTGATCACAGACACCACCACCATTTCTACTATCAGCATCAACACCCTTCCCCCTTTCCTCTAATTGTTTTGATTTGCTGGGAAAGTAAATGCTTTATACAGTATATAAAATCTCATTGAATACTACCACAGCCTCCAGAGCTAAGCAGAATCCTGCAAAATAAAAATAAGCTTAAAAAGCATAAAGCAGGCCAGGCACAGTAGCTCATGCCTGTAATCCCAGCACTTTGGGAGACTGAGGCGGGCAGATCACGAGGCCAGGAGATCAAGACCATCCTGGCTAACATGGTGAAACCCCGTGTCTACTAATAATACAAAACCTAGCTGGGTGTGGTGGCATGCGCATGTAATCCCAGCTACTCAGGAGGCTGAGGCAGGACAATCACTTAAACTCAGGAGGTGTAGTTTATAGTGAGCCGAGGTCATGCCACCGCACTCCAGCCTGGGAGACAGAGCAAGACTCTGTCTCAAAAAAAAAAAAATCATAAAGCAGTTTGTCCCAAACAACACAGTTGGTAAGTCACAGAGCTGGGAATAGAGCCTAGACCCTATAACCTCAAACACATGAAGTTGTCTGATCTCTGGGAATAGTAGTTATTTTGATGCTCATTTTTTCCCAGGCAATGGATGCATACATTCTCTCATTTTTCACCTTATTATCTTTCTATATTTAGATGGATATGTTCTGAGGTTACTCTTTATTATCTAAGTTTTTTTTTGCTCAGTTTACAAAGTAAGTTTTCATATTTTTATTTGGACAAAAAGGAAGCAATTATTCCCCAGGCTCTTAATCCTAGAGAGGTTAGGGAGCAGTGCAACAATGAGATTGCCATTGGGCAGAGCAGTATCACAGACTAATAAAACTAACAATCCAGTATTGTTTCTCCTCTTTTTTTCTTTCTCTCCCCTGGTGTTTCCAAAGAGTGGCAACTACGTACAACTAATCTCACATTAGGCCCTAGAAAAAAGTGTAAGGTAATTCAATATTGACTTTATGAAAATATTTGATGAAAACATGTTACAAAGATTCACAAAATGCATTATATAAACATGCCATAATTTTTTTTTAAATTAAATTTTATCCATGTGCTATTTCATTGTACAGGTAACTAACAACCTTTAAAATGAGAAACAGTAATGATATGCCAGTATGCTACACACAAAGAGTGTGTAGGGTGTGTGTATGTGTGTATTCTATTACATACACACATACACACACACACACACACACACACATGCTTTTTTTTAACCAAATATTAGATTATGAACATTTCCTCATGTCTATGTTTTTTTTAACGTGTACATGGCTAAGTAACATTTCTTTTTAATAATCATTTTCCTTTACACTATTTCTTTTTCTCAATAATAATGCAGAAAAGGAGTTTTTTGTATGAATATTTGTCACTATCTCTGATTACTTCACCAGCATAGATACTCCTAGATTTATTGCATCATAAGTTATAAACATTTTAATGCTCTTGATAAAAATCACATAGTTGGTTTTTAGAAATAGTTTACCAATTCACATTTGTACTAGCAATTCTTATTTCTCATATCATTGCAAGAAAGGATTTTTAAAAATTATTTACTGTTACAGGAATAAAATTATAATTTGCTTTATTAGGTATTATTGCTGTGAAAGGATACTTTTTCAAGAAACTATCTCTCAGCCTTTGCATATTCTCTTTTGTGATTTGTTCATACTCATACTCTATGTTTTTCAATGGATTTTCTCTGAAATTCCAGATGATTCTTTCACCTTCTGGATATGATGATAAAGAATGTCACCTCTATATTAGTAGCATATTTAGAATATGCAGCAAATCTTTCTTAACAGTGATGCTGGTTGTGGTAATTCTGCACCCTGGGCCCCTTTCAAGTACAAGGCTCAAACTGCCATACACATACAAGGTGAAGGTCCTGGCTGGGGGATGGGCTTGCTGGGTTAGTCTGGGTTACCCAGTGCTCCCCAGCTCCTTCTCATGTTTATAAGTCTGTCTTTTACCCTAGAGCCACAGGAAGGCCCTCTTTCATTAAAGCCTGGAAATGGCAGTAGTAGTGTATGATATTTCCTCCTAGGGTAATAACCTCCATTTCTCAGGGATCAGCAAAGAAATGAACAAAGACTTGCTGTGGGCTTTAGGTATACAACAAAGGGAGAACCTAAGACTGCTTCTGGAACAGACTAAGAGTGGGAAAATAACAAAACTTTCCCAGCAAATGATTTCATCCTGGGATCCCAGAACATAAAGGCATAGAAAACAGATCAGAGTATAAGGGAGTCGTAACTGGGGACCACCAAAGACAGAGGCTTCTCCTTGAGGGTGGATTGGGGAAATCCAGGTGGAGAAATTCCCTTCATAGAGTCTGCTCCTTTTTTACAGGGGCTTGGTCTCTACTGAGCTTATAAAGGTCCCTTAGCGGGTCTGAACTATCAGTAAATATGAGGACAATTGGTTGCAATGGTGACTTTGAGGCACTGTAAAATACTAACGTACTTTTTGAATCATTACAAACATATTTTATGACTATATATTACGACACGTAGAGTTAAAACTGTTTTTATTTCTAATTCTTTAAACATACATGGACGCTTGACAGCAGTATTTGATTGTCTACAGCTTACCAACCATGAGGGATAATAGGTCTTACTGCATAGCTTCTGTCTCTTAGATTTTAATCAATCACTTTAAGAGCAAGGGACTGATTTTTCTACTTCCTTTGGTGTCCCAGCAGATGGCATTTGGAAATGGATTCTGACAGCTTGGAAAAGGTAATCTACCTCTGAAAGGTACAGTAGACCAGCTCACTAAGCAGGGTCTGGTCTTATGTTTCATAATCCTGTGGTGAGAGACTCAGTCTTAACTTGGTGTACATTGAACTGAGCGTACCTTTGTTACTCGTCTTGGTCACAGCACTTATCAATCAAATTATTGTGTAGTTTAGTCACTGATTTGGCATGTTAAATGAATAATCATGAACCGGCTTATCTGGAGTCCATTTCAGGGGCTAAATCTTAACTTACTAATAACCTTAGGATCAAGCTCTTACTGCACAGAGATGCATGTCTGCAGACAATACATGATTCCATTATTCTTTGGTCTGGTGTGATATTTATGATTGATCTTAACCCTTTGGCGAGAATGTTTTACACCTTCCCATTTGTTTTCAACCTGTTTCAGATATGTAAGTTGTAGAACTTCCCAGCTACAGTCTAACTTCTTTGGTTAATTATGTTTCCTTTAAAACAAATCCAGGTATAATTTTTGAGGGTTCACTTATCAAACTCTGTTATCAAAACCCTTTAGAACAATCTCTAGTGTGAATAACGAAGTTCTATGTTAAAAATATCAACTTTTGGCCAGGCGCAGTGGCTCACACCTGTAATCCCAGCACTTTGGGAGGCTGAGCGGGTGGATCACCTGAGCTCAGGAGTTTGAGACCAGCCTGGCCTACATGGTGAAACCCCATCTCTACTAAAAAAAAAAAAAAAAAAAAAAAAGTATAAAAATTAGCCGGGCATGGTAGCACATGCTTGTAATCCCAGCTACTCAGGAGGCTGAGGCATGAGAATCGCTTGAACCCAGGAGGCAAAGGTTGCAGTGAGCCAAGATGTCACCACTGCACTCTAGCCTGGGTGACAGAGTGAGACTCCATCTCAAAAAAAAGAAAAAAATTAATTTAAAAAAATCAACATTTTGGCTGGGCGTGGTGACTCATGCCTGTAATCCCCGCACTTTGGGAAGCTGAGGCAGGAGATTGCTTGAGCCTAGGAGTTCAAGACCAGCCTGGGCAATGTAGTATGCCCAAAGTATTTATTTTGCCTACTCAATATATTTAATTTCATTTTCCAATATTTTGTTTCTTTTTATTTCTAAGTAGCATTCTGTCATATGGATATACCACTGTTCATTTATTCATCACCCACTGAAGGACATTTGATTTGTCATTAAATACAATACTAAGTTTTCTCTCTATAATTCCCCAGAAATGCCTATTTCTGAAAGGGATCTATTATGAGACAAAATAAGAATTTTAGGCAAGTGTTAGTAAAATGCCATGTCTGTCTCTCCAAAAAAAAAAAAAAAATAGCCAGACATGGTGGTACATGGGAGCTACTTGGGAGGCTGAGGTGGGAGGACTGTTTAAGCCCAGGAGTTGAAGGTTACAGCGAGCTATGATCACACCAGTGCACTTCAGCCTGGGTGACAGAGCAAGACCCTGTCTCAAAAAAAAAAAAAAAACTTTTTAAAAGCAATAATAATTTTGCAAGAAATGACTTGCTTTAAGGATTATTAAAATGTGTTTTTCTCAACTCTTAAAGGCCAAGGTAGTTTTGACAGTAGGTTTGTACCTAAAACACAGAAAAATAGACTTGTACTTTCTGGAGCATCCTTAGCATTCTCAGACCTTTTAAGCACTTCCCCAAAAATATGCTTAAGAACTGGCTCATAATATTTCCTTCAGTACCCATGAAAATATTTTGATGGAAATTTTACTACATGGCATTTACTGCACTTGCCTAAAAATTTTATTTTGTCTCACAATATTTCCCTTTCAGAAATAAGCATTTCTGGAACGTTTCTCAAAACTATACCTAGTTCAGTATAGAGAGGAAACTCAGTATTATATTTAATGATAAATCAAATGTCCTTCAATAGGTGATGAATAAATGAACAGTGGTATATCCATATGATAGAATGCTACTCAGCAATAAAAAGAAATATTTGAAAATACAAATAAAATATATTCAGTAGACAAAATAAATACTTTGGGTTTAATTTGAAACGAAGCAGAAAAACTCCACTCACGTTATTACAACTGAACAATTATACACATGATAGTATTTATAAATGGGGTTCTATTTCAGGTTCAATTACAGTAGGTAGCTTTGTAAATTTGACTTACAAATTCCAAAAAAAGTTTTTACATTTATTATTCATGTATTTTTGTTCTCATAATATCTATGTAGCATTAAAATTGGCTGGAAGTCAGGAATTCTGTCAAAATCCATCACTTTTTAAAAAACTTGATGCTGAACAGTTAGGATGATAGAAAAAAGTCTATCACTCGAGCCTGGAGGACATTATGTTTAGTGAAATAAGTCAGGCATACAAAGAGAAATACCATATGTTCTTACTCATATGTAGAAACTTTAAAAAATGGAGCTCATAGAAGTAGACAGTAGGATTTTGGTTACTGGAGGCTGGGAAGGATAGGAGGGAGGACCGGATAGGGAGAGGTTGGTAAATGGATACAAATTACAGCTAGATGAGAGAAATAAATACTACTGTTCTATAGCACTGCAGGATAAATATGGTTAACCATTATTTATTGTATATTTTCAAAAAGCTAGAATAGAGGATTTTGAATATTCACAATAATAAAGAAATAATACATGTTTGAGATCGTGAATATGATAACTACTTTGATTTAATCATTACACATTGTATACGTGTAGCAAAATATCACACTCTGTCCCTTAAATATACAAAATGATTAAACATCAACCAAAAATAAAAATATCTGTCACTGAATTGAATAAATTATTTTAAAAGTTTTAAATATATGTAGAATGTGAAATTAAACCATCCAAAACTAAGAGCATAAAATAGTCTGCTGTTTTGAAATAGTCTGTTGCTTTGGAATAATTAAGGAAAATAAAATTTTTTTAAGAATGTACCCAAGAGCCAAGCAATGCCTAGCATAGAATAGCCATTCAGTAAATATTTGTTTAATCTATTTGCCATTGTTCTTGGCAGTGTAGCTAAGCTTCTTATTTTTAAAATACTTCCCAACTAATAAAGTTATATAAATATATACATACATTTTATAGAAAACTATAAACTCTTTTTATAAACTCTCTGAGATTACATAGTAAAGGCTTCCTTACCATTCTACACTGGAAAAGAGAAAATCCTGTTTTATTACTTATAAAATATTATAACTTAAATTTTAACCTGATATCAGCTAGTTACCTTTTTTATCATTTACTTTTTAGAGTTCTTCTCATGTTTTCTCCTAGTTCAGGAGAGAGAAACTTGATGCCAGTTGCTTTATGGTAGGGCTGTCTAACTTAGGTAGACTTCAAACTGGTATTAGGGAAAGTAATGTTAAACATAATCAAAATTTGTATTATAAATTAAACTCAAACAAACATAATTTAAGGGTGAAATTCGGCAAGGCATGATAGCTCACGCCTGTAATCCCAGCACTCTGGGTAGCCAAGGAGAGAGGATCCCTTGAGGCCAGGAGTTTGAGACCAGCCCTGGCAAAATAGCAAGACCCTGTCTCTACAAAAAATAATTTTTACAAAAGAGTGAAATTGTACTGACATAGCCATTGAACAACACTGTGGGAAATCCTATGGCACAGAAATTAACCTGGTGCACCCATATGCACTGTATGAAACATATAGTGTTGTAGGTTCTTATATTATGCATGAAATTGTATAATGTAGATTCAGATAAGTTAAAGATGTGTACTATAACCCGTAAAGCAATGGCCAAAATAAAAGTTGTAGCCAAAGCCAACAGTGGAAAGAAAGTTATAAAACTATTCAATTAATCTAAAAGAAGACAGAAAACAAACAGCAAGATGGTAAATTAAATCCAACTTTCTCAATAATGACATTAAATGCAAATGGTTTAAACACCCCTATGGAAAGGCAGCAATTGTCACGTTGGAGTGAAAAAAAAAAAAAAAAAGACGCAACCATTTGTTGCGTGTAAGAAACCTACTATAAATGTAGTAGGTTACATAGGCTACTGGAATAAAAAATGTTACAGCCACTCTGAAAATAGTTTGGTAATTTATTATAATGTTAAATGTACATTACCATATGACCCTTTAATTGCACTCCTAGGTGTTTATCCAAGAAAAATAAAAACTTAGGTTCACAAAAATTATAAGTAAATGTTTATAGCAATTACAGAAAATTATACATAATTGCTTTAAACTGGACACAAATCAAATGTCCTTCAGCGGGTGATGGATAAATGAACAGTGGCATATGCATATGATAGAGTGCTACTCAGCAATAAAAAAGAATAAAATATTGGAAAATGCAAATTAAGTCTAAATAAAATGCTATTAAATATCTATTGAAATTGCTAAAATTAAAGACTGACCATATGAAATTTTGATGAGACTGAGAACCAAATAAAATACTGGTTAGATCATAAAATAGTAAAACTATGTTGGCA
Source organism: Nomascus leucogenys (assembly GCF_006542625.1). NCBI lineage: Eukaryota > Metazoa > Chordata > Mammalia > Primates > Hylobatidae > Nomascus > Nomascus leucogenys. The sequence goes on along the minus strand of NC_044386.1, from coordinate 62,461,075 downwards.
AAGAGTTTGGCAGTTTCTTAAAAAGTTAAGCATACAGTTGTCATATGACCTGGTTATTTCACTCCTAGGAAATTACTCAAGAGCAATGGTCCACAAAAAGCTTGTACATGACTGTGATAGTTTCACAGGCGTATAATATGTCAAAATGTATCACATTTTACTTGTTAAAATGTACAGTTTATTATATGTAAAGTATGCCCCAAATAAAGTTTTAAACATTAAAGACGTTATAAAACCTTGAAAAAGTAGCTTTTTCAAGTGAAATACAACTAACACAGTCTTAGAAGGTAATTTATAGGCTTTAATACAAATATTATAAAAGAAAATGCTAAATTTTAGTGACCTAAGCCTTCATCTCAAGAACTTAAAGAACAGCAAATTAAAAACAAAGTAAATGTGGAAGAAAGGAAATAAAGATGAACAGAAATTAATGAATTACACACAATAGAGACTATCAACAAAGGAAAAATATTTATCTTACAAAGCCTTGTAAAACTGATAAACTCATGGTGAAATTGATTTTTTTTTTTTTTTTTTTTTTTTTTTTTTTTGTTTTTTTTTTTGTTTTTTTTGAGACAGAGTCTTGCTGTGTCCCCCAGGCTGGAGTGCAGTGGCGCGATCTCAGCTCATTGCAAGCTCCGCCTCCTGGGTTCACGCCATTCTCCTGCCTCAGCCTCCCGAGTAGCTGGGACTACAGGCGCCCGCCACGATGCCCGGCTAATTGTTAGCCAAGATGGTCTCGATCTCCTGACCTCGTGATCCGCCCGTCCTGGCCTCCCAAAATGCTGGGATTACAGACGTGAGCCACCGCGCCCGGCCGTGAAATTGATTTAAAAAAATGAAAAGGGAGCATGCATGTTAATTACCAACATCAGGAATGAAAAAGGAGACATTACAATAATCTGGTGGTATGCTGTAGCACGCTTATGCTGCTTCATGAGAGCTGATTGCTAAGTTTTCAGGAATTCGCAAGCCAATTTTTAAACACAGTCATTATTAAAATTAAACTGTATACACTTTCAATTAAATAAGAACAAAGCTACTTTCTAATTACCACAGTTTGTAGTATCTATGTTCTTGTGGGTATTTACCTCGATTGCATGTGTATGGTGGAAATACTATACAATGGAGTGCTACCGCACATCTCTTACCAATTCTGTTTAGTAATATCATATTGGTACCTTGAAACTGGCCACAGTGGGAGTGTTTACACTATAGAAGTCAGCAAATGCCTCAAAATCTGGGCTTGATTTATTGTTTTCTTGACTGTCTAGATTATGAAAAATATATAAAATGTTAATGCATAGTAATCTTAAGTGTGTCAAGTCTAGCCATTTACATTGTTAATAGCACACAAATTTGAAGAAATAGTCTTCAAATATTTAAAAATTAATATCCAATTCAGCAAAAAAGTTTTTCGTGTCATGAAGGACAAGTGAAGTTCCTACTTTATATATATATATATATATATATATATGCATTATCCACTATTATATGCATAATAGTGAGGCTGAAAGAACATTCACTTTAATGAACATTCATTAATGATTCATTAAATTAAATTCATTAATGATTCATTTTAAAAATTCAATGAAAAGGTGAGAAATTAATAGTAGACAATGTATTAGATTTAATAAAACTTTTTTTTTGGAAGCAATATAGCACATTAGGATGCACCTCCATTGTCAAAATAAGGTTGCTATGCAACTATGGATTGGCTATAGATAAAAGAATTTGGCAAAAATAATGGGCAGGGCGCGGTGGCTCATGCCTGTAATCCCAGCACTTTGGGAGGCCAAGGCAGGCGGATCACCTGAGGTCAGGAGTTCACGACCAGCCTGGCCAACATGGTGAAACCCCGTCTCTACTAAAAACACAAAAAAAATTAGCCTGATGTGGTGGCAGATGCCTGTAATCCCAGCTACTCAGGAGGCGGAGGCAGGAGAATCGCTTGAACCCAGGAGGCAGAGGTTGCAGTGAGCCAAGATCATGCCATTGCACTCCAGCCTGGGCAACAAGAGTGAAACTCTGTCTCAAAAAAAAAAAAAAAAAAATGGCGAAAATAAAAAAAATTCAGTGAAATCAAATGTTAAATTTGTGATAAAGATTTACAATAAAGATTATTATGTAGTTTATTTCATTCTTATTTGTAAATTACATGTTATAGATGCTTTATATCAGTATAATTTATAATAAACTTATACATAAATGGATACATTATATGCTGCTTGTTATTAATACATTTACCATCATGTAGAATTACTTACCACAATAATTCTACAGATGTTAAATAAGACATTTTTTCTAATAAATATAAAAATGTAAGTGAAATTGGTAACTTCCCAGAAAATCACAAATTGTCAAAATTGACACAAAAAGAAATGTGAGTAGATTTTTATTAATTAAAGTAATTTAAAAATCCTAACTAAAAACTTTCTGACAAAGAAAATTCTGTACTCATCAGTGATTTCTACCAAATTTTATGGAATATATAATACTAATCTCATATGAATTCTTTCAGCATATATATTATGTAATACATATATACAATATTTATCTCATATATATATATATCTTTCTACCTTCTTTCAATAAATATGGGAAAAGTGTTTGTTACAATTCAACATCCATTTATGATAAAACACCATTAGCAAACTAGGAATAGGAGGAAACATCCTTAATCTGAGACAGGTTATCTGCAGAAAACCTATATTAAACATTATCTATAATTGTAAGGTTTTAAGACTTTTTTTTACTGTGATCAGAAACAAAGTTGCTTATTTATCACTACTGTCATTCAACATCATGCTACAGATTCTATCTAGAGCAATAATATTAAAAAATAAATATATAAATGTTAAATAACTGTCATGTTTCACAGATGCCAGAATTTTAGAAATTTAAAAATAATATACAGAAAAACAAATTTATAATGGATTTAACAGAATTGTTGGATATAATTCAATGTACAAAAATCAATTATATTCATACTACTAGTAACCATCAGTTAGAAATTAAATTTTAAAAATGCCATTTACCATAGCATCAAAGAGCAATAAATAGAAAACAATTCAACAAAGATGTGAGAGACCCCTAAACAGACAAACTGATTGTATAATTATATGAAAATACAAAAAACAAGAATTACCAAAATGCTTATTTCCTAATGTCTGAGATCAGAAACTGGCTCTAGATTGCTTCTGTCCTACTCTGTTGGCCAAATAAGCCACAGAGCCTACCTAGATTAAGGAGAAAGGATATAGATTACTGTATCTTGACAGTATCTTGACAGGAATCATGTCAAATAATTTGTGACAGACCTCTTTAATCTTCCAGCCTGGAGTACCTCAGAATTTCCCTCTGCTCTCCTGTCTCATCTCCAGCCTTCAATGTATGATTTCCATGCACTCAGTGAAGGTCCATGAGAAACACTTAGCAGATGAGTGTGGAAATAATTTCTTGGGGCTCCTTGTGATTCTAATCTGCCATACCAGCCCTCACTTGCCATTAAAAGTTCTCAAAAAGTTTGGCTAATGTCTTCCTACTGGTGTGTACAACCAGTAAGTTACATTGGTTATTCCTTCTCTGGCAGCTCCACTAGGGATGAAAACAGTCATGTTCCTTCTCTCCTAGGAAGAGCTTGTCACTTATGGAATTTAGTTCATTTAGATTTATTTGCATCCTTGGCTTTCTGATGAATTTTTTTTAAAGCTATGATTTTGTAGCTTATCTGGCTTGTTCTCATTGTTAGTAGGGTAACTGACAATCTCCAGTGATTTTTCATGTACTAACAAGAAACAAAACATTGCTGTAAAATTTATTTGTATATATACTTTCTATATTTTTCTTTTTCCTGCTTTTCTCTAAGTTTTTAAGGCCATACATTTTCTTCACAGTGTGAAATATGAAGGTATCTCCTAACAGTTATTGTATTCTATTTTTTCCTTTATATTAGAATATCAATACAGATTAGGAGGCCTGATTCCTTTAACTAATTCACCACACCTTCTCCAACATTTTAATTTATTCTTTTTTAAGCTTACAAAACACACCATATTTTTTTCCTGAACTTTTGTTTCTTCTAAGTAGCTATGTAACTGATGCTGATTTGAAGTTTTTCTTTAAAAGAAGATCAAAATTTATTTGTAGTTTTATTCTGAATCAAAAATCATATTTTAATTCATTTCCTTGTGATACATTTTTTCTTGTAACTTTCCTGTGAATCATTTACTTATCTCATTTATAATCATCGTAAAAATTAGAATGCCTACAAGAACAGAGCAATATAGAAGTTAGAGTAGGTATAAAATAGCAGGTATGTATTTTCATATCACTGTTTATATGTTGTAAAATACTGGTAGAATTATTTTCTAGAGTTCTCAATGCTTCCTTTCACCAGTGAAGATAGATAGAAAACATTTGCATGATTGACACGTGTATCAGAATGTGATTTTACTTTCTTCTTAATTATGGAAAGAAGATCGGGAATTATTTCTACTTATTTTCTCTCCTCCATATTGCTTGAAGTAACTTTAGGGTTGGAAGTGATTTCTGATCCATTATGAAAAAGTAGGATAACATTTCTGTACTTACGTATTTTCAATTTGAGTTAAGAAAGCAGATTTTTAATGTGATTTATTATTTTAAAAGTAAGACACTGGTTTATCCCTATAATCTTTTGCAAAAATAATCTATTACAATACAAAAATACCTCAAAAATAATACCCTTCAATTTATTTTCTCTTTGCCACCAAGGGGTTCCTCTCTATATGCTAATGTTTCCAAAGAAAACTTCTCCATTGGTGACCAAAGAGAGAAACACAAAGTCATGTGAACATCTAATTCAGTGCTGAAGAAACAACAGAAAACATTACCTCTTAGCTAATGAGTGATGCTGGTATTTTTACCTTTAATACTACAAATGATGTCGAAGAATTAGAAGCAGGCCAAGTTCTTGTTGTTTACAGAAGTCTCTTTCAAAAGAGAGCTATTAGCATCTTCCATTTCAAACTGGTGCCAAATGAACAGCATTGTTATTTTGTCCTAAGCTGGATGGGAACTTTTTGGTAACCGTCCCCTGTGTTGATGTTTGAAGGGAAGTTATGCTAGTGGAAGAATCCAAGGGATATAAAATTTGTCTTCACTGGGACTATTTTTGCAATTCTGTTTTTCAGTAAGGACGATTATTTGTGAGAAGCTCTTGCAAATTACTGAATTAATTTTGTTGTATAAGTAGCTACTATAATCAGCCACACACTTTTCCTTAAAATCTTCCTTTAGCATGAGGACATGTGTACATGTAATGTATGTGTGTATGTGTGATACTGAGAGGCATCAAGTTATGGAAATGGTTGAGATAGTAAGGAGTGGCTAAGAAGAAGAAATAGAATAGGATATCATAGTTTTTTAGTGGCATTATACCTGTGTCTGGTATTTAATTCTCAGTCCCAAATCCTACTTTAAAGTACAGCAAAAGGCTTACATCAAATGTGAACTCTGTGCTCTTGGCCATTGCCTACTCTCATGTCTGAATTTCAAAAACATGTTTACATTCCACACTCATCTTACGGTTCAATTGCATACCACTCAAAATTGTTTCTGATATAGATTGTTTTTAAAATGTGTTTTAAGACTGCAGTTTTCCCTCAGAGACTCCTAATCTTAGGGGAGGTCTTTGCTTTTGTGTGTGAGTGCCATGATTCCATGACAAAAGAAATAAAAAGAAAGACTAAACACAGCCAAGGCTGGACCGAGACACGTGGGTGCCTCCAGACTAATAATCTGGTATCATTTCAAAATGAATTTTAAAATACTTATTTAACATTTACTTAAAGATGTAGGGATACTCTGATTTTATATTAGTAAAAAGGTATATAGAAATAGATTTATGTATTAATTCACTTTGCTGCCCAAAAGATAAAAGTCTGGAAAAAAAAAAAAAAAAAAAAACAGCAGACAAACATTTCCTGCTTTCCTATAGCTCTTATTCTCTCCTCTGTTCTTTTGTGATTATCCAAACTAGACAACTTCTTGGCAAGCGTATTAAAGATTTAGATAATGAAAGAAATTCCTCAATTCCACGAACAGCATTGTGCTGCTCAATTTTTTGGTCTCCGAGTTTCAGCTGCCAGCTCCTGCTGTCTTTTGGCTGACCGCAACTGCATGTGTGTGTTGCAAAATTATTCAACAGAGGCATGGCCTTGTGGATGAGGACTCTTTACATTTCCATCTGAAGCACTGTCTGCTTCAGCTGAACTTGGACAATTTATATTTCTGTCATTACATAAAAAGTCACTTGAGAAAATCTGACTCAGCAAGCCTCCCATTTCTAATGTATTCTACAGATATTTTAATGCCCCCGTATCAGTGCTTCAAGTAACAGTCTAGATGGCCTACCCCTCGTCGGATTTTGTATCTGGCATTTAGCAACTCTTCTTTCTGGTGACTATCTTTTTCCAAAAGCCAGTTGTCTGACTGCTTTATTCTAAACTTAATTTGCCTTTTTAAAATGTGACTTTTTATTTTACTTTCTTCTTTATCAGTTTTTAATACAGGAAAGGCAAAGGAAAGCATTATAAAAAGCATAAGTTTAGGAGTCAGATGTAGCAACGAATGCTGAATTTGCCCATCTCTACCCCATGAGTCTTGACAAACCATTTTAGCCTCCCTGCTTTCAGCTTTTATCATTTGTAAAGTAGAGATAATAATACTAGCCTTGCAAAGTTGTTGGGAAGATTAATCTCCATGATGCTCTTTGTGAATGATAGCTAATTTCATTGCTAGCAGCTACTATGAAATTTTTAGTTCACCTTTTGACAAGCACAAATTATGTAAAGATGGCTTAACATCATTAAAAACTCAACCACCTAAAATTGTGTGGAAAACAATCGTTTATCTATTTATTCATTTGTTCAACAAAAATACATCAGGCTCTATTAGGTGCCAGACACTTATATTTAATTTTTTACCAAAATTTATATTTTAAAAAAACATACATAAATATAACATGATAATGTTCTGAAAGTTTGTGTGTTTGTGCGCAGCCATGTATGGAGGTAGTATGTACTGAGGACTATAAAGAAAGATGTAAAGTTGTAAGTAAACATCCTCCTGTCTTCTACTTGGCTGACCTTCAAAGGTAACTACTATTTATACTTTCTTGTTCATTCAAAATTTTTCATGCATGTCACTTCATTCACTGAGCTGAGTAAGTACTGGGTACCTATTATGTGCCAGACACTCTTACAGTTTCTTGGGATGGATTAAGAAAATAAAAAGAACAAAATATCTTTCACATTCTTCCTTCTTTCCTTAGGCTGTGTGTGTGTGTGTTAAACATTTTCCCTTTGAGATCTAATATACATGTAGTGAAATCTGCATACCAAAATTTAAAGAGTCATGATAAATACAAGCATCTGTATGCCCCCCCGCCCCAGAATGAATCAAGTTATGGAATATTTCCACTCCAGAAAGTTCGTTCATGCCCCTTCCCAGTCAATCCCTGCTCCAACCTCACATCACAGGCCATGAGACTCTTCTGCTTTCTAATACCAAATCCTTACCTGTTGCAGGATTTAATGTAAATGGAATCATACAGTGTCTTATGTTTGGCGTCATCTACTTAGCAAAATGTTCCTGAAATGCACTCATTTTATTTGCATGCATCAGTGACTCATTCGTTTTCACTATTCCGTAGTATACCAATATTTGTTTGTTTTCTTCTTGATGGATATTTGAATTGTTTCCAGTTAAATTATTATGAATAACATGAATGTGAACATTCATATAAAAGTATTTTTGTGTGTGTCTCTATTTCTCCTTGAAGTGAAATCCCTGGGTCATAGGATAGATAAGAGTTTAACTACCAGCTTTCTAAAATACCTGAGCCACTTTACACTCCTGCAGTGTCTGAGAAATCAAGCTGCTACACATCTTCAACATATAGACCTCCTGTGTATGAAGTAATACATCATTTTAGTTTTAATTTGCATTTTCGTTATGATTAATGATTTGGGTCATACTTTTTATGTGGATAGAGACAAATGTACATTATTTTGTGAAGTGCTTGTTTAAATATTTTGCCAACTTTTTAATCAGGCTGTTTATCTTTTCATTATTAAGTTGTAGGAGCTCTTTATGTTTTCTGGATACAAATCATTTTTTCAGATGTATGTATTATTAATATTTTCCCAAAGGCTTTGGCTTCCCTTTTGATTTTCTTAATATCTTTTTTTAAACAGACGTTTTTAATTTTAAGGAAGTGTAGTACAATTTATCTTTTTGTTCTTTTCTAGTGAGAGCTTTATCTATCCTGCCTAAAAATCTTTGCCTCCTCAAACATTGCAAGGATAGTCTCCTCTGTGTTCTTCTAGAAGTTTTAGCTTTTATAATTATGTTTATGATTCATCTCAAATTAAGTTTTAAATGTGGTATGAGATAGTGGTCAAGGTTCATTTAAAAAATACGGATATCCAGTTGTGCCAGCATGACGTTTTCAAAATACTTTCCTTTTGCTTTAATTTGCTTTGGTGCCATTTAGAAAACATTGTGACCATATACTTGTCATTCTGCTTCTAGACTTTTGATTTTATTCCATTGATTTGTACATTTATTCTTAAGTTAATATCACATTGTCATGATCCCTGTAACTTTACCGTAAATCTTAAAATCAGGTAGTATCAATGCACCAATTTTGTTCTTTTTGAAGATTGTTTTGTTATTATAATGCCTTTTGAAATTCTGTATATATTGAGAATCAGTCTGTCAAAATTTCTTTTAAAAAGCCTGCTGGATACTTTCCACTCTACAGCTTTTGCACACTTACTGTTAAATTTATGCCTGAGTATTGTGTACTTACTGATTCTGTTGTAGATGCTATTGTTACTATTTTATTTTTTTCAATTGTTCACTGCTCACTTGTTGAAATACAATATATTTTTATATATTAACCTTGCTTCCTGTGACCATGCTAAAATCACTTAATGGGTTTAGGAATTTTGTTGTAGTTTCCTTAGGATTTGTGTGTGTGTGTGTGTGTGTAATCATTATATCGTCTACAAATGAAAATAATATTCTTTCTTACTTCCCAGTCTTCATACTATGTACTTAGTTATTTAGCCTGGTTGTGCTGGCCAGAAACTCTACCACAATGTGGAATAGAAGTGGTGACAATGGATATGCTTGTGTTATTTCCCATTTTAGGCGGAAAGTACTCAGTTCATTACTATTTAATATGATATTTTCCATAGGTTTTACAAAATTAATAGACTTAATTTTTTGAGCAATTTTAGGTTTACAGAAAAGTTAAACATCAAGTACAGAGGTTTCCTATATGCACCCTTTCCCCACTCCCAATTTCTTCTTTGATTAATATCTTGCAATAGTGTGGAATATTTGTTACAATTGAGAAACAGTTATTGTCTTGGTCCATTCAGGTGGCTATAAGATAATACTACAGGCTGGATAGCTTTTAAATGAAGAAAAAAATTCTTTCTCACAGTGCTGAAGTCTGGGAAGTCCAAGATCAAGGTGTCAGCAGATTCGGTGTCTGGTGAGGGCGCATTTTCTGTTCATATCATAGCTTCCTCTTGCTGTGTCCTTACGTGGTAGAAGGGTCAAACAAGACCTCTCGGGCCTCTTTTGTGAGGGCACTAATGCCATTCATGAGGACTTCACCTTCAGAACCTAATCCCCTTCCAAAGGCCCCTCCTCCAAGTACCATCTCATGGGGGATTAGATTTCAACTTACGAATTTTGGGTGAGAGACAAACATTCAGACCATAGCACACTCTTATTAACTAAAGTCCAAAATTTATATGAGAGTTCACTGTTTGTCCATGTGTACAGTTGTAGGGATTTTGACAAATGTCTAAGTCATGTATCCACCATTACAGTATCAGACAGGACAGTTTCACTGTCCTAAACATCTTCTGTGCTGTGGTGTAGACTTTTTATAGATGATTGAACTTCCTTAACCTTGAACAGGTTGAGGAAGTTCCCTTTATTTCTAGTTGTCTGAGGATTTTTTACCATGAATGAGTGTTGAATTTCATTAAATTATTGTTCTGCATTTATTAAAATAACCATATGGTGGTTTCTTTTGGCCTTTATTTTGTTAGCATAGTAGTTTACATTGATTGATTTTCAAACAGTAAACCAATATTGCATTCCAGGTAAACCTCACTTGGTCATGGTGCATTATGATTTTTACATACTACTGAATTTAGTTTCCTAACATCTAATTAAGAATTTTCATGATTGTTGCATGAAGAATATTTTTCTATAGTTTTCCTATGTTTTCTCTGGATTTGATATTAGGGTAATACTGACCTCACAAAATGAGTTCGGAAGTATTTCCTCCTCTACTATTTTCTGAAAGAGTTTGTGTAGGGTTGGTTATTGTCACAAACAGTTCATAATCCCTTGTTTTAAAAATATATTTATGATCTCTCTGATGTTTCTCTTTTCATATACATTCTAAATATCTTTCTACTTTTGTATTTTCAAATGTCTCTTTTTTAATATGTTTGGGTCTTGCTTTTTTTTGTTTGTTTGTTTTTTGAGACAGAGTCTCGCTCTGTTGCCCAGGCTGGAGTGCAATGACGAGATCTCAGCTCACTGCAGCCTCTGCCTCCTGGGTTCAAGCGATTCCCCTGCCTGGGCCTCTCAAGTAGCTGGGACAACAGGCACGTGCCACCACGCCCAGCTAATTTTTGTATTTTTAGTAGAGATGGGGTTTCTCAGTTTCTCATCTCCATCTGAGACCACCTCAGCCTGGGTTTCATTGTTCATATTATTATCAGCATTTTGGTCAAAGCCATTCAACAAGTCTCTAGGGAGTTCCAAACTTTCCCACATTTTCCTGTCTTCTTCTGAGCCCTCCAAACTGTTCCAACCTCTGCCTGTTACCCAGTTCCAAAGTCACTTCCACATTTTTGGGTATCTTTTCAACAGCAACCCACTCCTGATATCAATTTACTGTATTAGTCTGTTCTCACACTGCTGATAAAGACATCTTTGAGACTGGGCAATTTACAAAAGAAAGAGGTTTAATGGAGAACTCACAGTTTCCACATGGCTGGGGAAGCCTCACAATCATGGCAGAAGGCAAGGAGGAGCAAGTCACATCTTATGTGGATGGCGGTAGGCATAAAGAGTTTGTGCAGGAAAACTCCCCCTTATAATAACCATCAGGTCTGATAAGTCTTACTCATTATCACAAGAAGAACACACGAGAGACCTACGTCCATGATTCAATTAACTCCCACTGGGTCCCTCCCACAACAGGTGGGAATTCAAGATGAGATTGGGGTGGGGACACAGCCAAACCGTATCAGCTAGTTATGAATATTTTCAATTATTTATCAAAAATGTTTTTATTTTACCTTCAGCTAGTTATAAATATTTTCAGTTATTTATCAAAAATGTTTTTATTTTACCTTCTTTTATTTTTCAGGCCATAAAATTCTAGCCTATGAAATTCTTGGTTGAAAAGTTGTTTTTACTGCCATAACTTAAAAGATGCCTTTCCATTTTCTTCCAGCTTACATAGTTTCCGATGAAGAGACAGTGCTTATTCTTATTGTTCTTCTGTATGTGTTCTATATTTCCCTGGCTGCTCTTAAAATTTTCTCCAGCATTTTAGTCATTATTTTTCAAACTTTTGTTTTCTTTGCTTTGATCTGTCACTCCTTTCCATCTTGGACTCCAATTGCACATATGTTGAATGCTCAATATTGTCTCACGGTCACTGTGTCTCTATTATTTTTTTCAGTCTTCCTTCCATATATTTTATGTTGCATATTGGGTATTAAACAGTTTTCAAAGGCTTTACTTTCTTTTGGAGTGTTCAATCTTTGTTTTTATTGTATTTACTGTACTTTTCATTTCAGACATTGTATGTTTCGGCCGTAGTTTTTTTTTTTTTTTTTTTGGTATAACCTTTTCTCTTTTGAGATTTCTACCTAGTCTCTCATTAGATCCATATTTTCCTTTCTTTTCCCTTGAAAAGTCATTTTCTCCTAAATTATACACCTGTATTATCATTGGGCCTGTTTCCATTTACTATTTTTTCTTCATTGTAAATCATATTTCCTTCATTTTTACATGCCTAACATTTTATTTTAGCATATGTTGGATATTAAGGATTTTATTATTTTTATTTAATTTATTTAATTTTTTTTGAGATAGAGTCTTGCTCTGTTGCCCAGGCTGGAGTGCAGTGGCGTGATCTCAGCTCACTGCAGGCTCCGCCTCCCAGGTTCATGCCATTCTCCTGCCTCAGCCTCCCGAGTAGCTGGGACTACAGGCGCCCACCACCACACCCGGCTAATTTTTTGTATTTTTAGTAGAGACGAGGTTTCACCGTGGTCTCAATCTCTGGACCTCGTGATCTGCCCGCCTCGGCCTCTCAAAGTGCTGGGATTACAGGCGTGAGCCACCGTGCCCAGCCTTTATTTTGTCTTTAATGTTTTGAAGTAATTTTAACTTTTAGATTCAGTTAGTACATGTGCAGGTTTGTCACATGGGTTACATGGGCATATTGCATAATGGTGGGGATTGGGCTTCTAATGTACCCATCACCAAAATATTGTACATTGTACCCAATAGCTAATTCTTCAACCCCCAAGCCCCTTTCAGCCTTTTGAAATCCCCAGTGTCTATTATTTCCATCTTCATGCCCATGTGTACACATTATTCAGCTCCCACCTGTAAGTGAGAATAGGTGATATTTGATTTTCTGCCTCTGAGTTATTTCACTTAGGATAATGGCCTCCAACTCCATCTATGTTGCTGCACAACATGATTTCATTCCTTATGGTTGCATAGTATACCATAGTGTATATATACTACATTTTCTTTATCCAATCAACCATTTGTGGATACTTAGGTTGGTTCCATGACTTTGCTATTGTGATATTTTGATAGCTATAGTTCTGTAATAAACATGTGAGTGCAGGTGTCTTTTCATGTAATGATTTCTTTTCCCTTGGGTAGATACCCAACAGCAGAATTGCTGGGTGGAATGGTTTTTGATAAAATTAACAAAAATAAACAGTGAAGATAGGATATCTTATTCAGTAAATGGTGCTAGGGAAACTGGCTAGCCATATGCAGCAGAATAAAACTAGACCCCTATCTCTCACTATATATAAAACCCAAAAGCAAATGTAACAAAATAAAAAATAGACAAATAGGACTTAATTAAATTAAAAAGCTTCTGCACTGCAAAATAAATAATCAAAAAAATAAACAGACAACCTGCAGAATGGGATAAAATATTTGCAAATTATACCTTCATCAAAAAACTAATATCCAGAATCTACAAGGAACTCAAACAACTCAACAAGTAAAAAAAAAAAAAAATTAAAAAATGGGCAAAGGACATGAACAGATATTTCTTAAAACATACAACATCACTAGTCATCAGATAAACACAAATTAAAACTACACTGAGATACCATGTTACACCTGTCAGAATGGCCATTACTAAAGAGTCAAAAAAACACAATGTTGGCATGGATGTGGAGAAAAGGGAATGTTTATACACTGTTGGTGAGAATTTGAAGTAGTTCAACGTCTTTGGTAAAACAGAATGGAGGTATCTCAAAGAACTAAAAATAGAACTGTTTGACCAAGGATGATACTTTTTTCTTAAAGACATTTTTTTTTCTTTTGAACAGTGCTTTTTTTTTTTCTTTTGAACAGTGCTTTGTTTTTAGAAAGTAGTTGATTTATTGGAGAATCAGCTTAATCCAAGCAAAGGTTGGTTTGGAGTTTTGGTGAGGCTAATCTAAGATTACCTTTATACTGGGATACAGTAGCACTTTTCTATGGTGTGTAGTTTTTGAGGTCTTAACTAAATGCTCAGAGTATTTAGAAAGGTCTCTACACTTAACTGGTTGGAACTCCACCATGTTTCAGCATTGTATAATCTCCAGAATCTCCTTCCAGCTCACAATCCTTCAGTAGCTGTTATCCCAGATTTTTTTTTTCAGGGTTTCACACTTTACATGCACAGCTTAATATTCAAGGGGATATATCATGTATAGCTTCCTTCTCTCCTGCACTGTGCCCTTCAAATTCCACCTTCCCTAGAAGCCCTGAATTTTGATCTCTCTTTCACTTAGAGAGATTGTTGCTGTCTGTTTGGTCTGTACTTTACTGCACCATAGTTGTAAGGTTTTTTGAACTAGAAAACTGTGGCAAATTTGAAGCTCATTCACGTGTTTCCCTTTTCTCAAAGATCAGAGACAACTCTCTCTTGTCTATTGTCAAATTCTAGACAGAGTTGCTTAAAAATATTTTGTTTACTTTTTTAGTTATTTGAGACAAAGTAAGTCTGACCCATTACTTTTATGTTTATGGTTCGAAATGGAAGTTCTTAAAAGAATTTTTAAAAATATAAATGATATCCCAAAAGTTTGCTCCAATTTTTTTAAAATAACACATTTTAGAAACATTTCTATATCAGTATATATGGATCTGTTTCATTTTCAGAAAATAGTTGCATTATATATCATAAAATGCCTTTACTGTATTTTATCTAAACATCCCCATTAATAGATAGACAATGCTGCAATAAAAATATACCAGTAGACTACATTTATGGTAGTGGAGTTGATAGATCAAAAGAAGAAATATTTGATATTTTGATAGCTAGGAACAAAAGACCCTGAGAGTGCCATTTTATATTCCTGCCAATAGTGTAAGACCGTTTGTGTTTTTCATACTCTCTCCCACACAGGTATTATATGACAATAATTTAAAAGAAGAAATAAACTTATATACATTCATTTGTGTTAATGGAAATTTCCCAGTGATTTTATAAGCTGATATTTTATGCTGAGTCCTTGTTCCTCAGTGACATTTTGCAATGTCTGAGGCATAGGAATTAGTAAAAAAAAAAATACTGAATTAATTTGAATGGACATAATAAATTTTTACACTTTAAAAAATGGCAAGATAGTACAGTTACATTATTAGAAATATTGAAAAAATAAAGAGCTCTGGCACTAAAATGGTTAATCAAAGTTAAGAGATATCCATTACTGACAAGAGTAGCTCTGGTTGGAGTTCCATGGAGGAGATGTCAGACCAGCTTGCTGAGGTTTTATAAATCTAAACCCTGATCTATGTTTAACCACTTTCCCCTGATCATTTACTCCTCTCTATTCCAGCAGTCTGAAATCTTGAGAGGCATGTTTTCACAACTGGCTGGAAATGAGAGTCAGGTGGGTTAGATCAAACACTTCTTCCCTGTGATCTAGGGAAGGAAATTGAGACCTTTTCAAAACATACTCACTAGATTAGCCATACAGTTTGGGGCTTGTTCTAGCATCCTATATAGACTCTTTTATGTCCATTCAGGGCCTTCAAGAAATTAAGTACAGAAATAGAAAAAGGAAAGACAAGGAGGGTCACAGAATCCAAATAATTTCTGCAAATAACTCTAACACACCTGCATCAAGATTGCCCTTTATATCTAGTTACCACAAAATCTAAAAAAAGTAATTTATAAGCATAATTGCTTCAAACAAATATCAAAAAGAAAAATATTCATGGAGAACATGAATAAAATGCATGTATCATTTGGGCAAGTCATCACACTTTTCTGGGTCTTTCTTTTACTTCTTTATGTATAACTTTAAGACCACCATTTTGTTGTTGTTGTTGACAGAAAAATTACAGAGAAGGGGTAAACTTTGAACTAAGCCTTAGCGATTGAGAGAAATTGCTAGTTAAACTAGAAAGGAAAGCTATTCCGGGCAGGAAAGAACACCCTTTTTAGGAGGATCCCCTTTACTCTTGAAGACAGGGTTAGGCTCTCCTCCCCTGGGCTTCTGCTGTACTATGTATTTATTTCTGATATCAATATTTATTTGATTGCATAAGTGATATGGCTTGGCTTTGTCCCCACCCAAATCTCATCTTGAATTGTAGTTTTCATAATCCCCATGTGTCCTGGGAGGGACCAGGTGGGAGGTAATTAAATCATGGGAGTGGTTACCCTCATGCTGCTCCTATGATTGATAGTGAGTTCGTTCTCATGAGATCTGACGATTTTATAAGGGGCTTCCCCCTTCGCTGGGCACTCATTCTCTCTCCTGCTGCCTTGTGAAGAAGGATGTTGTATTAATCTGTTCTCACACTGCTAATAAAGACACATCTGAGACTGGGTAATTTATAAAGAAAAGGAGATGTGATTGAATCACATTTCCACATAGCTGGGGAGGCCTTACAATCATGGCAGAAGAGGAAGGAGTAGCAAAAGCCTGTCTTACATGGTGGCAAGCAAGAGAGCATGTGCAAGGGAACCGAACTGCCCTTTATAGAACCATCAGATTTTGTGAGACTTACTCACTATCACAAGAACAGGATGGGAAAAACCTGCCCTCATGATTCAATTACCTCCCACCAGGTCCCTCCCATGGGGATTATGGGAACTACACTTCAAGATGAGATCTGGGTGGGTACAGAGCCAAATCATATCAGACATGTTTGCTTCCTCTTCCACCATGATTGTAAGTTTCCTGAGGCCTCCCCAGCCACGCAGAACTGTGAGCCTATTAAACCTCTTTCCTTTATAAATTATCAAATCTTGGGTATTTCTTCACAGCAGCATGAGAGCAGACTAATACAATATGTTTAACCCCAAATGTCTAACCCTGGGCCAGACACAGGTGGTCAGTCACTGAACACTTGATGAATAAGGAGACATAATAGACTGGTGAGACAGAAGAGTGTGCCTCGTGAAGGCCAAATCCACTATTGATTTGGCACAGTGCTAGGTGGTATGGGGCGGACATCCAGTATTTAAGAGAAGATCAAAAAGTTTATTTCTGTGTATAGGAACATCCTTAAACACATGGTAAAATTCATAGCACACTCAGTGCTCTAAGGTAGAACTGTCCCCTAACTATAGAATTGTCCCTCAATTCTAAGGTAGAATTATCTCCAGCAATAGGCATTGGGAAGGGAAGAATTGGTTTGCAAAAATTTCAGAAGGCTTTATGGAAAAGAGAAGCTGGCTAATGGGCCCTGAAGGACAGATAAGGTTTGTGTGGGAGAAGGAGAAAGGAAGGCCTCCAGGAAGGGTGATCAGGAGTCAAGGAAAGGGACTGTATGGAACATGTAGTGGCAAGTAGCATTTTATGCTTGATGCATAAAATGAGCCATGTGAGGGAATAAAGGCAAACAAGGTAGGACAGATACAGGCATTCCAAATAGCAAAAACTACAAAAATCAGACAAAAGCATTTGTACTTAAGCAAATATGTGAAGCATTCCAAGTTCTGAAAGAGGAAAGTGACATGATGGCAGTAATGTTTAAGAATGCCTGGTATAAGTTCAGCAGTAGCAGCCAAGTCCTCTGAGTGACTTGATGTCAGATGTTGGGTCTTATTTATTTGCGGTGTATGTTCTGTGACTAGCATAGTGTCTGACACATATCACATTCTTAATCAAGTTTTAAGTTATCCTCCTGCCCATAATTTCCTCATCAGCTAAACCAGGAATAAGAAGGATATAGCAGTAATCCAGGCATAAGCTGATGACAACCATGAATATGGTGGTTTCAGTATAAATATATAAAAAGGGCAAATCTCAAGGACATTTCAAGGAAAGAAATAACAAATCCTCTTGCCAGATTGGAAATTGTGAGTGAAGAGTTTTGAAGTGATGTTTGGATGTCTTGTCTGAAGAAATAATGGTAGCCCTATATAAAATGGGGGTACTTGTGAAGGATCTTGACTGAAAGCTTGAGAAACATGAAGAGTTTGGGTGACGGAAACGTTGAAATTGGTGGGACAACCAGATGTCAAATTTAAATTCTCCTATGAGCATTTGGAAGTTTGGAATATATGTGAGAAGTCAAGACTGAAGATCATTTCTATTTTTATGAGTGAGGATGGGGAAAAAAAAAAGAAGTAACATGGTGCTTTGAGGAAAATAATGCCTTGAATGAAGTGCTTGAGATAAGAATCAAAACCTGGAAATACTGGCCACAGAGCAAATGCAACTGGAGCCCTCACTGGAGAAATGTTCATTTATGTGGTTATTCAGCCATTGTGAAGACTTAATGGCTTATATAGATTTGTGTCCAACGTGAATTGGTGTGATAACTAAGACTGGAAAGGACTTGTGTTATCAGAGGTCAACTGGATTCTTCTTCATTGAGTTTCCAGAAAGTGGACATTTATACAACAGAAAACTTAATGGCAATGGCTCATGAATGTTTCATGCGTTTTACTGCCCTTTTCATGCCACCGAAAAGAGACCTATACATTTTCCCTTTGCTCAGAGACATGTATGTTAAGACTCCTGCTGGGAGGCCACTTACTTTGTCTGGAAACGTATGAATGAAAAGGGCAGATTGGAGTTTTCTAGACAAAACATTGGAATGTTTTGGGTCATACCTGCTTTCATGATGTTCCTAACGTCCTTGGCTTCATTATTCACACCTCCAAAACAATGCTTTAAGCCCATGTGAAATGTTCCTGGGGATAGAAAAGATTGATAGTTCTGTTTTCTTTCAAAAAACATTTAGGAATTTTAGAAATCTTTCTTCCCAACATGTCATAGCACACTGCATCTTGCCTTTCACATAAAACATATCACAATGCCTCTTATACAACTTTTGGCTACAAGAGAATGATCAAAATGGAAATTCGCCTCTGCTTTAGAAACAAATAGGGTATTTACATGTAAGCCAGGAAACTTTTCAGAAATGTTTACAAATGCCATGGCTAACAGAAAACAAAAAATAACTGAAGATTTCCATAGAGGCATGACTTTCAAACATTTCTGAGAGTAACTCGAGTAAGAAATGCATTTTATATTATTGTCCAACTCTCTGTCTCTGTGCACACGTCCATGTGTCACACACACAGACACACAACTAAGACAGTTTGACAAAACAATACTTATCCTTGCTACTTGGGAATGCACTATTCTATATTATCCCACTCCATGGGATAAAAATGATGCTGATTGTGATGAATAAAATGATTTTATATCTGTAGGCTGAAAAACCTTGCTAAATCATTTATATGGGCCTATAAGAAAAATTTATTTTTTTAAGCTTGGAAATAGGCCATGTATTTTCATCCCAGGGGCACTTTATAGATCATTTTTATCTCCTCATCCCAAATTGGCCATTAGCCTTACTTAGTGGGGAAATACCCACTTGGCTATGGGCAGTTTCATTGCCATGCCCACCTTCAAGGAGGGACTCTTTCTTCCAGGTCCCTTATACCAGCCACCACCTCTCTGTCCTTGATTCCCTCTCTCTGCCATGGTAAATTAAGGAGCAACTCTACTCACCTATCGCACACAAACCTTATTACACATCACGGAACTATGTTTCCCCAAAGATTCTGTGCCAAATGATGGACTGGTATTTATTTTGCCCACCCCTGAGTCAAATAGCTGTAGTGACTCCAGAGGCAGAGGAATCTAAGAAAGACAGGATGGGAGCAGTGACCCCAGGATTTTTTTTTCTTTTCTCATTCTAAAAACTGTTTAACTAAAGCACAATATGCATACAGAAAAGTGTCCAAATCATTCAGTAATTAACACAAAATGAATAAACCTATGTAATGATCACCTGGATCATGAAATAATCCCTCCTGCTCAGGATCCCACTCTGTGTCTCTTCCCAACCATTACCTATTTCCTACTCGCTAAACAGCTCTGTGGTGACTTCTAATGCTTACTGTAATTGGAACTTTATATAAATGGAAGTATGCAACATGTATTATGTTACCAGGCTTTTGCTCAAAAGCATGTATAAGATTCTTCCATGTTTGTGCTTGTAACTTTAGCTTTTACATTTTCATTGTGTGGAGTATTTCATCATATTAATATGCCACAATTTATTGGTCAATTTTATTTCTGAGGAACATTTGGGTCATTTCAATTTAGAGTTAATATTAAGAAGGATGTCATGCTCATTCTTAACACGATTTTTTAATGCACATGTATGCATTTTTGGGGGGGTACATATGTTGAAGAATGAAATTGTTGGATTGTTAATTTTTTTTTTTTTTTTTGAGACAGAGTCTCACTCCATCCCCCAGGCTGGAGTGCAGTGGCACAATCTCGGCTCACTGCAACCTCTGCCTCCCAAGTTCAAGTGGTTCTCATGCCTCAGCCTCCCAAGTAGCTGGGATTACAGGCACCTGCCACCATGCCTTGCTAATTTTTTCATATTTTTAGAGACAGAGTTTTGTCATGTTGGCCAGGCTGGTCTTGAACTCCTGTCCTCAGGTGATCTGCCTGCCTCAGCCTCCCAAACTGCTGGGATTACAGGTGTGAGTCACCATGCCCAGGCTGTTAAAATAATTTAAAGTGAGGAAGTTTACTATATGTAAGTGCTTTTGATCCTTTTGTTAATTTACATCCTAAATAGATTACTGAATTCATGTGTTTCTAATAAATAAACTAAGGCATTTAAAAAATCATAATTTAAAGACATGGCAGTTGGCCCAGGCAACCAGAATTCTTAAGCAATAACTGAAATAGTAAAACACAAAAATATACCGAATTAAAATCTGGTTTTAAGTTATTACTGACATAACCTTAAAATATAGTCATCAAATAAAAGTCAAAATAAAGACAAATCTATAAGTTTCTTAAATTCTAAAGTAGTGATTTCAAGTAGTAATTTCAAATTGTTTCATAATTTTTCAGAACTGTCTCTTATAATTCAAGTGAACTTTATTACATTATTTGGTATAAACTTCTTGAACTTTCATTTCTATATAAGTTAAGCATTATTTATGTATCTTTTTTAATAGTAACGATTGCTTTTATTTTTGAATATAATTTTCAAAGTTTGACCAGTTATTTTGTATCACAATTATGATTAGGCATGTGTTTTAAAACTTGGTGGTTTTAACTCAATTGTAGATCATTTCATTTTTATATTAAAATCTGTGTATTCATAGGTTATCATGCAGCAGGTCTGTTTCTTGGGAGACAGCTTCTCACAGCTTCTAATGAAGAAGCAGCAAAATAAAACCTAGAGGCAATCTTGCTTGTTTAGGTTTTCTGCAGGGAAGAAAAATAATTTTCTATAGAGATAAGAATTTCAGATTTTAAAAGAGCATTCTGTTGCTGGACTAGGAATACACTTTGTGGATTTAATTCTCACTTATTTCTTGTGGGGAAAATCAGATGTAAATAGGACCTGAGGCTCCAACACGAAACTCTTAATGACATGTGTAAAAGCTATTTGAGCAAAAAAGGTCCATACCAAACCATGGCTCAATTTTATTACCAAGCAGCCTAGCCACCTTGCTCATGAACTAGATGGGATTTACTAGGATCAAGCTCGTTTATTTAATATTTACCCCAAAACTAGCAGCATCTTCATACTGTCTTTTAAAAATTTCCATTTATATTTTAGATTTGGGAGAACATGTACAGATTTGTTAAAGGATATATTGCGTGGTGCTAAGGTTTAGGCTTCTGTTAACCTCATCATCCAGGTAGTAAATGTAGTGCCCAATAGAAACTTTTTCAGCCTTTGCCTTCCTCTCTCCCTCCTTTCAAAGTCCTCATTGTCTATTGTTCCCATCTTTATGTCTGTGTGCATCCAAGATTTAGCTTCCACTTTTAAGTGAGAGCATGTATTTGCTTTTCTGTGTCTGCATTAGTTCACATAGCATAACTGCCTCCAGCCACACCCATGTTGCTGTAGAGGGCATGGTTTTGTTCTTTGTGTGGCCATGTAGTATTCCATGGTGTTTATGTATACCACATTTTCTTTATCCAATCCATCACTGATGGGCACCTAGGTTGATTTCACATCTTTGCTATTGTAAATAGTGCTGCAATGAACATAGGAGTGCATGTTATCTTTTTGGAAGAATGATTTATTTTCCTTTGGGTACATACTCAGTGATGGAATTGCTGGGTCAAATAGTAGTTCTATTTTTAGTTCTTTAAGGGCTCTCCAAACTGCTTTCCACAGTGGCTGAACTAATTTACATTCCCATAAACAGTATATAAGTGTTCCCTTTTCTCTACAACCTTGCCAGTATCTATTATTTTTAACTTTTCACTAATCACCATTCTGAGTGGCTTGAGATAGTACCTCAGTTGAGTTTTAATTTGCATTTCTCTGATGATTAGTGATGTTGAGTACTTTTTCATGTATTTGTTAGCAGCTTGTATGTCTTCTTTTGGGAAGTCTCTGTTCATGTCCTTTGCCTACTTTTTAATGGGATTGTTTTTTTCTTGTTTATTCATTTAAGCTGCTTATAGATTCTGGGTTATCTTTTGGATGCAGAGATTGCAAATATTTTCTCCCATTCTGTAGGATGTCTGTTTACTCGTTGAGAGTTTCTTTTGCTTTGTGGGAGCTCTTTAGTTTAATTAAATCTCATTTGTCTATTTTTGATTTGTTGCATTTGCTTTTGGGATCTTCATCATACATTCTTTGCCTAAGACAATGTCTAGAAGAGTATTTCCTAGACTTTTTCTATAATTTTAATAGTTTGATACCATACATTTAAGTTTTTAATCCATATTGATTTAATTTGTGTATATGATGAGAAGTAGGGGGCCATTCTCATTCTTCTGCATATGGCTAGCCAGTTTTCCCAGCGCCATTCATTAAATAGGGTGTCCTTTCCCCATTGTTTATTTTTGTCAGCTTTGTTGAAGATGAGTTGTTTGTAGGTATGCAGCTTTATTTCAGGGGTTTCTATTCTGTTTCATTGGTCTATGTGTCTATTTTTGAACCAGTACCATGCTGCTTTGGTTACTGTAGCCTCATAGTATAGTTTGAAGACCTGTAATATGAGGTCTGAAACTTTGTTTTTTTTTGTCTAGGGTTGGCCTTGGCAATTTGTGCTCTTTTTTGGTTCCATATGAATTTTAGAATAGGTTTTTCTAACTATGTGAAAAAGTGATGTTCACAATTTGATACAAGTGTGTTGAAACTATAGATCACTTTGGGCAATATGGGCATTTTAACAATGTGGATTCTATTAAGCCATGAGCATGGAATGATTTTCCATTTATTTGTGTCATCTATACATTCTTTAAGCATTCTTTTGTAGTACTCCTTGTGGAGATCCTTCATCTTCTTTATTACATGTATTAACTAGGTATTTTATTTTTGTGGACATTGTAAATGGGATTGCATTCTCGATTTGGCTGTCAGCTAGAATGTTACTGATATATAGAAATGCTACTGATTTTTATATGTTTATTTTGTATCCTGAGACTTTGCTGAAGTTATTAACTAGCTCTAGCAGTCTTTTGGAGGAATCTTTAGGGTTTTTGAGGTATAGGATCATATTATCAGTGAAGAGAGATAATCTGACTTATTTTTTTATTTGGATGCCTTTTATTTATTTCTCTTGCCTGATTGCTCTGGCTAGGATTTCCAGTAGTATAGTGAATAGGAGTGGTGAGACTGGACATCTTTATCTTGTTCCAGTTCATAGGGGAAATACTTCCAGCTTGTGCTCATTCTGTATGATGTTGGCTGTAGGTTTGACATAGATGGCTCTTATTATTTTGAGATATATTCCTTGAATGCCTAGTTTGTCAAGGATTTTTATCATGAAGGGATGTTGTATTTTACTGAATGCTTTTTCTGTATCTATTGAGATGATCACATAATTTTTGCTTTTAAAATTCTGTTTATGTGGTGTATCACATTAATTGATTGGCACATATTTAACCATCCTTGCATCCCAGGAATAAAGCCTACTTGATCATAGTGAATTATCTTTTTGATGTGCTGCTAGATTCTGTCTGCTAGTATTTTGTTGGGGATATTTGCATCTTTGTTCATCACAGATACTGGCCTGTAGTTTTCATTTTCGGTTGTGTCTTTGCCAGAATTTTCGTATCAAGATGACACTGGTTTCATAGAATGAGTTGGGGGAAAGTCTCTCCTCCTAGATTTTTTGTAATAGTTCCAGTAGGATTGGTACCAGCTCCTTTTGTAGAATTTGGCTGACCCATCTCTTCCAGGGCTTTTTCTTTTCTGATTAGTAGGTTTAAAAAAAAAATTACTGTTTCAATTTTTTTACTCCTTATTGATCTGTGCAGGATTTCTCTTCCTTCCTGGTTCAATCTTGGGAGTCTGTGTGTTTGCACGAATTTATTCATTTTCTCTAGATTTCCTATTTTATGTGCATAGAAATGCTCATAGTGGTCTCTGAGGATCTTTTCTACATTTGTGAGATTGTTTGGATGACACCTTTGTTAACTTTGTGCTTATTTTGATCTTTTTGTTGTCGTTGTTAATCGAGCTAGTGGTCTATATATCTTGTCCTTTCAAAGAAAAACTTTTTCTTGATTCTTTTTGTTTGTGTTTTTGGGGTCTCAATTTCATAAAGTTCTGCTCTGATTTTAGTTATTTCCTTTCCTCTGCTAGCTTTGGGTTTTTTTTTTTTTTTTGGTCTAGATTCTTTAGGTGTGAAATTAAATTGTTAATTTAAGATATTTCTATCTTATTGATGTAGGTGTTTAGTGCTATAAACTTTCCTCTTAACACTGCTTTTCCCATATCCCAGAGGTTTTGGTATGTTGTGTCTGTATTTTCATTTGTTTCAAAGAACTTTTTGATTTCTGCCTTAATTTTATTGTTTACTCAAAAGTCATTCAGGAGTAAGCTGTTTAATTTTCATATATTTACGTGGTTTTGAGTTCCTCTTGGTATTTATTCCTATTTTTATTCCATTGGGGTCTGAGGAGATGCTTGGTGTAATTTTGATTTGTTTCACTTTATTCAGACTTGCTGTATGGCCAAGGATGTGGTGAACGTTTGAGTATGTTTCATGTGCAGATGAGAAGAATGTATATTCTGGTTTTTGAATGTAGTATTCGGTAGATGTCTATTAGGTTTGATTAGTCAAATATTAGAGTCCAGAGTTTGTTAGTTTTCTGCCTTGACAATGTGTTTAATGCTGTCATTGTTGTCTGGATGTCTCCCATTATTATTGTGTGGCTACCAGAGTCTTAAGTTTAGAAGTAATTTTTTAATAAATCTGGATGCTCCAATGTTGAATGCATATTTATTTAAAACAATTAAGTCTTTTATCACTATGTAATGTCCTTCTTTGTCCTTTTTTACTGTTGTTGGTTTAAAGTCTATTTTATCTGATACAAAAATAGCGAATCCTGCTCTTTTTGGTTTTCCATTTGCTTGATGAATCTTTCTCCACCTTCCATTCTTTTGACCTTATGGGTGTTTTTACATGTGAGATGGGTCTCTTGCAGATAGCAGAAGTATGGGCTTTGTTTTTTTTAATCCAATTTATCACTCTATGTCTTTTAAGGGGACATTTAGGCTGTTTACATTCAATGTTAATTTTGACATGTGAGGTTTTATCCCTGTCATAGTGTTAACTGGTTGCTTTGTAGTCTTGGTTGTATAGTTGCTCTGTAGATTCTGTAGGTATGTGCTTATGTGTGCTTTTGTGGTAGCAATTATTCTTTCATTTCCATGTTTAGAACTCAAGTATCTCTTGTGGGGCTGGTCTGGTTGTGAAAAATACCCTTGCTGATTGCTTATCTGGAACTTTATTTCTTCTTTGTTTATGAAGCTTAGTTTGACAGGATATGAAATTCTTGAGTGGCATTTCATTTCTTTAAGAATGCTAAAAATAAGCCCCAATGTCTTCTGGTTTGTAAGATTTCCGCTGAAAAGTCCACTGTTAGTCTGATGGGTTTCTTCTCTTTAGGTAATATGACCCTTTTCTCTAGCTGCCTTTACAATTTTTTGTTTTGTGTTGACTTTGAATAGTCTGATGACCATGTACCTTGAAGACTGTCATCTTGTATAGTATCTCACAGGAGTTCTCTGGATTTCTTGTATCTACATGCTAACCTTTCTAGCAAGATTGGGGATATTTTCCTGAATTATATCCTCAAATATGTTTTCCAGGTTGCTTACTTTCTGTTCTTCTCTCTCAGGAATGCCAATACATCATATATTTGGTGGCTTTATATAACTTGATATTTCTCAAAGGCTTCCTTTATTTTGCTTTAATTCTTTTTTTCTTATTTTTGCCTGACTGGGCAGGTTTGAAGAATCGGTCTTCAAGCTCTGAAATTCTTTATTCGGCTTGGTCTAGTCTGTTGTTAAGGCTACAGCTGTATTTTCACACTCCTGTAGTGAATTTTTCAATTCCAGAAGTTTGGTTAGGCCTTTTATCTTATTTTTAACATATCTATGTTGTCTTTCAAATCTTGGATCATTTTGTTTTGTGTTAGATTTCAACTTTCGCTTGGATCTCATTGAGTTTCTTTGCCATCAATATTATGAATTCTATACATGTCATTTCAGACATTTCATTCTGGTTAGATTCCATTATTGCTTGGGAGCTAGTGAGATCCTTTGGAGGTGACAAAACACTCTAGCTTTTTGTATTGCCAGAGTTCTTGTGCAAATGAGAAGAAATCTCATTTGAGAGAGCTGATTCTTCCTTTTAAAAAAATGCTAATGTTTGTATGGGGCTTTTTGATTTTTTTAATTCTTTTTTCCCTTGGGGGTATGACTGTGGTATATCTTGTGTATGGTCTATTGGGTTTGCTTCTGGATGCTTTCAGGGTACCAAGGCTCTGTAGTAGGGGTTCCTTGGTTGTGGACAAGTTCATGTCGTGGCTTTCTCCGTGGTTACTTGTGGCAGTGATGTAATTTTGTTTAGTAATTATTATTGTGTGGCTACCAGAGTCTTAAGTGTAGAAGTAATTTTTTAATAAATCTGGATGCTCCAATGTTGGATGCATATTTATTTAAAATAGTTAAGTCTTTTTGTTGAATTGAAACTGCAGTTCATTAGGTGGCAGTTAAGAGTAAGAGCCAGCCAATAAGGGCAGGGCAAAGGGAATGGAGAAGCATGAAAACACCCTTCCCCAGTGTACATTCACCTTCAATGGGGTTGAAGCCACTGTATAAGCCTAAGAAGCATTTTCTTTCACCCCACACTCCCTGTGCTCTGATTGATAAGAGCCACTGTTGAGCCTGCAACAGTGCACAGAGTAGGAGGCCAGGGGGTGAGAGATGACAGCCTCTTCACATCTGTTTCTGGGTTATGGTGGTGCTGCCTTCAGCAGCTGGTGCTGTAGTTGCATTTCCTTGGACACAAGAGGGGGCTTTGGCAGGCTGCACTCCCCTCTCCCTTAGGAACAGACTATGCTGAGGGTTAGATCTCCAGTGCTGGGTGTTTTTATAGCGAACGAAAAGTTCCCTGGTTATAGCCTCTGTAGGATGGCTTATCCAAGTGCTGGTGTCAGTAGTGATGTACTGGGCATGTGAGCAGGCTCACTACATCCGGTGGGGTTAGGGTGGATGTGGTCACAGGAGGTGTATCTTGTTCCCTAGTGCTGTGTGCTTGTGACAGATTTCCTATTATGTTGTGTTGTTCAACCTCCAGGCCAATAGGTGGCTCTTATGGGTTAGAGCTGGCTACAGCCAATGTGGAAGGGCATATACTTGATCCTTTTTTACTGGGAGAAGCTCTCTGTTGGCTCAGGCAATGGGCTGATCTGTGAAGTGCACAGTGGTCTGAGCTCCGTGTTCAGCCCTGGATGGGGCAGCGGGTGGGGAACCAAGATGTGCAGGCCCTCCTAGGAATCTTCCCAATGGTAGGCACAAGTGCCAGTGCTGAGGGAGAATCCAGTGGGCCACCAGGTACCCAGAGGTTTGCCTAGGTATGGACCTGGGAAACCTCCTCAACCCCAAGTTCTCTGCATGGGGAGGAAGGGAGGCCTAAACTCCTAACCAGGTGTTACAAATGCCTGGAGATCTGCCTGTACAGGGGGTGGAGAGGGCCTTGCTGCACCACAATCTGTGCACAGGAGGGGTGGGGCAGCTAATTCAGGCAAGCAAGTGCTCTGAATGCCTGGAGACGTGCCTGGGAGTAGAGTGGGGAGGGCCTCAGTGCCCCACAGTCTACACATTAGACGGGTGAAGTGGCTAGGCTGCTGATCCAGGGCATGCTAGAAGGGGGCATACTGAAGCTAATTTTAACAGGTATGGAGTTTCTTGTGGAGGAAGACAGAACATTTCTGGAAATAGATAGTGGTAGTGGCTGCACAACATGGCAGATACACTAAAGACTACTGAATGTAGACTTTAAAATGGTGAACTTTGAGTTTATTCAAACTTTAATAAATCTAGTATATTTCAATAAAAATACTATCAAAAAAGAGAGGTAAATAAATTCTAGTTCATCTAACTTCTGCCTTATCACAATAGCTGTTATGTGACTAGATATTTCTAAAGATCTTAAAATGATTTGTTATTTAGGTAGATTGAATTTATAAATATATATATGTATGTGTGTGTGTGTGTATATATATATATATTTGCTATTCTGTAATTTGCCAAGCTCTTCCCTATTAAATGTCTTATAACAAATTTAAAGTGAGACAACTTCATATAAAGGAAATTTTACTGTTATGAGTAACTAATCTACTTTAAGCAGTGGGTGAGGGTGCGTGTATCCACACATATGCTAACATATGTGTGCGTGTAGTAGTATTTTCACTACTTGGCATGCACCTAAAAATATGTATTTGCAACATCATATTTTTACTGTCATTTACTGAACACCTGGTGCTTGCAGAACCTGTGTGCGTGTAGTAGTATTTTCACTACTTGGCATGCACCTAAAAATATGTATTTGCAACATCATATTTTTACTGTCATTTACTGAACACCTGGTGCTTGCAGAACCTGTCCTAAGTGCTCAAGAAACATAAATTGTGATCTCTGTTGTAAAGAGCCAGCCACCGCATCTGGGAGACAAAACATGACATGTTTCCTTCTCTCAGTAGCCAATTGAGAGAAGGAAAACCCAGGGCCAAACCAAGCAGGAGGTGCAGGAGGTGCAATAGTGACCATTACAGGCATTCAGAAAAAGGGAAATAAAGTCTCCAGGAGAAGATGGGTCTTTGGATGTAGAAGAGTGAGATATCTGAGAAAAAGAAAAGAGAGCAAAGACTCAGGAGCCGGAAGGCCATGGGGAGTTTGCTTAACACCTGGCCTCTGTGGAGGTCAAAGCAGTTTCCTTCCACCTTCATTTTTCTACAGTCTGCTAGGGTCTTGGAGCATTTATCCTGAGTAAGGGTATCTTGTTTCAGAGAGAGGACAATCAAGGTGCTGAGATTTTTAAAGGAGGATTCAGATTAAAGTAAATTAAGCTGGCCG
The DNA here is from genome assembly GCF_006542625.1 of Nomascus leucogenys. Taxonomy (NCBI): domain Eukaryota; kingdom Metazoa; phylum Chordata; class Mammalia; order Primates; family Hylobatidae; genus Nomascus; species Nomascus leucogenys. The sequence goes on along the minus strand of NC_044386.1, from coordinate 62,431,894 downwards.
GGCACGGTGGCTCAAGCCTGTAATCCCAGCACTTTGGGAGGCCGAGACAGGTGGATCACAACGTCAGGAGATTGAGACCATCCTGGCTAACATGGTGAAACCCCGTCTCTACTAAAAATACAAAAAAAAATTAGCCAGGCCTGGTGGCAGGCGCCTGTAGTCCCAGCTACTCGGGAGGCTGAGGCAGGAGAATGGTGCGAACCCGAGAGGCGGAGCTTGCAGTGAGCCAAGATTGCGCCACTGCACTCCAGCCTGGGCAACAGAGCAAGACTCCATCTCAAAAAAAAAAAAAAAGTAAATTAATTAAGCTATAATACATTGAAGAGATTTTCAACAGAAGGATCTGTGGCTTCCCTGGAATATTCTCTTGCCTCCCAGAAGTTCCAGCCAGCTTCTGGTAAGATAGATCACTAAAAAGAAAATTTAAGTTGTTTTTAAAGCATCAGTTTCCAATTAGAACATGTCCAAACTGCAGTACTAGGAAGGTAGAGGACTTTTGTAGCCTGTAGATTTTTCTTTCCAGTGCACTGAGAGAAACTGGAGTTTTAAACAAATTCAAATGAAACTTAATTTAGCAAACTAAATAATAATTCAGAACAATATATCTGTTAGCATGTGTTCTGCTTTCTCAAAAAAATGGAAAAGTGTACATCAGAGAAGTGAATCTAAATGTAGAAATTAAAAACGTATTTTTACTTGGGTATAGAAGAGTGGCAGTTTTATTTTTATTTATTTTTGAGAGGGAGTTTCACTCTTGTCACCCAGGCTGGAGTGCAGTGGCATGATCTCAGCTCACTGCAACCTCCTCCTCCTGGATTCAAGTGATTCTCCTGCCACAGCCTCGTGAGCAGCTGGGATTACAGGTGCCTGCCACCACACCTAGCTACTTTTTTGTATTTTTAGTAGAGACTGGGTTTTGCCATGTTGGGCAGGCTGGTCTCGAACTTCTGACCTCGTGATCCACCCGCCTCAGCCTCCCAAAGTGTTGGGATTACAGGCGTCAGCCATGGCGCCAGGCCGAAGAGTGGTGGTTTTATCCATGTGGTAGCTGCAGTACAGAGGCAATTGGTTCAGGAGTACTAAAACTAAACTAAATGGTTATCACTCCATATCTGTTTACCACTTGTCTTTGACTTGGCTGTATCACTTGCCTCAGTTAAACCAACAGTGCAACCCACTATGTGTGAAGCATTATTCTGGACACAGAAGGGGAGACAGATGTGAATAAGGAACATTTCATCATGTCAAGCTGCTTACTCCACAGATACACCATTTTCTATAGTTTGTTCCATGGAACACTGTCTTGGAAGTTACTCCACAAAGAAGAGTTGATATCTAAACTGATTTGGGAATCCCCTATATCCCAGAGCGTCCTCTTGAAGATTGACAGTTCTTACTAGCATAATAAAGGCACCAACACACACACACACACACAAAGAGAATAGACATGCTTAACTCAGAACTCCCTGTACATTTCTCCTTTAAGAACCTAAAGCTAGTGACCTGCAGTATACACTAAGAAAAGTTAAGATCAGTGCTGTCCAACAAAACTTTCTGCAGTGTTGGAAATGTTTTATATCTGTGCTATGCAGTATGATAGCTAGTAGCCACATGCAGCCACAGAGCACGTTAAATGTGGCCAGTATGATTGGGGAACATCATCTTTAACTTTATTAATTTTAATTAATTTAAATTTAAACAGCCACACATGGCCAATGGCTACCATATTGGGCTGTGCAGCTCTAGATTATTAAATATAATTCTTTTAGAGAGTCTTTTAATATAAATTTGTACAGTATTTGGCATGGGGAGAAAAGCGGGACACTTTAGGAAGTTTTGAGAGAGTTATCAAAAGTTCAACCGATGCTATTATTTTTGAAAGTTCTAGCACCTGAAAATGCCTTTCCAAAAAAATCTCTGGAAATCTTTTAATTTCAAAAAGTGGATGTTTCAACACTTGTATAACTCTTAAACATAATTGTACTTCCATTGCTCTGGGTAAATTAGGTATCCTGCTCTAAGCCTTCAGGCTGTGATGCAGACACCAAGCTATACTCAGAGATGAGACTCACATCTGACAGTCCAGGAAATCCCTGGACATACTGCCAGGCAAAGACATTGTTAAATGACTTGACATACAGTAATTCTAAAATATTCGTTATCAAAGATTTCTTTCCTCAAAGTTTCCGTTTTATTTTGGCTAAAAATACGTCTTTCTGGTTTTTATGTTATGAATAACATTAACCCAGCTAAATATTTTCAGGTGAAATAGAATCAGTGGTGATCCTGGGAAGACTGTAAAAATGGCAGTTTTTATTTTGTTTATTCCTTTTCTTACGATGTTTGGCTTTTGATGTCTTCAGAAGGCTTTAGAACACATCCACATTTTTCACATATTGACTCATTTTTAACTTTTTCTGCAGATGTCCTGAGCCCCCGATGCCTCCCTCCAAGGGCTTCATGCTTTTGTAGCTCCAGCTTCACTTACTGTTCACAGAGCATTTCTGTTTGTCCTGCAGATAGAAAAGGTCCTGGAACAAGGGTCACACCAAGAGAGAAAAGAGTGGCGTCTCCAACCCTAGTAATGGCTAAGCTCCCATCTCTTCCACTAAAAGTGTCTCAGGAAGAGCTGGCTGTATGGCAAAGAAGGTAGGTATTTCTATATGAATCAATTGCCTTGAATAACCTCAAGAGAAGAGCTGCAGACTTTCTCCATTCCATAAATGTATAGAAATTATGATCAATAGAAATTGAGAAGAACTGCAGACTTCAATGAAGAAACCCTCTGAAAGACTATGTATTCATTAGACATCCTTTTATTTACTTTGTGGTTTAGGTAAGTAAGGTCAACTTAACTTCAGAAATAACACTAACCCTTGCAAGGCTGAATCAAAATTTATGATAGGCAACCACAAACGATAAGCCTGATTTGCTTTCACCAGGTTTAGCTGGTTAGACCCTGGTATTCCCAGGAATAACTAAAATGTTTCATTGCCTCATAGGCAAACTTGTAGCTCCTCTGGTTGGATCACAAAATGGATCCATATATGGATTCAATTAGATATTACTGCTGATAATTGTTACCAGACTTTCTTCATTTTCCTCCTAATAAGTACATTCTTACTATTGCATACATTAGAATCTGGTTGTATTGTTGGGGAGGAGCAGCAAAAACTGAATAGGCCAGCTTAGTTTGGAGTCTGAGTCAGGATTTTCACTCATACTCATACACTTACTAGAAATAAAATCAAGTCTCAGTCCATTAACTGCCTGTAAAATCTTACATTAGAAAGTAGGGTGGTGTGTATTGTATATGCACTGATAAATGTTGCTTTATTTATGTAAGCCTTAGCCTGGAAAAGTAGCCCTTGAGGAGAAGTAAAGATGAATTTCAGGGCGCTACCAAAATAATGGTTCATAGCATCATTATCATTTAATCAAATCCTTGGAAATCTTTTCTGTAGCAACTCTCATGGCTGCTACATAAGATCAGAATTTAGGTAACTGGTTTCTCATCCTCCTCTGAACTTAAGAAAAACCATTCTAAGTCAGCTGAATAGTCCAAATGGTCAATACTTTATCTGGCATTTCTCAGACTGTGAAATCTAGGGATGGGTGTTGGTTGCTAAGTCTTAAAACATTAAGTGTGTTGTCCAAATCCCTCAGCAGTCTGGTAAGGTGTACTGTCTGTGAATTCAGCTCAACTTTTACGTTACCCTGTGCTGTGGTCGGAATGTTTCCCCCAAAGTTCATATAATAAAATCTTATCACCCAAGGTGATGGTATTAAAAGGTAGGGTCTTTGGAGAGTTATCAGATCATGATGGTGGAGCCCTCATCAATAGGATTACTGCCCTATAAAAGAGGCCTAAGGAAGCTTGTTTGACCCTTCCACCATGTCAGGACACAGCTCAAAGGCACCATCTATGAACCAGAGATCAAGCCCTCTCTAGACAACAAATCTGCCAGTGCCTTTATCTTAGACTTTCTAGCCTCCAAAATTAGGAGAACAAAAATCCTGTTGTTTATGAGCTACCTAATTTATAGTATCTTGTAGTTGTCAATGTTTTTGACCATGATCTAGAGTAAAAAAAACCATAATCCCACACTTCCACACAAATAAAAAAAAGTTTCATGAAAAAAAGTTATTCTACCTATATGTGAGTCACTGGATATTTGCTATGCTGTGCTATGCTATGCTATGCTAATGCTAATGCTAATGCTAATACTAATGCTATGCTATGCTATGCTATGCTATTCCATACCATATTTTACTTTTAAATGCTTGTTTCTACTCACACAACGGCTTTCAAATTCATTAATGGGTTGGGATCTGCAGTTTGAAAAACACTGTAGTATGTATTCTTAAGTACCTGTCTATGTATAGGAGACATATCTGAGTTTGAGGTATAGGCATAGATTAAAAATCAGTATATAGGTAGTAAGCGGACAAACTGGGCTAGGGAGAGACTGTAAAGTGAGAAGAGTAGAAGGCCAGCAGTGTAGTTCTGGGAAAATGGCATGGAGGAAGCTCATGCCAGAGGAGAGTGTGCTATAGAAGCAATTGAATAGATTGTTTTGACAAAGAAGGAATAATGTTCAATGCTGCTAGGCAGTCAAAATAGTCAATGCAGTTTCCATTAGATTAAGGATGTCTAAGTCACTGATCACCTTTGTGAAAGAAATGTCAGGGTGTTAAGGGGAAATATTAGATTTCTGTAGGTTGACGAAAGAGTAGGAAGTGAGGAATAGGAATAGAGATGGACAATTCCTTCAAGAAACTTGTCTCTGAAATAAAGGACTTACGTCAGTAGTATCTGGAGAAGAAAATAAGTGGTAGGATGGAAATACTATACAGTACCTTCTCTTATTTGTCATAATACTCTCTATTTCACGGTCAGGACTAGCTGGGGCTAGCTCTAGGATTACAGGATTAAATGAGTAAATCCACATTGGCTTGATGCATTCTCTCTTGTGTGGTTGTGTGGTCTTTCATTCTCTGTATGTTTATGAACACACACACATATGTATACACACACACACACATATCTATATGTTAATATAGAAACTATATATATGTAGATGACCTATCTATCTAGCCCTTCTACTCTGAAGAGAACATATTTAGAAGAGTATATCAGCAAAGTTTCTAGGTTGATCCATATGCAGATACCCTAAAGTGTCCCTGGGATACCCCTAGCTATCACAGAATACTGGATCTTTTGCTGAATGAAGAATGGCCTAGTATAAGACATATAATACCATCAAGGGCTGCAAGTCTTCCTTCTGATATGATTCAAAGTGTAGGCTATAGATTTAATATCTTTCAGTCGCAGAAAAGTTATTCAAAGCTTTATTTGAACATGCCTTGGGTTTCAGCTTTAGGAGGTACAGAGTAAGAAACTGATTATATTTCAGTTTCAATATCAATCTAGTTATCAACTGTGTCAAGACACATAATTGCTCTATATTTAAATTACTGCCAATGATTAGCAATAACCTACAATCTCCTTGACATTTCTGTCAAATATATTCTATGGTTTCTAAGTAAAATCTACCAACCTTAGGAAACATAGGTCAAGGAGATTTTATAATAAGGTCTCAATGATAAGATTATTCGCTCTAGAATCCAGCAGCGAGCTGAGCAGAGTACATATGTTAAACTGTTTTCTCCCATTGGCCTTTGGTTAAAGATGGAGTGTTTTGTTTATAAAATACCTTGGGCTTTAAGGAGAACTATATTGATTCTAAACTAAAAGTTGTTATAAATCATGATCTTCATTTTACATTGCTTAATTAATAGTGTGAGGGATTTAAGAGACGTAGGTAGTTGTTGCTATTGAAAGTAAACTCTGACCATTTCCTAATTTCTTCTTTTCTGATTCTTCTCAAAATATTCACACTTTTTAAATATGGAAAGGTATTTTATACACAGAAAAGGCACCGTGTCAGACAAAGGGTCTGGTGCCTCAGCTTCTCACCTCTTCCTAAAAATCTAAGATTTTTTTTTCTAGGACTAGGAAGCCAAAAGTGTCACACGGTCAAAAATGCTTCCATCTACTGGTGAAACTCAGGAATACACTAACATTTCCCTGCCTGAAATGGCTAGTTGAGGACACAAAGCGAGCGGAGCTTGGCCATGGAGCTCAGAAATTCAAAATAGTCAGTTCTTGCTGATGGTGAAGGTAAGTTCCAATCAACAAGCAGGCTATTCAGAGAGATGAAAGGAGGAGCAGGGGGTAAGGGCTCTGTTCATGTATTCTCTCAGGGCCTTAAACCGGAAATGGAATGGCTCCAGAAGTCAACTGACCTTTTGCCTCTTATGTCCCCTAGTTGGGTCAGTTGCTCACTCCCTCACAGTCAGTCACTTTAATTCATTCCTGTGGGTGAAAATACGTGACTGTTTCCCTTTCTAACAGTCACAGGGGGTTGCCTTGCCATGGTGAGCAGTTGCCAGATAGGACAATGGAATTCATCTCATTCCTGTGATGACTTTAGATATGAAATGCCAGGCTGCTTGGCCTAGGGGAAGGTGCTGTAAGTTATAGGCACTGAAGCCAACTCTCCCAGCCCCCTCTGCTCCCTTTGACAGTCTCCCTCTTGGGCTGTGATCTGGCTGAATTAATTCATAGCTGCCAGTTATGAGGACTTTATCTGCATTGTTAGCATTCCTTCTAACCTGCAGCCTCTGTTCATTTAATGATTATCTGATGGGGATTGATATTAAGTGAAGAGGAATGTTCAAATCACACTGCCTTTGGCAAGTGGGAACTAAACAGAATTTCAGTTTAGGAGGGAAATATTTGCTCACTAATATGAAATTTTTGTTAGTAGGACTGTGGAATGGAAGGGAAAATTCCAGAAAAATATTCTGGCAAAGGGGACTTGAATGAATGGTTCTCCAGTACTTTATTTATTTGGCCAAAAGATGAGGAAAAAAGCAAAAAAGGGGGCAAAGAATAGGTAATATAGGAATAAACTTCTCCTAGCCATTTTTGGCCATTTTAGGCAAATATTCTCTACTTAGTCTCACTATTAAACTCAATTTGTACAATGTATTTGCATTAAACTAATTTTAGCAAGTGATATTAAGAGTTTTTAGAAGACTCAGCTTTCAAAGAGGAGTTTTCTTAATGGACATATTTTTAAACAGATTTCTTGAATTCATAGCTTTCTCTCCAGATTCTCCGACAGATGAGAGAACCTCTGAAAGAATTGTATGGAAAGGAACAAAGCTCACACATAGAATTTATCAATCTAGCGAATGCAGTTATGACTGCAGCTGACTTTCTTCAAAATGACATACTGCATGAGCACATAGACTCAAAAGCATCCTTTTCTACTGAAGGCCTACAGCAGGCTCACAGGCAGTAAGCAAGACAAAAAAGAAACTCAGGGGGAACAATGAGATTCCCAAGGGCAAAACTCCCAAGCTTCCTTCAGAGAGAGAGGTCAATTTCACAATAACTCAAAATATATTTATATCACGCTAAGCTGACAGCTGAGGCATTTACACTTTATCTTTTTACAGGGCATGTAAGTAACTATGGAAAGGCTTAAGTTTCCCTGCCTTAAATACGTTTCCAACATACTTGCGAAACACTCAGCATGATAAGTAATGCCCATTTTAAAGTAAATCTAATCTATGCACATAAAAAATTATGGTGGTTCTTTCAGTGTCTTATGAAAAATGGGAAAGGGATAGGACTGAGTTAGTGCTTTTTTTCTGGTCTTTGAAGGCAGACAGAACTTGGGAAGTCAGTTACTACTAAGGAGAGTGAAAGCCTAGAGACTGATGAAAGAACTCAGTACCCAATAGCCTTCCTTGAAGCTTCACTGAGCACTGGTGTGTTGGTGGGCTGGCCTGAGCTGTGAGTGTCATTTGAGAAAAAGAAAAACTCTAATAAACAGTAAGAGAGGAAAGGACGTGAACCTTGGCCATGGCTGCCAGTTTTACCACTGAGGATACCCCTCCCTTTCCCTGTGTTTCTGCCTGCCTGGGACCTCTCTGCATGTTACTTGAATTGCTCTCCCTATCATGTTCTTCTTTGGTTCATGCCTTATATCTATCTTGTCAGAGTCACGAAGACTTTCTGATGAAGACGTGCTCACCAATTGAGAGAAGTCATTCCCAGGTCCGCGGAACAGAGAGAACTGAGCAGGAGGGCAGGGCTGGCTGGCGAGCCAAATGTTGTCATAGATGTGGGGCTGGAGAGGCTGAGCACTCCATCAGCAGCTGGAACCTTTGCTTTCTAACTACAGACTTTTAGAGAGCAGAAACCTCTCTCAAAGGTGGTGTCAGAAAAGTAAGAGGTCCCTAGGGGATGCCTTTGGCAGCACCTTTAGATGAGATTGGATTTGCTTATTTACCTATCTCAGAGCCCTCTGGACTGGGGCCTCCTTTATGGCAGAGAAGCAGAGAACTTGTTCTATTTGATTTAAGGCCCCCATTTGCCAGGGAAGCAAGAAATCCAATCTCAGTCACAGTTCGGCCCTTCATTTCCAGAGCTGCCTTGAAATTTAGGGGCTTAAGTAGTGCTCTGAAAATAGAGAAAGAGTTCTTAGCCCTCCAAACCAGATGGTTGCTATGTAAATGGTCTTTGTCTAAACCCCGTGGTCTATTTAGAGTGGGTATGTTCATTTGATGAGGTCACATAATGTACTGGTTAAGAGGATGACTTCTGTGGCCAAATGAACCAAGCATGAAATCGACACTTTCTAGCTGTGCGGGAAAATTCCCCAGCCTCTCTGTGCCTCAGTTTCCTCTTGTATAAAACAGTACCCCTCTCACAGGGCTGTTGTGTGGATTAACAGTGTTAAAGCATGCACAAGGATTGCAACAGTGTCCAGAACACTGTAAGAGCCCTGTCAATGTCACTGCTTCTTGCTGTCTGAGCATCTTTAGTTGTGCTCTGAAAGCTGCTCCTCCTGGTGTTGCCCTCTGGGCTTCCATGTACCATTCCTTCGGAACCCATGTCACCCCTCAAAGCACTTCATATGTACACCATAGGAATAGGAAGAAGGTACCAATCCTGTCATGCTATAGCTGATGGCCACCTTCCTATCCACTCCCCTAAAGTACACAGCTCTCCCAGATCAAACACACACACCAGCACTTTTTCCTCTGGGAAGGCCAGTACTCCCTCTCCACTCTCAGTAGCAGCCTCTGTCATTTGTCCTTTACTTGCCAAACAAAAGCCTATTCATTTATTTGTTGGAGGTGGGGGATTGGCTTCAGGAAACCTTGCATCACTGTATTTATTAAAGATTGCAAAGCCCAAACGCAGATAAAGCTTCTCAGAGTAGGAGTAGAAAAACACTACTCTTCCTTCTGAGTCTTCTATGGTAGTGAAGGAAATTACAGACTCAGATGAGAGTATTTTGCTCCACTATGTTTGTGTTTATTATCTGTCTCTCCCACTAGATTGTAAGCTCCATAAAGTCAGTGAATTTAGCTGCAGAACTTCTTCTTCATTTCACATTAATTAAATCTGAATAGGGATTTTATTTATTAGGTGTGAAAGTTTATTCTTTTTACTTTCCCACCCTTTCCTTTGAACAGCAAAGATATGCTGTCCAATGTTTAATAACCAGCCCTTCCTGGAGATGGGGAAGTCCTGATCTGTAGAACTTGCCAATTTCTTTAGTGTAAATATTCCTGTTATAGGTGATTGCAAGTGAGTAGCTCACAAAATTCCTGGAGATTTAATAATTGGCTCTAACATGCAGTTACAGAATAGCTCCAGCATACCAGTAAAAATAGGTATTAAATTTACTTTATATATTATAGGGAAGATCCAGCATTCTTTAACATAAATTGAAACTATAATACAAATTCAATGGCTATTCTTCTAATTATATGACTACATGTATATACAAATAAATGAACAGGTGTGCAGAAAGAAGTTAATGTAGCAGGCCTGAGACTGATATCCACAAAAAAAAAAAAAAAAAAAAAAGAAAGCTTACAAGGTTGGCCCGTGACTGGCTTTGGGGAACTTGCACTCTAGAAGGTTTCCCGCTATTCCCAAAACTCCACATGGAATCTCTTCTCCTCTATATTATCACAGCATATTGATGTACTTTCATTATGGAACTTAATACATTACAGTATTTCCAGGTCCCCTTAGCAATCCCCATTTTCACCCACAGTTGCAGGACAACAATCTTCCCAAGGGCAAAAGCCACAGCTGTTCTTTTCGTGATTGTAGTGGGAAATAGAAGGCCCAGCACTTACTAGGGCATCGGGTTCTCTAAATAGATCGTATTGCATATTGCATGGGGCAGGGACATTTTAGGTCATGAGAGAGGTTGACTATGGTGTGAAAAATGAAAGACTATTTAGATGGAGGGCCAATTCTGAAGCTTTGTTGACAGTGAAGACAGAAACAGATATCCCTGTCCCTTCTCCTGTCTCTTATCCATACTGCGTTTTGGTGAATGGGTTATGGGACATCTATGTGCCCTTTCCTCATTGTGTTTCCAATGTCTACTGTGCTATAGATATCTGAAGGGCCTCCAATGTGCTTGATCTTTCATAGCACCCCAGGTGGCTGCTCAACTTTCCCAATTCCCATCGTACAGAAGGCAGCAGAGCAGAAAGGTTGAGACAGGAACAATACTAATTAAAGGTCATTGGAGAAAGGGTTCCTTCATTAGGAGATGACTTCAAGGAATCAACAGGGAAGACATGAAGTCTCTAATTCTATGAAATTCCAGACTTCCCCTTGTTGGCTATTGTTTTCCCATGTTTCATTAAAACTGGTTTCAACACTTTTCAGTAACATGGAATTTGAAGGCTTGTCTTCCATTTTCACTCAGTCAGGCATGCTTAGCATTTTACTAGTAGACTGAAGGAATGCAGGTCACCCAAACAGGACAGATGACTGGAACAATTTGAAATCATGCCTAGCCTTTTTTTTTCCTTCTCTCTTAGCTCATGTACAGAAATGTTGGAAGCTTATTCACTTCTGGTAAGAATAGTTAACAGCAAGGATGAGAGAAATGAAGCATTCAGATGATTAATATAAAATGGTATCAAAACAATGGGTTACTCATTGCATTTTTTCATTTCCCAATGATGAAAAGCCACTTCCGTTCCTCTAGCTTTGGAGTGGACATAATATAAGCACAAATGAATTGAGTGGGAGAAAGTTTTATGACCTTTATTATTTGGCCCAAGTTCATAGCAATGTCTGAAGAGAATGCCAGGAAATCTCTGTTTAGACTAATTTGCAGAAGAAACTACTGATAGGGAATGATAGCTGTGTATTTATTTATTGAATTCATCTCTTGGACATAAACATACTGTCTACTAACCTATTTACGTGTTTAATTAAACACTTTTTCCATCAGATTAAAATGAGAACAGGAAACTACCTCTCAATGGGTTATGTGGGGTGTCAACCACATGCCAGACCCTGCACTAGAAACCCTGGTTGCATGGTGGTTAACAGAACAGACTTGGTCCTTGCCCTTGTGAAGCTTATAGTTTTGTGGGAGAGAGAAATTAAACAAGAAAACAATTAAATGAATAATCACTGATTATGATGTACAATAAAGGCAGTGGGTGCCAGGAAGGAGAACTTACATTTGGTGATGAGAGACCACCTCTCTGAAGAAGGTACATTTAATCTGAGGCCTTAAGGATAAGGAAGAGTCAGCTGGGAATAACAAGTGTCTATTTGTGGGAATAAACAAGGAGGGGACGTGTTCATAGGCAGAGTGAACAGCGTGTATGTGGATTTTAGGCAAGAAATACCTTGCAGAGATGTGGAACTGAAAGACCCTAAATATGGTTGGAGCATACTGAAGAAGGGGAGAATGGTATATGACATCCACTACAGTAGCTAGCCCAGTCCCATCAGCACACTAGGGTTCAATACATTTCTGTTGATAATTAATAAAGTTCCTAAAAAAGTTTTAAGGAGGTTAACTTGTGCCCCAAGTTATGATCTCATCCCCAGTCATTCTAACACCTCTTCCAAGAATAGAAACTACTGGAGAGAGGGCACACAGCCTCCTGGGATAGACATACACTAATGTGGACACTGAATTTTATGCAACAGAAATAAAATACTGCCAGTGAGTTGTGAATTTGACTATTGGATTAAGAAGCTTAATTCAATGGAGTTTAATTGGGACAGATTGGTTGGTGATAGTTGGTAGCAGGGAGCTGGAGTGTTTAGCCAAGAACTACACAAATCTTAACACTCTTTTTGCTATGGCCTCATCCATAACTGTGTCCCTCAGCTTAAATCCAAAGCAAATGGAGTTGATGGGGTGGAAAAAAATTATTTTGTACTCTATCAGTGTGGACCTGAATCACTGACATTTTCCAGTCATGTAAACTTTAAACCAGGAAAAATGAATCCAACTCGTTATCAGAGCATCCGGATTGTATTTCAGCTATGCACAAAATGAAGAATGGGTAGACTACCAAGGAAACAAGCAGCATAGGGTATAGTGCCACAATTCAGTTTCAAATGAAATTCATATTGAGATAAAGACAAATAATTGAGCCAAGTTCTGAACTTATTTCCAACTCTCCCAGACTGAAGTGCTCTAGTCAAGAATATACGACCAGCAAAAAAAATTCATTAACAGATTCTTTACCTTCTTGAGCACTCTTTTGTCATCCTGGAGATTTACTGGAATGAGTTGACTCAATGTAAATTAGAAACATATGCATTAAATATCTCAAAGTCACCAGATATGATGGAGATTTTGACAAACTAAAAGATCACTGAAAGGTATTTGGAAATGTTTTCATAATCCAAGAACCACCAGGTTGGCCCACCTCTAAAAATGAAGTTATGACCTTGTAAACATTATAATAGTTCTCATATTTTTATGTTTAATAACACGTTCTGTCATCACCGTTCATAATATATAATTATTTGGGTGTAAGATTGAACATGCAGATGTAAAAATGGTGGGAGGGTGTCCAACGGAGTAATACTTTTCTAAGATTCCATGGATAATGGTAAATCCAGAAGTCAGTTAGTGTCATACCTGACAAGGTTCTCATTAGCAAAACCAGAATTTACTCTAGTTAGTGTAAACAGAAAAGAACTTTGCCAAACGAAATTAGGATGCTCAGTTTTCTTAGCCAGGGAACCAAAGTAAGGGCTATACAACCAGGAATCGTACCCAAACCACACATCAAGGGCTGCTGCAGCCCAGACCTTCCAGATTGCAGTGAAGATGCTGGTGACTACAAGAAACAAAGTTTTTCATTCTTTGCATCAAAAGGCTGGTACCTCTTCTGCCTTGCTTACTGAAAGACAGACAGACTCTGCATACTCTCTTTTCACACGAATCAATTACAAAATACTTTCATGAATGTATCTGATTGGCAGAACTCAATTTACTACATCCCTTGTGATGCACATAGAAGGTAATCTAGGGGAGGGAGTTGGAGAGAAGGAATATACAAGGTGGGAATTTCTCCATTAGATGCTGGATGGCCACAACAAGGATAATATTCTTTACAATTTATATTTTGTAGTAATACAAGATTATAAAGGACACTTCACAATCTTGTTTTGCTATGCAACTAATGATACAGTTATTTTATATATGCTTATATTTTTCTTCATGGCTATTTTTATTACTCATATTAGAGACTCTCGCTTAGCAGTCCAACACATTTCCTATGTGAAACCCAAGTGAAAATCAGAAAGTAAGGACTCCTAAAAATGGGGGTGATGTGGGGTTAAGCATACCTGAAACATGCATATGATTTATATGAATGTACTTTAGGCATTCTACTCAGAGCCCATTGATGCTTTTTCTTTTGACAATTCCCTCGCTAGGAGCAAAGTTTCAAGAATAGTTCAGTAGAAAACTATACACTTTTCACATAGATCAATCAATCTCTCTTGATTCAAAGAGTCCAGGCCAGTTGTTTATCAGAATATCCCACATTTTGAATTTATATAGTTTCCTCATGACTAGATTTAGAATAAATACATTAGGAGGAAATGTTATATAGATGATGATGTAGTCTCAGTCATTTCTAAAATAAGGCAAATGATATTAATTGTCCCTTTACTAATAATAATAAGTTAAAACATTTGGTAAGTTGGTAGACTTGAAATGTCTTCTTGGGGTGGAACCAAGATGGCTGAATAGAGGCAGCTCCTCCCTGCAGCTCCCACACAGAAGGACAAAACTGAGTGAACTCTGCATCTTCAATTGAGGTACCAAAGTTCTTTTTATAGGAACTGACTAGGTGGTTGGCATGACTCATGGAGAGCAAGCAAAAACAGAGTAAAACAAGACCCCACCTGGGGGCTGCACGCAGCAAAGGCAACTCCCTCCCCCCAGCCAAGGGAGACAGTGAGGGATTGTGCTTCCCCTCCCTGAAAACCAGGGCTTTCCCAGGATCCTTGCAACCTGTGGATTAGGAGGCCCCTCCTGAGCCCACACTACCAGAGCCTTGGGTCCAAAGCACAAGGCTGTGAAGAATCATGGCAGCTGCTCCGGTTCCTGTGGGTGGCCACTTTGAGCAGGCACTGACACAGGAGTATTTACATACTCCAGCTCTGGGAACTCCCATGAGGCAAGAGATCCCTGCATTCTCGTGGGGAGGGGGCTGAAGCCAGGGAGACAGGCGGCATGGCTCCCATGAAACTCCACAAGCTAAAACCCACTGGCTTGGCATCACTGTCCATCAGCACAGTGGGCTAGAAACTGCCTAAGAAGACCGATTTCCCCAGGGGATATGCGGCCACCGTCACTGCGGCTCCAGTCGCCACTTTCCCTTAGATGGGGCAGGACCCGGATCCAGTCCTCCTAACTGGGCGGGGCCTCCCTGTGGGAATCTCAGCATCTCCAGCCAGGAGTTTATGGACAGAACACTGATAACCACCAGAGGAGCTCCTAGGAGGAGGGGTGGCTGCAGTATCCTGGATCAGTGATCTCAGTCTTTTCTGCTTGCTCCTCTGGAGAGTCACGGCAGCCCAGACAAGGGGGATTCCCCCCAGCACAGCACACCTGCCCTCCCAAGGGGCAGACAGACTGCTTATTTAAGCAGGTCTCTGACCCTGCTCCCCCTGACCGACTGAGACCTCATACAGGAACATTCTGGCCAGCATCAGGCCAGTGCCCCTCTGGGACAGAGCTCCCAGAGGAAGGGGCAGGCTGCCATCTTTGCTGGTCTGTAGCCTCCACTGGTGATATTTCCAGGGACGAGAGACCCAGGTAAATAGGGACTGGAGTGGACCCCAAGCAAACCACAGAAGCCCTACAGAAGAGGGACCTGACTGCTAAAAGAAAAACAGAAAGCAACAATATCCACAAAAAAGACACCACAAAAACCCCATCCAAAAGTCAGCAGCCTCAAAGATCAAAGGTAGATAAACCCATGAAGGTGAGGAAGAATCAATGCAAAAACATAAAAATGCTGAAAACTCAAAAAGCCAGAGTGCCTCCTCTCCTCCAGAACATCACAGCACATCTCTAGCAAGGGCACAGAACTGGGCTAAGGATGAGATGGATGAATTGACAGAAGTAGACTTCAGAAGACGGGTAATAACGAACTTTGCTGAACTAAAGGATTGTGTTCTAACTCACAACAAAGAAGCTAAGAATCATGATAAAACATTACAGGAGCTATTAACCAGAATTATCAGTGTAGAGAGGAAAATAAATGATCTAATGGAGCTGAAAAACACATGAGAATTTCATAATGCAAACACAAGTATTAATAGCCAAATAGATCAAGCAGAAGAAAGGATATCAGAGCTTGAAGACAATCTTGCTAAATAAGACAGGCAGACAAGATTAGAGAAAAAGGAATGAAAAGGAACAAACAAAACCTCCAAGGACTATGGGATTATGTTACAAGGCTGAACCTAAGACTGACAGGGGTACCTGAAAAAGATGGGGAGAACAGAATCAAGTTGGAAAACATGCTTCAGGATATCATCCAGGAGAACTTCCCCAACCTAGCAAGACAGGCCAACATTCAAATTCAAGAAATCCAGAGAACCCCAGTAAGATACTCCATGAGAAGATCAACTCCAAGATACATAATCGTCAGATTCTCCAAAGTCAAAATGAAGGAAAAAAAATGTGTAGGGCAGCCAGAGAAAAGGGCCAGGTCACCTAAAAAGGAAAGCCCATCAGAGAAACAACAGATCTCTCAGCAGAAACCTTAAAAGCCAGAAGAGATTGGGGGCTAATTTTCAACAGTCTTAAAGAACTTCCAACCTAGAATTTCACATCTGGCCAGACTAAATTTCACAAGTGAAAGAGAAATAAAATGTTTTTTCAGACAAGCAAATGCTGGGAGAATTCATCACCACCAGACCTGCCTTGCAAGAGCTCCTGAAGGAAGCACTGAATATGGAAAGGAAAAACTGTTACCAGCCATTACAAAAAACACACTGAAATACACGATCAATGACACCATGGAGCAAATACATAAACAAGTCTGCAAAATAACCAATTAGCATCACAATGTCAAGATTAAATTTACACATAACAATGTTAACCTTAAATGTAAATGAACTAAATGCCCCAATTAAAAGACATAGAGTGGCAAACTGGATAAAGAGTCAAAATCCATCAGTGTGCTGTATTGAAGAGACCCATCTCACATGCAAAGACACACACAGACTCAAAATAACAGGATGGAGGAATATTTAGCAAGCAAATGAAAAACAGAAAAAAGCAGGAGTTGCAATTTTAGTTTCTTACAAAATAAACTTAAAACCAACAAAGATCAAAAAAGACAAAGGCATTATATTGC
Organism: Nomascus leucogenys; assembly: GCF_006542625.1. NCBI lineage: Eukaryota > Metazoa > Chordata > Mammalia > Primates > Hylobatidae > Nomascus > Nomascus leucogenys. The sequence continues at coordinate 62,415,136 of NC_044386.1, read as the reverse complement.
AAAGACAAAGGCATTATATTGGTTTAAGGGTCAATTCAATGAGAAGAGCTAACTATCCTTAATATATATGCACTCAAGACAGGAGCACCTAGATTCATAAAACAAGTCCTTAGAGACCTACTTAGACTTAGACTCCCACACAATAATACTAGGAGACTTTAACACCCCACTGTCAATATTAGATCATCAAGACAGAAAATATAACAAAGATACTCAAGACTTGAACTCAGCTCTGGATCAAGCGGACCTAATAGCTATCTACAGATCTTTCCACCCCAAAACAATCGAATACACATTCTTCTTGGCACCACAAGGCACTTTAAAATTGATCACATAATTGGAAATAAATCACTCCTCAGCAAATGCAAAATAACTGAAATAATAATGAACAGTCTCTCAGACCACAGCACAATCAAATTAGGACTCAAAACCATACAATTACATGGAAATTGAACAACCTGCTCCTAAATGACTCCTGGTTAAATAATGAAATCAAGGCAGAAATGGAGAAGTTATTTGAAACCAGTGAAAACAAAGAGACAATGTACCAGAATGCCTGGCACACAGCTAAAGCGGTGTTAAGACGAAAATTTATACCACTAAATGTCCACATCAAAAAACTAGAAAGAGCTCAAATTGACACACACAGCATTATGACTAAAAGAACTAGAGAGCCAATAGCAAACAAACCCCAAAGCTAGTAGAAGACAAGAAATAACCAAGATCAGAGTGGAACTGAAGGAGCTAGAGACACAAAAAACCCTTCAAAAAATCAGTGAATCAATGAAAAAATAAAATAGACCACTAGCTAGACTAAAAAAAAAGAGAGAAGAATCAGACACTATAAAAAATGATAAAGGGGATATCACCACTGATCTCACAGAAATACAACCATCAGAGAATACTGTAAACAGCTCTATGCAAATAAATTAGAAAGTCTACTAAAAATGGATAAATTCCTGGACACGTCCACCCTCCAAAGACTGAACCAGACAGAAGTTGAATCCCTAAATAGACCAATAACAAGTTCTGAAATTGTAACAGTGATAAATAGCCTACCAACCAAAAAAAAAGCCAGGACCAGATGGATTTACAGCTGAACTCTACCAGAAATACAAAGAGGGGCTGACACCATTTCTTCTGAAACTATTACAAACACTTGAAAAGCACGGACTCCTCCCTAACTCATTCTATGAGGCCGGCATCATCCTGATACCAAAACCTGACAGAGATACAACGAAAAAAGAAAACTTCAGGCCCATATCACCGATGAACATCGGTGTAAAAATTCTCAATACTGGCAAACTGAATCCAGCAGCACATCAAAAAGCTTAACCACCATAATTAAGTTGGCTTCATTCCCAGGATGCAAGGCTAGTTCAACATATGCAAATCAATAAATGTAATTCATCACACAAATCTAAAGACAAAAACCACATGATTATCTCAATAGATGCAGAAAAGGCCTTTGATAAAATTCAGCATTCCTTCATGTTAAAAACTCTCAATAAAGTAGGTATTGAAGGAACATACCTAAAATAATAGCCATTTATGACAAACCCACAGCCAATATCATATTGAATGGGAAAAAGCTGGAAGCATTCTCCTTGGAAACTGGCACAAGACAAGGATGCCCTCCCTCATCACTCCTATTCAACATAGTATTGGGAGTTCTGGCCAGGGCAATCAGGCAAGAGAAAGAAATAAAGGGTATTCAGATAGGAAGGAAAAAAGTCAAATTGATTTTGTTTGCAGATGACATGATCCTGTATCTAGAAAACCCCTTTGTCTCAGCATAAAAGCTTCTTAAACTGATAAGCAATTTCAGCAAAGTCTCAGGATACAAAATCAATGTGCAGAAGTAACGAGCATTCCTATACACCAACAAACAAGAGGCAAGCAGAGAGCCAAATCACGAATGAACTCCCATTCACAATTGCCACAAAATACCTAGGAACACAGCTAACAAGGGAAGTGATCAACCTGACCTCTTCAAGGAAAACTACAAACCACTGCTCAGGGAAACCAGAGAGGACACAAACAAATGGAAAAATATTCCATGCTCATAAATAGGAATAATTAATATGAAAATAGCCATATTGCCCAAAGTAATTTACAGATTCAATGCTATTACCATTAAACTACCACTGGCATTCTTCACAGAATTAGAAAAAAACAATGTTTTAAAACTCATATGGAACCAAAAAAAGCTCATATAACCAAGACAATCTTAAGAAAGACAAAGCTGAAGGCATCACACTACCAGACTTTTTGTTATAAGGCTACAATAACCAAAACAGCATGGTACTGGTACAAAAACATACAGAGACCAGTGGAACAGAATAGAGAACTCAGAAATAAGATTGCCCATCTGCAACCATCTGATCTTTGACAAACTAGAGAAAAGCAATGGGGAAAGAATTCCCTATTTAATAAACAGTGCTGGGAGAACTGGCTATTCATTTGCAGGAAATTGGAACTGGACCCCTTCCTCATACTTTATACAAAAATTAACTCAAGGTGGATTAAAGGCTGAAATGCAAAACCCAAACTATAAAAACCCTAGAAGAAAATATAGGCAATACCATTCAGGACACTGGCACAGGCAAAGATTTCATGATAAAATTGCCAAAAGCAATTGCAACAAAAGCAAAAATTGACAAATGAGGTCTAATTAAACTAAAGAGCTTCTGCACAGAAAAAAAAAAAAACCTGATCAGAGTGAACAGGCAACCTACAGAGTGGGAGAAAATTTTTACAATCTATCCATCCAACAAAGGTCTAATACCCAGAATCTTCAAGGAACTCAAACAAATTTACAAGAAAAAAAAACATTAAAAAGTGGGCAAATGACATAAACAGACACTTCTCAAAAGAAGACATTTATGCGGCCAACAAACATGAAAAAAGCTCAACATCACTGATTAGAGAAACACAAATCAAAACCACAATGAGATACCATCTCATGCCAGTCATAATGGCCAGTATTAAAAAGTCAAGAAACAACAGATGCTGGCAAGGTTGCAGAGAAGTAGGAAGGCTTTTACACTGTTGATGGGAATGTAAATTATTTCAAGCATTGTGGAGGACACTGTGGTGATTACATAAAGATCTAAAACCAGAAATACCATTTGACCCAGCAACCCCATACTGGATATGTACCCAAAGGAATATAAGTCATTCTGTTCCAAAGATACATGCACACATATGTTCATTGCAGCACTATTCACAATAGCAAAGACATGGAATCAACCCAAATGCCCATCAGCAATAGATTAGATAAAGAAAATGTGGTACATATACGCCATGGAATGCTATGCAGCCATAAAAAGGAATGAGATCATGTCCTTTGCAGGGACATCGATGAAGCTGGCAGCCGTTATCCTCAGCAAACTAACGCAGGAACAGAAAACCAAACACCACATGTTCTCACTTATAAGTAGGAGCTGAACAGTGAGAACACATGGACACAGGGAGAGGAGCAACACACACTGGGACCTGTCAGGGGGTGGGGTGGGCTCAGGGAGGGAGAACATTAGGAAAAATAACTAATGCATGCTGAGCATAATACCTAGGTGATGGGTTGATAGGTGCCACAAACCATCATGGCATACGTTTACCTATGTAACCTGCACATCCTGCACATATGCCCTGGAACTAAAAATAAAAACAAATTCTTCCTTATAACGTTATATTTCCTGCTAGGTAATTGATAACTGATAATCTGAGACTGAGTGGATATCCCGTTTCTTGACAATCTTTTAACCAATGATTTTAGCTTCCATTGATGATTCTTTACATATCAATTATGACTACAATAATTGGAAAATGAAGATTTTCATATTCTGTCTTACCCATTATCATTATTAGTTGGCACTGTTCTATAAATAAGGGTTTTCTTTCCCATTTCTTATATCCACTCATTCATTTGTACATTTTTTCTTACTTATTAGGTAAGTATCAACTTATGAATTCACCTTTTTTTCAATATATTACTGAAAGATTTCACTTTTGTACTCAAAATTATCTAAATTTGGTCAGTGAAAAGCCCTTTAAGCTGATTCCTGTGTCATTTCAACATAGCCCCATCAGATTTTGAGCACTCCTTTAATTTTTGGCACAACACCAAAACTTTGTGTTCAAAAATACTGCCAGCTTTTCTTGCTCTAATCCTAGAATTAGCATTTCTCCAAGAATCATTAGTTCCTTTTAGAAAAAAATGAAATAGTGTTTAGATATCAGGACCTAAATACTAGCTATGCTTCTTTCTAACGGATATCACTACCTTTAGTCCCTTGCAGTTGACAGAGCTGGGAAATAACTACATCTACCGCTATATCTAATCTATCTACATCTATGTGTCTATATTTTCTATAATCCAATCAAACACTGAAGAATTTTTCCTTTTCTACTGTGATTCTATATTTTTAACTTTCTTTTCCCACAGTAAGAACTCATTCTTTTGTTCAATCTTTTTATGCAAATAAAGTTGTTTTAGAATCATTTTAGAAACTCAGAGAAACTCATTACATATAATTTATAACATTATGCTAAATTTCTACATGTTCCTAGGACTATTTAGGGACTTTTAATTTTGTTCTATTTGGTCTGTCTTTCATGTGCCAGTGACATTATTTTAAGTATAGAAGTGTTGTAGTAAATTTCAAACTACTAAAATTATTATATATAAATATTAATATTTAATTAGTAATTGTATTTAAATGTTTTAAATATTATGTTTAAATATCTAAAGATTTTAAAATAAATTTAAAAGTATTAAAAAGAAAAATTTGTTGAAGTCTACTTGCATTCTTCACAGGTGTGTGTTTTCATGGTTCCCTCAGAAAGGTTTGTCTTTCCTAAGTACGCTCTGTTTTTATTGATGTTGTAAATAGGAGGTTGTCTTCCATTATACCTCCCAACTGGTTATTGTTTGTAAGTGTGATTTTTTATGTTGGTTACATTTTCTGTTACTTTACTATTTTTCTTGCGTTTTTATCATTTTCTTGAATTGTACACATATGCTATCATATGATCTGAAAATAGAGGTAATTTTGTTTATTTTCCAATTCTATTTCTCTGTCGTCTTTTGCCAAATCACATTGGTAAATATCTCTTTTACTATGTTGAATAGTAGTGAATAGTGGTCATCCTTGTCTTGTTTCTGATTTTAGTGGAAAGTTTCCAGTATTTCCCCATTAAGTAAGTGAGATGCTGAGTTGAGGACTAATCATGTTAAGGAAGATCTTCTTATTGCTTCCTTTTCCACAAATGTTGACAAAGTGGTCGAAAGAATTCTCTAATCATGTTAATGCTTCGTTAGCATGATTAGAGAATTCTTTCAGCCACTTTGTCAATATCTGTGGAAATTATTACATATTTCTCCTCTTTGTATCTATTTTATGCTGAATTAAAGAATTTCATAACACTCGATTATCACTGGATTCTTAGAATAAATCCTACTTGGCCATAATGTATTATTTTCTTAATATAATGTTGAATTCTCTTTACTAATGTGTTTTCTAATTCCAGTGGCTGTTTCACTGATAATTTTTGTATAAATATTCATGAATAATAGATATTAAAAGTTTAGTTATCAAGATTAAACCTAATTTATAAAAAAAATTTGGAAATAGCTTTCCACTTTTCTCCCTCCAAAAAATTCATATTGCATCTAGTATCTGTAGGTTTGATAAATAAGCAGATAATAAGCCTGATCACTTGTTTTCTGATTCCACAGCAGGTTAGAAATATCAAATTATAGATTGAGAAGCTATTAAAGGTAGGCAGGCTTATTGACTAAAGTGACAGGTGACTCAATAAATGAAAGTGTTAGTTTACTTAATGTGGGAGAAAAATCACACTATACCCATCAATGGGCCCATCCTTATCTTATAAAATAATGCCAAAATAAACAATTGCCATGTCTTTTTATGAAAAACAGAAATGTATACTATATGTTTGGAAGTGTCAATTTCAAATGGTTACGATGAAAATATCTAAGTATTTTAAAAGACACATTCCTAACAGTCTGGAAAACATACCTATTTAGAGTAAGGGTTCACCAAGGTTGACACTTCATAGAGCAAGTAGAGATAATCAATGTGCATGCTGTTACCAGTGGAGCTGATTATATGGACTAGTAAAGTACAGACAGGGAAAGTTGCACAGTGGAAAAAGCATTGGCTCATGTTTTTGTTGTTTATATTCTTCTTCGTTAATTATCTCATTATTCTTCTTCCATCTGGCATCCTTTCTTTTTGCCCAAAGACGACCCTTTATTATTTCCTTTAGGCTTATTTCACTAATGATAAATTATCTCAGGTTTCCCTTGTCCAGCAAGGTTATATTGCCTTCCTTTTTAAAGCATGTATTCAATTGGGATAGAAGTGTATTCTACACTGGTGATTATTTTCTTTCAACACTTCGAAGAAATTCTCCCATTGCTTACTGACTCCCATCTTTTCTATTAATAAGTCAGCTGTCAGACTTGAATTGTCCTCTGTTTTGAATGTTTTTATTTTGTATTATATACTTATGTGATGTTTTCTTTGTATAAATTTTACCTGCTTGATATTTGTAAAGCTACCTAAATGTGTTGCTTGGTATCTTTCATTGCTTTGAAAATTATTAGTGATTATCTCTTCAAACATTGCTCTATTTTTAAATCTGTTCTCTGTTTGAAACTCCAATTATCCTGTGTCTCCCATATTTATCATAGTATTTTCTGCATTTTACACTTCTCTCCTTCTTTCCATGTATCAGCATAGGCAGAATAATTTAGTTTCTTTAGAGAAGAGTGTCACAACCCAGGGTGGGATGAAGGAATTATATCCTGAAAGTCACTACCTCTGTTGCATCATTCTTGGTTGAGTGACTATCTCAGACTTGCACCCTCAAAGCCAGCCTTGACTCATCTCTTACCCAGGGTCCCTCACATATAATCATTCTCCAAGTCCTGATTTCATTACTACACAAACTTTGCTACCTTCTTTTTTGATCCTGATTCTTATTTTCTCTTCTCTGTACTATGTTAATAGACTCAAATCTTGTATTTTCATCCACACTGCCTTACTAATTCTAATATATAACTGCTATATCATTCTATAGGCAGAAATAATCACTTATGCTTTTTAAAGACATAAGTTCACACCAAGCGAATAATTCAAAGTTGTTATTCTATTCCATACCCAACTCCTCTCAACACATCCCAGGTTTTAGCTAAACTGAATGTTTTGCTTTTTATGCATACTTTCTGCTTTTCCTTCATTTATTCTGCTTCTTCTCTCTGGGCTGCCATGGGTTAATTTTACCTATTACTTCAGAAACCTTTCTTAATTAATTTTACCTATTACCCAGAAACCTTTCTTGACTTCTTATAGCTTTATGAATCCCAGCTCTCCAGTCAGGTTCTCCAGAGCACTCGAGCATAACTGCTTAGCCCTTTGTCCTTTTATTTTCCTACATGTCCCCTACAGCACCTGAATGCTTCTACCTCTCATCATCTATGCACCTATTTCCATGACAGTCTTTTTCCTAGAATGCTTTTCTACCACATTTGTTGTGGGAAAGACAGTTTCTGAGGTGCCAGTTGCGTTGGTCTCCCTTGTGTGAGACGCCCATGGGAAGACATGGGCAGCCTCCGATGAGAAGTCTCCTTGTTGCCTTCATGTCTTTATGCCCTGAGAGCATAACCGCTCAGCGGCATTCCACAGGTTGTTCAGGGAGAGAACACTCCTTTGAAGCAGTGGAGTATAATCAAACATCTTGGCTCCTCCTGAAACCTGCTCCCACCCATTTCAGTTCCAGTAAGTTAAAGATCTTAAGTAGTTTAGACACATGCCTTTGCTCAAGGAAATTCACAGAAACTGCCACTGCTATACATCTTATCGAATGACTCATGAGTTCTCCTTCACTGATTAATCCTTTTCCTCATCCCTTCCTCACCCTTCCATCTACCCTAAGAACAAAGAGCTTGTAAACCAATAAACTGGGTGGAGCCCAAGAGCTCTGGGCTGTGAGCAAGCCTCCGACACTCCGGTCCCCTGGACCCGCCTTTTAAATGCTTATTCTGTCTCTTACTAACTCCTTTGTCTCTGCCAGACTCGGGGTACCCACTGGGTAGTGTGGGGCTGGTTTCCCCAACATTTGTCTACTAAAATTATATTCACTTCTAAGGTCCACTTCAAATCTTTCTCTCTCTCTTCCTCCAACCCCCACCACCTGCCACCAGCATTTTTACTGAAACCCAACTAGTTATAACTCATCATGAACGTTATTAAATGTTCCTGGTACTTCCTCTGCATCAAATGTTTATGGTACCGTGTTGCACTGTTATTTCAGTATTTAAAATTAGGGTTGCCAAAAAGTAACAGTAGGTTAACATTTTTGAGGTGTATTTTTCTCTCAGGTAAAAATCTAGAAGTAGTCAGTGCAGGACTAGATAGATATGGCAGCTTAGTTTCTCAGAGCTCTCAGAGACTAGGATTCCTTGCATCCATGGCTCTCATCCTCATATCAGATGATAAGGTGTAAGATGGCAGCTAGAGCTCTGATCACTATGCACAAATTTTAGGCAGCAGAATGGGGGAAGATATAACAAAATAAGGTGACAAGAATGCAATCCAGATGTATTTTTAAAATAAACGATGTAAAAGTGTAACATACAAGAAAATGCACACACTATAAATTCACAATTCGATTACAGATACTGACCACCTGTAATCAAGACCCAGAAAATTCTCGTGAATCCAGAAAAGCTCTTTTGGTTCTTTTGCAGTGAATTATCCCCAACCACAGCTTATACTAATAGACAAAATAAGGGGAAAACATAAAATAATCTCAATATATATTTTCAAGTAATTTGACAAAATGTAATGCTCTTTTTGAATGAAATTCTTACCAAACTAGGGAGAGAACGAAATGTCCTCAACTTAATAAAGGGCATCTGTAGAAAATCTGGAGCTAGCATTACACTTAATGGTGTAAGACTGAATACTTTCCCTATATGATCAGGAAAAAGTCAAGGGTGTTTATTCTCACCACTTTTGTTCATTATTGTATTGGCAGCTCTGGCCAGCATAACAAGGCAAAAAAGAAGACTTAAAATGCAAATAAATTGAAACGAATAAAATGATCATAATTTGCAGACATCATGATTATTTCTGTAGAAAATACTTTGGAATCTATAGAAATAGCTTCTCGAACTAATAATTGGGTTTAGGAAGTCAGCAAGATAAAGATAAATCTATAGAAATAAATATTTCTCTATACTATTCCAAATCAGAAATTAAAATTTAATTGGTAAACATGTTGTCATTAAACAGTATATAGAATTATTGAAACAACTGCTTAAAGCTAGTGGAGCCTCGGTTTCACGGGCTCAATTAAGGGACGTAATGCAAACTGTTGTATTCCATAACCCATGCTTCCCAGAAGAAGGTATGCTAGATGTAGAGCTCTGGGAACAAGTGGGGAGAAATCTTAAACAACATCATGCACAAGGGCAATGGGTCCCAGTATCATCTCTAACGCTATGGACTTTAGTTAGTTAGGGTGGCCCGGGTCCCGTTATACACCCAAGAGCCTAAAAAGGGGAAGGAGGAAGAACCATCACCTACCTTCCCGCCTCCATCTCCCTCAGCTCCATTGTTTCCAGGCAAAAATAACAAAGAAGAAATGGAGGTTTTGCCTGAGCCCCCTCCTCCAATAAATTGGATAAAAGACAAGGGATACACTACAGCTATGGGACCCTGTCTTAGGCAAGCGGCATTAGAAGGGGACCTCTTAGCCTGCCCGGTAATGCAAGATCAACAGGCACTCAGGTATATAAACCCATTTCTCTTAATTCTTATAAAAAGATTTTTAAAAAGGCATTAGAGGCCAGAGCCATGCAGCCAAGTGGGCTATGGGCGGGCGGAAGAAAGGGCTCAGGGGCAGGGAAGCTTGCAGTGCCCTGGTCCCACAGGGTCTGGCCGGCCGGCAGCAGCCACCTGGTGGCAGTGGGAGAGAGTGGCGCAGACAAAAAGCCGTGCCTAAGCGAGCACAATGCAGCTGCCACTCTGGGACCCATACCGCTGTGCTCTGCAGGTGGCCCATGGCAAAATTTCATGTGTTCCTTGTATACAAGTGATGTCCCAGATTATAATTCTCTGCTAAAATTTAAGTAAAATTTAAGAATTTAAAAAACCTTTTTCTAATAATGGCCACTATTATTTCTCCCTTACCCCTAAGGTGACTCTCTTCAAGTCCAATTTAAGTAAAACAGTAACCTCTGAAGGGAGAGAAATTAAAGAGCCCATGAGTTAGTTGAGGAGCAATTAAAAGCCGGCTATATAGAACCATTAAACAGCCCTTGGAATTAGCTTATTTTTGTCATTCCCAAAAAGTCTGGTAAATGGAGAGTTTTGCGTGACTTATGTGCTATTAATGCTAATTTGCAACTTATGGGGCCCCTTTAACAGGGCCTTCCATCCTCGGTAGCGATACCTTGAGATGGCCTATAATCATTATTCATTTAAAAGACTTTTTATTCTATACCCTTAGCAGAACAGGAGAAAAATTCACGTTTACCATACCAGCTATCAATAATGAGAGGCCAGCTTGCTGATTTAATTGGAAAGTGCTTCCTCAAGGGATGCTAAACAGTCCTACCATGTGTCAGTATCATGTAAAGCAAGCTTTGCTCCCCAGTAGAAAAGAATTTCCTGATTGCAAGATTATTCATTTTATGGATGATACTTTATTAGCAGCCCCAAAGGTGCCAGTACTTGTAAATTTATATACCTCTGTCATAAAGAATACATACCTAAGAGGTTTAATCACAGCACCTGAAAAAGTACAGATGTCTTCTCTTTGGAAATAACTTGGGTACATACTAACTTCCCGGTCAGTAAGAACTCAAAAGGTTAAATTAAATACTAGCAACTTATGCACCTTAAACGATTATCAAAAATTATTGGGTGATATTAACTGACTTTGCCCCATCTTGGGCATATCTACTGATAAGTTACAAAAAGTTGCAAAACCTGTTTTCTATCTTAAAGGGCAATATAGCCCTGGATTCTCCCAGGTATTTGACCACTGCAGCAAAAAGGGAAATTGAAGAAATAGAGCAAGCTATTTCCCAAAGGCAAATGGATTGCATGGAAACCCAATATTCTATCCAATTGTTTATTTTCCCCACTAAACATTCCCCTACAGGGTTAATAGGACAGATGACCCCAGGACTGCACTTTTTAGAATGGGTTTCTCGCTCACATATTGGGACTAAAACACTCTCTCCCTATATCCAGCTACTTAGTAAAGTCATCTATTCAGGCCACAGATGATGCAATCAGTTGCTAGGTTATGACCCTGATGTTGTAAGAATTCCTTTGAGTAAAAGGCAATTTGAAGCAGTGTTGCCCCTCTCTTTAGATCTTCAGATACCACTTGCTGATGACACAGGCCATTTAGAACATACCCTCCCTGCTGACAAACTGCTTCAGTTCTTATCTCGTACTCCTATAATTATGCCTACAAAAGTAGTTCTCTACCCCATACCTAATGCTTTAACACTGTTTACTGATGCTCAGGTAAACATGGAAAAGTTGTCATCTGGTGGAGACCACGTAATTCCCTCACTTGATCTGGGTTTACTAGCACTCAAAGAGCCGAGGTTGGAGCCTTAATACTGGCTTTGGAGACTTTTTCTGCTCAGCCGATCAATATTGTTAGTGACTCTGCTTACTCCATTTGTTTGTTTGTTTATTTATTTATTTTGAGACAGAGTCTCACTCTATTGCCCAGGCTGGAGTGCAGTGGCACGATCTCGGCTCACTGCAACCTCTGCCACCCAGGTTCAAGCGATTCTCCTGCCTCATCCTCCTGAGTAGCTGGGATTACAGGTGCCCACCACTGCGCCCCACTAGTTTTTGTATTTTTAGTAGAGATGGAGTTTCACCATCTTGGCCAGGCTGCTCTTGAACTCCTGACCTCGTGATCCACCCACCTCAGCCTCCCGAAGTGCTGGCCTTACAGGCGTGAGCCACCATGCCTGGCCTTACTCTGTTTATTTATTGCAGAACCTTGAGGCAGCACTAATTAAGTCCACTCTGGAGCCAGCCCCACGTGCTCTTTTTCTCCGACGTCAGCAATTGCTAGATCAACGTACACATCCTATTTTTATCACACATATTTGAGCCCACAGCTCACTGCCTGGCCCATTGGCTTACAGCAATGATCAAGCAGACCTTTGGGTTATGACATCACTGCTTGACCAAGCCACCCAATTGCATCAATTTTTCCACCAAAATTGGAGAAACTTAACTATAACAATTTCAACTTACCCAAAGACTATACTTTCAGGGATCATTTCTATAGTTTGTTTCTAGAGAAGTTTCTCCCAACTTAATTTTTTAAATTTAGATGATAAATTTCAATCAGCTGTCACAAAAGCACTTTGCTAAAACCTCTCAAGACATAAAACCTGCAGCTTTATGGAAAGATGTAAACAGTAATGAATGGTGTGGTCCAAATGATTTGCTAACATGTGGAAGAGGATATGCTTGTGTTCACACCCCCTCAGGTCCTCTTTGGATTCCAGCACGATGCATCAAACCATATTATGGTATGGCTAGGACCCAACCAAGTACCAGACATGAAGAAAATGACCCTACAGGACCTGCAGCCCCAGACCATGTGGCTTCTGTGGATGACACGGGCCCCGGACAGAATGCTGAAGAAGACAACTCAGAAGGCCAAGCAAATCCTGCTTTAAACACACCATTCACTCCAAATAATTTATTCCTTTTTTATTCTCTCACTCTGCTTACAACTGGTACCTGCTACACTCTATTGGACTTATCTCTTAAATCCACGTTTCTTCTGCCCCGTTACTTTGACAAACACCCCCTTCTCAGCTTCCAACAATGCAACTGCTTAACGGAGAGGGATTAACATACCCCCAATGGGGTTCCTTAGTCACAGCACACATCAAACTAAATTGCCAAGTAACACTACAAGTCACTCCTTGATTGGAAAAGAATGTTGCAAATTATACTCATGTTTGTCTTATGTTATTTACTAATTCTAGGATGCAAAGCCGGAATACAAGCAGTGACCACCATGCCTGACAGACCTGCTGCTGCACACATCTGTACTCTCCAACGAAACCTGATGCTAAAAACAAAAGGGAGAGATGTAGGAGTTCAGTCATGGCAGTGGGAAAAATTGTAAGAGGAAATTATAGGAAAGAGAAGCAAACCTTCTTGGAAGACAGGAAGGTTTTGTAAAAGCTTTGGAAGAGAGTTATGGCTGAAAACAGCCTAATCCTCTTACCGTGAGCTAATAGCTTAGAGTAGGTACAAAGGAATTTAAGGGAGTTTATCTAAAGAGCTTGTTGACTCATGTGGTCCTAAGACCAATCATTTGCAGGACTGCTCTCTCTGGGGAAGGCAACCACATTAATTATCCACAAATGTGTTGACTCAAAGCCTTTGTCATTAAATCTGTGCTGAATAAATGCCCACAGGGCCAGCTAGTCAGGTTGTGCAGCTGCTACAACTCTTTCTGTGAGTGGGCTGGTTCCCTAGCCACTCTTTCACTTTATATCGGTGTCTGAGTATGTTATTCATGCACCGTGCAGCCTGGGTCTGAGGGTCAGACCCCAGCATTTACTCAAAAAAATTTTACGCACCTTTTGTTTCAACTCCTTTCAGAAAACAATCTTGAATGTGTTGGTTGTTTGATATTGTCCCACAGGTCACTGAGTCTCTTTATTTTTTTTCTTCTTTTTATCCTGTGCTTCAATTTAGTTTCTATTGCTATGTCTTCATTTTCACTGATGTTTTCTTCTGCAGTATCAATTTACTATTAATCCTATTCAGAAAAATTTTATTTCAGATCTTGTATTTTTATCTCTGGAAGTATTCTTATTGATTTCTTTATTATGATTATGACTATCTTGTCCTTTAGGAAATATTGATTACATTTATAATAGTTGATTTAAAATTATTCTCTTATAATTCCACTATCTCTGTCACTTCTGATTCTGCTTATTTTCTTCTGTTTTGAGGTAATATAGTGTTTCTTTGCTTGTTTAGTGAATTTTTATTAAACATATTATGAATGTTATAATAATGCATGTTAATTATTATTTTTCTCTAAGGAGGGCTTAAGTTTGTCTTGTTAGGCAATTAAGTTACTTGCAAATCATATTAATGCATTCAAAACTTGTTTTTAAGCTTTGTTAGGGTTGTCCAAAGTAGCCCTAACTCTAGGGCTAATTAAGTGAATCTACCAACACATGATTTTCTAGGTTCTTTACCGACTTCCTTGAGGTAAAGGAAGCCTCCTTGAGGCTCAGTGGGGTTTCTCAGCTCTGGCTGGAAGGGATTTGAGTATCTCTTAACCTTGCTTAAACTGTAGGAGATGTTCAGGTTACAGTTCCCATAGTATTTTTCCTCAGCAGTTACTATTTGTGCAGCTTTGTGGAGTTTTGTTGTATCCATGCATAGTTAAGGGGGCCTTTATGCATATTTCTCTGCAGAAATTGTTCCTCTCCAATAATTTGCCCTGCAAATTCTGGCTGTCTCATCCTCCCACAAATTCAATATTTGACTTTTCAGCTTAGCAACATTTCTTCTGCATTTCTTGGGATCTTCCTCCCTTTGCCATCTTCCAGAAATTGTCTATAGGCAGAAAGCAAGGGCAATAGTAGGCTTCACCTCTGTTTTCCTTTTCTCAGTAATCACAGTCCCACTCTGCCTGTTCTCTCAATGTCTGAAAGATTTGTTTTATATATTTTGCCTAAGTTTCTAGTTATTTGTGCTAAGTAGGCTGGTTTTGTACCAGAAGCAGAAATCAACTAAACATGAATTTTAGGGAAGAGTTCTGGAATATGCCTCATTGGCCAGAACTGAAGCTATCTATACCTACAAGGCAGACTGGAAATGCAGCTTCTTCTGGGGAAACAAAACAAGGGAGAACAGATTTTGTGAAAGAGTGAGCATTATATGCCGTCATTGGATAGTTCTTAGCTCACTTACCAGCTTAGCAGCTCCTTGAGTGGCGGGTCAGAGCTTTCCTCATTTCAGTAGCCTATGAAGAGCCTGGTGCTCATGAAGTTCTTAGGAAAGTAACATTGAAAAGAACATGATCCTGAGTACTGAACTCATAATTATCCAAACTACCAAAGAGAAAATTAGGCATGAAGAAAGGAGACAATGTATGGTGGGTGAAAGTGGCAGAGAGAGTTGGAGACAAGTTTGGAAACTATCTTGGAGCTCCAAATGCACTGGCTCATAGATTATTTGAAAACTCCATTGAGGAATTCGGGACTACAGAGCCCTGTTGTTCCCCTCACCTCCAATGTCCTTATCCAGTCACCCATGTCACGTGTTTTAAAGCTCAGATCATAGATCATAAGCGAGCTACTAGATGGAGCCTTTTCTGATGTCCTACTTGTGGCACAGTTTTTCTACAGCATGGTTTCTGTCAAGTTTTCAAAGCATATAAGGATTCATACTGCTGATTTCTACCCTTGAGAAAGTGGAATCTATTTGGAATTTCAAAATAAAAACAGAGTTGTCTTTTATTTCTGTTACTTTTTTACTTCCCTCACGATGCCTGCCCCCATGAACACAAAGCATATTAAATAAGATCACTGTTCCTTGACCTGGTGCCAAGCAGCTGTTTGGAAGTTGCTTGTGTGTCAGTTGAGACATAATAAAAGAACAAGCATCCTGACACCACTTGCCCTCCGACCACCAGTAGTGACAGGGCTTGCTTTACTCAAGGAGGAAGTCCTTAACGACTCGATCTACCCAGGCAAACACAACAACCATTCAGCTTTTTGTTTCATTTTTTCCTTAACCTATCACCATGAAACAAAATATATTGTAAGTATTTATTTTCCTTATTGCCTGTCTCTCCCATTTAAACAAGGGCTGAAATTTTTGTTCTGTTTCTTCACTGCTATATTCCTAGCACGTCAACATTTGCCAAGGGAAAGAACGGGAGATGGAAACAAAGGAAGTTAAATGAGAGGGACACCAAGGAAGAAACTGAGATGGCGTCTGAAAGTGTGGTGGGACATTGGCTACCCTTGAAACTGCGAAGGGTCTTATACTTGATAATGACAGGATTTGGGTAGCTCTCTTAGGGCCATGTAAAAGAAAGGGCTAAATATAAAAGGGTGAGTGAAGGAGAGTTTTTCCTCTGTTCCACTTGTACAATTCAGCCAATCCATACTCTGAGTTTGTAGGAGAATCTTTCCCTAGTCAAAATAGAAAATGACCAAATCACAGAAAATGTTATGAAGACAAGAATGAATTTGTAATTAAAAATTAAAACAAGAAAACAGAAATGCCAGCTGTAATTTTTATGCAGTTTCCAATCAATGCATGTACTTGTCTTTTACACATAAAGTGAATTTCTAGTTGCCACGAGTCCTATAAAAACAATATCTTTGATGACCAGTTTCTGCCCCTGTTTTTTCCTGTCTTATGATTTGAAAATGGGTGTTTTATTTTCTTCTTTTCACATTTAGTCTGGGATCCCTCTTCATTCCTTGGCTTTTTTTTTTTTAATTTCCTCCAAGGGGCTTATTATTGCAAAGTTAAGAAGCCATAAGTAAGAGGAGTCTGTGAGGCCAACTGTAGCAGAGGCACAGCTCTCATCTTACCATCGTAACCACTCTGAATTGCTGGGTGGCACCAGAAAGCTCACTGGCACCTTGGCATATGGCAGTGGGAACCTGGTAATTTGGGTAGATTAAAAGTGGGTATGGAATTGCCATTAAGCTATCATCCAGGTCTTGTGTGTGTGTCTGTGGTGTGAAGGGGGCAAGAAAGGGGAAGGAAATAAGAGAAAAGAAGAGAAGAGGATAGGAGAGTATTAAACAAATCCTAGACTCTGCTACCTTCATGTTTTGATTATGAATGTGTAGAGGTCAGTGCTTCAACTCTATGGACTTTATCTTTCCATGGATCTCAATATTTTGTTAGTAGCTCTTTTACTGGAGTCCGCCAAGCTGACTGTTTAACTGGCTTTGCCTACCCTACTTCTTAATCAAAGGAATACTCCATGAGAAATGGTGAGATTCACATTCCACAATATGTGCTACTTTTAAATAACCATATGCAAGTAAAATAATAGGCAAAGGAGAAATGAAGACTGGGGTCAGGAAGCTTTCTCCCAACACTATCCTCAGATTTAGGTTCATATCAGGTACCAAATCTTGCAGCCAGATCTCAGGGCAAGTGAACTCATTTACCCATCTGAATGTTGCCTGTGAATTCAAAAGCTAGAATTTATAGAACCTAGTGAGCGGAAAATTATAGGGCACTGTGCTACATAGGAAGCCTAGTTTCATGTTTATTTTGAGATTTGGGATTTCAAGTTTAGTTAAGAATGAAAGATTCTTTACAAGGACCTAGTGACTTGTTCTTCTCAAGCCCTTGATAGCAAACTTTTGGTTGCTAAACCTACCAATCTTTTAAGACTTAGATATAGAAACCCACGAACCAGGCAGATGGGGTGTTAGCAACAACATCCATTCACCCAGCTCCTCCCAAGAAGTAGAGGCAGGAATATCTCCTCTTTGCAAGGCATATATCCACTCCCAAAGCAAAGAACCCTAGATTGCATAAAGCTCCAACTCGATGGCCCTCCTTTTACCTGGCTCATCTCTCTGGGATAGGGCAGAGAAGGAGCACTCTTTTCTTGTCCCTTCTGACCTTAGCTATGGAATCTCTGCTGTCTTTTCCTGACGTTCTTCTTCTTCCATCTGTATCCCTTACTGCATTTTTGCACTGCAGTTCAGTGGCTCCATTGTGCCGGCAATAACACATCCACTTCTTTCAATTGCCTCTCTTGCATTGGAAAAGAGGAAAAGGCTCCATCTAATCTGGGTTAGATTATAAAAACATTTTAGCACTGAAAATAAATTATCTAAACCTGTTGGGATACATTCCACCTCATAGTTAAATGCTAAGGATGGCATGATGTGGATGTAAAATGTGCATGGCCAGGGAGGCTAAGAAAATAACCTCAAAGGACAGGGCCACGGGAGAGAAGAAGGTGATGGTTACCATAAATAGGTCTGTGGCTCTGTGTGACACCTGCTGTGCTATGCCATCAGTGTGCAGCTCCACGACAGATGAGATCCTTCAGCCAGGCTTTTGTAAAGCATGCTCTCTGGATACAACACGACATTTCACTTGTATTAATAAACCCAAGCCTCAGTATCCATCCACATTTGCAAAATGAGAATGACTATCCTTTTCTTTCGCCTCTTCCTTTGCTGCTCTTCTGCTTTTTGTTAGAGCTATTTCTGCACTGTTTGCTTCATGGGTTACTGAACAGATCAAGAACTGATAGTGATGATTATAGTAGCAATAGCTGTCTTTTATTATGTGCCTTCCATGTGCTAAACACTAATATTTCCACTTCAATCCTCAAACAACCTTAGGATAAGAGATCATCATTTTCTCCATTTTTGCGTAAGGAAACTGAGAATGAGAAAAGTTAAGAAACAACCAAAGAAATAAAGCTGGCAGTGGTGAGCATCTCTGAAGGCCCTTCCTTCTCTAAATTACATTGTCTTTTAATCTGTAAAGCACAGTAGGTTTGGTAATGGTTACAGTTACTGAAGACTTTTGCAACTATCATCCTGCAGTTGTAAATTCTCTTCGATGTTCTAAGAAATATGTGCCAGAATATTTGGCAAAAGGCACCTAATGTGTTAGATGTGTAACACCTCCTATGACAGGACAATGGGTGCCTTTGACAGGGATCTGTGGATTTCTTCCTTTGGCTCACTTGACTTCCAAATTTGCAGTGGGATTGAAGGAGCAAAGAGGGTCCTGAATAATAATTGTCAATTCTCCTACATTAACACTTTCTAGTCATGCCATCTCTCTGATGGCAACTGTTTTGCTCAAATAGTATTATACAAAGTTTATATATACAGCACTTTAAAGTTCACAAAGGTATTTCATATAAATATCTCCATTTAAAAATCTATCCAACTTGTAAGATAAGTATTATTCTCCCCATTCTACAAATGAGAAAACTAATTTGTTCTGGGGCAATAAGTTGTATCCCAAAAGTCTGTAAATGTTCCCCAATTAGAAAGATCTCCCGTAATTAGGGTGGCTCGTTATTATAATTAGGGTGCCCCAGTTTGGCTGGTTCTACCTATGCAATTCACTCTCAAAAGTGTCCTAGTTTGAGGGATAAATTATATGGTCAGCCTGCCCAAAAGCACAGAATTAAATGCAGAATTTCACTTGTAACATGATGAGTGACACACTGGGCCATCAGGGACACAGCTGTGCCTGTCTTGCATAAGAGTGATTCCTTAAGTGAGGTACATATTTGGGGCATCAATACATTTTTTTCACTCTCTCCACTTGGATAAGTGAAAGCTTCTCTCTTGTTCAACCACAGTGTTTGATCCCAAGCACATTAGATTCACCTGGTGAGCCTTGTAAACTCAGATTTCTTCTGTCCCATTTAGGGTCAATTAAACTAGAATTTCTGGGGGTGGATGGTGGGAAAGATCTTTCAAAAGCGCTCCAGACAGAGCTTTTGACCTTCCAGCCAGAAGTGATGACTGGCAGCTTATAAATGAACAGTAGGTGATAATGGTACAGTATATTAGACCCATGGAAAGGGCATTGCAAAGGAGAGGTCATACTTGGTGTAGGGAATGTTGCCAAGGAAGCGGATATATTTTGAGATGGCTCATGGACAGTAGGATAGCTCCATAGAGTGGAGCGGTAATATATTGGTGGCTGCCCGCTCTAAATTTTGAAACTCCTATGTTTATCTTGACTTAATGAAGTGTGCTATTGTTTAAAATATACTGTGTTCTATTGAACTGATATTGAGTCTGGTCTCCCATTCCAATATTTTTTTTCTCTGTAACTTTATTTGGATCTGTTGCAACTTCTTGCTCTGTGTGTGGTGTGTGTGTGTGTGTGTGTGTGTGTGTGTGTGTGTGTATACGTGCCTGCGTGCATGTTGCGTCAGGGAGTTACAATGAGGGTATACTTAGAATTGTTGGCTAAAAAGGTTGTGTATAAAAATAAAATGTATCTGTGAGCATCATGTTTTCTAAGAGATAAAACCTTTTATTGTGTTACTTGTTTCAGAATATGCTTGCTGAGAAAGTAGAAAAGAAGTATCTCATTTTGCAGAGAAAGACCTGGACTCACAGAGATGTGAGGTGGTCAGCTGAGGGCCATGCCATGAATCAATACAGCCCCTGAATTAGTGGAAGATTTCTAATCATTGATATAATGCTCTGTGAAAATACAGGCATGGTGAAAAAGAAGTTTCACTGTTTTTCCAATTTATGAAAGTATTTTTAGAGTGTCATTAAATCTACTTTATGGTTATTTATTGCAATAAATGTTTATTTTCCTTTGAAATGCACTTATTCATACCCTAATCTCCTTGCTATAATTTTTCCATGGAAAGAAAATAACATTTCAGTTAATGTAATTTCAATATGCTGGGATCTCAGTCTCCTGTTTCAGGTGCCTCGGGATGCAGGAGACCAGGCCAGTGACTTGTTCCTTCCTGGGTACAGATCACCACAGTTTAGAATCATCAAATTCTTTGCTGAAAACTCCAAGTAACTTAAATTCTTTCCCTTAGTTTTTTTTTTTTTTTTTTCCCCTGGGCAAATGCTTTTTAGTCAATCCTAGGATTCTATTCTAAGAGGTCATTTCTCAAGTTTCCTTAAGCTGTAACCCTCCCCAAACCCCAATTTTAACTCTAGTTCTTCAATCTCTCATCCCTCTTCCATGATGATTTGCCATTTTTTTCCTCTGGGGAGATGACACACATACAGAAATGAGCAAAGAGCTTTAAATACTAGATGCCCAAGAGATGCTTAGCCCCCTGTTCCAGCCACTGGAGCTGAGGGGTGGAGGCATGTGATGTCACAGAAAGGGAATGCTCACTAGTCTTCAAGCAGTCCCCTAAGGTAAGGTTAGAGAAAGGAGGTAGTGAAGAGGGCTCCTGAGTTCCTTCATTTGATGGCACTGATCATACAGGTACAGGTGGAGCAGCAAGCTCAGAGCCATTCCTTAGACCTAGAGTCTGGCCTTTTCACCTATATAAAATAATACTATGTAATATGATTTCAAGTAGAGGTAGGAAAATAACCCTTAGGATTTAGTACCCTCAGCCTGGTGAGCCAGCAGAAATAAAAGTTAATTCCAAACAAAGACCTTAACTACCACAATTCTGCCCATGTTTCCCTCCAGGGATCTTTGATCTCAGGCTGCATGGAGGAAGAAGAGCTTTTCTAGTAGATGCCTGTCACAGAGATCTGACGAGGTCAATGTAAATGAGTCCGCAGAAGCTTGATAGCCTATAGAAGTCTTTGAAAATCCCGAATGGCACGAGAAGGTTGAAAAACTAGTCAAGATGCTGATATCTTCAAGAAGTTAAATATAACCTAAAGAAATTATTTGTCACAGAATAAGGTTGGTTTAAATAATTGTAAAGGGGAGGAGAGTGGAGATTCAAGCCTAGAGAGGAAGGCTGAAAAAGAAGAAAGTAATTGTGAAGTCAACAGTAAAATGTTTCCTGTGTCTCACCTGGTAAATCCACAGGGGTTTCCTGACAGAGGAAGGCTAGAGTTACTTTTGAGTTGCCTTTCGAATGATAAGGAGGGTCCTTGAGTAAACAGGAAATGAAAGACTCGAGAGAGTAGCTGAGGAAGGATGCAGAAGTGAAAAGGAGAGGGGAGCCATCAGCACCCCAGATTTAATTTGATGGAGAATTTTCTCTATTTGTTTATGTGTGTGCCTGTCTTTATTAGACTGTTTGCCTTTCAAGGGCTGAGACTGTGCCTCATTCACCTTCATATTCTAATATAATTGCAAGCTTAGGAAATTATTGTTTAAATACATAACGTTCAGACACAAATGGATGAGAGTAAGGATGAAGGCATAAATGGTGGTGTTTAGCAGCAGCCTTGGCTGTGAGCTTAAGACTGATTTTTTGTGACCTGTCATCTTCCTTTGCGCAATAACACAGCTCATGATGATGTTCCAGAGCATTTTGCCACCAGAAAATGAGGCTTGCTTTTGGTCTTTTCAAGGAAGACTGCAGTGAACAGTTAAATTGACTTTAAATTTAGCAGCATTGGGCAAGAATAGAAATGTTCTAATCCTGTCTCCTCCTACGGAATGTGAATTGTGGTCAAAGTAATATGTTTTTGCCTTCTGTGATTTAGATCAAATTTCATAGGCCAGACAGGGCGTAGGGAGCCAGGCTGCACAGCCACTCTCCCTGGTAAACAGTGTCACACCTCCCTTGGACAGCCCAGGGTACCATGTGTGCCCTGGCGTTACAGACACCTCACCAGGGCTTGTCTGTTCTCCCTGCCTTGTTCCTCAGCCCAGGGTTCATGTGGAGTTTGGCTTCCTCTTCTTAGAACTGGGAAAGGCAAGGCTGTGCAGGTGTGAGAGGTACATACACATGCGCCCAGAAGATGCTGCCCCAGAAAAACATACCCAGGGCCTGTATTTGACTCAGAGTTTAAGGTCTTGCTTTTCGTTGGAAAATAAGATCACTGGCTCTAAAATTTCCACTGGGGAAGACTGAGTTGGCTTAGCAGGGCAGTGCTATCTGATGGGCAGCTGTATTCTATAAAGTAGATGAGGGAAGATGACAGAATGGCATGTCTGTGGGCAGAAAGCAGAAGGGAAATCGGCCTCTCTTCATAGGCCACTAAGGAAAGGGTTATCCAGTGGCCTGCTGGATTTGACATTATCTGCCTGCCACATCTGACCTCAGCATTTTTGCTTTGACATACATGGGTCATTCTACCCATTGAGCTTCAGCAATTCCCTATTACAGATGCTTATTGGCACAGAATCTTAAGTCCAATCAGGGAGCAAAGAGATTTTACTTTGGAAGGAAATGCTATGGATTCTTCAGTCATTCAGAGGCCTCACCTCCTCCTTTAATGAGTGCTCCCAATGTAAAGGTATAATGACTGGCTAACTAAATGCTTTGGGGGTATAGGAATGAGGATACATATCTAGAAAAGTGGATTTTAGAAGAAGAAAAGAGAGTATAATGAAAACAAGTTTAAGAAAAAGCAAAAATAAAATTTAACTTATGTATATCAATTGTGATGAACTGTAATTATGCATTACATGGAACAAGTCTACACAATCAGATAAGAATTCTTCACTAATTTCCTCTTTATTTATGTCATAATCCATATTAGGGAAGAAACCACCTCTACTTTTAAAAAGTCACAAATATTAAACCTATAAAAATATCAATATCTTATCAAAGTTCAGCTCAAATTTATACAGGAAAACAAAGGTTCATTCCAGCCCACCTAGCTTCTTTTGATGGTTTATTAAGTAGTATTTAAGCAAATTGAGTCTTATATTATCTGGCCAAAAGATATTTTTCTTGCCTCTGTATTATTAAACAACACTTACTGAGAATATTCATCAGATGTCCAGATTAATCTTGACAGTGAAGAATACATGAACTCTATATGCAGTCTTTAAAAGGAGTAATATAATACGCTAGTTTTCTCTTTTAAGGCCACTCCTCAAAACTTTTGATTATTATTAGGTTAGGCTCATCCTTTACTAATTACCTTTAGTTAAGATTTCTTAGTTTGCAAAAATTGAATTTATATTGATGTAACTGAATGAGCATTTGAAAACTATCTCTCATAGTTCATCATGAGTACTGAATTGTTCCTCCTAAGTTTCTTCTCTTTACTACATATTTTTCCCCAACCAGTTATTTTTGTTGTTGTTATTTGCTTCTTAAAAATTCTGTGAGGCTTATTTTTAGAATATTTTATAAATCTGGCTATCTCTAAGAATGGCAAACTATGATAATTGATGTATTTAATATTTGCTAACACATTTCTATTCCACTGTCAATGAAAAGACTGTGCTTGCTTTGATCAAGAATTAGCCAAAATGTGGAACTCTCAGATAGGTATTTATTTATTCCAGAACAAAGCATTTGGTTTCTACTACCATCAAAATATTCTAAGTGGTTAGTTACACTGGTAAAAAAAAAAAAAAAAAAAAGATCTCTCTTTTGTTCAGGCCGTCAGAATTTTAACATCACACAAAATCAATAAAGCTCTTAAATGTAAATCTATGAAGATGAGACACACTGATTTCTTGGCTATTGTTTACTGAGGTGATTAAAAAAAGCCTTGCAGCCCAAACAGAATTTTATTTTCTCTGTCAATAAGAACAGTACACTTCCATGGATAAGTATGTCATCTATGGAAGCATTTCAGATGTCTGTGTTGCAGATGCAGAAGGTATCTCTTGGGATTTCCCACCACCACATCACATACTAGACTATATATTGTAAGAAAAGATGGTTGGGTCAATTATAAGAGTTGTCCTTGGAATCAATTCCAAGTGCTCCAGAAACTTACATCTATAGGTCTGATTTAATGTAATCCATAATTGTCCCATGTTATTTTTTTAAATGTGGCTGATATAGATCTCCTAGAAAAAGGTCACATAATTAGAATTATTTAAGTATTTAATTTACAGGGAAATCAGGGGTTCAAAGTAGTCAGGAGATACTTTAAGTGAAAGACATTGCCTAAGGCCATTCTAGTAAGTATGATAATGGTTTGTAAAATCACCATCAGCTACGTCATCATTTGAAAACAGATTTAAGAAATATTTATATATATATATATTTATATATATATTTATTTTTATATATATACTCAAAGCACTCCGCTAAAGGAAAACAGACTAGGACTAGTAATATTAATCCACTGTCATCCAGTTGGCTGGCCTACCTGCTACAGAAGCTGAGGCTCAGCTGGCCTGCCAATGGGCTTGAGCCCATGGGGATCTGTGACTGTACCATGACTCACTGACCCTGCAAAAGCCAAACTGGCTCCTTCATCTTTGTCCAGAGTCCTCATTTCAACGCCTTGGCCTCTCTTGCCTCTTTACCAAGGTAAAAGGCAGCAATAAGTATGAAGAGTCAGACAAAAAAAACACCAAATGGGATCTCATTAAACTAAAGAGCTTCTGCACAGCAAAAGAAACTATCATCAGAATGAACAGGCAACCTACAGAATGGGAGAAAATTTTTGCAACCTACTCATTTGACAAAGGGCTAATATCCAAAATCTACAATGAACTCAAACAAATTTACAAGAAAAAAACAAAGAACCCCATCAAAAAGTGGGCAGAGGACATGAACAGACACTTCTCAAAAGAAGACATTTATGCAGCCAGAAAACACATGAAGAAATGCTCATCATCACTGGCCATCAGAGAAATGCAAATCAAAACCACAGTGAGATACCATCTCACACCAGTTAGAATGGCCATCATTAAAAAATCAGGAAACAACAGGTGCTGGAGAGGATGTGGAGAAATAGGAACACTTTTACACTGTTGGTGGGACTGTAAACTAGTTCAACCATTGTGGAAGTCAGTGTGGCGATTCCTCAGGGATCTCGAACTAGAAATACCATTTGACCCAGCCATCCCATTACTGGGTATATACCCAAAGGACTATAAATCATGCTGCTATAAAGACACATGCACACGTATGTTTATTGCGGCACTATTCACAATAGCAAAGACTTGGAACCAACCCAAATGTCCAACAACGATAGACTGGATTAAGAAAATGTGGCACATATACACCATGGAATACTATGCAGCCATAAAAAATGATGAGTTCGTGTCCTTTGTAGGGACATGGATGAAACTGGAAAACATCATTCTCAGTAAACTATCGCAAGGACAAAAAACCAAACACCGCATGTTCTCACTCATAGGTGGGAATTGAACAACAAGAACTCATGGACACAGGAAGGGGAACATCACACTCCGGGGACTGTTGTGGGGTGGAGGGAGGAGGGAGGGACAGCATTAGGAGATACACCTAATGCTAAATGACGAGTTAATGGGTGCAGGAAATCAACATGGCACATGGATACATATGTAACAAACCTGCACATTGTGCACATGTACCCTAAAACCCTAAAGTATAATAAAAAAAAAAAAAAAGAAAAAAAAAAAAAGAGTCTTTTTTGTGGACATTAAAAAAGTTTTATTTGTAGAAAATACTTTGTGTGAAACATAAGGAGAAATCTCTATTCTCTCAAGAGCTTATTGGGGAAATAGACATGTGCAGTAATAAGGGAGTGAAGGAAGAGGAGTTAATATTAGCAGGGGTCAGAGCAGGAGTGGAAAGGAGGGTTCTATATGAGTTTGTCCAGAACCAACTTGCAGAATGACCCACTTTCCAAATGACCATTTCAAAAGTAAATAGAATTTACTTTTCTTCTAACTTTTATAGTTAGTTTTATTTTACCTTCTTCACTGCCATTTTTGGAATGCTTTATTTCTCTTTCCCAACTCTCTGCTGTAGCTGAATAATGAGGGGGAGAGAGGGAGGTAAAATTGAAGGGCAAAAGAATGTAAAGTTTTGAATATAAGTAATTGACATTAGTATCTTCTTCATTAAGGTGTTCATATTTTTAGAAGCTATACTCCCAAGAATTTTTATGTTCAAGAGCATGTTCCAAAAATATGCTCTTAGTGAATATGTCATGGGTATACCTGTCAAATAAAGATCAATCCTGGGGGCCATGCTCCAAATTAAGTCAATCAGAGTTCTTCTCTGAGAACAATACACAGACAGCTGCTGAGCTGAGAGACTATAAATCTGGGATTGACAAAAGCCATTTCTCTTTTCCGTCTACAGACTAAAGCCAAACAGGAATAGACAGAAATGGATAAGGGATGGTGAGAGAGAGTCCTTAAGGAAATGAATTTGAGACCCTCGTTCTGGTAGTTAGTATCTACTTTGATCCTTTGAGTTGACAAGTTCTGGGAAGGGTCTGAGATTTTACTTTGCTTGCAAACTAACAAGTGAACTTGCCACAGTTTCATGGATGCTAGTTGAAGACATGAAACTTGTTTCAGAGACAAAGGATGTTATTACTCACAACAATAGCAGTAGCCAGGGTGCCAGTGCCTCCAGTCCCATTTCCCACATGGTGATGTATAGAGGACCAAGAGACACTTGTACTCACAGTGAGTTGCATTACTGAGGAGGAACCCTGAGTTTAGGAAATCCAGATTTTTATAATGGGCAGTAACCCTATCCATTATAAGCCTTTCTCTGTTCCAGTGACTGTTCACTATACAAACATCCTTTTAAAAAGTTAGTCATTGCCTCTACTCACAAAAAATTCAGAAACCTGAGAGAACCACGAAGCATTGTCTCCCATCAGAGCTGTGGCTATATTCTTTTCAGTTGATCTTCCTTAAGCTGGCTGAGCTGTGTTTATGTCACTGCCATCAAGAATCCTAACCAACACATGCTGTGGTATTAGGTCTTCCCTTTGGAGTGCTCCCTCCTAACCTCATTATGAAAGCAGAGTGATATAGGTTCATTGTACAGTTTTTGGGGAAAATATATGAAAAGCAATCACTTTTAAATTATGTGGGGGAAAGGACCTGCATCTAAGTTTCAGATCTGTTCTTGCTTCACAGCAGCTGATGACACTCCTTATATTCCTTTTTGGATAGAATGACAAAACACATATTTTGGCTGATATATTGTAACAGGTATCAACTGTTCTCAGCTGACCAGTTTTTATAGACGGAAGATTAAGAAATTGCTGATGGTGTTAGCTAGGATCCCCTGCCCTCAACTTCCAATTGACTTGCCTTCCTTCTTATGAGTTTCTACTCATAAGAACTTGCCCTAAGTTGACTGCTAAATAATATCAATAATATGTCATCTGTCATCATGATTTAAGACAAATATCCTGCCAAAGTGTTTATACTAATACAAAATGCTATAAGAAATTCACAAAGCTTTTAGGAAGGAATCACAAAAAGTACTAATGATGGAACTTGAGACATCATGAGAAGTGCCAGGGAGATACTTAAGAATTAGAGAAAGCTGCTAAGCATTACCTATATCATACCATATCAGGTGGTTGCTTTAAAGCCATCAGAAATGGTCTATCCCCTAAGGAAAAGAGGTCCTACTTCTGTTCCTGGTGACTATACCATATCCTCTTGAGGCTCTATTCCATATCTATATTTCATGTGTCTAACACAGTAGCTGACACACAAAGTGTTCTCAGTAACCATGTGTTTAATCAATGAATTAAGACTCTGCAAACAAACTTCCTAAAATAATGTGATCACTCACCCACCTTCTCAGGAAACTGCACAAATCCACATGGGCAACCACTCACAAATAAAATCATCAGGCTCAAATTATTGTTCATGCAAATCGCCATTTAAAAGAAAAAATGGCTAAAAAAGAATTTGCTTACAGGGAGACTTTTCTCACTTCCAGTAGGATTTCCTAGCAACAAACAGGGGTCCTTTCCCTTCATTTGTGTGTGGTTGTGCACGCTGTGTTTGCAGTGATGGGGAGAAGTTTGGGGAGGCGGGGGACTGGAAAGGGTGGCTCATCCTCTCTCCGGAGGCAGCTGCTTTCTCCATTAGCGGCTGGTGGCAGACTTCTTCATATCCCTCTGCAGTGGAAGGGCAAGCAGCTGGAATGTCAAGCCCAGACTTAGTCTGAGAAAATAAACTCCCATCTAAGGACACATGTGAGGTTACTAGTCCTTAACTGCCCTGGAAACATCATTTCACTCTATGTTTGCCTTTGTGTTGGAAAATGTGGGGAATATATGTCAACTGTTGTTCGCTGTGGGCATTTTTCTTCCTCTTCTCTACTGAAACCAAGTGTAGCCAGGTCAAAGAAAGAAAGCTACCAGTGAATTCTATAGATAATTCATTAAAAGTGTGATTTTTAGCTGTATTGTGGATAATAACAGTCAGGTTTTTCACTGTTAGAAAAGGAGATTAAAATTAGGAAAGGAGTAAGGCTAGAATAAATCCTATGGTATTGGATTGGACTTGAAGATCTCAGTATGAACTCTTTGATTTTATATATAGAAATAGATATACATATAGTTATTGATACAACTACATAGTATCTATATATTTTTTCTAGATATGTTTATTAAGATAGCCTAGCAGCAAAAATCAGTATACTTAATGCCCATATTTTTGTTTCTATACATAATTCCTCAAAAAGAACCAGAGGTCCTTGGAGAAATATTTGATTCCAGGGTTGTGGCATGGAAAGTATAACATGAGCCTGGAACAATGTATTGTGTCAGAAATAAGGAAGAACTGAAAGGATGATGGGGAAATGTCAGAAGAATATAGGAGCCAATTTGCAGGGGCTATCACTGGCCAAATCTGGGACAATTTGAGCAATAAAATGAGAGACACACGGAGAAATAATCTGAAGAACAGAGAAAGAAAGATAGAAAATATTAAAACAAGTGTGGCAAAATGTTAACATGTGAGGAATCTGGTTGAAGGGTGTATGGACATTTCTGGCATTAGTTTTGCAATTCTTTTCAGCATGAAATTATTTCAAAATAAAAAATTAAACATATGTAAAAACAGTGGTGGGGGAGGGAGATAAATGAAACAAAATGGACAAAATATTGATAATTAGGGTATTAGATATTTGGGAGGTTATTCTATTATATTCTCTATTATTATGTATGATTGAGTCTTGTTCCTAATGAAAAGTAAAAGTAATTTTTTAAAACACTCATGCAATTTTAGTTTAAGAAGATCTCTTATTTCTAGCCTTATGGTATAACCAGCCCTTGTGCATGATTCATAGCAGTCACGACAACCTGTTTTCTCTGCTTCTTGTCTTAAGTCGTCCTTCCACTGCAGTCTATCCCATCATTACCAACCAGAAAAGTAGTACCTTTCTCCTTAAAAAGTATATATAAAACATATACCTTTTAATGTTTGATCCCTTCTCTAGCTCATAAATCTTTTACTCACTTCCTATGCCAACAAGAGAAACTTTGAGCCTTCCTTTCTAAGCTTTAAAGGTTCTCTATTATTAGGTTCTGACCTATTTTTGCAACCTCATCTTCCAAATTCCTGACATGAATATTCTTCTTCATTAAACAGTTCTTTCTTTGTCCTGTCCCAAAGGTTATTTGGGTATTCTCACCTCTATGTTAGCTGGTCTGAAAATATGTCTATAACCCTCCTTTAAAATAAAATCTTTACTATCCTTTCTGATGGCTGGTAGGAATGATGGGGTAGGGGTTGTTTCAAAGAGTTGGGCTATGATCATTCCCCCACCAGAACTGGCTGTCTCTTTTGTGGAATTTCAGCCTGGGAATGGGCTCTTGAGGCTTCTGGAGTTCCTGGTAGGAAGTGGGCTAGATTGGCTTGTGGCTGTATATATTTTCTCATCACTAATGTGTGTGTGTCTGTGTGTGTGTGTGCATGCACATGTGTGTCTTAGTAATGCCCTATTCTACAGTAATGCCCTATTCTACAGTGAGTCTTCAGGAAATTTCACTAACTTGAAAACATCTCATATATTCTTCCCCTATTCCTTTAATCTTTACTAAACATTTGTCTGGTTCTCCCAATTCTCTTCAAAGAGTCTTAGACGTATTATGTCATTGGTTAGATTGCACATTGTTAGCATGTAAATTTGTGGGGAGGATCCCCCTCCCTCCTTTATCTAATATCCTATGATGAATTCCTTATATCTTTGGCAATAATCTGAGTAATAAAGAAGTTTTTGTTTGATACCCAAATCATCTATTGTAGTGATTTGGACATGTCTCAGAGCAAATGTTTACACAAATAGGTGTTTAAATATTTACTAACTGATCTGCAGAAATGAGATTGTTTATTCATAATGGCTCTGATCACATTGCCCTAATGCAAGAGAACTTGGACAACTTGAAAGTAATTAAGTAAAAGGAAAAATATAGAAACCTGGTTAGAAACTCATTTATCTCTTTCCACATTGTTGACAACTTCCAAATGCCTGAACACCATGCTTTTTTCAGGATCTCAATACTTACTTTCTGTGCTAATTCCAGTCACCTCTATATTTCAGTTACTGTGAAACCACGTCCAAAGTACGTGGATTCTACAGCCAGGTTTTAATAACTTTAAACTCCTCCACCTCCCATTCCATAATACATTTTGTAGGTAAGCTTACCCAACTGCCAACTGTTCAATCTTTTTACATGCTTAGCCTATCACCCGTGGTCACTTTTTAACAGCTTCATGGAAGTCTTCTAAATTCTGATCATCATTTGTTTTGAATTCTTATGGAACACTTATTCTTTCATAAGGACAATGGTCTTGTTCTATTCCAGTCTCTTATGCTACATTATCTTAGAATGCCACAGTGATAATAACCAGTACTTGTATATGCTTGCAATGTGCCAGAGCCTATTCTAAATGCTTTACTTGAATCAATGCATTTAAGTCCATTTTCATTTTCTTAGTCTTTCATCTGACTATCCTCTGAGATAAACCTCCTCAGAAATATTTTGGGCAGTCCTATGACACTCATTTGCCAGAGAGCAAAAGCTAGAATTGGAAATATAATGAGCCAAGCCCGTGGTTTGGTATGGCAGTCACTGGCGATTAAAAAAAGAAAAAAATTAAAGAAATGCTATTTCTATCATAAAAAACAATCTTTTCTAAAGTTCCAAAGAGAAAAACAATTATGACACTCCCAAATACTTTGGTGGTTGGAAAGTAGAAAGTAGAAAATGGCTTTTGAAAAATGGGCAAAATACATCTTGCAGCCATATTACCAGTGGCTTTAAATGGAAAGAATGACAGGCCAACCTGGATACAGGGCTAGCATTTCATCTCAAAACCTTTTTCAATTCTGTGGTCACAAAACAGTTCCAGAAAAAGCATCCTCAGAACCTGGTCTAATTCTAAATAAATACTGCACATTTTATGGTTTCAGATCTAGGGCCCGGGAAACACAAGATTAAGCAATGGCAGAAATCTTGTGGGCTGGAAGCTCTGGATTCATTAACTGCACATGCCAGGCCATAGCTCCGAGCGCCCGCCATTAAAAGACATGATTGATGGTAGGTAGAGTCCTCTTAGAACTGCTCTCCTCTGTGACCTCTCAAGACTCTCCTTCCTCATCATCGAGGCCTTTGTCTTTATTTTCTCCCTACAGCTCCTGGCCTGTATCTACTTGCTCCACTTCCTTCATATCCTAGAGGGGTGGGATTGAGTCCTCTGCTTTCTTAGCAAATATCCAAATTTCACACAAGTATGGAAACCTTCGTTGAAATTTCTACTAACCCTCCCATGCAAGTGACTTTCAAATCATCATTTCAACCCCAAATTCTCTCACAAGCTTTAGTCCTATTGTCTAACAGAAATTGGACCTTTTCTCTCAGATTGCATTAAATCACCCTAAATCATGAAAACAATGGGTACCATTTTTTCTACCATGAAGCAGGAATTATACTAAGCACTTTCTTTTTCTTCTCATTACTGCTTTTATTTCATTAATGGATGTCTTCACTACAAGGGCATACTTTACTTTTAAATGTGAGAAAGTTATATGAAAAAAAAACAAATGTTTATTTGAAAATTTGCTCTGTTCCACAAACTACTTTGACATTAAAAGATCTTTATACACTGTCACTAATCATAGAAACCTAACATGATTATTAACTCATTTGCCTGTTGTCAGTGCTATGAATTGTCTGAGCCCTGGTGACAGTCCAGCTGTTGCTGTCTCTCTGAGACTGGGGTTTTCTGGAAGTGGTAAAATGGAAAGAAGAAGTTTCTCTCCAGAAGTCTGGAAGCAAAGGAGGTAGCATGTTGGGAAACTAGACCTTTCTAGGGGTAGGAATAGGAGAATCTATGGGGAATAGGAGATTTTTCATTGTCTTCTCCAGGAATCACCCATCAGGATGAGGTAGTCCTGGCTGGCAGTGTTTGTTACCTTGAGGGCAGCCAGTGTTAGCAGAACCACTGACCTCTTCAGGGCTGTGTCTAGTAATCATGACATGAAATTCTGCCCTGTTTCAAAGGAGATGCGCTTAGCTTGGCCAGCTGTCTGCCTTCCTCAGGTGAATATGAAATCCATGGTCTTTGTTGCAGGTTCTTCTATAGAGGGAGGAAGCTGGTCTCATCTGTCGGAGTCTGCTGTCTCTCACCTAAACAAAAGAACCCAGGAAAGCCCCACCCCTGCTCATTCAGTATGCCATGTCCCTTTATTTTCTTTTCCACTCAAAGAGCCACGGTCAGCCCACATGGCTAGATTATCAACACTGTTTCCTAGCTAGTCTTGGTAACCTCAACCTCCTCCCCACTCTAAATCACTTTATATGCCAGAGTCAGATATCTCTCCTTTCTTCATTCCAGTTCACATCCTAAAATTTGTCAAAGACTTCTCATTCAGATAAAGAACAAATTCTTAATTTGGCATCATTTTTAATCTTCTCGAACCACTCTCTTTAAAACCACTCTCACATCCTAAAATTCTTCAAAGCCTTCTCATTCAGAAAAAGCACAAATTCTTAATCTGGCATCATTTTTAATCTTCTCCAAAGCACTCTCTTTAAACAATTATTTTCCTACCTTTGTTTTAGCCACAATGGTGAACTCATTGCTTTCAGATATACAATGTCCTCCCTGCCTCCCCTACTGCCTACTTCAGGTACTAGTGAGAATGAAATAATGTGCAGGAAAACACCTAGCATGTTCTGCCATACTGAGCCCTATGAAATGGGTAATTCACTTGAACTTCATACCCCATGCAATGAGGATGAGGCTCAGTTATTCACAAGCCTTTAGAGTGGAGCCTGGTAACACGCACTTGTAGTCCCAGCTGCTCAGGAGACTGAAGCAGATTGCTTGAGACCAGGAGTTTGAAGCAGCCTGGGTGATATAGCAAGACCCCATCTCAAAAAACAAAAACAAAAATCAAAAATTGCATAAGCCTTCAGGATAGCCATTTTCCTCGCATAACCATCTTGCATCTCCCCACCTCTGCACTGGGGAGAGATGAGAGCTGATTAAACTGCTCGCCAAGCTGCTTCTTTGCCATTTTAGCTGGTCCATTCTATCGTCAAATGTAGGTGATCTAGAGCATCAAATTCTCAGAGCTGCACCCATCACATGTAAAGGTACTATTGTATCCTTCAGACTTAAGTTTTCCCACCAGGACTCAGAGATGGTGAAAAGTTTGGCTGCTTTTATTTAGTATTAAGAATTCTCATTTGCACTTGTGCTTTGAAATGGTTTGCAGGACCTTTTGGGGCAGACCCAGTGGCTCATGGGCATCCTAATCATGGGCTGTTTCTAGTCTCTGTTCTTGTATCCTTAGGCACATAGATACAGAGCCAGCCCCATCCTAAATCCTGGCTGTTCAATACTGGCCTCTTCACTATCTTCATTAAATGGATTTTGATCCAAATATGCTGCCAGAGCAGTTATTTTCCTTAAATTGCAAAGTAGATACAGGGGCCAAACGAGGAGAACAGATCACTATAAATCTTGCTCATTACATTGAGCTTCTCCCTCCTGTGGTTCATGATGAATTCCAAGGCCCAACTAGTTGATAGAGTTTCAAGAAAAGTCATGCACTGGTATTTTTATTCATGGAAAATAGACACCCCAGGCTGGTCTGGAATTATAAAGTCCTTTGTCTGAAGCTATGCTAGATTTGAGTAAAGGGACCAGTGGTCCACCACCCCAGGCCCAATTTGCTTTCACCTCTAGCCTTGTAGGAATGGCCTTCAGCATCTCTCAAGAGCCCGGTTTAGACAGTAAGAATTGTAAGCAAGGCTGTGGTTTCATAGGATATTAGAGTTGGAAAGAATTATAAAATTTACCTTACCATGTATGGTATTTTTCACCTGTATATTCCAATTGTTATGATTAATATTACACAGGAGGGAAATGGAGGCTCAGGCTACCAATTCTGAGTACTTGAGGTGTTTTAGGAACTGTCGTCAACCATTTGCATTCATTCTCTCCTTAAAGTCTAATTATCCTATGAGAATGAGAGATGGGGAAACTAAGAGATTAGGTAAAATTTCCCAGAGGTTACAGCTCTTGTATGTGATGGCACCCAGATTTGCATCTGTTCTCTTTTCTAGCCACTCCTTGAAAGTGGTGGCGCTAATGGGTTGCAGGGCTGGGCCTCTCACACTGGTCTTCTCCTTCCACGTCCAGGGTTTGCTCCACTGAAGAGGTCAACCACATCTGTTATTCCAAACTTCAAAACATACCCAAAAAGTGACACATAAGTAAATGCATGAGGCACCTTCTACGCCTCTTCTGACACCTTTCTGGTCTCTTCATCTAAAAATATTTAGTGGGTTCGACTGCCAAATCCTCATTACACAATGGAAGGCTGTAGGCTGTTTATTCTATCACAAATTCATGCCTAATTTACTAAGTGCTTGTATACCGCCGAGGTTACTCAGGAGCATACTAGGAAAGAGAGCCTCTTGCTTGATGTTGCTATTTTCATATAATGAGCTTTTCCTCTTAGAACAAACCTACTTGGATCAGGCAGCAGAAAGTAAAGAAAGTAAAAGTCTCCCAGGGTGGAAAGCCCCACCAGGCTCTGGGGCAAGACTAAAAGGGAGCCAAGAGTTGTTTTCAGCTTCTTTAGGTATTTCTTTTATCAGATAACAACCTACTTCTCACACTCTTCAAGTCAGAAGTGCTGCTAATTCCTCTCCAAATCAATGCAAAACTATAAATAACTGATAACAGCTTTATGTGTATTTCTCCTAAATATCATGGACTCCATCCAGAGTCAGAGAATATGGGGTTCAAAATCCTTAGTCCACCATCTACTGAGTATTTTCAAGACTCAATATCTTCATTCTAGAAGGGGGGATAGTATATCCCTAAAGAGTGGTGAGAATTAAATGAGTAGCAAGTAAAATTCTAACAGGCTTAGAATAGGTGCTCGCACAAAGTAAACATTCACGTGTTAGTTCCCTCTACCCCCTACTTTTCTTCCTGTCTCAGAGATATTTACATAGTACAGACAGTCCCTAACTTATTATGGCTCAACTTGGGATTTTTCAGCTTCATCATAGTGCAAAAGCCATACCCATTCACTAGGCTTCTCAACTTACAGTGGGGTTACCTCTGGATAGATTTATAAATTGAAAATATCGTAATGGTCTTATCAGGACATAACCCCACTGTAAGTCAAGGAGCAACTGTAGTCATAATCTTAAGCAAAAGAAGTAAAGCTCTGATGGTTGGTTTCAGCAGTCATTTATGTGAGGAGCCACAATACTCCTGCAATCCTACAGCACAGATGTTTACTTCCTCCATGCACAGGTAAGACCAGCCAGACTGTCACTCTTAGCACTGCACCAGGCATTCTGTACCTTATTCCTCTTCCTCATGGGTAGGTTGCCCTACACTCACCTGAGAATGAGCCAGTGAGAAGAGCCAGGCCAACCTCTCTCTTTAGATCCATGTAGTGGCAAAAGGATCACATAGGACCCCAATGCTCCAGATAAGCAATAGAAGATCATCTGTAGGTTCCCTGCCCAGTATGCTTGCCTCTCTGGATGATGATTTTAACCAGAGAAAGACCATGAACAGAAACAGAAGCAAGCAGTCAGTAAGTACTCACAGCACATCACAAGGCACATTTAACATGTTTCTGCTTTTGATTTTTAAGAACTGGGGAGAAAAGAAAAGTTTACTACTTTCATTCTGTTCCATTACAGTAACTACTTTGCTGACATACTCTTAGAAGTTTCATCTGAAGTCCAGGGTACTTCCTGAATGATGAGAATCCAGATATATTGTGCTTGGTTTTCTAAAATTCACCCAGAATAGGATTAGCGGGTCACAAATACCTACAGGTGATACTGTGGTAGGAAAAAAAAAAAAAAGAAACCCAACTTGGGGAGGGAAGCAAGTGCCACCGTCACAGGTAAAGTTTTTTCATGCTTTGAATATCACAAACTTTCAATAAACTTGAGCCCATAGTGGAGTTCAAAGTAAATTCAAGTCAAGGTGCAGAATCAACCAACAGAAAGAACAGAAGCAGCTTCAATAAAGTACCATGCTGAATTCGCAGGATTTGGAAATTTCTTGTCAATTATAATTTTTCAACACAAACATCCCATCCCAGCTATTTATTTACAAGTGTTTTTGAGGTGACACAGATGAAAGGGTCAGAGGGAAAAGGCTGGAGGGGTGAGTAATCTCAAATTCCTTAAATAATTTATTCTTCCCATAAGAAACAGTTGACTAGGAGAAATAGTGTTTTCTCTCACAACTGCAGGCAAAATTGGATCTTATTCATTATAGGTAAACCCAATCCAGGAGAAAAATGCAACACAGAAAGTTTCAAAAGGTACATTACTGTACCTCAAAAGGTACAGACATAAGTCTGGCCTTGTGGCCTGACCTAGCCGATCTGGCCATACACAACTCTTTTGTTCTTTATAGTAGCTGCCAAAGAAATGTGAGTTTAGCGAGGTTACCTCTTAAAAGAAAAGTGAGACTCATGCCAAACTCTGCTACTATATAGATATCTGTTAGCTAGATGTTTATTATTAACGAAGAGTTCATAAACCTGTTCTGGAAGCTTGCCAACCTTAAAAAAAAATAGGGGAAACCTCATCCCTTCCCTCAAAGTGGCTACTTCTCTAACTCTTTCCACGATTCCTAAGTCTGAGGTCAGCAAGGAGAGGACCATGCAGCTTCACAAGCCTACAGTTTCCCTTTGACTCCTTGAAAGTGAATGAAAGCATCCAGCCGAAAGACAGAGAACTGACTTACCCTGTTACCAGGAGGAAGAATGCAGAAGAGACCAACAGAATGCCTGCTCTGGGAAAAGATACACA
The DNA here is from genome assembly GCF_006542625.1 of Nomascus leucogenys. Classification (NCBI taxonomy): domain Eukaryota; kingdom Metazoa; phylum Chordata; class Mammalia; order Primates; family Hylobatidae; genus Nomascus; species Nomascus leucogenys. The sequence goes on along the minus strand of NC_044386.1, from coordinate 62,377,395 downwards.
CAGGGAAATGATGTTTTAGCAGGGACATGCAAGAAAAGAGGAAAAAAGGCAAAGCAAGGAAGTACTTTACATGTCAACTAGCCTACTAAACATTTCCTTTTTATCGGCTAGGTGCTTTGGCTCACACCTGTAATCCCAGCACTTTGGGAGGCTGAGGCAGGCGGATCACCTGAGGTCGGGAGTTTGAGACCAGCCTGATCAACATGGAGAAACCCCGTCTCTACTAAAAATACAAAAATTAGTCGGGCATGGTGGCGCATGCCTGTAATCCCAGCTACTCAGGAGGCTGAGGCAGGATAATCACTTGAACCCAGGAGGTGGAAGTTGTGGTGAGCTGAGATGGGCCATTTCACTACAGCCTGGGCAACAAGAGCGAAACTCCATCTCAAGAAAACAACAAACAAACAAAAATTTCCTTTTATCATATTTTTTTCATTGTTCCTTTTTTTAATGTTTTATATCCTGGTTCCATCAGTTAGAGCAGCTTTTAAGTCCAGCCATGTACTAGTTACCTGGGAAACTGTCAAAAACATCACTGCCCACACCCACCTTCAGAGATTCTGAGTTATTTGGTGTGGGTAAGGGTAGGATCTGGGCATAAGTCTCCTTTAGAAACTCTCCAGGTGATGCTAACGTGGAGCCACAATAGAGAAGCATAGAGCTAGGTGACAGCTCCATTAGTGTGAGGGAATTTCTCTGTTTCATGGGAAGAGACCAGAATATCTGTACTTCTGAAGCCTTTCTAGAGTTTTTTTCTGATGCTGTTTTCTCAGCTATTTATAAGTATTCCCAAATATGCAACACCTGCACTCTTGCATGTTTACACGTTGCTTTCCAAGACCCTAGAGAAGAGAGACGCCCTAGCTGACTTTACAATGATGTCTGCCATCAATGCTTCCTTTCCACTTCCCTATTTGTACAATATATGTCTATTGGCCCTTCTAACAGGACTGCATTTCTGAGGTGCATTAAAGAAAGGCATCGATGACTAGTCTGGCATATTATTCTGAAAAAAGATTTTCTAGTTCTAGAGGAGAACGCATTATGTTCTTCCTCTAGTTAAGTAGAATTTTATGCTGAGATCTATAAGATCACAGACAGGTGATAAAAATATAAGCCAGCTTATGTGCGCCCCTCTTAGGCTTCTGGAGTCTCTTGGGAATGAACAAGTTGATGGTATTTCCTCTGAAAGCTGCTTCACCTAAAGCAGGGCAGCATCTTCTCTAGGAAGACCCAGAAGTTTGCAGCACAGGTAAGGTGATATCCTGGCCTCTATGGCTGTCCTGCTGAGATGTCCTCCAGACCTTCCATACCATGGGGTCAGCTTGTGTAACTATGATATATAGGGTCTGGACAGTCTAATCTCATAGAGGCTGAACTGGATTTAGGGAGTATACTACCCAAGCTTATCAATGGTAGCTATATATTTGTGACTAGAATGCCCCAAACAAAAATATCTCCCTAGTCGTTCTTTTATATATGCTTAAAAGCCAACTACACAATTGCTTTTAAAATGTAGTGTTAATCCTTAATTCAAATCACCTTAATATAGTTATATTGCATCAGGCCCCTTATATGTCTAATCTACGAGCTTTGTCCATTCTAGGTGACAATCTAGTGACTATAGAAAGTCATTATACATTGATTTTTGGAAGAGAGTAAACAAAAAGAAAAAGCTGTGGATTCATAATTAAATAATTCAGAACAAGAGAAATAAGTAGAATCTTGTTGACTTAGTGGAAAATGCCCTTTACATTTTTTATTTTTTTGGAACTAAGTCTTTGAAATCAGTGTTTATTTTAAACTTACAGCATACATCAATTCAGACCAGCTATTTGCAAGTGCTCAGTAGCTACAGGTGGCTACTGATTACAGGATTTGACAGCACAGATTCTAGACAGATGCTAAAAGGTCATTTGATAAAATTTAACATATATTTCTGATTTAAAAGGAAAAAATTAAAGGAAATATGACAAAAAGATACATATCCATCTGAAAAAAGAGACCTAAAGTTTAGTTACAAATGTACAAAAATCAATAGCTTTACTATTTTCCAAAGCTTATAAATTACAATGGAAAACAGCTATTCAAATTAGCAATCAAAATTTTAAACTATCCATCATAACCTTAAATGCATAACACTCACATAAAAGTTAGTGTTTCCAGGATTTATAAAAGAAAATTTGAATAAATTAAAGGACGTATTGTGTTACTGACTGGAAAGCCTCGTTAACAAAAATATTATAATCTCCAACGTTAACAAGATTCAAACCAAAACTTTTAGCATTTTATTTGAATTTCAGTAATTGATTACTAAATTCAACTAGAATATACACAGAAGAATAATCTGTAAAATCTGGAATAAAGGAGAGTAATGAGGAGAACTTTCTACCACCAAATATTAACAAATATTATAAAGTTACACAATAAATTACTGTGAATAGAAATAAAAGTAAGTTGATACTTAGACAGCCAACTGGTCTTCAACAAAGCAAAGATAAACAAAATAGGGAAAGGATACCTTTTCAACAAATGGTGCTGGGATAATTGGCTAGCCACATGCAGGAGAATGAAACTGGATCCTCATCTCTTGCTTATACAAAAATCAACTCAAGATGGATTAAGGACTTCAACCTAAGACCCAAAACTATAAAAATTATAGAAGATAACATTAGAAAAACCCTTCTAATTATTGACCTAGGCAAGGATTTCATAACCGAAAACTCAAAAGCAAATGCAATAAAAACAAAGATAAATAGCTGGGACCTAATTAAACCAAAGAACTTTTGCATGGCAAAAGGAACAGTCAGCAGAGTAAACAGACAACCTACAGAGTGAGAGAAAATCTTCACAATCTATACATCTGACAGAGGACTAATATCCAGAATCTATAATGAATTCAAACAAAGCAGTAAAAAATAAAAAAAAAATCCCATCAAAAAGTGGGCTAAGGACACGAATAGATAATTCTCAAAAGAAGATATACAAATGGCCAACAAACATATGAAAAAATGCTCAATATCACTAATGATCAGGGAAATGCAAATCAAAACCACAGTGCGGTACCAACTTACTCCTGCATGAATGGCCTTAATAAAAAAATCATAAACAGTAGATGTTGGTGTGGATGTGGCGATCAATAAACACTTCTACACTGCTGGTGGGAATGTAAACTAGTACAGCCGCTATGGAAAACAGTGTGTAGATTCCTTAAAGGACTAAAAGTAGAACTACCATTTGATCTATCAATCCTACTACTGGGTATCTACCCAAAGGAAAAGAAGTCATTATTCAAAAAAGATACTTGCACACACATGTTTATAGCAGCACAATTCACAATTGCAAAAATCGTGGAACCAACCCAAATGCCCATCAATCAATGAGTGGATAAAGAAATTGTGGTATATATATATGTATATGCACAATGGAATACTACACAGTCATAAAAAGGAATGAATTAATGCATTTGCAATGATCTAGATGAGACTGGAGACTATTATTCTAGATGAAGTAACTCAAGAATGGAAATCCAAACATTGTATGTTCTCACTGATATGTGGGAGCTAAGCTATGAGGATGCAAAGGCATAAGAATGATACAATGGACTTTGGGGACTTGGGGAGAAGAGTGGGGGGGGCGTGGGTGAGGGATAAAAGGCAACAAATATGGTGCAGCATATACTGCTTGGGTGATGGGTGCACCAGGATCTTACAAATATCCAGTTAAGAACTCACTCATGTAACCAAATACCACCTGTACCCCAATAACTTATGGAAAAATAAAATAATACAAAATAAAAATAACTTGAAAGGATTTGAAGCATCAAAAGATAGAATTAAATATAAAGAAAAAATGATATAATGCACATGCCATTTTAAAGCAAAGTGGGTGAATTTGGAGTTAAAAAAATCACATGAGTTCAGAAAATCAAAATTACTTTTCTATTACACTATAACTGGTTAAACAATTTTTATTTGGATTTTATATTTAAAAGTAAAATCTGGATTTTTAAATGCACCAAAAAGATTTATCAATTATTTATATAACCTAGGAGTCAGCATCTTTATAAACTTGAAGCCAAAGACAGAAAATATAAAGAAATGATGGACAGATTTGATTACATAAAATGTAGATATGATGACATAAAAAACTATGCAATAACACCATAAGCAGAATTTAATCTCAGACTTAAAACGTAATTTCAGGTGGGGCATGGTGGCTCACGCCTGTCATCTCTGTGCTTTAGGAGGCCAAGGTGGAAGGATCGCTTGAGGCCAGGAGTTCAAGATCCGCTTGGGTAGCATGGCAAAACCCCATCTCCACAAAAAAATACAAAACTTAGCTGAGCATGGTGGCACACGCTTGTAGTCCCAGCTACTCGGGAGGCTGAGACATGAGAATTGCTTGAACCTGGAAAACAGAGGTTGCAATGAGCAGAGATTGCACCACTGCACTCCAGCCTGGGCAACAGAGTGAGACTCTGTCTCAACAATAAAAAGAATAAAACAAAACAAAATAAAACAAAACAAACAAAAAAGCCCATAATTTCAATAGTTTATCAAAGAGATAATAGCCCCTATTTTTGAAAAACCTTAAAAATAAATAATAAAACACAAACATGACAATAGGAAATCAGCAAAATTTGTAAAAGAGAAAAAGGGTGTGGGAGGAAATTTATGGAATAAATTTGAGAGCTAAGAAATCTACAAAATCTATGGCCAATTAATAGTAATATTAATAGTAATATGGATAAGTTACATAGAAAAAAGTAAAAAAATATGTAAGGACACATCAAAGTAAAAATGACACCAATGGGTAGTAAGATTATGTATAATTTTTTATGTTTTATTGTCACATATTTTCTCCTGTAGAAAACAAATTCTCTTATAATAAAAACAAAATGCTATACTTCTTTTTAGATTAAATAATTTTATCACATTCTGAAGAGCTGTCCTATTTTTCTGATTCTTTTTAATTTTTGAAAGAGAGATGATTACATTAGCATTTTTAATATTTTAGAATGGTTCTCTTTTATTTCTAAATTTTAAACTAGACTACATAACTTGATTATAATATTAATTTAAAAAGAAAGCAAGAAGCTATTCCTTTGCCATATCGTCTTCAAACGGATTTATTAGCGTAATAGTTGTCTTCTTCCTATAGTTATTACTCTGAGTTGGGGTAATAATAGAATAATAGAGAGATACAGAGTCCAACTGATTTAAAGGTGACATTTAGAAATATTACAGGCTCTAAAGAACAGAAAAAAAGATTTTCATAATGCTGGAGTTCCTAAGTCATTGTTTAATGGAAATGATTTTCTAAAGCTTTTGGCTTTGGCTGCATGATGGGCAAAATGACCAAAGCAAATGACTATCAAGATAGTCTGCAACATAACTTTCCATCTACCTTTGAGTTTACCCACAGATGCAATAACAGTGTTAAGAAATATGACAGCTTTACATCTCAGACACCTACTTTGTCCTGTGGGCTTTCTCAAGCATTGTCCACATCTGCTTACCTTAAGGTGATAGAGGCACTAGAAGTGTTGGGTATTTACTGTTCCCATAGGCAGTCCCAAATCAATGAGGGATACAATTTGTGGATGAATATATCATTTTTTTCAGTCCCTTGATTGGACAATTTAGGACACGTTCTACATACCTCTTCAAAGGGACCCCAAGTGGGATGAGACTCATTTATTGCAGTTTATTAATACTCCTACATGTTTTTCACATTTCTGTTTCTCAATATCCACATTTCCTTAGTTGTGTTTCCTGAAATGATCTTTTAAAGTATACTATCTGTAACCAAGTTCTTGTCTTGGGTCTGGCTTGAGGGAAATTCAAGTTAAGAATCAGTACAATGAAACCAGCCCAAGAAGATATGAATAGGCATCTACTTTGCCTAATGCACAGATAACACCACAAAGAGTTAAGAAAAGTGAAGAAAAGATGTTCTAAATAAAGGAACAAGATAAATCTTCAGAACTGACCTTACCAAAATGGAATTATATGATTTACCTGACAGTTAATTCAAACTAGCTGTTATAAAGATACTTACTGCAGTAAAGAGAACAATGTATGAACAAACTGAGAATTTCAATAAAGATTGAGAATTTAAAAAAAAATTTGAAGAGAAATTAGGGAGCTAAAAAATACAATAATTGGACTGAAAAAAATTTACTAGAGGGATTCAACAGAATACTAGATCAAGCAGAATAAAGGATCAGCAAATGTGAAGGCCAGTCATTGAAAGTAATTTAGTCAGAGGATCAAAAAGAATGAAAAAAGTGAAAAAAGCTTAGGGGATTGGTGGGACACCATCAAGCAGAATAACATATACATTATGGAAGTTTTAGAAGGAGAAGAGAGAGAAAGAAATAGTTTATTCACAGAAATAATAGCTAAAAAGTCCCCAAATCTGGATAAAAAAGCAGATATCGATCCAAGAAGCTGAAATAGCACACAAAAATTTATGCTGAGAGACATTAAACAAATTGCCAAAAGTCAAAGTCAAAGAGAGAATTTTAAAAGCAGCAAGAGAAAGCAATTAATCATGTATAAGGGAACCTGAAGCCTAACAAGACAGAAAGGAGTGAGACAAATGTTGAAAGAAAGAAACAAACAAAACCCCCTGACAACCAAGAATGTTATACCCAGCAAGGCTAGCCTTCAGAAATGAAGGAGAGATAAACTTTACTAGATAAACAAAAACTGAGAAAGTGTATCACCATTAGACATGGCTTACAATAAATACTAAAGGGAATTCTTCAAGTTGAAACAAAAGGAAGCTAAACAGTAACATAATAGCATAAAAATGAAACATGTTGGTAAATATGTAAGCAAATCCAGAATACTGCATTGCTATAATGGTGGTAGGTATTATTTTTAATTCAAATGTAAAATTTCAAAGACAAAAGTATTAAAAACAACTTTAAAAATATGTTTAAAGATACACAATTTGAACCATGTAAATCATGACAACAATAACGTAAAATCAGGAGGGGAGAGTTCATGTTGAGTTTTTGTATGTGATTGAGCTTAAGTTGTTACCAACTTAAAATAGATTGTTATAAGATATCTTATGTAAGCCCCGAGGTAACCATAAAAAACCCTATTGAATTTATGTAAAAGAAAAGCTGATAGGAATCAAAGAGTATCAATACACACAAAAAACTTTCAAAACCCAAAGGAAGACAGCACAAGAGGAAAAAGGCAAAGGAATTACAGGACTACCATGAAGCAACTAACAAATGGCAATAGTAAATCCTTCTCTATCAATAATTACTTTAAATATAAATTGGTTAAATTTCTCAATAAAATATATGAGGGAGCTACATGAATTTTTTTAATGACCTAACTATATGCTGCCTACAAGAAACCCACTTTAGATTTAAGGACACACATAAGCTGAAAATAAAGGAATGAAAAAAGCTATTTCGTGCAGATAGCAACCAAATGAGAGCACGGATGACTATACTTATCAGATAAAATACTCTATAAGTAAAAACCATCACAAGAGAGAAATAATGATATCATATAATGACAAAAGGATCAATTTTCTAGGAAGATTTAACAATTATAAATCCATATGCACCCAACATCAGAGCACTTAAATATATAAAATAAACACTGACAAATCTAAAGGGAGAAATAGACAGCAATACAGTAATGGTAATAATAATAACACTTTTAATACTGAATAGAACATCCAAACAGCATATTGGTAAGTTAACAGAAGACTTGAACAACACTACAGACCAAATGGCTCTAACATATGTGTACAAAACATTCCACTCAACAATAGCAGAATACACATTTTTCTCAAGTGCCCATGGATTTTACCTCAGAATACATCACATGTTAGATATAAAACAAGTCCCAGCACATTTAAGTAGACTGAAATCATATCAGATATTTCTTCTGATCGTAATAGAATGAAACTAGAAATCAATAGCAAAAGGAAAACTGGAAACTTCACAAAAAATGAAAATTAAACATACACCCTTGAACAAGCATTGAGTCAAGAAGAAATAAAAAAGGAAATTAGAAAATATCTTAAGACAAATTAAAATACAGCATAAAATTTATGATATCCATCAGAAACAGCACTAAGATGGTTCATAGTGATAAATCACACATTAAAAGGAAGAGGGATCTCAAATAAGCAACCAAACTTTATACCTCTAGGAACCAGAAAATGAAGAACAAATAAGCTCAAAGTTAGCAGAATGAAGGCAATAACAAAGATTAGAGCAGAAATAAATGGAATAGAAAAAAAAATCAACAAAATTAAGAGCTGGTTTTTTGAAAAGATAAACAATTCACAAGCCCTTAGTTAAATTTAGGGAAAAACAAGAAGACTCAAAATTATAAATGAATGAGATATTACAAGTGATGCCACAGAAATAAAAGGGATTATATGAAATTTCAATGAACAATTACATACTAAAAACTAGATAACCTAAAAGAAATGGAAAAATTCCTGGAAACATACAAACTGCCAAACCTAAATAATAAATAATTAGAAAGCCTGAACAGGCCTATAACTAGTATGGAGATTGAATCAGGAATTCAATACCTCTCAACAAAGAAAAGCCCAGTACCAGATCGCCTCACAAGTAAATTCTACCAAGCATTTAAAGAATCAATGCCAATCCTTCTAAAACTCTTCCAAAAAACTGAAAATGAGAAGGGAATACTTCCAAACTCATTATATGAGGCCAGCATTATCCTTACACCAAAGCCAGACAAAGACACTGCAAGAAAACTACCTGCTAATATCCCTGATTAATACAGATGCAAAAATCCTCAACAAAATACTAACAAACTGAATCTAACTGCACCTGAAAAGGATCATGTGGTCACCAATAGTATTTTGAAAACATCTCTTGATGATTCTGTGTAGCCAGAGCTGAGCAACATTGCTCCAAGATGCCCCACTGCTTGAAGGAGTTGGGATTTAAAACGCATAGTCACTACACAGTGCTCTCTTTTGACCACTTTTTTTCTCTTGTCTCACAGTGACATCACTTTTAGACAGATACCCTCTTTGAAGATCTGTGTGCTTTCTGAATGAGATGCCAGTGGCGGTTTTGTGCTTTACTAGCATAAAGGTCTTTAAAAATCATGGAAAATTATAGGTATCCAATAAAATATTTTCTCCTAATCACTACCTTATTTCTAGGGTCAACAAATTCAACTTTCCAAGATGGCTTTTTCAGCAGAATACATTATTCAGACTACCCTAATAATATTATTAGTAAAGAATTCAATTAAGGCAATGCTTTTTCAAGTCCCCTGTTACTAGTTATGCATTCATATCAGACAAATCAATTCTGGCAATTAAGGGCAAGGCAGATGGTGCAGGCAGATGGACTCCAGGCCATGCCAAAGGAGAGAGGAATACGTGAAAGGGAAATTGAATACATGCTATATTCACCTCTCTCATTACTTAGGAAACTTTGAACTTTCCAGAAGAGCCAGAAGATTTTTCCTAAAGTGCCATTCAGTACGTATTTATGTACTAGAGAAATACTAGCATCATTACATTGTGGACAATGCCCCAGCTTTTATGTTTACATTAACATTGGGTTGAAAAAATTCAAGTAATGCCAGGTTGTATTCCTTTCATATTTGGCTGACTCTGAGTAAACCAGTTCTCATGATCAAATGTCTTGGTCCTTCTATTTTCTGTCTAGTTTGGTATATGAATTTTCCCAAACATGGACTTTTTAGAAAAGATCTCTTAAAAAGAAACACCTTAGGATAAGATGTGACCACTGTTGTGCCCAAATATTAGTTGGAGGGAGGGGAGAAGTTAGCTGATTTTTTTGTTGTTGTTGCAATTTTCCAGTAAATTCTTGAGGGGAGGGGACAGTGTGGAGAGTGTCTTGAGTAGTTTTGGTATCTGTTTTCTGTTGTTTAATATTTATCAGCACAATATAAATTCTGAAAGGGACAATCTCTGGATCTTCTCCAGCTACCTTTTCAAACCAAGTTCTGTTCTAAAGGGGACAAATGAATAAGAGGAGTCAAGGGATATGTTGTCATACACCCATAGGAAAGGTCAAAGGGCTTGCATCACCCAGGTTTCAGTATGCTATTCATTACAAGGTCTGGGGAAAGGCAACTAATGAATGTTGCCCAAAACTAAACAAAAAAGCAAGAAGACTCCCAAATCGGTGAGAAATCTCCAACCCCCAATCAAATTAGAGGTTTGTTTTGCTGAGTTCTTTACGGTGAAATGATCAATGAAACCTTATTTGAATTGGAATTCTGAAAAGAATTTACCCTGGAGACTGAATGGGAAGACAAACCCATTTCTAATAAAAATTTTAAAATATGGAGAATAAAGGAAATTAAAATCATTCTGAGAAAAAAAGAATTGACAGAGAAAGCCAAATTCACAGTCAAGAGAACCAGGTCAATACTCTAGAGACTTGAGCTGTTATGTCTTAGCCCTGCTATTTACTAAATGCCTGACCACGAGCAAGTTATTTAGCCTCTCTGGTCCTAAATGTTCTCACTGGGAGGCAAGGGTGTGACCCCAGTGTTGATATAACTGGGTTGGGGGCCTAGGCGAGTATCCTTGTCTGTCTCCCAAGAGAAAAGTGTAATATCCCTGGAAGCAAGTGGACTTCCTCATGTTAACAATGCAGCCTGTTAGTACTGCCAGATCCCTCATGTTTAAGAGGAGGAGTTGAACCATACAATTTCTAAGTTTCCACTGAGATCTATCATTGACCTTATGATCCTGGGCAAATTATTTAATTTATTCAAGCCTCAATATCCTCAGCTATAAAATGGGAGTAATAATCACCTATTTCATAGAGTTGTTGGAAGGATGAGTTTGTATTTGTAAAATGTTTGGAAGAAGACATGGCATACCATAACCAGTACGATGCTTTTTTGTATAACTATGAGTATTGTTACCTTTATCATTAAATATTTCAGATTTATATTGACTTCAGTTCTACTTATACTTTCAAGTATGTGCTTCAAAACTATGTCCAAAAACTTATTATTTTTATTTTAAAGAAAATTATTACTCATTTAAGAGAAAGACACAGAAGGATGTGGTGTTGATTTGAATCTGAAAGAGTTGGATCGGAATCTTCAGTTTTGTATCTAAAACTGGGCTGTTAGCCAAGTTCTTCCAGAAGAGAAGGCACAGAGCTGGGAAGGGAGCTGGGCGGTATTTATGTGATATCAAAACAAGAGGTTAGTTCAGCCAGTTTTATCAAACACCTGGTCAATGCTGTGAAATAATGGTCCAACTGGAGGATCATCTTTGGCGGAGCCAAGCCACCTGGAAAGCCAACACAAACAACCAACTCAAAGAGAAGCTGCACATCCCACTCAGAGAGCTGGTCATTGAGTTATAACTCATTTGAAGTTTATGAACGATTTTGATGTTGACTGTTTTCATCTCATAATAAAACCAGTTGAGATCTCAGCCTTAGATTGGTGAAGAAATTGCAGACATAAAGGCCACAAAAAAGGCTGTTCAAATGAAGCTTCACACTAGATCATTCTTTTCTTTCCCACAGCCCACCCAGTGTGATGTTATTGATTTGTTTTCTTCAGATCCAGGCTTTTTCTCAAACAGGGTGTGGGAACTTTGGCCCTTTTCTGTCATCATTTCTGAATATGCCTTTCAGTTATTTGGAGGGGAAGGGGGGGAAATGGAGACACTTAATTAATCCTAGATGGCATAGGGCTAAGACCAGTATGGCTTTGATGCAACTTTCTGTGCTTCTATAGAAAAGAGCCACACCCTGTAATCTCTATGGATGACCAGTCAGATCCTTTACAAAACAACAGCAAACATTTTAATGGAACTCTGCTAAGAAAGAGAATACTAGAGATCCATGCCTAGAACATCATAAACACTTTTATGTATTGCCTATATTTTACGGTCACAGATTAAGAATTAATTACCAGTCCTGTCATAACAACTGATTTCTTTAAATGTGTCTTTGTAATGAAAGATTTTAGCCATACAGAAAATTACAACGAACATCGATATATCCACCATTTACATTTAATGTTATCATTTTGCCCCTGGTTTTATTTTTTAAATTGTGAAGTGGTTCAAATGTACAGAAAAGTAAAGGGAAAATATTTAACGAATAACTTTGCAAATGAAATTTGTAAAGGGCTAGGCTATAGACAACAGTTACTGTGTTTTGCTATTCCCACCTCATGTTTCATTATGTTTTAACATTTTGCCATTATTGCCTCAGATTTTTTAAAGAAACCAAAATACCAAGACACTCGAAGCCCCTGTTTGTCCCTCCTTGATCTTTCCCCTTCTTCCTTTTCTCCCTCCTTTCACTGCTCCAACTTGTCCCTTGCTTTCTCATTTTCATTTCCACCTTCTGCAGAGAAAACTACTGCCCTGGTTTTGCGTTATTGTAGCTTCTATGTTTGCATCATATCGTTCTAGCTTATAGAATTCCCAACAAATATTTAGTGTAGTTTTCCTTATTTATAAATATGTATGTGTATCATTGTATAATTTCCTTTTTTACGCCGTATATTTTTGAGATTCATCTACTTTTTCTTTACATAACTGCACTTTATTCATCTTAGCTGCTCTATAGTATTCACTGCATAAATATGTATTATCTATTCTGTTTGATGAACATTGGGGTTTTTCTAGTTTATTATTATAGATCTTCTGCATTGAATATATACAGGTTTTCTTGTGTACATATGTAGTTTTTAAGGCAGTGGCTTAATATACATGTGTACTCATGCACATACACACTTAGACATATACTGAAACCAAACATTTATAAAACAACTTCTTAGTGTTTTGCTATTTTTATTATTTTCTATTCATTTACTGTTTTCATTTCATTCTTGTTCATTCTATCTTATTCTAAAAATAAGATGTAGGTTGTGACTCATCAAACTAATTTCCCATTTCACTAATGAGTCTAAACTCATTGTTTGAGTTATATTGCTTTAGCTTTCATACTCAAAGATGAATTCCGGAATCGAATAGTGTATGGGTCTTCACCTTTACTTCTATTGCTTCCCCAAACATCCCCAGAAAAGAAAACAAAAACACTACCCACAAAGAGAAGACAAAAACAAAAACTACTGTTGATAAACAAATCTCAGTTTACTAGGCCCATTGCAATAAGAAAAAACATTCTCATGGCCAAGTCTTAATAGTGAATCAAGAAGAAGCTATTTATAGAGTTTTATGACCTGGGTTAGGTGATTTTAAGATAGAATTTCTATGTCAGGGGATTAAGTAGCCTTTATGACATAAAAGCTTTGGATTGGTGGGCACAGTGAGGTGAGGCTCTTGAAGCAAGCCTTGATGAGCAAGCTATTAGTCTTGATAAGTATTTTTGTAGCCTCACAACCTTATATTCCAGGAGCAAATATTTCCTAGAGCAAGTAGCTAAGTATTGTTTCACAAAGAGGCAGAAAAGTATGTCTGATCTCAGATTTGTCTAATACAAGGACTGAAAAGAGGGAATCAGGTTGGATTTGGTTCTCACTAGGCAATGCCAAATATTCTCCAAAGCGGTTGTGCCCATTTAAAAATCCCACCATAATTAACCATGTCCTCATCAAGATTTAGTATCGTCTTTTTAAAAATTTTGCCATTCTTAAAGTATAAAATAATACCATATCTCATCATTTTATTTCATATTTCTTTGATTACTAGTGAGATTTTTTATTTTTCCATGTGTTTATTGGTCATTTGAGTTATTTCTTTGGTAAATGGCCTGTTCATATCCTTTGACTATTTTTCTAGTTTGTTTAGCTTTAGTTTCTAGTTTGTCTAGTTCTCTTTTTCTTATTTTAGTTCTATATATTCTGCATATTTTGGTACTATTTTGGTAAACATAAGCAAATATTTCAATCTGGCCTTCATAATTTATCTTAATATTTGATGTCTTTTGTTAAAGTTTTAATGTTAAATGTAGGAAAATTAATCATTTTTATGTTTTGTGCTTTTGGTTTATTTCAGAAATTCTTAAAAATGTTTTTTATCTATTTTTATTCATATATGTTAAAAATTTTTGTTCCATATTTACATCTTTAAACTGTCTACCTTATGCAGAGCAACAGAAATAATCAGCAGAGTAAACAGAGAAACCACAGAGTGGGAGAAAATATTAGCAAATTATGCACCTGACAAAGGACTAATATCCAGAATCTACAAGAAACTCAAATCAGCAGAAAATAAAACAACCCCATCAAAAAGTGGGCAAAGGACATGAATAGACAATTCTCAAAAGAAGATATACAAATGGCCAACAAACATATGATAATGTTTGCCCAACATCAGTAATTATTAGGGAAATGCAAATTAAAGACACAATGAGATACCACCTTACTCCACAAGAATGGCCATAATTTAAAAATTAAAAAGTAATAGATGTTGGTGTGAATGTGATGAAAAGGGAACACTTTTACACTGCTGGTGGGAATGTAAACTAGTACAACCATTATGGAAAACAGCGTGGAGTTCCCTAAAAAACTAAAAGTAGAACTACCATTTGATCCAGCAATCCCATGACTGGGAATCTACCTAAGGGAAATAAGTCATTATATGAAAAAGACACTTGCACACGCATATTTATAGAAGCACATTTCACAACTGCAAAACTATGGAATCAACCTGAGTGCCCATCAACCAATGAGTGGATAAAGAAAATATGGTATCTATACACCATTGAATACTACTCAGCATAAAAGGGAATGAAATAATGGCATCTGCAGCAATCTAGATGGAGTTGGAAACCATTATTCTAAGGGAAGTAACTCAGGAATGGAAAACCAAATATTGTATGTTTTTACTTACAAGTGGGAGCTAAGTTATGAGGATGCAAAGGCATAAGAATGATATAATGGACTTTGGGTACTCAGGGGGAAGGGTGGGAGAGGGGTGAGGAATAAAAGACTACACATTGATTACAGTGTATACTGCTTGGGTGACAGGTGCACCAACATCTCAGTAATCACCACTAAAGAACTTATCCATGTAACTAAAAACCACCTGTTCCCCAAAAACTGTTGAAATAAAAATAAACTGTCTAGCATTAATTTTTCTTGTAGGAAAAAATAAAGTCTTTTAATGAAGTGTTGTCACAATAATACCGCTTAAGACAATCCACAACATCAGTGGGTTGTAACAAAAAAGAATTATTTATATTTTAAACATCTTTTGTTTGACTAGAGTTTGGCTGATGTTGGCTGTGCTCAGCTGAGTTTGTATACAGACTTTGTGTGAAGTTGGCTTCACACATTTGCCATAATTCTGGCAGCAGTACGCTACCCAGGACAAAGGAATAAATGAAAGAGAGCAAGTCCAAACTCATGAGAACACTTCAAGTCTTGATTATGTGACATCTGCTGACATTCTAATGGCCAAAACAGGACACATGGACAAGCTCAGAATCAGTGGAACGGGGAAATATGTTCTGCCTCTAGTAGGAAGAAGTGCCATGTCCTATTATCAATGGGTGTGGTTGCAGGGAGGGGTGAAATATTGGGAGCAATAATGAAATTTACCACAGGCTATGCTCTTAGTTACAATAACATTTTATACAAAGTTCACTCAATCCCTTTCTATCATACGCCCAAAAGACTCATTCAAAGCATTAGGCTCTAAAGCAAGGACCTAATTATCGATGTTGGGTCTGGATGCAACTCCAGAACTAAAAAGACAAGTTATCTGCCTCCCACACACCCAGCAATGATGAAACATGGGAAGAGTAACTGCAATGAACTCTCCCATTCACAAAAATAAAATAACACATAGCAATCACTGGCTCATAGCGATTTTGAATACTACTGAACAAATATGGCCAAGTACCTTTTTTTTTTTTTTTTTGAGGCTAGGGAACATATCTTCACTAGGTTCCAGTTTGAAACTGGAATGGCTCTCCAGCCCATTTTTTCCCTGTGGTGCTTGGTTGTGCCCTCTCTTTTTTTTTTTTTTCCATCTTTTTAAATCACTTCTGAAATAGGCATTGAGTGTATTTCAGTCTTAGCAACTTAGCAGTTTTATCAACCTACTTCCTGCCTGCAGAAAGTTGAGGTTTAGGAGTATTTTTTTTTTTTTTTACATCTTAGTTACTATTAGTCTCCTTTTACTCAGGCTGATGATGACACTTTTGCCAGGATAAATATCTCATATTATTTTGTTTTGTTCTCTTCAATCTCATGTGCTAAAAGCTACATCTACAATACTATTTAGACTTGCACCTTCTCTTGAGACCTAATTACAGAGAGTTTGGGCATATCAAGCTTCTGTGGGACATACCCTTAATCTTTCTAGGAACACTTTGGCAGAGAAGAACTTTTTCAGAAGTCATCACAAGGGATTTTAGTAGCCAAAATCTTAGTATGTCCTTTACCTTGAGGCCATGTCTTACTGATAGTGTCCTGGGTTTGGTCTTTTCCTTGAGTCTATGTCATAATGGTCACACCATTGACTTGAAAAATTGTTTCCCATTCCAACCCTTCAAGTGCTTTTTTGATTCTCTCAATCCTTCATAAATTCAGTTTGCATCTCAGCCAATTAATTTTCAGCTCCCTTATAATATCTCATTAAAGAGAGCTGGCAGCAGTCAGCTTACCACTGCAATATTCTGCCTTAAAACCTTGAACTTCATTAGATTAATAGCAAACAATACTTTCATTAAATGTTTTCTACTCTGTAACACAGATTGCCATTTATCAGCATCATATAGCAGTTTTCTAACTACCAGTTCCCAGTGCTTATGCCCTACCTCTTTTACCAATTTTTGGCTCAGTCAACCATTCCCACAATAATCATAACAAACTCTTCAGCTCCTGAAATAGCTCTGGAGCTATAACGGTGACAGAAGCATCTTTTGTTACTCATAACAAGTTCCTTTCAACCACATCTGAGTTTATATTAGTGAGGTAACTTTTGGAAAGCTCCTAAGGATGAGGGGCTGGTTGCCAGTTTACCACCACCCATGTGATCAGAGGGCTGCAACTTTCAGCCCCACCCCCGGACCTCCAGGGAAGAGAGAAGCTGGAGGCTGAGTTAATCACCATTGGCCAATGATTTAACAAATCATTCCCAAGTCATGAAGCCTACAGTAAAAACCCTAATGGAAGGGGTTCCAGGTTGCTGGAAGGGTGGCACCCCAGAGAGGGCATGGAACCCCCTTGCCAATACTTTGCCCTAGGCATCTCTTCCATCTGGCTGTTCTCGAGTTTTATCTTTTATAATAAAACATTAGAAAGAAAACATTAGAAAGGAAGCATTAGAAAGGTAAATGCAAGTAAAGTAACTTCCCTAACTTTTGTGAGACAAGCTAGCAAATTACCAAACCCAAGGAGGGGGTTGTAGGAAGCCCTGATTTATAGCCAGTTGGTCAAAAATACAGGTTACAACCTAGGACTGACAACTGGCATCTGAAGCGGTGGGCAGCTGTGTGGGACTGAGCTTTCTAACTTGTGATGGATCTGATGCTAACTCTAGGTGGACAGTGTTAGAACTGAATTGAATTAGATTGTGGGACACCCAGTTGGTGTGACAGAGAA
The DNA here is from genome assembly GCF_006542625.1 of Nomascus leucogenys. Lineage (NCBI taxonomy): Eukaryota > Metazoa > Chordata > Mammalia > Primates > Hylobatidae > Nomascus > Nomascus leucogenys. The sequence goes on along the minus strand of NC_044386.1, from coordinate 62,359,837 downwards.
TTGAGGAATTGCTTAATGGGAGGGAAAAACCCAGACACTTGGGTGTCAGATGTGAAATGTTGAGAATAGAAAAACAGAGTGTTTCCCTTTCCTCTATTTCCTAGGTATCCAGTAGGCTACCTTTCTTAATAGCTTCCTTTCTAGTGTCGTTGACTTAGGGCTCTTAAGTGAGTTCTAGCCAATGGAATGTGATCGACAGTAATGCATGCAACTTCCAGGTCCACACGCAAAAATATTCTCATGCCCAATTCTCCATTCTTTCTTTCCTACTCACTCGGTGAACCAAAGCAAAATGAAATTGGGAGTAATGTATTGAAGATGAAGGAGACTCAAGATAAAAAAAAGCTTAGGTTCCTGAATCACCACTGAAAGAAGTGCTGCCACTGATGAAACACTCACTGTGGGCTGTTCATGAGACCATGTTTTTTTTTAATTTATGTATTTATTTTGCTCTTTCTATGTTGTTTTGTAAACAGAATGTAGCTGGAAATCCAATCTGATCTTTTATTTTCTTATACTATTGAGATTTACCCACTTTTATTTATTGGATTTTTAATATATTTGCAATTATTTATCCCATCATATTACACTTTTAGATGCCTTTTTTATTTGCCTCTTTTGTCTCCATTTTGCATGTTGTTCACTTATTTACATTGTGTATATTTCCAATTGCTAAAATAGCTAAAAATTCCATTGCCTCCAAACCAGCAGAAGGTGAAAAGTAGCAGCATTTTTTCAGTGCAATTTGAAATTGTTTTCAATGCAATGAAATTGTTTTCTATTATTTTAGTAGTTACTTTTAAATATTTAAACAGATTTACTTCAATATAAATCTGTGTAACAGGGCCTACAATTAATCAGCCTTTGTCTTTTTCTACTAATCACAATAGAGAGCTTTACATACTAAAACTACATATTTAAAACTCAATGTCCCTCCCTGCAGCAACACATTTTAGCTTTTCTCTTCATATTACAAAAATTTACTTTTTAGAAACAGTGTGTTAATTAGAATTACTTGTTTTATCAATTTCTGCCTATTGTTTTTTATCATGTAGTTTCCCTGGTTTCACATTCCTTCTGGCTTAACTTTATCTTTTAATAGTACTTTTAGTGAGGGCTATGGATGGTAAGTTATTGTGTTTATATGTAGGAGATTGGTCAGGGTGGTGGGAAAAATTATAGGGAAAGACAAAAACCTTCTTGGAAGGCCAGGAGGTTTTGCAAAAGCTTCAAAAGAGAATTTAGCTGAAGGCAGTTAAATTCTCTTAACAGCAAAGGGTAGATAACAAGGGAATGTAAAGAAACTTATCTAGATAAATTGATTTACTTATGTCTCCGGAAACCAACCTTTGATCATTCGCGTGTAGGACTGCTCTCTACTCAGGAGGTGGACAATGTTAATTGCCCACAAATAGTGTTTGCTCCAAGCCTTTGTCATTAAATCTGTACTAAATAAATAAAAACGGCTCCAGCTTATTGTGGCTGCACTCTCATCGGTGGTGCTAAGCGGTGCAGTCCCCTAGCCATGCTGTCAGGTAAAACACCTGTGTCTGCGTACTCTTTTCATCCATCACTGGACCAGAGTCTGCGGGATGGACCCAGCATTTGTATACATAGTATGTTTTTATTTTATGCCATTATTTAGCCTTTGCTCTTTAACGATAGTTCATTTGTATATACAATTCTACATTGCCAGTTATTTTTCTTCTGCACTTTGGAGCTATTATCTTATTATATTTTGGCATCTATCATTGCCAATAAAAAACCTGTTTCATGTGTGAAGGTTATCCCTTTATTAGTAATCTGTCTTTTCCTGTCTGGCAACTTTTAAAGAATTCTCCCTGCCACTGCTTTCCTATAGTTTCACAAGAATGTAACTTGATGTGGATTTATTTTTATTCATATTGGTACTTAACGTGTACTTTTGCTATGAAGGTTAATATTTTCTAGTTCTCTTTAATTATGGAAAAATTGTAGCTATTATCTCTTTGGGTGTTACTCCCCTCCGTTTATTTTATTATTTTCTTCTGGAATTCCTATTGGATGTATGCTGTAGCCTCTTAATCCACCCTTGTTTCCTCTTTATTCCTTATCCCTATTTTTCATCTTTTTGTTTCCTCATCTTCATTTTTAGTGAGGTCTTCAATACTAACTTACTCTTATGTATGCAACGTAGAGTTTAACCAACTTATCAAGTACTTTTAAATCAATAACTATATACTATTTCATCCCGATTTCTAATTAGATCTTCCCATATTCATCTCGTCTTCTAAAATTTCGCTTTTTGATTCATAAACTTTTGATCATCTTAGAATATTTCTTTCACCTAATTCTCAGAGTACTCTGTGTATTAAAGTCTTTGTCAAACTGCTACACAAAATTAATTTCACCTGAAATGAAATATTCTTATGGTTACATTTGTTTGTTTTTCTTAACATTAGATGATTTAATGTATTTTGGAATTTTGCTGTTTGTTTAATTTGGGGAGGACATTTTGTATGTATCTTTTTACTTTCTGTCTTCTAGTTAAACTCTAGACTAGACAAAGACAATAAGTTTGTATTGAGGATATCACTATCCCTGGTTAGAGATTGTGCAGTTATTTCCACTCATCATGTGGGTTTGCCATAATGGCATTTTGGGGCCGTTGTGAGACTATCCCCATTGTGTGGATTATGATGATATCACAGATCTAGTCACTAAGCAGTGGGATTCGGTGTCCCATTTACTAATCACTGTCTGGTTTGTTATGCTCTGCTCTTGTCTTCCAGCAATGATAGGCCTGTAGCTTGCTCAAAGCTGCAGACTCATGCTGGTCTAGTATTACTTCCGTCTTCTGAGTACAGAATGACTTCAAGCATCTTCAAGGGTCAGTGTTTCCCTGACCTGCACGAAACAATTTTAATCTTGTGTATCCTGCAGGAGCTAAGGTCCTACTATCATTACTTGCTGCAGACTCAGAGCCCAGCACACCTGAGACTTCAGCCTTATACATGGATTTTAGGTTTCAGTTCTGTTTCTGGTCCCCAGAGTCCTCTCTTGTTTCTGAGTTTATTTATATCGTTTTTGTTGGCTATTTTTATATTATTGTTGTGTGTTTGGAGTGGAGGAGATGCATTATGTTTCTAATTTACTGTAGAAAATTTGGCTACAAGTTTATACTGTTTAATTTTTCTGAAAAAAAATCTAGCATTTCATTAATTGCTTTATTCCCCTGCCTTCCTTAAAGGCTGCACGCTACCTTCCTCGCCTATCTAAATATTGTTTTGAGGAAATTACAAAGAATAAGCAGGAAAAGGGAAACAATAGCCAGTAGGAAACAAGTAGAGCAGTAAGTATGAAGCTGGCCCTAAAAGTGATCTGATAACTTGAGTATTTAATATTTTTCTCTAGGACATTGTGTTCCATTCGTACATATACTCTGGGAGATCCTATTATCTCTGGAGCCTGCCAATTGGAACATTAACTGCTAACATTAATGTAATATTTACTGCTTGTTCCTAATTGCATGTCTTTGAAGAAACTGGAACACTGCATAGGAACATCACTGTTTTTTCCTCTAGCATACAAATGGGACGGTTTAACTTGTCCTTTCTAAGAACTCTCTGGTGAGGTTGCACACCCTCCAGCTGTGTCTGTCATGTCCTACTCATTGGCTGGGTAAGCGTGTGCACCAGGGGTAGCGTATGGGTCAGACGAGGGCTTCCCCTGAACAGCTTTCTATTCCTTGGGCTGAAATTAAGGCCCTGAGAAAGACCACACATCTTTTCCTCAAATCATTGTTAGACACAAGTAGGACAATACCTTGAATTTAATTTATTTATCAACCTGTGGCTACATCAAAGCCCTTTGCCCCATAAAAATCCTGTTCCTATTCTTTCTTCTCTTTCATTATTGTCCTCCCACCTACTTTGTTTAAACTGATCATTTGGCTGTCTACTGATTGTAGAGAAAAACCATTATTTATTTCTCCCATGAACTACTACAAAATCCCCAGAAATAGTCTGCCTACTTAAGTCAATTTATTTTCTCAAATATTTTTAAATTTTTTTACAAAAATTCATAAATGTATTTAAATGCAGTGATATGTGCAGATGATTAAAAATGAAATGGTACTGAAAGATATACAATGAAAGGCAGTATTCCCTAGCCCCACTGCACCTCTCCCCTCAAGACTTCTCTACAGAAACAATTTCTATCTTTAATGCTTATGGTGGTTATTTCAATGACTCTAAATATAGTGCTTCATAAAAACATAATTCAACTGAGCATTATCATTTCACTATTACATTTTGCCTTGATTCATGGTTGAGCCACCTTCCTGTCTCTTCTCTCATTCTAGTAACATCACCAATCCCACTTCCACCAAATGGCATTCTTCAATCCTTGCTGCTTTATCTGTTCGCTGTAGGCCAGCACTGTCCAGTAGAACTCTCTGTAATAATGGAAATGTGCGTATCCCCTCTTTTCAATATGGTAGCTACCACCTCCAGGTGAATATGTAGCACTTGGAATTTGGCTAGTGTGACTTAGGAACAACAGAATTTGAAATTATACTTAATTTTAATTAATTTAAATTTAATAGCCACACATGGCTAATAGTAGCTGCACTGGGCAGTGTAGCTACAAATGTCTCTTAACCGTGATTTTGTTGGATGAAAAGATTAGCTGTCTTCATTTCGTCTCACCTCTCCTCTCCCTTTCATCTTACAACCTTCATTGTCTGTACCTTTACATTTATATTGCCCAAATCAGAACTACTAGTGTGCTATCCATAAGTATAGTTAAACCTTCCATGGCATGTCGAAGGTCAGTCCTAATGCAGAACATTTAGAAACTATATTTATATTATTATGAATTTAGTTCCTTTCATAGCTTTCTTCACGATTTTTAAATTTTTGTTGATTTGTCTCTCTTGCTGAATTATACATCTGATGAAAGTGAGCGTGTTGTCCACCTTTCTCAATATTATACCTTCAGAGCCCAACGGAGTGACTATCACAAAAATAGATGGTTTGTGAATGTTGAATGGTTGATCATGTATTATTTATTCTTCAAATATTTTAGTGCACCCTAATAGAATCAGTAAATGCTCCCTGAGTGAATTGCTGTTAATAGAAAATGTTTTCATTGTCATTTAGGGCAACTATTACTCCATGAAATGTTTTGTTTTTTTCTCTATATACATAATCTATGATGGTGTTTCCAAATGATCTGAGTTGGAAATTCCTCTACTACTAATATATAATAATGAAAATAATCTAAAGAATCTAAAAAATTAGTTTGTTATTTTTGTGTGGTACGTGATGTAATTTTAAGTAAACATTTTATTTTTATAGTTAGCAAACTGTTGTATTATAAATCTCATTTTAATAACTGCTTAGTGATAGAGATAATATGTAGATTTTTTAATTAACAAGTAATACATATTCTTTAAATAAATTTTGTAATATAAAATGTGATTTGGTATTATATTTTTTACAAATGACATATAATAGTTTATTTGAATTTAGGGTGAAAGTACATGTAAATATATATTGAAATTTAACAATGTGTTAAAGGATCAAAATTGCGGGAAATAATTTCGTGTTTCTTCTTTAAATTGTTTGCATTTTACACTTTGAAAATCCAATTGATACATATATAGATAGGTAGATATGTGTGTTTATATATGTACATACTCATACAATCTTCCTTTCAAATGTTAAGAGAACACATAAACACACACACATACATACATACTAACATACATACAATTTTCCTTTCAAATATTAAGATAAAGGCCTTTCAAGATTTCAAGATGACATTTGTAGGTAATTCTTAGTAACTGATTGGTACAGGAACAGATAGTCTTTATTACTAATAAGAAATCAATGTTTTCCATTATTGCTGTAATTGTTTTTTATCCAGCATTTTATTCTGAAATTCCAGATGTGCTATATAGGGATTTTTTTTTTTAGCAGAGAAATAAAAACTACAACCTTGGTGAATAGAAATGTGTATAGATGTTCATAGTTATCATTTTTCCACTTTATTCATTAACTATATTTGAACATCATAATTCCATTTGCTTTCCTGTATTTACTCATGCTTTATGACTAACAGTCATGACGTTTAAAACCATCAAGGGCTAATAAGCTGAGAAAAGCAATAAACAGTTTGAGCTGTGAATGAGTTATAAAGCTCTCTTTCCTGATCACTATTGACTATTGCCCATACACAATACACAGTCAGACCTCCTAAGCTACAATATTAAAAAATGCCAAAATAATTATATTATTTATTGAGATAAAAAATCGAAAGTGGTGCCATTATTAAAAAGGCAAATCTCCTGGAACATCTTTTCAAATGCTTGGGCATTTCTGAATCATAAGTGGGAACTACCATGTCATGGTATTCCATGATTGATTTAAAAATTAACTCCTTTATTCATTATATATGAATGATACCATAAAAGAGACAATTCTATAGCATGAGATTCAACAAACCAAATCCTGATATAGTACATAACTGGATTGGATCTGCATATTTACCTATGTACTGTGGGATTTGTCTTTTATGAGCTACCAGTTCAGAGACTAGTTCATCTTTGGTTGTATAGGATGTTAGGATCTCAGTTGGCATTCACGGTTAAATTATGCACCTTCAGGAACTGGGAGCATTTTGATCCAGAGTCACAATCATTCCTTTCTTATCTTCATCCCTATGGTATGTGTGTTCTGAAGTTTAACTGACAGATGGCAGCTGGTACCAGATATTATATTTTAAATATTATTAGCTGTTTTTGAACTGCTGGCTTGCACTAAGCAGATCCCTCAGAGGTTCAAGGACACTGTCAGGTTATGCTAACATGTTGCCCACACAATTAGGCAAACAACTCATTTTCATATAAACTGACTTGTCATCAACTGAAAGCTCAACAGCAGGTTTGACTGAAGATTTGTTTCACTGGCAGGCTTAACATTCTACCTTCTCATGGGTCCCTCTTGTCTCAGGCTCTTGTCTTGTACATGGAACCACACTGCACAGCACCCTGGCTGTTTCTGCCCTGCACAAACAGTGCCTATCTTTGGATTTCTTTCCTTTCAGAATTATCTGAACTTCATTACCCTGGGCAACTCATCCCTTGGGTCCCTATGTGTTCTCAACCAGCAGTGCTGTGACAAGTCAAATTTGCTAGGAAGATAATGGATAATAGCATCCAACAGCACTGCTGTATCTAAAACATTGTGTCCCTGGTTACTGAATTTCATTCTGGTGGCAGGTAAGGGAAATGAAGGTTTGGATCATGGTGTCTTCCCTACTACTGACAACACTATTGTAAACACTCTATTCTCCCTATGAACAGGGCCAATCTTACATAAGTTCCTATAGTAGGAATGGCAAATCTAACATATCAGCTCTGACTTTCTGTGGCTGCTACCCTAAGTATTCTGAGCCTATGTCATGCTCATTAGGAAAAGTGCTGTCAGCAGTATCTGAGTATGGGGAGGGAGAGATTACTTGACAAACTTTGAAATCTCTGTTCTAAATAGTGTAGTTAAACATGTGTCATAATTCTGTTCATATAGTGCAGTCTACGTTTGCTAAAGCTGTGTTGCCTTTGAAACTGACATGTAATGATTCCCTCTGGGAATTTAATAGCTAAATTCATTTTTGTTTGGTCCATGATGGGCTTTTCCACTCTATTTATAATAAACATCATCAATGCAACTTTTTTTCAAGAGAAGGGTGGGATGGAGAGGATAAGTGACAATATTGATGATGATCCTTTGTCAGGTAAACTCCCTTTAGATGAAACATCAAGAAAAACTTTGTAACAGTACCATCGAGTCAAAGCTGTCTTTAAGGTCCAGCCCAGACATGAGCAATAGCCATGAAATTCATGTTTGCTCACATACTTTGGTCACCATCGCTCTTTGCCCATCTAATGAAGAGCAGATGCAGAGAAAGCATGGCTTGATTTCAATCATTGTTTAGGATCCATTCTACTGATATTTGGTGTTGGATTTTAATTGGATAGTGGCAAATGAGCTGGTAAAGAAAGATTCTCAGTCTGAATATCTAAGTGGCAAAAATCTGTCACTTTTCTGCTCTTTCTGCTAAAATGTAACTGTTCAGTTTCTTCATTCTCTTTTCTTCCAATATGTGTTACAAATCAAATCCTGACCTAGTACCTAACTGAAGAATATAGGCAGTTTTAAAGTCTTCACTTTTTGACTTGGGATTGGATGTGCATGTTTACCTACGTACTGTGGGATTTGTCTTTTATGAGTTACCAGTTCAGAGACCAGTTCATCTTTGATTCTATAGGCAGTTATACATTCGACCTTACTTTAATATTACCGGGAAATAACTTCTGTGTTTTGGCTGAATCAGTGATAGATATACAGATGTAATAATCAGAAGGCAAACCACAAAGCAACTTACTTTAAAAGGATAATCTAGATACCAAATCTCAGAAGAAATCATTTGGGAATCTGAACAGTAGGGCCCCAAGTCAAAAACCATACAATTCTCTTGACTCTGTCTTGCTAAATCAGTCTGCAAGGGCCAACGTCTGATTTGCCTTCTTGGGCCTACTTCCATTAGTGTGGGAGGTCTTAGCAACATATTAGGACAACTGTTCAATGCATATCCTGTGGAGTACAGAAAGGGGGAGCATCTAAATGTGTCCTAGGGAATAAAACTGGTAAAGGATATGCTTTGACTCTGCTGTCTCCTTTAGAGCCCCTGCCCCCCTCGATAAATTCATTTTCTCTTTGATAGGTCTGAGAAATTCCCAGAGAAATGTCATGGTTTCTGATGAGGCTGAAAGATCTTACAGGTCTGTGAAGGACATAAGATATAATCCTTAACTCTCAAAGAGGTTGAATAGCATCCCCACAAGATTCATATCCACCTGGAAACTCAGAATGTGACCTTATTTGGAAATAAGGTATTTGTAGAGGTAATCAATTAAGGATGAAGATGAGATCATACTGGAATTAAGGTAGATCCTAAGACCAAAGACTGATATCTTTGTAAAAAAAAAAAAATGTAGAGCCCATGCACAGAATAAGGCCATGTGAAAACAGAGACAAAGATTGTAGAGATGCAACTATAAGAAGCACCAAGGGTTCCCAGGGGCCACCAGCAAAGCTAGGAAAAGACAAGGAAGGAGTCTTTCCTAGAGCCTGTAGAGGGAGGCTGACCCTGCCCATAACTTGATTTTGGACTTCAAGTCTCCAGGATTCTTAAAGAATAAATTTCTGTGGTTTTAAGTGTGTGATAACTTACGACGGCCCTGGGAAACTAACACAATCATCTGGTTGGAGTCTCCCTCCTCTGGATTTTGGGACTCTGCTTTCATCCAACTTCCCACCTACCTTTCTAGCCACCCCTCACTTTCTTCTGCCGTTCCTTTTCCTCTACACACAGCTTAAATTATGGCACTCCTCAGAATTCTGTCCTTGGATTTTCTCACTGTACATTCCCTCGGTAATCTTATCCAATCTCATAGTTTTAAACTCCACTTCTCAGCTCACACACATAAAGCTACAATCAGACCTCTCTCTTTAGAGTGACTTTTAATGTCTTATTAGATATCAACAACTAATATCAAAAATACATACTCAAAACTAAACTCATTTTTAAACTCCCTTTCTATTCTTTATTATTCTCCTTTACTTTTCCTTCTACCCCTCATCCTTTATTTCCTATATATTTTCATGCATCATTTTTGATCCAATGACAAATTACAAAAGTCAAAAACCTGAGTCATCCAAGAATCCCTATCCCCCACTTCCTGCTTATTGCCAATGTTTTAGCAAGCCCTGTTTGTTTTATTATTTGAAACTGCCCTGAATCCACTATCTTCCTAGATCAAGTCCTTAGCAACTTTGTCTTACCTGCTTCGGGTAGTCTTCCATCAATCTAACTGCTCTCTAAACCATCCCATAATGCTGCAATTGTCACCATATTTCTAAAATCTAACTATGATAGAATATTTCCCTGCTTGGAACCCTTCAAGGGCTCTCAATTACCCAAAGATTCAAACCCCTTAGAATAGCTTGGCCATCTTCACGTACCACTATTTCCCCATCTTCTAATTGGACTGTGGTCATATCGAACAGCCTTCCATTCTCTGAACGTGCACTGGACTTTCAAACATCTCCAGGCCCCTGTTAGTTCTGTTCTAGCTTTTGAAATGCCCTTCCTCCTTCCCATGTTTATTTGGCTCCCTCCTATTTCTTCCAGACTGTTGATGTCTCCCAGAAGGCTTCACTTCCCCATTCCATTGTGAATGCCCCTCTCCTGGGTTACCACAGCTCCCTACACAAGCCCTTACCTCCCTTCCTTGCTATTGGTCATTTCTGATGACCTACAAGTCTTACCAGACTATGAGGTCCATGAGATAGAGACAGTGATCAATTTATAGTCAATGAATATTTTAGAAATAATGAGAAATAAGGAACATATATTAAAATATTTAACAAATATATAGCAGCCTATGTGTCAATGTAATAATATAATAATAATATAATATAATAAAATAATAAGTTTAAGAGAAACATCAAAGGTTTCTGGGCTGGAATAAAGACCGGGAGAAGGTGAGACTTGAGGTGGGCTTTGAAGAAACAGTAGGACTTACATAAGTAGCTTGTGATATTCTAGACAAAATAAATAGTGAGAGTGAATTTGGCATTAGAATTCCATAAGCTGATGGATTTCAACTGCAATTGGCAGATAGTTTCTTTAGACTTTGAAGTGACAGCCTGGTATGATCTAATGTAGTTGTTAAGTCCATGAATGAAAGTGTTGTTCTTGGACTGCTTCTGGTTACAGAAGATGTCTGAAAAAGGTAAAATAAAGAAAAGAAAATTAAAAAAAAAAAAAAACAATCTTCCCAGTGAGGCAATGTTCAGAAGAGCCAGAATCTTAGCTCATGGTTTCAAATGCAACATGGATTTGCACGGGACATTTAAGTTACTCCTTAGCATATTAAATTGCTTCCTCTATGAACCATGGAAAATGAAAACCAATTAGTATCAGTTGGGAAAGGGACTTGGGTTGGGAAAAGGACTTGAGAATTTCCTCTTGTGGTTTAACTCGGGTCTCAAAATAGCATTACTGCAGGTTTGAGCATCCAATTTCATACTTTATTTTCTATATTAAGCATCAAACGGAGCAAAATTTTAATTCCTTTGGATAAAACTGACAATACATCTAGGTGTTTGCTATTGCTTCTCCCATAAAAAAAGCTGCACTGGGGAGCAAGCATGTCAAAAGGGCTCTTATGGATGGCCTATTGCATGCCCTTGAAAGATGCGTATTTTGAAAAATATGAAATTGTTTCAGATTCCTCTCAAGTAACAATACAATTTAATCATACTTAGTCTCATCTAATACAAAGCCCTTTTTGCTGAATAAAGTCCTAGCAAGGATCTAAGGATGTAAGATATAAACAAAGATGAAAGTACTTATCATAAAATTTGCATTTTATACATGGTAGAATCAGATGACTACATGAGAAGAAAAATAGCAACTTATTTCAATCCTGCCACTTCTCTTAAGTTCTGTTCCCAACAAACAAACTTTATAAGGATTTCCATGAATGGGCCAAGGAATATCAGATGACATAACTTTCAACAAAGTGAGTGAATGCAGGCTAAGGGGTGAAGCAAAAATGTCTCTTTTCTTCATTTCTATCTTTTTTCTTCCTGGGAAACAGCTAGGCCTTCTATTTTCTTTTTTAAGACAACATACAGATTATCTATATAAGAATTCAGTAGTTCTCATATTTATTATAAACAATAGAATCTACAAGGATTTCGCCTTGTCCATTAGTCAACTTTGTAAGTCATCTTTGTCTTTGATTTTCCAATAAGAATCCATTAAAAATCAATTCAGGCTGGGCGTGGTGGCTCACTACTGTAATCCCAGCACTGTGGGAGGACGACGAGGCAGGAGGATCACGAGGTCAAGAGATTGAGACCAGCCTGGCCAGCATGGTGAAAACCCATCTCTACTAAAAATACAAAAATTAGCTGGGTGTGGTGGCGGATGCCAGTAATCCCAGCTACTCAGGAGGCTAAGGCAGGACAATCGCTTAAACCCAGGAGGTGGAGTTTACAGCGAGCCAAGATACTGCACGCCAGCCTGGTGAGAGAGCAAGACTCCGTATCAAAAAACAAAAACAAACAAAGAAACAAAAAACAATCAATTCAGCGGGCCTCAAAGGAAATATCTGATACAGTCTTTGATCTGATGGAATTTGGGGAGAAATATTTGATATGTTCCAAGGAAACCAGTAGAGGCAGAGTTAATTTCAGCTTCCCAGATATTAAATATTTCTCACCAAATATAAAATGCTTCTCTCAGATATAAAATGTTTCTCACCAAAACAATAATTTCGCCCCTAGTGAAGGAATCTGTTGTACGTTCAACACTTCTACATCTATGGGTGATTGTTATTTTATGGTTTCAGAATGTTTCTCCCTAACATGTCAGTGTCACATCTTACCATTCTTCAGTGATACTCAGGTACCTCCCCCTCCTTGAAACCTCTTGGCCACTACTATGTCAGCCCCTGCTCATTCTTCCATAGTACTGATTAGCTGCACCACACATTTTAGTATAATCTGGGATGCCCAGTGGTCAAACCACCTAGGTCATTCTAGTGCATAAATTATTCTTCCTATTTTACAAAGAAAATGGTCTTAAACATCTCTTGAACCTAAGTTAGAAAATCAAATGCTGAAGAAGCATTAGGGCTTTTAGTGGTCACACTATTAGGCCTTTTATGGAGAGGAGATTTTGATATTTTCCTTCATTTGAATAAAAATAATCAAATTGTTTAAATCTCCATAAAATAAAAAAGCAGAGCTTACAATAACATTTGTGCTGAATTAGAGTCTTTTGTTTTCATGTAGAAAATTTCTTTTCCACTGTATCATGTGAGAGAAACGTCACTATCTAGCAAAACCCAGATTGTTGGCAATAGCTTGATATCTGATTTTGTTAACCACTGGGAGTGGGTGAAGAAGACTCCATATTAGTGTAGGATCAGTCATGGCTGATGAGGCTACCAATGCTTGGTGATTGTTACCGTTTTAATTAAAAGTCTGAACACATTACATGGAGCAAAGAAACGAACTTTTAGAAAAGGGAGCACAGAAAATCAACTCCATATATTAATGCATTCTCAATATATAAAGCTTTGGTTTCTGTTTATTTTTCTTCTCTGGAAACATAAGGGTCATTTAATAAATGATTGCTAAGATGATTTATACAAACAACTACCTACAGACCAATAAGTATCTTCTACAATGACATCTCCTCATTGCTTTATAACATCATAAAAGGATGTGTATCCATTGGACAAATAGAAATGTTAGTATAGTGAAGATGTGAAGGAGAGCCTCAGACATATTAACTTGTTTTTTTCTTTTTGGTATAAATTGACACATAACATTCCTATAAATGTGTAAGCTTTTTTAGCGGGGCAAAAGTCATATTTTTACTTTTGGGAGCTTTTTGTATTGGGAGACAGAAATAAATCTAAGAAAGAAAAATTGGGAAAAGACTTGAAAAACATGAATTGATTATATTATCACCTAATACAGGTAAAATCATTTCTGTTGGTTGAAGCTAACAAAAGCATTCCACAGTTTATTCATAAAATGATCATGCCCTGGAAGGGATATAATAATATTTGGAAAGTTTATCTGTGGAAAGAATTTTTGACCCACTCAGAACAAAAGATTGCACTGTAGGACAAGTTTATGCTCTGCCAGGAAGTGAAGCAAACATGTGAGCTATTGGGTGAGTTAAGGTGGGAAGATAAACTGCTTTAGTTATTTTCTTTTTAAATATTGAAGTGTATTCTGGCGGAGTTTATTTTTTTCATCTTGAGTGGTAACACGAAGGTTTGGTGAATGTACATAAAGATACAGATACACACATAAATATGCATTTGTGTGATTCAGCTACCAGCTATGATGTGCTAGAGAGTGGAGCTATGGATACAATGAGGAAACCCCCACAAAAGCGATCCTAAGGGAGGAAAAAAAAAAAAAAAAACACAGAAAGTGGATAAAGATACAGGAGGGGCTGGGCACGGTGGCTCATGCCTGTAATCCCAGCACTTTGGGAGGCTGAGGCGGGTGAATCACAAGGTCATGAGTTTGAGACCAGCCTGACCAACGTGGTAAAATCCCATCTCTACTAAAAATACAAAAATTAGCTGGGCGTGGTGATGTGCACCTGTAATCCCAGCTACTCAGGAGGCTGAGGCGGGAGAATCACTTGAACCTGGGATGCGGAGGTTGCAGTGAGCTGAGATCGCACCACTGCACTCCAGCCTGGGTGGCAGAGCGAGACTCCATCTCAAAATAAATAAATACATAAATAAATAAATAGATAGCTGTAGGAGGATACTCATGGTATCAAGGTGACCCAGTTCCTGTTAGGTACCTAGGGGAACATGAGGTATCTGGGAACCAGGTCTAAATGAGCAGAAGAAAAAGAATCCTTAGCATTGCTGACCACTTTGATCCTAGGTTCTGAAAAGTTGGCTAGTCCCCATCTTTCCCATTTTATAAATGGAAAGGCATGAAGATTTCAATGTCTGTGGTTTCCCAACATTTCTCCTTTCTGAAGAAGGAGCCAGACCTGCCAGGAAGTTATTGAGTTGGTCCAATGACCTATTAAAATGCAATCTTTTTTTAGAGCCCTTTAAAAGCTGACAGAGAAATCAAGGTTACCAACAGCACAGATTATAAATGCCACAAATGGAATCACTCTCCAGATCTCATGAAAGGCAGAGCCTATAAAGTAGGCATGCCAAGATGCTGGCCCCCAGGTGTGAACTGATTTCTTAAGAGCACTGGGGAGTACATTAGGGAAGAATTTTGTCTGGATTTGGAGCCTTTGAGACTAGAACTACAAATTTGTCTAGATCCTTTAGAGACTTTAGGGGGTTACACGCCATAAAATGTAACTTCCTGTTTCTACAGGAAAGAAATTCTTTTAAGAGGGCTAATAAAGTGAGCTCCTAATGAGGCCTCTCAGACATCAAATAGGCAGAGTAAAAACACGCTTTGATGATGTAAGTGTAAGGGGATCAGAAACATCTCCTTCCCTGACAAAAAATGCTTCCTTTCAAAGCCAGGCGAGCTGAAAATTTAAGAGCAAACCACACTTTGCCAAAGCCAAGATATCTGGAACAAGGCTTTGAAGATATGAAAAGATTAAGGAAAGTCTCATTAGGAACCTGCCAGAAGCCACCCAGCCTTTGTGCCTTCCCCAACTGCTTCCCAGAGACATTGTAGCTTCAACATCATCCACCACCATATCCTGCTTTCTTCAGTAGCCTCATTAAAAAAAAAAAAAAAACTGTTCCAAAAACACTTCTCCAGTAGTAGTGATCATGAGCAAATTCTTAACTCTTAACATTTGGGGAGTCGCATAACCCTTTGTGAATCAATGTGCATAAATTGATCATTCCACCTTCAGAAGTCATAATTTCAAGTTAGGAGTTATGAGTTTAACACAGTTAAATATTTCATAGTCAAAGAAGATTTCATTTCAATATTAAGAATTTCTAGCAACCAGAGTTGTTTTTAGTGGGGCAGTGGGCAAGTTGTTTCAGAAGGCAGTGAGTGTTCCAGCTCTGGAACTGAGGCTCAGGGACAACCTAAAAGGAATAACACAGGTCCTGTGTTATTTTATAGTATACATTATATTACATTCAAATAAATTGGCAGATGTATTTAACAACCTCTGTAATTCCTTGCTACATTAATATTCTATCATGAATAAATGAAGATAAAGCAGACCACTTTTAATGTTTAATAATAAGAGATTCATTCCTCAGGAAGGGATTTAGCTATTACAGGTGTCTTTGTATAACAGCCTTCCTGGGAATGAGTTTCTATCTATGCAGATCTACCACCTGGTCTACCCCTTTAAACAATAGATAAACTTCGTTCTAAGTAAATAACCTCCCTTGAGAAGATCTGAAACTCCATTTTATAGTTTCAATTTTTGGAAACTTGAAGTCTTTCTGACCTCTGCAGTCTTTTAAAAAGTGGAGATACCCCTTAGAGGCATTCGAGATGTTTCCTTTAGCTATTCCTAGGTAAAGTAGGAGCCAGGAGACATTCAGGTAAACCTGTGGAGCCAGGTCTCTCAACCTCAGCGTTACTGACATTTTATTGTAGGGACGGTCTTGTGCATGTAGGATGTTTAGCAGAACCCCTGGCCTCTACCCACTAGATGCTAATGGCACCTCACCTAGTCAGGGCAACCAGAAATGTGTCCAGGAAGTGCCAAATGTCCCCAGGGTGGCAAAACTTCCCCCGGTTGAGAACCATTGCTGCTAGAAAGGGCCAGAGGGTAGAGGCGGGTAGAGATGGTAGAGGAGGACCTGCGGTCTGAGAGGTGAGGACATCAAAGGGAGGTATGACCAATTTCACAATACTTTTATGGGATTAGGCCTGCTTACAGAGAGTACTTTGTCATCACTCATGCTTCCTACATCTTCATATACCAGGAAAATAAGTCCTTTTATATGTCTCAGAAACTCCTCAGTAACCAGTAGAACATCTGTATATACATATATATCTCACATAAATATAAAACAAGGAAGGGGCTTCCCTGTTGATGTAATTGGCTAATTCCACAGGGCAGGCAGTCTGAACAGCAGCTGAAACTCTTGAACAGAAGCCGAAGCTTCAGTACACAGCCAGGAGTTCCTCCTCGGAGAAACCCCGGCTCTGTGTCAAGGTCTTCCAGCTGATGGGATCAGGCTCACCAGGTTCTTTAGGATAACATTTACTTCTCTCTGAAATGATTTTTCAAGTGAATCACATGTACAAAATATCTTCACAGTCACACCTCAGTTAGTGTTTGATTGAATCACGGGGGTATCTTAGTCCATTTGGGCTGCTATAACAAAATACTACAAGCTGGGTAGGTCACAAGTCACAGAAATTTATTTTTCACAGTTCTACAAGCTGGGAAGTTCAAAATCAAGGCCCTGGCAGATTCGGTGTCTGGTAAGGGTCCCTTTCCTAGATGGGCATCTTTCCAATACAACCTCACATGATGGAAGGGGTGAAGGGTGTCTCTGGGGATTCTTTTATAAGGGCACTAATCTCTTATGACCTAGTCAAAGCCTTCATGACCTAGTCACCTCCCAAAGTTCCCACTCCTAACACCTTGGGGGTGAGGATTTTAACATGTGAATTTGAGGGGCCCAGAAACATTCAGATCATAGTGTGGAGATTATAGCCTAGCCAAGGTGACACCTAAAACTGACCACTGCAGCATTGCAGAAGTTACTCCCCAGGCTCTGGAGTCTAGCCCAGGACACTCTCCTGCTCATCTCATTTCAGCCTTGCCATAGGCCTTGATCTTGAACTCCCCAGCTTTCAGAACCATGAGAAATAAATTTTGGATCCTGCCCCTGGCATCTGTTGCGTGACGCTTCCCTATCATGGCCAAGCCTAAGGTCCAGCTCCCTCAGAAGCATTTTCAGGGATTTAAGAGCATCTTTGGAAGGTTCTGGATGGACAGTTTTCTAATGTACAAATAACCAATAAGTACAAAAGAGGATGCCTAACATCATTATCCATTAGGGAAATGCAAACAAAAACTACAGAAAGATACCACTTCACACCTGGTAGAATGACTATAAGCCAAAAAGCAGCTAGTAACAAATGTTAGTGATGATGTGAAAAAATCTAACTCTCATTCGCTGCTGGTAGAAATGTAAAGTGGTGCAGCTGCTTTGGAAAACTGGCAATTCTTCAAAAGATGAAACACAAAGTTACCATATCACCTAATAATTCCACTCCTAGGTATATAGCCAAGAGAAAAGAAAGCATATGTCTACATAAAAATTAGACACAAATGCTCATAGCCACATTGTTCATAATATCCAACAAGTGGAAGCAATCCCAATGTCTTGTCAACTGATGAAGAGATAACATGTGCCATATTCAGACAATGAAATTATTCAGTCATAACAAAGAATGAAAATACCCACACGTGCTACAACATGGATAAACCTTGAAAGCATTATGCTGGTGAAAGAAGCAAGTCACAAAAGGCCACATATTGCATGATTCCATTGGATAAAATGTCCATAATAGGCAAATCCATAAAGAAAGTAGATTAATGGTTGTCAGGGTCTGAAGGTGTTTCAAAGAAATGGGGAGTGACTGCTTAACGGGCATGGGGTTTCTTTCTGGGGTGATAGAATGTTCCAAAATTGACTGGGGTAATGGTCGTACAACTTTGTGAATACACTAAAAAACACTGAACTGCCAATGAGTGTATTTTATGGTATGTGAATCATACTTCAAAAACGCTGTTGTATATATTTTTTAAAAGTATCTTTGGAAAGCCTGGCAGCAGAAGAGTTTAACAAGCCTATTGGGGGCAGGACTCTGCAATCAGATCGATGATTAGCCAATGCCCATGCCATCCGTGGGTCTAACCCCTAGGTCAAGAAGCAGGCTGTCAGAGGAAAGGAGGCAGCAAGGCGTTTCTCTGTTGCTAGGATTTGCCATTCCTCCCAGTCAAGCTGGGAGAAGGAAACTCTTCCCCCAGCACAGGAACCCCTTCCAGGATCTCCCTTCAATGTGCCAGTCTCTGCCGACAGTTGTGTAGTCTGCCACCTAAAGCAGGCAGATGAGGGTGGAATCCATCCAAGAAAAAACTAAAAGCTTGCCTAGACAGAGTAATAGTTCTGAAACTGCTCTTTTACCTCAGCGGCTTAAGAATTTTGATTCATTTTGTAACAGTTTATCTTCGATGATGCACCAGTGCATGACTAAGTTAGGTGGCCGTCAGCACCTCTGTGCTGGGAATTTACTAAAGCCCATTTTACTTATTCCACAGACAGCCCTGGACGTTTGCCCAAACTTCCTCCTTCTTCCTGGCTCCCATATATGGGAATTTCTTACATGTTATCCTCTCAGGGAAAGCGTGGATATGCTGCCCTTTCACTGTTATTTATAGCCTTAGTGATCTGAGGACTCTTCTGTCTTTTGAAACTTCTATTCAAGAACAAATATTAATGATCAATTGAGACCTTAGCTAGGATTTTCAAGAATTGCAAAATAGGTTTTTTTCTAAATACAAAAACAAAAAAAACCAGATAATTGATTTTCTTCAAATTTGACCTTGCTGATATCAGAGTGAGGGCAATAGATTTTTTTTTTTCCCCAAGATGGAGTCTTGCTCTATCGCCCAGGCTGGAGTGCAGTGGTGTGATCTGGGCTCACTGTAACCTCCGCCTCCTGGGTTCAAGCAGTTCTCCTGCCTCAGCCTCCCGAGTAGCTGGGATTACAGGCATCCGCCACCACATCTGGCTAATTTTTATATTTTTAGTAGAGACGGGGTTTCACCATGTAGGCCAGGCTGGTCTCGAACTCCTGACCTCATGATCTGCCTGCCTTGGCCTCCCAAAGTGCTGGGATTTCGGGCGTGAGCCACTGCACCCAGCTGGCAACAGATTTTTTAAGCAAGGGCTGGCCAAGTAGTAGACACCATGTTACGGCCTGGTCCTCTACATTGCGGGTCCAGAGTTTCACACAACCTGAATGCCGCCAGCCTGTGAGCACAAACACATTTACATTGGTGTTATTACTCAAAGACTGTAGGCTTGCTGCCTTCACGTGTATCAGGAAGACCATGTATATCAGGACCACGTATAACGGGAGGACCTTGGCCACTTGAGGAGTCTCCTCCAGGTACTTCAGAGCTCCCCACACATGTCTCAGGTGTGTTCAAGCAGGCCTGCCCATGCTACTCCCACAGGGCCTTGGCTCATGCTGTCCCGACTCACCTGAGCAATGGGTGCATCCAGTGAGCCCTCGGGACCCCCACCATCTCCACACCCTCCAAAGAATGCTACCACTCCTTTGAGCTTTTCCCACTGCTCAAAGCAACAGCAGAGGCCTGTATTCCATTCGGCCGTTGCTCTCAGTGGGTGCTCAAAAACTGGTCACAGGGCGCTATGTGGTACCTGAATAGCCCTTTCCCCCTGCTCTCTCTCCCTTGCCTCCCGTGTCTGTGCACAGAACTTCTTGTGGGTACTTTAGCCAAAATAAATCAAAACCCAATTCAGAGCCAACAACCCCACATCCTAATCAGACATACCACAAAACTTATATATATGGTGTGTGTGTGTTTCACAGTTTTGCTCTTGTTACCCAGGCTGGAGTGCAAAGGCACAATCTTGGCTCACTACAACCTCTGTCTCCCGGATTCAAGCTATTCTCCTGCCTCAGTCTCCCAAGTAGCTGGGATTACAGGCATGTGCCACCACACCTGGCTAATTTTGTATTTTTAGTAGAGACGGGGTTTCACCATGCTAGTCAGACTGGTCTCAAACTTCTGACCTCAGGTGATCCACCTGCCTCGGCCTCCCAAAGTGCTAGGATTATAGGCATGAGCCACCACACCCGGCCAATATTCTTTAGGCTAAGCCAGGGTTCATTCATCTTATACTCAAGTTTAATTCGTGTTGTTAAACCTAGGGAGAGACATGAGCATTAAAAGCCACATTTTCAATTTATTAATTTATAAGGAGAAAGTACTACCAAGTTAGCATTATCTCTTTCTCTCTTTTTTTTACTATCTTCTCTTTCTCTGTCTCTTTCCCTCTCTCCCTCTCTTTCAACAGAAAAAGGTACTTAGGCAGTCAAACTTTTAGAATAATTATCGATGAGTGGCCCAAGTGAAGAATGACATAATCTGAATGGCCACCATCAATAAATTATAGCAGCCTTTATTCATACCATTTCAATTTGAGTTTTCAGATCTCCATCATTCATGATTTACAAACCAGGACAGCAAATCTCATCCTTTAAATTTGATTGACTTTTACTAATTTCAGTTGCAAAGAAATCCTAATTCTATACCTTAGATTTCCACCCTCTTAAATCAAGGCCACTCCTAGGGTTGGGGTTTGGAATAGAGAACAGTTTAGAATTTATCAAATAAGTTCTTTGGTTATCCCTTATTAATTAGGATTAGTCTAACTTTGTAATAAGACTTTATCAGAGTTGTCATTTTTACCTATATTCTGGTAATAGGATGTTAAAATAGAATTCTTGGTTTCAGAGCTTTTTGGATGATATGAAGGCCGATAATGACAAAAAAAAAAAAAAAAAAAAAAAAGTGCCAGGTATGACCCTCCACCTCCCTGGTCTTAGAGTGTGGTGCTAGGATACCTATGCAGAGCAAGCTGAAAGGTTCTAAAATCAGTTCTGTCAACATTAGCCCCTCACCCACCTCTTAGCTACATGAGAGAGGTTGAAGAGATCAGTGGAGAAGAATGTCATGGACAGCTTATATGATGTCAACTCTCTCCTGGAGGATGAGGAAAGGGGTTATCCCTCATCTCAAGTCAACTGAAGAGAAGCTTGAAGCGATACAGATGTAGAGCTTGACATGCACCCCTTGGAGTTTGAGAACATAGTACCTGCATCCAATTCCAACTTGGGGGAATCTAAAAGTGAGAGGCTGGGGCTGTGGCTATTCTGGCATGGTAGTAGAAGTGGCTGTCATGGGAATAGCCTGCCCTCCTATTTTGATATTCTCCATGTACCAGATGTGGATTCCAAAAAAGGGAGCAAAACTGGGTCATATTAAGAGTGAGCCCAAGAAGCTTGCCTGCATGCTGAAGTGACCCCAGTAGAGGAGGGCATGGTCAGGAACCAGTAATGAAGAGCAGGTTATAAGGATACTTTAGAGGAGGCATTGCTTAAATAAATGGGACTTCAGGCTAGAGAGCCCCAGTAATGAGGCAGGGTCTCTATAAAATCCACGAAAACATTCAATGAGTCAGCCTTGGACATTTGCCAAAACAAGAGTAACCAGAAAATCCAAGGAACTTGTCCAAGGTTTTATCTGGTGAGGAAGACAAGAAAGTTGAGAGGGTAGTTGTTGTCAGCAATGAGAAATAATAGTAGTTATTATTTGGTTAGTCAATACATTGTTTACTGTGTTCAAGAAAATTTACATATTAATTCATAAAATTACCTTCTGCTTGTTCCCTACCAAGCCTAACATGTTCAATAAACTAGTTACATTTATCTTTCCTATCATTTCCCTAAGAAATATATATTAAGTATTACTATGTGTCACTTAATGCTTAAAATATATTGGTGAACGAGATACATATTTTAATGAGAGACAATATCCAAGTAGAAAAATAAGGTAAAAACACCTCTTGGTAAATGTTTTAAAGCAATAAACACGGTGCTGCAATACAGTAATTAGCAAAAGACTATTTAAGCCGTTGTCTAAAGAAACTTGTGAATATCAACATATGATTCAACTTGAATTACCTCACTGAGTTAGCCACAGTGTTTCATCACAGGAAGGGAATTATCAAACAGCTTACCAAGGCCAAAAGATTCTGTCATCATACATATTAACATCACCTAAAAGCCCACCTTCCACCCTAGCCAGCACTGGCCAACCACACTGGTGGAAACTGTTCTCTCATGTTGGGTTTTTGTTTTTTGCTGGGACTGAGTCTAGGTGTGAACCTCAACTTTAAGCTCTTGTTATCAGACTACTCAGAACCACCAGCTTTGAATTACTTTGGATAATGAGAGGCTTGGCTAGGCATAGAAACTTAGAATTCTCAAATATCCCAAAAGTCTTTTGAGAATGTTAAGTCTCAGAATCTTGCTACGAAGTAAGAGAGACTTAGTTAAGTTTCCCTTCTTCATATTCTTGTTGAGGAACCTCAAGGCCAAGGCTGTTGAGAAGACTCTGGAGACCTGATATTATCACCTCTGTTTCCTCTCAGGCCACTGTGCCCAATGTCTCTCTGCATATTCATCCTCCTTTGGGCACTGACTGGCTTCCTCTGTTTACTCATAACTTCTCGCTCAGTTTTTGGCTTGTTCTCCGTTAACTATCCCAAGAAACTTCTCCTACTCCGTAGGCTTCAGTTCCCACTGTCATTCAAATATGTCATTGATGATCTAATGTACCATCATTTTAATAAGACCTAGTAGGGGGAGAATAAAACAGTCACACTAAATGCCTATGTAGCGTGTGTGACATCCTGATTTCAGGTGTATAATTACCACAAGGGAAATGTGAAGCAGAATGATTCCTAATTTGGGCAGCAGCTGATGAGGGCCGCTCTTCTTCTACATCAACCAGATCAAAAGATGCTGGCCAGCCTGGGGCTGCCAGCATCAACACTCATCCCTGGTCCAGTTAGATCTCATTGTATTCTGAGGCTGAATAGTACTAAACACGGTGGCCTGGGCTGGAACCTCCACCAAGACTGTGGCTCAGCAGCTCCCCCTGAAAGATTGTAAGAACAGGTAAGAATCGACTTGCCAAATGTCATTAAGAAATAAGGATGGTAAGCTGGGCATGGTGGCTCACACCTGTAATCCCAACACTTTGGGAGGCTGAGGTGGGCGGATCACCTGAGGTCAGAACTTCGAGACCAGCCTGGCTAACAGGGCAAGACCCTGTCTCTACTAAAAATACAAAAATTAGCCAGGCATGATAGCACATGCCTGTAATCCCAGCTACTTGGGAGGCTGAGGCAGGAGACTCGCTTGAACCCGAAAGGTGGAGGTTGCAGTGAGCCAACATAACGCCGCTGCACTCCAGTCTGGGTGACAGAGTGAGATTCTGTCTCTAAAAAATTAATTAATTAAAAAAAGAAATAAGGCTGGTCAACCCCCATTGTCTTACACTTTACTATTTTTTTCTACCTTAACAACCTTATGATCTAGAACTAGGTATTTTGCAATATGATAACCTTTTGCAATATGATGCTGATTCCAGACTATGAGATTATGATCAGATTATTGCTGGGGAAATCACGCCCACATTTGGTCAGCTCTTGTCCCTTAGGTCATTTGTTTAGCTTACTGTCTTCAAAGCCTGAGTTAGTAGGAAAAAAAAAATGCCTGAATAATCCACACCAGCTTGATTTAAGTTTCTGGGGACTATTTAACTCTCTTTGAATTGTGAAGTCGAGTAACACTGATGTTATTTTCCAAGCATGGCCTTGGCCTAGACCTGAGGGTGTCAAAGTGGGAAAGCTTTAAGAAGAGCGTTTCCCGGCTGCCATTTGATGAGCAATTCTCATTTTCCTTTAGAAAATTCATTCCTCAGACTGCCAAGAGGCTGCTGGCAAATGTAGTTTATATTAAACAGATGGTTGGTCTGCAATTAAATGCTTATCCATGGCCGGGCCCAGTGCATTCTGAATCCTGTGAGAGGACATGCCAGTAGCTGATGAGGGTGGCCCACTTCCAGGATGTGGGTCAGAGAAGAGAAAGTGTTATGTGTGCTTTCACATGAGATCATCAGAGAGGTGAATAGAATCTGACCTATAGATTGTTAACAAACCCAATGGAAAAGAGTGCTGAATTACTCAAACACTGGTGGATTGAGAAATGGGGAAGTCCTTTGCACAGGTTACCAGGAGAGATAAACACCCATGGTGTAAATTCAAGTTCATACACAGAACGCACACTTTGAAATGCGGTAATACCATGTCTACACACACATACTAATAAGACAGAACAAATTTTTAAAAGTAAATTTAGAAGAGCGGGGGTGTGGGTTTCTTTCCACTTATATGCAACAGACAGCTCATATGAACAACTAAATATTTTCTTTTTTCAGAT
Source organism: Nomascus leucogenys (assembly GCF_006542625.1). Taxonomy (NCBI): domain Eukaryota; kingdom Metazoa; phylum Chordata; class Mammalia; order Primates; family Hylobatidae; genus Nomascus; species Nomascus leucogenys. Next base: position 62,335,163 of record NC_044386.1, on the reverse strand, counting down.
GAAAGTTTAGGAACATTTAGAAACAGCTTCTGATTTAGAGCAATCAACATGTAGCACAGACTTACCTTTTGTTTCTACATTAACTAAGCCAGTGTGAAGAACAGAGACCCTCTCAGTTTACATTTATAAGAAGACATGAGAAAAATCTAGGGCATGCGACTTAGCTCCAGTCCCCTGACAAATTATAGCATAATGGCTATTCCCTCCCCAGCATCTAGAAATGAGGGTGCAAGTCTGCAGGTAGAATATATAAATATTGAATGCAAAAGCAGCTATGTTTGCACTTAAGAGGCCTGAAATTGACATAAGGCCAATTAAATATGTTCCCACGTGTCTAAAATGAGAAATCAGAGATGGGAGCAAATATCACATCTATTCAAAGTGATACGATTAGACTTCAGAGACCCATCTGCAGGTTGACTTTCAACTGGGCCAAATAAGCCTCTGTTTCCCTCTAACGGCCAGCAGGACAACTGTGAGCGGGTCTTCATGGGCTTGCCTCCAAGAGGCCGATCCCCTGGCTACAGATTGCCTGCCTCCTGCCTGTCCATTGATCTGCAGACAGCAGCCTGTGTGACCTGGAGCAGCCGTCTTCCAGGAAAACATGCCTCATTGCCTGTCCTTCAAAGCATCTCTTTCCCAATAAGTTGTACTATATTAAGCTGCCACTAAAACGTTTGCATCTAAGGAAAAGCAGAATTGATTTGGAACTAAATTTTATTATTAGTGATATTTGTTCTAACACTTTTCCTCAGTAGAGTGAACAAAGGCCTTGGAGACAAAAACTCAGTGAAGTTTGGAATAGTATCTGTTTGGAAGGGAAAGGCAACACAGAGGCTGATAGCCCCAGCTATTAGACAAGGTGCTTGACCAATGAAAACCAAAGAGGGGAGGATCTCCAAGCTAACTGCAGCTTGTTACTCTCTTGTTCACCTTTCTCTCCTGTTTACACCAAATCAAAATGTCAAATTGAAGTCATGAACTACACTGTCTGTTTGTTTCTTAAATCTTCCTCGGGAAAAGGAACCAAGTAATTTGGTTGGTTAGAAAAGACTGAAAACACACACTCGTGTTCTTCCTCGTGTTCATGCTGAAGTGGATTCATAGAGATTGCATCCCAGTGAGGCTATGAACAAATGGGGGCTGTGTTCCTGAGTAGAGCATATATTTCTCAGTCCAGGATTCTGGAATGGTGCTAAAAAAGGAGCTAGGAGGTAAGCAACACAAAGAGGTCAAAATGCTGTGAGAAGAGCCACGCCCTGGAAACATCCCTGGGACAGACGGACCCTAATATTGCCCAAAGTCTAGGGACTCTGAATGCAAAGGAAACTTGCCAAGGCACAGTGTCCCTTGAGGACTTCAACTGCAAAGGTAAACTGAGCTTTGGCAGGTCAGTCACATTTAGGGCAGACTATTTATGTGCAGCTATTTCTGTAACTGGAGCAGATCAAACATGGGTATTCGAGCTCAATTCCCCTCTTCTCAGGCATACATAACCATCACATGTATTTATTTTGCATGATGTGTGTGTGTGTGTGTGTGCATGCACGTGCCTATGTTGGTGGAGATACATGTATGGACAGAGAAGCCAATGTGATTTTTCTTGATAGCATTTCAGCACACGTTCTTCAGGGTCCACTCATTAATTCCTAAACTCTTTGGACTGGCATTTGGATCATTCCATAAGAATTCTCTCTGGAGACACATTAAAATAGATATGTCCAGGTCCCACCCGAAGGTTCAGAGTCAGTAGAGTTAGGGCTCATATGGGGAATCTGTATTTTTAAGATCTCCCCAGGTTACACTGATGCTAGATTTGGAAAACATTGATTATACAACAAAGAATCTGACAAGTGAAAAATACATAGAAGTTATTTGGAAATATTTATTTTACTGTTTCCCCAAAACTGTGATTGTTGAAGTCTAATCTATTTGGCCAAACTTATCTAAATAGAGACTTTATCTCATAAATATAGCTGTATGCAGTAAAAAACTGATATTACATAACCAGTAGGGTCATATTTTAATATTTAGATGATCAAAAATTTCTTATTTCAGAGCTTGTCTCTTGGTTATGATATTCTTCTCCAGGCCTGTGTCTCTAAAGTGACTTAGATATTTATTGTAAGCCATTGTAAAGATTCTTGACCAACTGTATACTACAATTGATGATGATTTTACATAAGCAGAGACAATGCTAAATAGATGAAGCTCTATCCAGCACTTACTCTACCAACTGGTGTTTTATTTTTACTAAGCATCTACTTATTACTTATAAGTTCTATTTGTCTCTCCTCCCAATGGCCTTTCAAGGTAGTTTAAATATCTTGGAATATTAAAAAAATCCATCTAGAGAATTCCTTTCAAGGCAAGCTGGATATTAAAAAATGTTTTTAAAGCCATCACACCCATTCCATAGACATTTATGTATACAATATCTTAATTTTAGAACCAATCATTATCATGGAAGTCTTCAGAGAACCATGAAAATGAAGAAAATGAATTTCTAAACAGTAAGACTCTGTCAAAACCAATTGCACAGAAAACAAATTCATAGGAAAGCAGATAGTGGCCAATAGTGAGTTCAGGCAATGTAGCAGCCTGCAGTTATGCACACATTTTAGAATGAATTGTGATGTCTCTGAGAGATATTTTGCCAAATAATTCATAATTGAGTAATGCACCTGCTTAGTCCCTCTCTTGCTTCATATCTAGATAGTTTCCAGTCATTATTTTTTCTCCTCAATCTATCATTCTTCAAGTAGGTCTCTGCACTGGAGTATGTGTGTGTGAGAGACAGAGATAAAGTAATGAGGAAAGAAAAGCCTTAGATTTGGCATTAGGAAGCCCAAAAGAGAAAAATATTATTTGTAATATGAAAGCCAGATAGCATGGTCCACAGTATTACAGTTAATTTGGAAATTTTTCTTTCTTTTTTTTGAGACGGAGTCTCACTCTGTCGCCCAGACTGGAGTGCAGTGGTGCAATCTTGGCTCACTGCAAGCTCCGCCTCCCGGGTTCATGCCATTCTCCTGCCTCAGCCTCCTCAGTAGCTGGGACTACAGGCACCCGCCACCGTGCCCAGTTAATTTTTTGTATTTTTAGTAGAGATGGAGTTTCATCGTGTTAGCCAGGATGGTCTCGATCTCCTGATCTCCTGATCCGCCTGCCTCGGCCTCCCAAAGTGCTGGGATTACAGGCGTGAGCCACCACACCCGGCCGGAAATTTTTCTTAATATTATTTAATATTGTTTCTCTTGGTTACATATAATACTAATTTTTGGTAAACTCCGACATCCAAATACTGAAGGTTTTAAAACATTATTATTATTTAAAGCCATTGGTCAGCCCTTATGATGAAAATAGTTCATGAGCCAAGTATTAGAAACAAAATGAGATGATGTTGTTGGTCATTATATTAGTACTGATCACAAAGAAAGAAAAAGATCACCCAATTGCTAATAGCTGTTGTCTTTGAAAGACACACAGCTCTAGCACAAAAGCAGGAGGGAGCAGAGTTGTGAGGTTGGGAGGAGGAGATGAGTGCAATAAGGAAGAAAACTGAAGAGAGGGAGAGAAAAAAAAAGGTGTTCCTTAGAAAACCAAAGTGGTAAAGAATAGAAAAGAGTCAGCTGACCACAGATCCTTTGACAATGATGGGACGAGAAGTGCAGGACATTGGGAAAGTTCTACACTGAAAGGCAAGCCAGCGTTTGGGAGCAACTTCATGCTGTGTCAAAAATATGGTTTGAATTAGGAATGGGATTGAGAAAGGCAATACCTTAAAGTGGGATATATGGTGGTGCAGGGGAGGTAAAATTTCTCCTCCACACCCTTAGGACCTCCAGCTGGGCCTAAGAATTAAACGGACATTAGACAGATTAACAGGAGAAAAGCATACAAATTGTAGGTAGGAATTTTTACATGTACGCAGGAGCCTTTACAAAAGAAATGAAAACCCAAAGACAGCAGTTAGGGTTGAACGATTATATACTAGGTTAGATGAAGAGTAGTAAATGGTGAAAATATGAAATGACAAAGGAGTTTGGGGAGAGAAGTTAATTGTGGAAAAGACACTAAAAACATAAAGGTTAGTTTGGTTTGTTTCTAGAGATTCCTCTTGATCTTGATTCCCCGTCTCTGATGATAAGAATGTAAGAATGTCTTTCTTACTCCTGGCACAGGGAGGGAACTTTTCACATGGGGCTTTTATTTCCTGCTTTCAGGAAAAATGAGGAAGGTTAGAGTGACCTTGAATCTGCTGTTTTCAAGAGTCTTTAACTCAAAATAATCAATATTTTGAGTTAGCAAATATCAACAATCAATATGCCAAAGTAGTATATTTCTAGGTGGCATATTTTGATCTCTTATAATAGATGTATAATTCAATGAAAGGTTTTATTTCTGTATTAAATTTTAATACAGTACAATAACTAAAACGAGATAAGACATTAGTATAGTCATTGTTTAAAACAATACAATTGATAGAATGTAGCTTTACAAAAATGGCAGAGACCTTAATGTTTTCTGGGAGTTAGAAAATTCTCCTGCTACTTTGACAGCCATGCCTTTGATATGTGGACCCATGAAACCCATGGACTTTTTCTGGAAAATACTCTTACATGACAGTATACATGCCACAGATATAGTCCCTGAGTTTTCTGGGGACTATACTAATATATTTAACTTGTTTTGAGTTATTGTACTGTATTAGAATGTAATACAGAAGTAATGCCTTTCATTGAATTATCAGGCATTCTTGAAGGACTAAATTGGAAGCTAATCTCCTGAGCCAATGAGATCTCAGATTATGTGAGGACAGCTCACCGGGATAGGCCGATGTTTTAGGACGGTTATCTGTTAGTCATTCAGTTGTTGGGGGTTTTAGTCCAAGTTTTAGAATTTGGCAAACTCTCTACCTCAAAAATATGTAAGTTTTCTTTTCATTTTTTCTTATTTCTCCCTCCTCCTCCTCCTCCTCCTCCTCCTCCTCCTCCTTCTTCAATCATCTATCATCTGTTACTTAAACTAGGGGAGAGTTGCTGTTTTTCACAAAAGTTACTTCAATAGGATTACTATATGTACAAGCAGATACTGGTTCCAGTTTAAAGTATCTCCTGGTTGTTAATGTCTTGATTTAACCCACCCTATCTCATCCTTGAAATCTAGTTATCAATGAATCTTTGTTCCCCAATCAACACCACACAACTAAGACAATGAGTTGATAGCCAGAGCTCTGATGGAAAAGTGGCACGTAAATCGTCAAGGGTAGAGCCGTTATTTCTGCAGAATTGGAATGCTGTTACAGAAAAGAACACAATTACTCTCCTAGCTGTCTCAAGCAAAAAATCAGTGGTGAAAAAAACTATATGTTGACTTTGTGTGGGAGAAAATACAAAAATTAGATGCTGTCATTTGCAATGTCAATTGGCTTCACAAAAGGTCATGGAGGTGGCTGGGTAGGGTGGCTCATGCCTGCAATCCCAGCACTTTGGGAGGCCGAGGCAGGTGGATTGCTTGAGGCCAAGAGTTCGAGACTAAATTGGGCAACATGGTGAAACCCTCTCTCTACTAAAACTGCAAAAATTAGCAATGCATGGTTGCACATGCCTATAATCCAAGCTACTCAGGAGGCTGAGGCAGGAGAATTGCTTGAACCCAGGAGATGGAGTTTGCAGTGAGCTGAGATTGTGCCACTCCACTCCAGCCTACCTGACAGAGCAAGACTCTGTCTCAAAAAAAAAAAAAAAAAAAAAAGGTAATGGAGGCAAGGAATGAAGATTATCAAAGAATTAAGATAAAACAAAATATATCTACATCTTAGTATCTACAAAACATATCTACATCTCAGTATCTCCTTGGATGGCAACCTAAGACTATTACCCTGGTTCCGGTTGCTGAGTAGACATGTCTTCTTAGGTAGTTTGAGTGACAGATGCCATGGTTTCTGTGGTGTGTACACTGCTGCATGCTTAATACGTATCGTGTGGACAACCTCAAGGATCTCCTCGAAAAGCCTTTTAAAATGGATCAAATAGCATACATAACACTGTTATGGGATCTTTGGGGTGTCGCTTTTCTGGCTGGAAACCTGTGGCTGGTGATGCCTTTGCCCAAGTTTTGCTTGGGCCCACTGGGTTTGTTCCACCCACTCAGCCTGGCAGCCTGTGTTCAGCTCACACTACTGGCCTGGATCCCACACCTCCAAGGGATACTGCAAGTCAGGTGTGGAGCAGGGGGTGGGGGGGTCGGGGGTGTGAATGAGTGTGGGGTCTGGCCACCGCACAGTCAGACACGCCAGCTGCTGCCTCAGGGAAGGCAGCTGCAGGTACTGGCATGGTAGCTGGCTCTCTGTGAGGCTGCAGCTGGACTAAGCACACCACAAGCAGCTTTCACAGCTGGCACCAGGGAATGTGATGGTGCCTGGAAGCTTGGGACACCAGGAACCACAGGACCCTAAAGAGGGAGTCATAACCCTGGCTTGGGGAGCTCCCAGGTCTGGGCTCCCCAAAGGGCCGCAGCTCTTCTCTCCTTCTCTTCACCCACAACGTGGTGAGCAAACGGCATGTTTCAACCCTGTTTGTATTACAGATCTTTTAGCCTCACCATTTGGTGGGTCCTGAGTTCCTGTCCTGTGATCAGGAAGAATGAGGTGCACAGACAAGTGAAGGGTGAGCCAGAGGAAGAGGAGCTTTATTGAGCCATAGAAAAGCTCAGTCTTCCATAGTGGGCAGCTCCTTTCCACCACTAAGGTGTCCCAATGAGTGTTCAACTCCTAGCAGAGAGGTAGTTCCTCTCTGCAGCTGGTCATGCCATCTTCTGTGCAGCACTCAGCAGAGAGGAGGCCCTAGAGTGGGTGCCTCCTCTCTGCAGCTGGTCCTCCCGAGGTCATCTCAGCTCTGGCTGAGCCTGGATTTTATGGGCTTTTGTGGGCCTAAGAGGGGAGGAAGTGCATGCTGACTGGTCCACGGGTGGCCATGAGCAGGCCCAGAAAAGGCACCACAAGTTCCCACTCCAGTCTGCATGAGTGGCAGCCCAACCTCCAGCCTTCAGACCCTCCCTGGCCTGAAGCCGGGGTCTCACTGGGAACCCACCCACTTCTGCCCAGGAACTTGTCTGCCTCCTGCTGCCCTTCATGGCCCCCAAGCTGTAGGTGCAAAGGGGTGCCTGCAGCCCAGTGCCAAGCTGCCCTCAGCCCCTTTGGCTTCCCTCCCATGCTCCTCAGTGCCCAAAGTCTGGAGGGGGCCAAGGAGGCAGGAGGCTGACATGTCAGCACTGTCTTGAGCATGTGCACACCCAGCCAGGCTGTGACAGTGCCCAGGCTCAGCCTTGACTTTGCTGTGAGATCAGAGCAGTTGCTGACAGCAGGGAGAAGCCAGGCAGTGGGAGTAGGCACTTCCGAGCCTGCAAGGGCAGGGGGTGCCTTCCCAAGCCCCTAAGAGTGCAGAGATGCCTGAATCTGCAGCCATGGTTTAGGTGCTGCAGCTGTGCAGCAGTGGTGGGGAGAGGGCGGCTGCCTACCCTGTGGAGCAGGAGGTCCCTGGGTCTGCAGCAGTGGTTTGGGTGGCTACAGCTGCACCCAGGAGGGTGGGGCTCCTGCCTACTCCTGGCTCAGAGAGCACAGGGATGCCGGGGTCTGCAGCCATGGCTTGGGCAGCTGCAGTGGCACCTGGGGAACTGCCACCCCAACTTAGAAGGGGCAGGGCATGTAGCCCAGCTGTGCCTCTCTGTTGCAGCCAGCACCTCCCTGTTGCAGCCAGCACAATGGCAGCAGCCACTCCAGATGGCCCCCCATTGACATCAATACAGAATCATAACTGTTCCCGTGATATACACTAGGTATGGAAAAGGTGGATGCAGAGAAATTCATGAAGTATTCCAAATGTACACAAATTATTGGTTTGCCACCATATTATCTTGGTCAAGCCACATATATTAATAAAACAACAACAGAAATAACAATATTATCGATAACATGAATTGAGCAGTCATGATGTGCCAGGCAGAATGCTAACTGCTTTACATTTAATCCTTACAACAACCACAGAGGCAAAGTACTTATTATTGTGTGAATTTTACAAATAGGGAAATTGAGGCTTGGAGAAAACGTAGTAATGGGGTCCCTCAATAATAACGGATGCAGCAAGTTGAACCCAGCACTGGTGCACTCCCAAGATCAGGGACTTAGCCATCGGACTCTATGGCATTTATGCAACAGCATGTACTGGACAGTTTGCCAGGGTGTTTAAAATGGGTTTTAAAATGAAAAATATCATAAAAGAGCACAACATATGCCAGGCAATTAAAAATAGCTCCTCTGAGCTCTCTTCCTTTATGTGAATTTCTTCCCCGGATCAGTGAAGGTAAGAATTTGCACTGATTATGAAGAAGCATTCCAGGGGAGGAATTAGTAAAGTCCGCATCAAACAGTTTCAATGATCTCATTTCTTGCATTGTAACTATCACTCCCCTTCATTTCTGACAATGGGTCTGTATAGTTCAGATGTTCACGTTTCCTCATCTGAGTTGCTGCCACTCATACTTGTGACCCCCAACAAATTGTAAAACTACAAATGTGATGAAGATCAATGGTTCAATCTCTTTTAAGTGGGAGAACCTTGATTTTCTCATGAAAGTGTATGTACTAATAGTAATACAAATAGAATATCTCCTAGACTAAGATAAACACTTAGGAGACAAGATTATAGTCTAAATTTTTTTTATGTTTACCATCTGTTTATTTAATGGGAATTATTAATATTTCCTCATTTAATAAGAAATGTGGAACTAATTCAAGTGAATTGCTCACGTTATGAATGAAGTCTCAGGACTTTAGTCATGGGGTATTGCTTACCATGTTCGTTAACTATAACAGAATTCCTTTAAGTGTATGAGGCTAGGAATTTTTCTTACAGGATCAACTGGCATTACTTCTGCTATATCTTCTGAAGACTCGGCAGAGTCATAAAGTAATGAGCTCTTCAAGAAGAAGAAAAGTGTTTACTTGGTCTCTATATCCTTGAATGCATGAATTCATGTGCAGTTGAATGGATAACTAAATGATGAGTGAATAAAAGAGCAGGAAGCAATGATTCTTCTCTAACCACTGCTAATAAGGAGTCACCTGGCATTTCTTCCCCTGTGGATATTAACTAACTAAATTCTGATTTAGTAGGTCTGGGCTGCAGAACTGTATATTTGAAATCTCCCTAAGTGTTCTGAATTATAGGCAGGCAGAAAACAACTGCATTAATATAACCTAGAAATAAAAAGGCCACTACTGGTAGTTAAAAATACAATACTATTAATTTGTTCATCTATTTTATATTTATGTAAATGTATAATTTATACTTATAATTTATATACATACATATAGTATATATTTTATTTGCATTTCAACCTTATTCTAAAAGGAACATAAAATAATTAACAGAATGTTACATATAATACCAGATTTAAAAAGTAACTTAGATTAAAAAGCAAAAGAAATACACAGGTAAAATGAGTATCAGTCAGGACTAAGGTTGAAAGATCATGCTAGCTTGGAGGAGTGGAATATAATATAAATCAGACAAACCATGGATCAGAGTTAGTGTCTGTGTATACTCTGAATTTTCAGCACTGCCTTTTGCAGCTATGCACGGTAAGGCGAGCTCAGAGTGGATTTTCCTTTGTTTACAGTTTGTTACTGCTTTTCTTTTCCCTCGCCTGTGTTATTTGAGCCAGCAACACCTCTATAAAGGAGAAAATATTTTTATTGTGCTTCTTTCCAGAAAGTTCTCCCTTGCCCAGCTTAGTCATCTCATTAATATCATTGCTTAAAAAAAAGTAAACTCTACAGCAGCCATTTAAGAATGATTAAAGCTGAGAATGATTAAAGATATTTCTGGTGACACAAAATGGTTTTAACTGTCCGGAGATGTTAATCAGAAAAGGAACAATAATCCCCAAAGAAGATGCATTCACCTGGGCACCCTGAGGCTCTTGAAACTGAAGCTATTCTTACAGCTCAAAGAATGGGGGTGTTGTGTGAATGAATGAGAGTAGAGAGGCCTGGGGAGGTTTAGGGAGAAGCAGAGAGCAAAGAATGCAAAGTCTTTTCAAATCTGAATATTCAAACTGGAGGAATCAAATTGTGGGTCACTGGTTCAGCTTTTGTGCGCGACCTTGAACAGACCAACCCGGATTCAGGATGAAATGGGACACTCGTGGGTCTCTCCATGCCAGATTTTCTTTCACTGTTCCCACTCAGCTGCCCTGGAGGCACCAGACAGCTGCCATTTCCAAACACATCTCTGATCCACTGCTTACTTTGACAGCGGGATATGGAAAGTGAGAAATCTCTCTGGGCTCCTATTCACTTTAAACTGGTCAAACCAGTAAATAGAAGGTGAATTTGCTACCCCCTATCCCTCCCTGTGATTGAGCGGTTTAACAGAAAACAAATCCTACTGACTCACAAATATGCAAAGCATGAGGCAGACCAGCAGCTTAGCCCAATTTTACAGGACAGCTGATAGAAAGCAGTAACGAAGACCCTAATGCCCTGAACTTTGGGTCTATGGCCCAGTCAGTACCATGAGGGCAAATGGTAGATGAGATTCCTGCTCTCAACATGTGACCACTGTAAAACTCCTAAGGGTTTCTTCAACTTTTAAGGACCCAGGACACTGAAAGTTCTAAAAATACTACTCTGTGGAAGTACTGGAAAAGAGTTTTCTTACGTTTAAAAAAAAAAAAAAAAAGTCAAGAAAATTAGCAAAATTTCAAATACCCAGAAAGAGGTCAATAAACTTCAAAACAATGAGAATATGCAGTGTTCATATTAGGTTTCAGAGGGATTTACCTATGTCCTAGGAAGCAGTGTAGGAAACAGACACGTACTTGACTTGAAATTCATAGTTTGGCTTAGCTATCCACTTGTTCTGATCATGGGCAAGTCATTTTACTACTAAGGTTCAATTTTTTCTTCTTTAAGGTAGAGATAGAGTAATCATGAGCATTAAATGTGAAAACGTAGCCTACAACGCCCAGCAAATTTCTGGGCACTCAGCTGTTGTTCAGTTCAGATGAATCTGAAATAGATGACATTGGGTTAGAAAGAACCTAGTGGCTACTTGGTACTCACTTCAAGTAATGACATAAGCCATGGCATAAGCCTAGTCTGTTCTTCCAAAACTATAGGCTGCCTTCACAACTCCAGCTCCTTTAGAAGAAGGGAGCAGTCATGGGTTTGATAATGAATTTATGTTTAACAATAGAAGGGATGGGATGTGGGCAGGTTGATTCTGAAACTCAGGGCCCTTTACTGCAACATACCTTCTGCTCTGTGTACCAATAATCTTACGCTTAAACGCACTGAGTTCTATCAAGAATGGTTAGCAATGAGACACTTTAGCACTCCTAAGCAGTCAGGGCTGCTATGGTTCACCCTAGTGAGACAATGACTTTCTAGTTGCACAATTAAGCAGTAAAACATTAGTGTAGCAAGCATAGGGTTCAGCATCAAGCACAGTCGAATCTAATGATGTAAACTTGGTAAAATTGCTTAACTTTGCTAAGACTTTTTCATCTGTAAGATGAAAATAATAATAGAACCTACTTGTTAGGGTAATAGTGATGATTAAGGAAGATAATAAATACCAGTTTCTTGGCACTGTGCCTGACACATTGTGATCAGTGAAATAACTTTACAATAATTAACATTATGGAGGTTAAAAAATGTGTCATTAGAAGTAATATTAGGTGTGAGTACAACTAGCAAAAATATGGACTAAATTTTTTCTAAAATTGGCTGCAGTGATGTTAGTCTTTGAACAGCAACAGCTGATTACATATCACCTAAAATTCAGTATTATTATACAATAAGTGCTGTAATTTTGTCAAACTTTCAGAATTAGCCCAAGATGAGACCAGACTCCAGATATTTCTATATTCTTCAATTTTGCTTAAACTTAAGAACTCATTCATATTTTTATGCTAGACAATGGACAAGAATCTTCTCCCAATGAATAAATCAAAGAATTTAGTAATAGGAAAGAAGAAACAACACCAAACAACTGAAAAAAAAAATATTTGTTTTAGATTGAGGGAGAACATGTACAGGTTTGTTACCCAGCTATATTACGTGATACTGAGGTTTGGGGTATGAATGGTCCCATCACCCAGGTATTGAGCATGGTACCCAACAGTTTTTCAACCCTTGCCTGACTCTCTCCCGCCCTCCCCTCCTAGTATCCAGTGTCTATTGTTGCCATCTTTGTGTCCACGAGTACCCAGTGTTTAACTCCCACATATAAGTGAGAATATGCAGCATTTAGTTTTGTTCCTGCATTAATTCACTTAGGATAATGGCCTCCAGGTGCATCCATGTTGCTGCAAAGGACATGATTTCATTATTTTAATGGCTGTATAGTATTCCATGGTATATATGTGCCATATTTTCTTATCCAATCCAGCACTGCTGGGAATCTAGGTTGATTCCATGTCTTTGCTATGGTGAATTAGTGCTGTGATGAACGTACAAGTGCATGTGTCTTTTTGGTAGAATGATTAGTGATATTGAGCATTCTTTCATATGTTTGTTGGTGGCTTGTATATCTTCTTTTGAGAAATGTCTGTTCATGCCTTTTGCATATTTTTCATAAGGTTATTTGCTTTTTGCTTTTTCAGTTGTTCAAGGTCCTTGTAGATTCTGAATATTAGATCTTTGTTGGATGCATTCTTTGCAAATATTTTCTCCTATTCTGTAGGTTGTCTGTTTACTCTGTAGACAGTTTATTTTGCTATGCAGAGGCTCTTTAGTTTAATTAGGTCCAAATTTGTCAATTTTTGTTTTTGTTGTAATTGCTTTTTAGGACTTAGTTATAAATTCTTTCCCAAGGCCAATATCCAGAATGGTGCTTCCTAGGTTTTCTTCCAGGATTCTCATAGATTGAGGTCTTACATTTAAATATTTAATCAATCTTTATTTAATTTTTGTATATGAGGAAGAGTAGGGATCCAGTTTCATTCTTCTGCACATGGCTAGCCAGCTATCCTGGCACCATTTATTGAATAGGAAATCCTTTCCCCACTGGTGTTTTTGTTGACTTTGTCCAAGATTAGCAGCTATAGGTTTGCAACTTTATTGCTGGGTTCTCTATTCTGTTCCATTGGTCTATGTGTCTGTTTTTTGTTTGTTTGTTTGCCAGTACCATACTATTTTGGTTAATGTAATCTTATAGTTAGTTTGAGGTCAGGTAATGTGATGCCTCCATTATTGTTCTTTATGCTTAGGATTGCTTTGCCTACTCAGACTCTTTACAAAACAATTGAATTGGATTACAAGCATCAACAAGTAAAGGCTGTAACATTTTTATATTCTGTTATTTGATGTTATCAGTAGAAGTCAAAACAGTATTAGCTGTTAGGTACAAGAATGGGTAACAGCAATCACTTAGTACAAAGGTACTTGTGACTACAGTCACAAGTCACAATTAATTACTGTAATTTTGTCAAACTTTCAAAACTAGCCCAAGATGAGACCAGACTCCAGATATTTCTATATTCTTGAATTTTGCTTAAACTTGAGAATTCATTCATATTTTTACGTCACACAATGGACAGGAACCTTCTCCCAATGAATAAATCAAAAGATTTAGTAACAGGAAAGAAGAAACAACACAATGGGGAAAAGATTTCCTATTCAATAAATGGTGCTGGGATAGCTAATTAATTAATTACACTAATCTTGGTGTTATACTCATGGTATTTTGAGGACTACAATGGGAAAAAAATGGGTTATTCTTCAAGAGTGGCAACATCATTGATATTATAAGAGAAAACTGTCTAGTAATGGGTCAGCAAAGTAAAGGCAAAGAATGGCTTGTTTTTAGAATTACCAACATAAAGTGCTGGAGAGGGGTCTCGCTGTAAAATTTCTTCTATAACTGTCCAGAAGCACCAGTGCACAAAGCCTTTATAGACAAACAGAGTGAGTCAGGCCAGTCTTCACAACAAAGCCATTCTAGTGAGGAGGTTTCTGGGGCTCTTTGTGAAGAACTTGAGGGCTGCTGGAGATTTAAACACAACTTGGCATTATGGCATTCTCTAAAGGCCCTACCATTGTGCAAAGAATCCTAGGAAATCCTGTCTTTAAAATATTTGTCCTTCAAAGTGGGGAAAAGGCAAGCCAGGAAGGATTTAGACAATTTTTATCACATCAGAGAAGCTGACAACGAAGTAGTCTGACAAATGTTGTTACCTACTCCACTTTCCCTCTCCTAACACATGTGGAAAGAACTTCTTGCTATATTTAACAAAGCTGGCCATCTTGCCTTCTGACTAGTAACCGTGGAACAGCCACAGCCTGACGGCTAATGATAACAATATGTTCCACTGTGTTCTTTTCCTCTATCAAAAACAATGGTCCAAGACTTTGCTATGCAGTATTTCCCTGTCCTTCACTCACTCCCAAGGTGTCCATCCAGCTCTGGTGAGTCTCTCCCATCTTGAGGGCATTCCCATCAAATTTTGGCAAGAGAGTGGTAACTGTGGTATTACTACAGCTTGGAGTAACTCCCTAGATGAAGAAACCCATGTTAAGACCAAATTTTACTAAAATAATCTATCCGAGTCCCCTCATCATTAGGAAGGATAGGCAATTATTAGCTTAAGTATCATCATATATTGTCATGAGAGCTTCTTTTTCATGAAAATGCTGACAAATGGTAGGCTTCTGCTAGAATATTCATCCAGCACACATGTACTCATGAATTTCAAGTGCAGCATTTCTTCCTGACGGGATGTCCTGGCTGCAGTAAACTAAGGAAAACTCAGATATTACATTTGACAGTAAAAGAATACACAGAACTCTAGTTAATTAGAGTTCTGTGAATAGTAACTCCCTGTTTAGAGAGGGAGTTACTAGGCTGTGAATAGTAACTCTCTGTTCAGAGACATTCTTTAGCTATGACTTATATAGGAATAAAATATACATGTTTTCACTCTAATTTTTTTATGCACAGAATAGTGATTTATGTAGGAGAAAGAAAAGACTCAGACAGTTGGTTTTCCTCTTGGGGATATGTTTCTCAGTGGTAGGAACCAAGGACAAAGTCTTGGTCCAGAAAGTGCACAGCTGCTGGCAATCTTCCAGGTTAGCCAGAGACCAGAATGACTGGGAAGGTGCCATTGATAGTGAGCAAAGGAGAAATGGTCATGAAGAGAGTGATGTGCGTTTGGAATCACCACTAGGAGGAAATTAAGAAGAATGAGGGATCCTGCGACCTGGTGGAGGCACATTTCCACACCTTGTGTTTCTTCCCAGGAACCTCTCCAGTTGTTTCTTTCTTCTTTACAAATTGCATAAGACCATGGAAATCTTGTCCCACTCCCTACCTTCTGGAAAAAGAGGCAAGAGCATGTTTTAGAAGGAATTTTCTTCCTTATAGTTGGAAGGATGAAGATGGTGGGACAGTGGAGAAAAGCCATCTCTGTGTTTCTACTGGTTATCACAACAGGACCAAGAATTATCCTGGTATATATACATACATATATATGTATATATAACATATGTATATGTATATAGTTATATATACATATATGCATACATACATATGCCATTATATATGTATATATGTGTATATATAGAAATATGTAGGTATATATGTGTCTATATACACATTTTATATATGTGTCTATATACGCATTTTATATATGTGTATATATATGTGTGTATATGCATACACCTATACATACATTATATATGTATATCCCACTACTTATTTCCTCTCATCATTTAAGTTACCAAAACGTATTGTTTCTCTTTCAAATCCACCTCTTTTCCATCTCCAATAACATTTTCTTATTTCACCTGCACATCATATCTCACTTGCATTACTAAAATACTCCCCTAATTGGATTCTCTTTTGTGTCTCACCATTATAGCTTATCTTTCACACAGCTATCAAAATTGACTTTCTAAAACAAAATCTAATCATGCCACTTCTTTACTTCAAAAATGTTTCCCTGTTGTTCTGGGGCTTCTGATTTTTATCTAGGGTATAGCCTTGGAAATTATGCTAAAATTCAAAAATCTACAGTTAATTCTGATGCATAGCTCTACTGAGAACCACTGTATTAAAACTGTCTATGTAAAGAGTTGAAGAATAGACAGACACTTCTCTGATAATGTGCTCAAAATTCTTATCAGGGAGAAACCAAGAAAATGGAACTATTTTTTGTCCTAGTGTATGTCATATGATTATAAAAATGCCAAATTAAATAAATTCACCATGAATAACAGAAGCAGTGGTATTCTCTACCTTTTCTCTTTCAGTTTTGTATAAAAATAGGGACCAGTGGTATGAAAGATTCCCCAGCACTGTTGAAATCCAATCTGATGTTGTATCCAAATAGAACCGATTCTCCTGTAGCAATTACATACCCTGCCTGCCAATCAGGTCTGCCAGGTCACTAGAAATCTTACCAGAACTCCTCCTTCATTATTTGCTAAGAATATTGAGGATGGGGGAAAGAGTAAGAATGAAGGAAGGCAAAATGACCGTCTCAGGCAAGTCAGCTCTAGGAAGATTTGTTAAGTAGGAAAAACTTGTCATTATGCCCCTAACCTTTTTAAATTTTAAATTTAGAAATATTCAGATATAAACAAGAGCAAAGAAATTTAAATATGTACCCATTATCCACCTTCAAAATTATCAACATCTGCAGTCTTGTTTCATCAATATTCCCCACCACACACACTCTTTTCTCCATATACACTGGATTATTTTGTAGGAAATCTAAGACATGGTTTTATTCACATATAAATATTATACTATGAACTTGTAAAAGACAAGAACTGTTAAAACAGAGTAATAGACTTCTTGTATTTTATTACATCTCTATTGTTCCTGTAACAAATTACCAAGAACTTACTAGCGTAAAGCAACAAAAATGTATCATTTTATAGTTCGGGAGGTCAGAAGTTGGAAATGAGTCTTAATGATCAAGACATTATCTGGTCTGGTTCCTTTTCAAGGCTCCACAGGGGAGAATAAATTCCTTGCCTCTTCCTGCAAATGGCATTCCTTGGATGCTGGCTGTATCACTCAGCCTCTGCTTCTGTGGCTGTGTGGTCTTTTATTCATTGACCTTGTTGCTCCTTTTTCTAAGAACCCTTGTAATATGGGTTGGCTCTGTGTACCCACCCAAATCTCATCAAGAATTGCAATCCCCACCTGTGGGAGGAGGGGTCTGATAGGAGGTGATTGAATCATGGGGGTAGACTTCCCACTTGCTCTTCTCATGATAGTGACTGAGTTCTCATGAAATCTGGTTGTTTAAAAGTGAGCGGCACCTCCCCCTTTGCGCTCACGCTCTCTCTCTCTCTCCTGCCACCATGTAAGACATGCCTTGTGATATGGTTTGGCTCTGTGTCCCCACTCAAATCTCATCTTAAATTGGAATCCCCACAATTGTCACATGTAAAGGGAGGAACCCAGTGGGAGGTGATTGGATCATGAGGGCGGTTCCCCCATACTGTTCTCCTGATATCGAATGAGTTCTCACGTGATCTGATGGTTTTATAAGGGGCTCTTTCCCCTTTGCTCTTCACTCTTCTCTCTCCTGCCACCTTGTGAAGGTGCCTGTTTCCCCTTCTGCCATGATTGTAAGCTTACTGAGGCCTTCCCAGCCCTGTGGAACTGTGAGTCGATTAAACTTCTTTGCTTTCTAAATTACCCCATCTCAGATATTTCTTTATAGCAGTGTGAGAACAGACTAATACACTTTGCTTCCCCTTTGACTTCCACCATGATTGTAAGTTTCCAGAGGCCTCCTTAGACATGTGGAACTGTGAGTCAATTAAACTTCTTTTCTTTATAAATTACCCAGTCTCACGTAGTTTTATATGTCAGTGTGAAAATGAACTAATACACCTTGCGATTACATATAGGACCTACCTGGATAAGCCAGAATAATCCTTAACTCAATTATATCTGCCAAATTACTTTTGCCCATATAAGGTAATACATTTATAGGTACCAAAGACTAGGACACGGGCATCCTTGAGAGGAGGAGGCATTATTCAGCCTACCACAAACTTAACATTTAACAATAGTTCCTTAGTGTCATTAAACATCTAATCAGAGTTCAGATTCCCCTGATCATCTTGTAGTTTCTTCGGTTTGGTTTTGTTTTCCCCCAATCAAAACCATTCTCTCTGAGAAAGTTCTATTAGGTCCTGGCATCCATTATGCTGTCATATAAATTAGTTTAAGGAATCAGGTGCAGTGCGACAATACAAATTCTGACTTTAGCTTTGTTCTGCCCAGAAGCCCCATTCATAGAATCCTAATGGTGCCAGTCATTTCAATCATGTCACCAAGTTGACACTGTTACTGACTAGTTTGGTCTAAATTTGCAGCTGTAACTGTTCTAGAAGGACTTATCCATTGATTTTATAGGTTCAGCCTAAGTTTTAGGAATTATCTTAGGTCCCAGGATAACTCATGCGTTGCATCTGCAGAGAATCAATGAGTGGGCCCACATTCATGAGAAATTCAGGCCACAATGGAATACAGGAAGCAGATATTACTTAATCTCCTTTCTCCTAAAAGTGTGTGTTGTTCCTCTGACCTATTCCCATCCATTTCTCTTCCTTCCTTTACCTCCTAAAAGAAAAAGGAGATTAAGTAAGATAACAGGAGAAAACAATCCTTGGTCAATGCTGACCTCCCTGTCTCTCTAAGTTCTCATGATCGGATGGCTGAACTCAAGGAAGAGATAGAACAGATGACAACTGTGTAAGACAAAAAAAATATATATATATATTCACAGCCATGTGGGAGCAGGATGAGATGACCAGGACTACAACTACTTCCATTCTGCTGATTTAAGAAAAGGAAAAATTAAGGATAGGAATCTGATTTGAAAAGACAAGCAGAATTTGACAGCCGTGTAATGTATTGGAAGGAATGAATTATGTGTCCTGCATTTGACTGCAAACTCTACCACTAACTAGCTGTGTGATTTGGGGCAAATCTTTAAATGTTCTAGATAGCTGATCATCTTTAAAATGTGGGCCGGGGGTGGTGGCTCACACCTGTAATCCCAGCACTTTGGGAGGCCAAGGTGGGTGGATCACCTGAGGTGAAGAGTTTGAGACCAGCCTGGCCAACATTGCAAAACCCCATCTCTACTAAAAAAATAGAAAAATTAGTTAGGCATGGTGGCACATGCCTGTAGTCCCAGCTACTCAGGAGGCTGAGGCAGGAGACTCGCTTGAACCCAGGAGGTGGAGGTTGCAGTGAGACGAGATCATGCCACTGCACTCCAGCCTGGGTGACGGAGCAAGACTCCATCTCAAAACAAACGAACAAACAAAATGAAGATGTGGAATAGTCTCTAAAGCTCCATTCCACTGATTTTTTTTTCCAGTGCTTGTCATTTCTAATGTGAAATACAACATAAAATGTATATTCATCCTTTGATCTCATATATTTCCTAGAAATTTTTTAATTTTACTTTTTTAACTTCTATTTTAGGCTTGGGGGTATATGTGAAGGTTTGTTACATAGCTAAACACATGCCATGGGGGTTTGTTGTGCATATTATTTCATCACCCAGGTACTATGCCTAGTATCCAATAGTTATTTTTTTTCTGCTCCTCTCCTTTCTCCCACCTTCCACCCTCAAGTAGACCCCAGTGTCTGTTGTTCCCTTCTTTGCATTTACGAGTTCTTATTATTTAGCTCCCATTTATAAGTGAGAACATGCATTATTTGGCTTTCTGTTCCTGTGTTAGTTTGCTAAGGATAATGGCCTCCAGCTCCGTCCATGTTCCTGCAAAAAAACATGATCTCATTTTTTATGGCAGCATAGTATTCAGTGGTACATATGTACCACATTTTCTTCATCCAATCTGTCACTGATGGGCATTTAGGCTGATTCCACACCTTTGCTGTTGTGAATAGTACTGCAATGAATATTCGCATGCATGTACCTTTATGGTAGAATGATTTATATTCACCTGGGATTAATGGGATTGCTGGGTTGAATGGTAATTCTGCTTTTAGCTTTTTGAGGAATTGCCATACTACAAAGGTTGAACTAATTTCCACTCCCACCAGCATTGTATAAGTGTTCCTTTTCTCCTCAACCTTGCCAGTGTCTGTTATTTTTTGACTTTTTAATAACCATTCTGACTGGTATGAGATAGTATCTCATTGTGGTTTTGATTTGCATTTCTCTAATGATTAGTGATACTGATGTTTATTAAATATGCTTATTGGCTGGATTGCATATCTTCTTTTAAGAAGTGTCTGTTCATGTTTTTTGCCCACTTTTTAATGGGGTTGTTTTTCACTTTTAAATTTGTTTAAGTTCCTTATCGATTCTGGATATTAGACCTTTGTCAGATGCATAGTTTGCAAATATTTTCTTCCATTTTATAGGTTGTCTGTTTACTCTGTTGATAGTTTCTTTTGCCGTGCAGAAGCTCTTAAGTTTAATTAGATCCCACTTGTCGACTTTTGCTTTTGTTGTGATTGCTTTTGGTGTTTTTGTCATGAAACCTTGCCTGTTCCTATGTCCAGGATGGTATTGCCTAGGTTGTCTTCCAGGGTTTTTATAGGTTTGAGTCTTACATTTAAGTCTTTAATCCATCTTGATTTTTGTGCATGGTGTAAGGAAGAGGTCTAGCTGCAATCTTTTGTGTATGGCTAGCTAGTTATCCCAACACCAAGTATTAAATAGGGAGTCTTTTCCAAGTCATTGATTAAATTATATGACTTTGTATAGGACTTCAACAAGGTAGTTGACTCTAGCAAATATGCAGCCTTCCCCAAAAAGATCTACCTCAAAAGCAGTCTGGGAAACACACCAAAATATTTTAAGAGAGGTGTGTTGTTCTTCTGACGCTTCCCCACCACTTTCTCTTCTTTCCTTTACCTCAGATGCTTTAGGCACAACTAGTACATCATTGGTATAAACTAAGGCTGCAAAGACATTGTCAATACACTCATAACAAAAACACAAATTACCAGTACTTGAGAAAATGAGTACGATGACCCAATAAGAACTCATTCACATTCTCCTGTTTGGTAACTGTGAATTTGTTTAAATGAGAGAAGAATAGAAATGGAAACACTCTGTTTAAGGCAATGTCTGTCTTTTATGATCCCAGAAAAACATTAAAAATAGAAATGTTTGTGTTCCTGCCAATCAACTCAACGAAGTGGATTGGCACCATATGAACAAAGGGAAGGGTTGATTGGCATTAGTGGTACTCACTTGGGCAATGCAGGTACAATACAATAAGAACTCAGGAAGACAGTCTATTACAAGTAAACTTCACTGACAGCACCTGAACAATGAGTAGACAGGTTATTAGGTAGGGGGATCAGTGGGAAAGTAAAACTCAATATAATTATTTTAAAATAATTCAGGGCTGACATAAATAGCCTCTCTGCTTTTCACGGTATAGTACATGCATTGTGCTCTACATGAAATAAGATCAGATGGTTATTGAAAACATGCGAATCCCTCACAATGTGGTTAGACTAACATATGGTTTCAATAACTAAGTAGTATTTGTTTAACATACAGTGACTTTATTATTAAATGTGGTATGATTATTTAATTTAAATGTCAAATATTGAAACCAGCCCAGCTAAAGATTAACAGCTAATATCTACTTAATGTTAAATATTCAATGAATGCTTTTTAATGTGAAGTCACGAATTAACTATTTCAGTCCTGGAGTTTTTCTTCCAATTTACCTTATTATCTTACAATCCCTATGTGTTAAAAACCTTAGAATCACCAGTCCTTAGTATTCCAATGTCCTTACAGAGATTTCAATTTGTGCCATCTTCCTTGTCTATATATGAGGAACAGGAGGAGGCCAAGAAGAGTGAGATAACTTATTAGAGATTTCGTTCACAGTTTTCTACTTTCCAATTTAGCACTTTTCATGATACCATATTGCTTTTCTTATGGAAGGATTACATGAGAATCGGTGGCCTAACATTTCTGAATTAGATTTCTATATGAGGGCAGAGACTATATTTTATTGATGCCTATCCCCAAGACCAGTATGGGACCAGTACTGATAAACTTTTCCTTCTTTGTCTATATTCTCCCGTTTACCCCTCCCTGCCAATATTTCCTTATGGTGGATTCAGCAGCTCTTTGCCAACTCAATGCCCAGGATATAAATTCCATTCTGTGGCTTTAATGCTAAAGAAGAAAATTCTTACATTCAGCCTTCATGTTATCTGTTGGAAGAACGGAACTTAACCCATCTGTCTTGCAGAAGAAGAATGATGGTAAGTTTTGAAAAGTTAAAGTGAGAAGCAAAATCACGGCAGGAGGAGCCATGAGTTATCAATTAATAGCAAGTCAGGATCAAGCAGGAAAGGTTTTATGTATCTAGGCGTGACTGATTTCTGTCAACAAGACCAAGGGTGGAGGGGTCCACTAAAACTTGAACTTAACCAGATATCTGAAGAATCTGGTAAGTGTTCCATAAATATGAGTTGCCCCAACTTTCCTCTCTCACTCTTAACCCTCTTTGCTAAATTGGCTGTAGGAATGAGGCTGGCTCAAGCATTTTTGGATTGAGTAACCAGAATGGTGACATATCAGTGGTTCATTGAGTCATATGAAGAATATATGAAATAACTGGCTGATTTTTGCCTGGAGAAAAGAATAATTGGTTGAGTATGCGTGTGTGTGTGTATGCAGGGGCAGGAGGCAGAAAGGGGGTTGAAGAGTTGACAGGACAGTTGCTATGTTAAAACTATCTTTACGTATTTTGTGTTATGTGGGAGTAGAAACAGGGTATTTCTGTGTAGCTGCAAGTGGATGAATTAGTCCCAACAATAAGAAATCCAGGGAAGCTGATTTCTGCTGATGTTAAGAAACATCTTTTCAGCAACCAGAGTTGCCCAGTGGTAGAATGATGGAACCAGCCAAAATCATGAGCTCCTGGTCTTTGAGAACGTTTGAACAAATTGAGACTGAACGGTACAGGGAAGCCCTTCGGTGAAGCAAACTCCGAAGTCTTTTCTGTTTAACTCAGCATTCTGTAGAACTGCCATAAGAGACTTGTATTCATTTTTCATGAAGTAATTTTTCATTGCAAATTCCTTAGATGTAATCCTCTTTGGGAAAGAGAGGTAAAGCATGGAAGTACATAAGAGAGACAGAAAAAAGAAAGAGAAGGAAATCCTGAGAGTGACCGGCCCAGAACAAGCAGGTGGAGAGTAGACCTTAGTTACTATAGTGGATGAACATGTCACAGTTCTTATGTTGATATGAGAGAACAAGGAAGAGCTAGGACAAAGTGCATTCAATCAGGGCATAAATTGAATTGAAGATAGGAATGTTAGTTGAGGTATGCTTGCACCTTGGAGATCTTATTAAACTTGAACCAAACTGCAACTGCCCACAGCTCTTCACCTGATCTCTGGGCATTGGCTCGTTCCTCATGCTTCTTTCTGCTTCATGCATGAACATCTTTGTATGCATCATTTCAGGCATGAAGATTAGACTCTTCTCTGGTTTTCACCAAAAATCCACCTTATCTAACCTTCCATGAGTTTAATAACTTTACTAAAGATTTCAATTCTCTGGGCATATTACAATAGACCTATCACCAATGGCGGGCTGCAAATGGGAGCCAGATAATAAAAGCCTCATATCTTTAGTGTTTGGAGACTTGAGACTCATCTCCAGAATTCTCTCCGTAGCCCTAGCATAACTGTCAGAAGTTCTGGGTAGGTGATGATTGAGTGTCTCAGTCTACCCTATCTCTAAAAATACTGACACCTAATTTCACTATGAGGACAAGATTTGTTCTTTGAATATATAGAGAAGTAAGGTCTGTATGCTCGAAGTTGCATATCATATTGTAAAGAAAAGTTGAGGAAATTAGGAATATGAATAAAAATAAGTTTATTCTTATTGTGTATTTACAATGTTGTAGGAAGTGTTCCCCGTGTTTACATGCACTAGTCTGGCTCCAAAGCCAAACACCTCACCACTACATTACCTATGCAACATGAAGAACATGTTCAAGTAGTTGACAGGTTGACTTACAAAACGGGGGTCAGGCTTGATCTGATCCCTGGTGATCTTTTCTGGATACATCTTGTGAGCTTCAGGTAAACAACTTTTGCCACTCCATGAAGATTTTTCTAACAGAGCAGTATAAAGGTGGAATAGATGACTGAAGGCCAGAGTGAGGTCTCCATCTCAGTACTAGGAGTATTGGGAAGAGAGATGATTATTTTGTCAAACCAGGCCACACTTCTACACTATTGGCAATGATCCTAAGACTACCATGGGAATCACGGAATTTTCACTTATTCTAGAAAATTTAGGAGATGTTTCTTACCAGATTGTCAGAAAATAAACTATAGGTTGGAGATTTTTAATACATCTCTTCTCCGTATTTGTGGTTACATATGCCATCAGATTTAGTCAGAGGGTCCCTACCTTCTTCTACCAGTTGCAACCTATGTGGTAACTGCTAAAGACCTTGGTTCAAATGCAAAACCTCAGACTGACAAGTCTCACTGATGAAGAGGTATGTTTCCTCTACATTGGAAGTCAATGTAATTTTATTTCTAATATGCTATGATAGCAGGAGGCAGTTAAATAAAAACCAGACCTGCTGCCTCCTCATCAAGGAAGCATCTCATGCTGAGAGTGAAGGCCCCTTCATGTCTGCTACCTTCATATACCTCTTCTCCTGGGCTTAGGGCTCAAGATCAAATCTCTAAATTTCATAAAATGGAGAATTTTCTTGACTGGCTGGTATCTATCTATTCCATGTCAAGCAGTGATTTCAAGCTCAAGGCATTCTGTGTCTATTGTCTGCAGGTCCACCACCACCATCCCCAAGCATAGGAAAGAATTACTCATACCTCCCCTTCCTTCAGCATATAAAGCACATCATTTCTTATCCTTTTACCACAAAAGAAAAAAAATGCTCTTCCTACCACCAAGACTGTCTTACAGTGGATCATTTAAACAGCACATGCCCTAATCTCTTTCCACTTTATATCAGCTGCCTGCTCTGATTTCTAAGACCATAAACTCTTGAGATGGAACTGAGGTGATTACTACTTTTTAAGGGTCAAATTAACATATAATTTCCTTGTAGGAATAACTTAAATTACAGACTACAAACACTCAACATCCCATCCCAAATCCAAACCAAAGATCCAGAAGGCAATAATGCCCACCAGGCTCACTGTGCCCACTTCACATGCCCACGCATGCTACCAATTAAAGAAATGGTACCATGAAAAAAAGTGACTTGGTGCAGGATTTTTTCTACTCCTATCATAAGGCTCCACTATTGTGGTCAGTTTTGAGTCACACAAGTTTTAGTGCCTTGGAAAATTGTTTTGTAACAAGAAAAACAAGAATAGTATTCTGAGATTGATCCAAAAATTAATATTTCAGAAGTAGTTGCAGAAATTGGCAATTAATTTTTTGGAGACCAGAAGTTTTGATGGAGTCAGGACAACTATAGCTAAAAAGTTATTTGCTGTGACTCTGCAGAGCATGATTAAATCAATGCATAGAAGTTCTAGGTGAATTGAAGATCAATTTTGACTTGATATGAATACTTAAAAACAACATTATAACAATTAGAGATGTCCAAAGATGCAATCAGCTGTCAAAGAAAATAAAACATTCCATGTCCCTGCAGGTACAGTTTTCAAGCAGAGAAAGGATAGTTACATGCTGAGTATTTTGAAGATGAAATGTACATATCAGATAATAATTTGACTAGGTACTCAAGAAGGCTCCATCTACCCTATGATTCTATGTCTGAAGAATTTCATAAGAAGATTTACTGTTATAGTCCAAACAGACTGTGAAGACAGAACACCTGGCAACTGACAATATTAGAACTGAAAATGAAGAAAAGAATAGAGGAATTCATAGCTGCCTTCCGTAATTTTAATCAGACAGTCTTCTGTAGAGGCCCTACAGCTTCCAAATCTTAGTCAATCAATCCATTTAGATGCACTGAGTGCCCACTCTATCAGCCCATTCTCACACTGCTATAAAGATATTACCCAGCCAAACTTGGTGGCTCATGCCTGTAATCCCAGCTCTTTGGGAGGCCAATGAGGGTGGATCACAAGGTCAGGAGTTCAAGACCAGTCTGGCCAACATAGTAAAACCCCATCTCTACTAAAAATACAAAAAATAAGCGGATTAGTGGGGTGTGGTGGTATGCACCTGTAATCCCAGCTGCTCGGGAGGCTGAAGCAGGAGAATGGCATGAACCTGGGAGGTGGAGGTTGCAGTGAGCAAAGATTGTGCCACTGCACTCCAGCCCAGGTGATAGTGTGAGACTCTGTCTCACACACACACACACACACACACACACATATATATATATATCTCAACAAAAGAGGTTTAATTTACTCACAATTCCACATGGCTGGGGAGGCATCAGGAAACTTACAATCACGCAGAAGTTGTAGGGAAAGCAAGGCACATCTTACCAGGTGGCAGGATAGAGAGAGCACATGAGGGGGGAACTGCCAAACACTTTTAAACCATCTGATCTCGTGAGAATTCCCTCACTATCGTAAGAACAGCATGGGGGAAACTGCCTCCATGATCCAGTGACCTTGCACCAGGTCCCTCCCTTGACATCTGGGGATTACAACTTGAGATAAGATTTGGGTGGGGACACAGAGCCAAACCATTACCTATTATGTGCCAAGTACTATGTTATCTGTGAAATATAATATATAGCGAGGAGTGTGACCTACAGTCTTCTAGTACTTATTCTCAAAATGTTTAAAAATTAGTAGGAAGATATGTAGGTATTAAACATACATAAAATATGCACAAATAGCAATCTAATTGATTTAGGGGTTAATATGGCTGGACTGTGTCCCCACCCCAATCTCATCTCAAATTGTTATCAGAATTGTAGTCCCCATGTATTGGGAGAGGGACCTGGTGGGATGTGATTAGATTATGAGGGCAGTTTCCCCCATGCTGTTTTCGTGACAGTGAGTTCTCACGAGATTTGATGGTTTTATAAGTGGCAGTTTCTCATCTCCATCCTGCTGCCTTGTAAAGAAGGTGTCTGGTTCCCCTTCGCCTTCTGCCATGATTGTAAGTTTCCTGAAGCTTCCCCAGCCATGTGGAACTGTGAGTCAATTAAACCTCTTTCCTTCATAAATTACCCAGTCTCAGAGAAGTTCTTTATAGCAGTGTGAAAATGGACTAACACAAGAGTTAAGGAATGTTTCTCTGAGGAAATGACATTTCAGCTGAAACTTGTAGGATAATTAGTAGTTCCACAGGGAAAGTCTAAAGGAAGGCTATTCCAGGTGGCAGGGAACAATACATCTGAAGGCCCTGAATCAAAAATAGCTTAGATGTTTGAGAAACAGACAGCAAGTCCTTATGGCTAGTGCATTGAAAGAAAATGTTAGAACAGTATGAAGTTGAAGAAATGAGTGAGGGTCAGATCATACAGGTCATGTAGGCCATGTTAAGGATTTTAAATTTCTATTCTAAATGCAATGGTAAGCCACTGAAGGGTTTTACTGGAATGCATCACAGTTTGATATATGTATATTTTTAAGAATCTCTCTGATGGTTGAATGGAGAAATTACTGGACACAGGGCAAATAGATACAAGGTCTCCAATTAGCTGGTTTTGCAGAAATCTACATGAGGCATGATGGTGGCTTGGACTGAGATAGTGGCAGTGAAAATGGCAGATTCAAAATCTATTTCAGAACAAAAATGATATGATCTATTAATCTATTAGTGGCTTGTGTGAGGGGTCAAAATGATGACTCCTGGGCTTCTGCATGAGCAACTGGGTCAATAAAGGTACCACTTATTGAAATGGGGAAAGAACATCAAGTGAGAAATTTGGGGAAGAATAAGTGCTCTGTTTTAGATGTATTTGTTTTAGGATATCCAAGTGGGGATTGCAAGGAGGTTATAACACAAAGAAAAAAGTAAAGGAAAAGATCCAGGGGTATCAACATGGAGAAGTTATTTATTTAAAGCCGCACTGGTGGATGAATTCACATAGGAAGAGCATGTAGAGGGATTAAGCCCCAGGCTACTCTGACATTCACAGAACAGAGGTGAAAGAGACAGAGAAGCCTGAGAAGGTGAAAGAAGCCTGAGAAGGAAGGGTCAGAGGGAAAGGAAGAAAGCAGAGGATTTGATGTCTTAGAAGCCAGTGGGTAGGATGACTTTAAAAGGATCAAGAGGTCCCTGTTTATGTTTAGACAGCTCATGTCATTTGTTCAAAAATCAAAGAAGATGAAGATTTTGTGACAGTAAGGGTTTTTCCCCCAAGATGGCACATTAGAGGCTTTCAGCATGACTCAGCCACTTGGAAATCGCAAGATAGTACAAAAAGATAAACTCTGTGAGCTTTAATTCAAGAAGGAAAATGGGAGTCCACTGGAATTGGGAAGGACACTGCAGGTCCTGGAAAGGAGAATGCCAGCAAACGGCCCACATGACAGCATCAGCTGATAAAAGTGAGTGAAATCCCAGTACACAAGAGAGGCAGAGAGCCTCCATCTGTGAATTACCTTTCCATCAGGAATAGGAGAAACTCAGGCTCACCTTTCCACTGTCTCTACCAAGCCCTGCAGCTAACTTGGGAGAGGCTTGAAGACTCTGTGAGGAAGAGACACCAGGAAAAGCTGCAGATATTTTCCTAGACCCAAGATTCAAAGCAGGATGCCATTTTTAATCCAGGTGCATACAAAGTCAGCCATTCCTTGGTGTCCTGGCAGCCTGGTTATGCAAGCATTTTAGTTTCAGGCCAGAAATTGGAGCACCTGCTTTGGAGCAGGGTATGGGACATCCACAGCTACAACTGTGGGAAGTGCCTCAGAAGTAGACCCTGGAAATATGCTATCCCCCATCCCAAGCCTGGGGCAGGAGTAGAGCTGCTACAGCTGCAGTTTCTCCTGGGTGGCAAGACTTGCAGCAAAGCCCAGCTTGGCAACCAGGAACTGATCTGCATGTGCCACTGCTGGTGTACCTACCCTGCTTTCTTGAGATTGGGGTGCAAAGTGGTGTCTGCTCTTCTCCATCCCCAGAGAGAATACCAGGTATTCAGAGCACCTGCTTGCCTTGACCAGCAGCCTGAGCTACCCCACCTTCCCTGGACATAGATGGTGGTGCAGTCAGGTTCTCTCTGCTCCACACCTAGCAGATCTGCAGGCATTCAGAGTACTCATTCACCTGCTTCAACAGCCTGAGTCACCCCATCATTTAAGTACATAGATAGTGGTGTAGCAAGGCTATCTCTGCTGCATGACCAAGCAGATCTCCAGACATTTAGAGCACCCATTTTCCTAGTTCAGCAGCTTGAGCTGCTCCACCCTTCCTCAAAATAGATCATGGTGCAGTGGGGCTTTCCCTACTTCACATGCAGGTAGAAATGCAGGTATCTGGAGCACCCATTTGCCTGGTTCAGCAGTCTGAGCCACCCAACCCTTCCTGGACATAGATTGTAGGATGGGGTGCAGGGGTCCTCTCTCACACATGTCTAGGCAGGTCTCCAGGCATTCAGAGCACCTACTTGTATAATCTAACAACCTGAATAGCCCTACCTCTCCTGTGCAGAGACCCTGTGTGGTGAGTCTCTCTTTACTGCATGCCCAAACAGATTTCAAGGCATTCAGAGCACCAGCTTGCCTGGATGAGTGGTCTGAGTCACCATACCCCTCCTGTGCAGATAGCCTGGTGCAGAAGAGCCCTCTCTGCCTCCCACCCAGGCAGATCTTCAGGCATTCAGAGGAACTGTTCGCTTGGTTCAACAGTCTGAGTTATCCTAACTGTCCTGTGCAGAGATCCTGATGCGGGGTGGGGGAGGAGGGGGTCCTCTCCACTCCATGCTCAGGCAGATGTCCTGTCACTCAGAGCAACTGCTTTCTTGGTTCAGCAGTCTGAGTCACCCCACTCCTCCTGTGCAAAGATCTTGGTGTGGGGGGACCCTCTCTGCTTCATGCTTAGGCAGATCTCCAGGTAACTGGAGCACCCACTCTCCTGGATTAGAAGTTTAGGCCATTCCCCACCCAGGGGTGCAGAGAACTTGGGGCCAAGGAGGTTTCCCAGCTCCATGTGTAGGCACGTCTCTGGATGCTTCATGGCTCCCCACTGGATTCTCCCTCAGTGCTGGTGCTTGTGCCTGCCATTGAGGGATCTGTAGGCAGCCCTGCCTGGTCTGGTCCTACACTTAGTGGGCCCTGCACTCTGGGGGCTAAGCAGGGAGCTCAGATGACTGTGTACTCCATGAATCAGCCCACTGCCTGAGGCAACAGAGAACTTCTGCCAGTAAGGAATAATCAAGTATATACCCAGCCACATTGGTTGCAGCCAGCTCTTACTAATAAATGTCATCTGTGGGCTTGTGGGTCAAACTGCACTGCTCAATATAAAACCTGCTGAAAGAAGTGCATAGGGCTATAGAAACAACCCAAAAGACCCTATCCAGCATTCTCTATAATCATACCCCCTAGGGAGAGGTGAAAAGGAAAACAGAAAATAATAACATATGGAAAGAAATAAAGAAAAAGAAAAATACCCACTCACATGAACATAATTACAAAAATTAAAAATGCCAGAGTCTCCAGATGAAAAGAAATGAGTGCAAGAATTCTGGCACAATGAGAAATCTGGATGTAGTGACATGACCAAAAGATTGCATGAGCTCCCCTGCAATGGTCCCTAATCAAAGCAAAAACTCAGAAATGACAGAATAAGAATTCAAAGCATACATTAAAAGGAAGCTAAACAAGATCCAAGACAAGGTTGAAAATAAACACAAGGAAACTTATAAAGCAGTCCAAGAAATGAAAGAAGAGATAAACATCTTAAAAAGAAATCAGTCAGAGTGTCTGCAATTGAAGAACTCACTTAAGGAATTTCAAAATACAATTGAAAGCATTATAAATAGACTGGATCAAGCAGAAGAAAGAATTTCAGAATTTGAAGACTTGTCTTTTGAACTAAACCAGTCAGACAAAGATAAAGAAAAAAGAATTTAAAAAAATGATCAAGTCTTTGAGAAGTACAGGATTATGTAAAGTGACAAAACCTATGAATTATTGGCGTTTTCAAGAGAGAAGCAGAGAAAGTAAACAACTTTGAAAACATATTCGAGGGAGTAATTCAAGAAAACTTCCCTAATCTTTCTAGAGAGGTAGAAATTCAAATACAAAAAATCCGGAGAACTCTTATACTATATAAAATGAACATCACCAAGGTATATAGTCACCAGATTGTCCAAGGTCAAAACTGAAGAAAACAATCTTAAAGGCAGCAAGAGAAAAAGGGCGGATCACACAAAATGGGAACCCCATCAGGCTAACAGCAAACTTCTCAGGAGAAAGCTTATAATCCAGGAGAGATTTAAGGCCTATTTTCAGTACTCTTAAAGAGAACAAATTCTAGCCAAGATTTCCATCTCTCTCCAAACCAAGCTTCACAAGCAAAAAAGAAATAAAATCTTTTCCAGATAAGCATGCATTGAAGGAATTTGTTGCCATTAGACCAGCCTTACAAGACATCCTTAAGGGAGTTCCAGCCATGGAAACAAAAGAACAATAGCTGCTACCTCAAAGACATATGTAAGCACATAGCCCACAGGCCCTGTAAAGCAACTGCACAATAGAAACTACAAAGTAACCAGCTAACAACCTCAAGATGGATCAAAACATCACATATCAATATAAACTTTGAATATAAATGGTGTAAATACCCCACTTAAAAGGCATAAAGTGGCAAGTTAGATAAAGAAAGAAAACCTATCCATCTACTGTCTTCAAGAGAGCCATCTCACATGCAACAACACTTACAGGCTTAATGTAAAGGGCTGGAGAAAGATCTACTATATAAACAGAAAAGACAAGAGAGCAGGGGGTCACTATTCTTAGATAAAAGAGACTTTAAAACAACAACATTAAAAAAAAGGATAAAGAAGGACCTTACATAGTGATAAAGGGTTCAATTCAACAAGAAGACATAACTATCCTAAATATATATGCACCCAACATTGGAGCATTGAAATTCATAAAACACGTACTTCCACACCTATGAAAAGACTTAGATAGTCACACAATAATAGTGGGGAACTTCAGCACCCCACTGACAGCATTAGACAGATCATCAAGGCAGAAAACTAACAAAGGAATTCTGCATTTAAACTCGACACCTGATCAATTAAACCCAATAGACATCTACAGAATATGCCACCTATCAACTACAGAATATAAATTCTTCTCAGTTGCACACAGAATATACTCCAGGATTGACCACATGCTCAGCCATAAAGTCTCAATAAATTCAAAAAATTTGGAAGCATACTTTTGAACCACAGTGGAATAAAAATAGAAATCAATATCAAGAAGATCTTTTAAGCCCACACAATTACATGGAAATTAAACAACTTGCTCCTGAATGACTTTGGGGTAAACAAAGAATTCAAGGCAGAAATTTCAAAAAATGTTTGAATAAATGAAAACAGAGACACAACATATCAAAATCTATGGGATGCAGCAAAGGCAATGTTAAGCGGAAAGTTTATAGCATAAAATGCCTACTTCAAAAAGTTAGATCTCAAAATTAATGATCTAACACCACACCAAGACGAACTAGAAAAACAAGAACAAACTAACTCCAAAGCTAGCAGAAGAAAAGAAGTAACTAAAATTGAGCAGAACTGAATGAAATTGAGACCCAAAGATTTATACAAAGATTCCACAAAACCAAAAATTTGTTCTTTGCAAGGATAAAAATGATCAACAGACGATTAGCTAGATTAACAAAAAAGAAGATCCAAATAAGCAACAATCAGAAATGACAAGCGTGACAGTACAACTGATCCTACAGAAATACAAAGGATCCTCAGAGACTATTTTGAACACCTCTGTGCACACAAACTAGAAACTGTAGAGGAAATGGATAAATTCCTGGAAACAATCTCCCAAGTTTGAATCAGGAAGAAACGGAAACACTGAACAGGCCAATATCAAATTCCAAAATTAAATGAGTAATAAAAAGGCTACTAACCATAAAAGGCCCAGATCAGTTGAATTCACAGCCAAATTCTACCAGACATACAAAGAAGAGCTGGTACAAACACTGCTGAAAGGATTCCAAAAAATTCAGGAGGAGAGGTTTTTCCCTGACTCATTTTATGAAGTCACCATCGCCCTCACAATAAAACCTGGCAAAGACAGAACAAAAAAAACAAAACTACAGGCCAATATCCCTGATGAACATACACATAAAAATCCAGAAGAAAACACTAGTAAACTGAATCCAACAGCACATCAAAAAGTTAATTCGCCATGATCAAGTAGGCTTTATTCCTGGGATACAAGTTTAGTTCAACATAGACAAATCAATAAATGTGATTAACCACATACATAGAATTTTAAAAACTATATAATAATCTCAGTAGATGTAGAAAAATATTTTGATAAAATCCAACATCCCTTCTTGTTAAAACTCTCAAGAATCTAGGTATCGAAGAAACATACCTCAAAATAATAAGAGTCACCTATGACAAACACACAGTCAACATCATACTGAACAGGCAAAAGCTAGACTCATTCCCCATGAGAACTGGAATAAGACAAGGATGCCCACTCTCACCACTTCTATTCAGCATAGTACTTGAAACTCCTAGCCTAGCCAGAGCAATCAGGCAAGAGAAAGAAATAAAAGACGTCTACACAGGAAAAGGAGAAGTCAAACTATCTTTCTTCATGGACAATATTATTCTATAACCAGAAAACTCTAAGTACTCTGCCAAAAAGGCTCTTAGAACAGATAAATGACTTCAGTAAAGTTTCGGTATTCAAAATCAATATACAAAAATCAGTAACATTTCTATACACCAATAACATTCAAGCTGAGAGCCAAATTAAGAATGCAATTTCAGTTACAATAGCAACAACAACAACAAGAACAAAATACCTAGGAATACATCTTATCATGGAGGTGAACGATGTCTACAAGGAGGACTACAAAACACTGCTAAAAGAAATAATAGATGACACAAACAAATGGAAAAACATTCTATACTCATGGATTTGAAGAATCAATATAGTTAAAGTGGCCATACTGCCACTACTGCAATCTGCCACTACTGCCATACTGCAATCGACAGATTCAATGCTATTCCTATCAAACTACCAACGTCATTTTTCGTGGAATTCGAAAAAACTATTTTAAAATTCATGCAGAACAAAAAGAGCCCAAATAGCCAAAGCAATCCTAAGCAATCTTAACAATACAATAAGGCTAGAGTAACCAAAACAGCACGGTATTGATACAAAAACAGACACATAAACCAATGTAACAGAATAGAGAACCCAGAAATAAAGCCCCACACCTATAGCCATCTAAGCTTTGACAAAGTTGACAAAAATAAGCAATGGGGAAAGGAGTCCCTATTCAATAAATGGTGCTGAGATAGCTGGCTAGCCATGTGCAGAAGAATGAAACTGGATCCCTACCTTTCATCATATACAAAAATTAAGTCAAGATGGATTAAAGATTTAAATATAAGACATCAAACTCTAAGAATCCTAGAGGAAAGCCCAGGAAACACCATTCTGGAAATTGTCCCTGGAATAGAATTTATGGCTAAGTCTGGAAATGCAATTGCAACAAAAACAAAAATTGACAAATGAGACCTAATTAAACTAAAGAGCTTTGGCATAGCAAAAGAAACTATTAACAGAGTAAACAGACAACCTATGGAATGCGAGAAGATATTTACAAACTATGCATCTGACAAAGGTCTAATATCCAGAATCTATAAGGAACTTAAACAAATGTACAAGAGAAAAACAACCCCATTGAAAAGTGGGCAAAGAATATGAACAGCCGTTTCTCAAAAGAAGACATATAACCTGCCAACAAACATGTGAAAAAAAAATGCTCCACATCACTAATCATTAGAGCAATGCAAATCAAAACCACAATGAGATACTATCTCACACCAGTCAGAATAGCTATTATTAAGAAGTCAAAAAACAACAGATATTGGTGGTGCTGTGGAGAAAGGAAACACTGTTGGTGGGAATGTAAATTAGTTCAGCCACTGTGGAAAGCAGTTTGGAGATTTCTAAAAGGACATAAATACGGAAATGTCATTCAACCTAGCAATCTCATTACTGGATATATACACAAAAAAACAAATTGTTCTGCCAATAAGACACATGCACTTGCATGTTCATCACAGCACTATTCAGCATAGCAAAGACATGGAATTAACCTAGGTGTCCATCAGTGCTAGACTGGGTCAAGAAAATATGGGATATACACCCCATAGAATACTATGCATATGCACCCATAAAAATAATGAAATCATGCCCTTTGCAGCAACATGGATGCAGCTGGAGCCATTATCCTAAGCAAATTAACACAGGAACAGAAAACCAATCACCACATGTTCTCACTTATAAGTGGGAGTTAAACATTGGGTACTCAAGGACAGAAAGATGGCAACAATAGACACTGGGTACTACTAGAGGTGGAAGGGGGAGGGCAAAGGTTGAAAAACTAACTGTTGGATGCTATGCTCCATACTGTGCTCATTTGTACTCCAAACCTCAGCATCCTGCACTATATCCAGGTAGCAAACCAGCACACATACCCGCTGAATCTAAAATAAAATTGGAAAAAAAAAAGCAACTACAAAAAAAGATTATTGGTGGTGTGGTAGATGTAGAAGGCAGACTGGGTTGTAATGAATGAGGTTGAATCATTTCATTTCAGTATCTCAACTTTTCTCCTGCCTCTATGCTTATCTTAGCTGATATTCCTACCTACAAAGCCTAAAGCAAAATCTCATGTGCTATACCGTTATTAAGGAGCATGGGGGAAATGGAGGGTGTAGCAAAGAGGAAAAA
The DNA here is from genome assembly GCF_006542625.1 of Nomascus leucogenys. NCBI lineage: Eukaryota > Metazoa > Chordata > Mammalia > Primates > Hylobatidae > Nomascus > Nomascus leucogenys. Next base: position 62,299,221 of record NC_044386.1, on the reverse strand, counting down.
GGAGCAACAATGAGGATGTCCTTATGCAAGCTGGTGACTGCTTGGTAACAAGCATCACTGATTGCTTGAATTTAAACAGCTCTAGCAGAGGGACTTTCTGAGAACAGTCTGCCTAGGAGGCAGAAGAGAGAAAAGTCTATTCCACCTTCAAGGGACTTCAGTCTGCTTCAAAGATACCGGGCACTTTCAGGGAGCATCTTTAAGTTCTACAGGAAAAAGCCAAGGAAGCCAAAGCCCAGAAGAGCAGCTTGGTCAGCATGCAATAGCAGTGTCTATCTACCAGCTTGCCTCACACATGGGGCATCTTGACATTTAGTAGGGTGAGGGTGGCAGTGACAACCTGACTCTACAGTCATACAAACAGCACAGAGCCAGGCAATTGTGCAGATGGAGACAGGGAGGCAGGAAGCACATTCACTGTGTACAGCAGAGCATCCCACTCTGGGCCCATGGTTCTAGCCATGAGTACGGATGTGGTCTTTGATCAGATCTACTCTTCTTTCTGTGTGCTTCAGCCATGGACATTCATGGCAGAGGAATTATTCTCTTTGCTAAAACAGAGATGCCCAGCTATACCCTGTGAGAGGGGGTAATGGGTCATCCCTATCCATCATGCTGCCACTAATGAGGAAAGAATCTCCTTCTCAGGAATAATTCTTTTGCTTCCGGACCCCAGAGAAGGCAAATACTTCATCCTCTCACTCCCATTTCAGAAATCCTACTTTCTGACATACTGTTTGAGGAGGTACTTTATGAGAATCCCAAACACTTTTTTCCGAGGCTGGTAAAGTTTGCAGAGAAATTGTATTCCAGGTGGGGCTCTTTGTAGGAGATGTGTACCTGGAGCTTAGTTTCATTTTATATACACATCATCCTGACTTCATCCTACTTACTACAATCTCAGTTTTTCAATTTTGTAAGAAACAGCCTACCATGGGAGAAAGAAAACTTAGAGTTTCAGGACCTGGGGGAGTTCTAGGCCTACCTCTTATTTGCTCTGTATTTCTGGTGAAATTTCTTAAACCCTCAGGCCCATTCTCTATCTGCCTCTAACACTTTCACAGCCCCGGTTAAGTTCTGTATGAAGTTTACATGTATATTCTTATTATTAGAGCCTCCCAAAGTGTGTGAGCTGGGGCAGTAGCATGTGGGAATATATGGCTGGAAAGATAAAGGGTGGCTACATAGATAGTCTGATTAAGATTAGCCTATTAAAGGAAAGCTCTACAAGATTAGGAAGGTATGCTTATGGCTTTAAACAGACCACTACTCGGGAAGCCACCAAATGGTATCAAATGTTGTACAGCATATTACTTGATCCTGGTCTCATCTAATGGGCAAAGAAGCTCAGAGGTTGGAGGAAAATGATTTAAGAAAGAAAGAACTGAGATTGTTATGTAAAGACATAGAGGCAGCTATGAAGTATGGGGACCATTATGCTGAGGAAATTTCAATGGAGTTATAACTCAGAGAGAGTCTTTCTTTTTACTCATACTTTATTCAATTAACAAGTGTTTTTGAAGTACCCTTGGTATGTCTAGTACTGTTAGGTAGTGTGTAGGATATGGAGAGAATAAAAGATGTGATCCTTTTCCCCCAAACTGATGAAATCTGGCTGCTGTTTTAAGATACCACATCTGTAACAATAAAGAAAAAAGCAACATACAATGAAGTGCATGTAGAAAATAAAATGAGAGGCAGTAAGAAAGATATCTAATATAAAACAGTGTCTTCTTGGCCTGGCGTGGTGGCTCACGCCTGTAATCCCAGCACTTTTGGAGGCCAAGGCAGGTGGATCACGAGGTCAGGAGATCGAGACCATCCTGGCTAAGATGGTGAAACCCTGTCTCTACTAAAAATACAAAAAAAAATTAGCCGGGCGTGGTGGTGGGTGCCAGTAGTCCCAGCTACTCGGGAGGCTGAGGCAGGAGAATGGCGTGAACCAAGGAGGTGGAGCTTGCAGTGAGCCAAGATCGCGCCACTGCACTCCAGCCCAGGCGACAGTGCGAGACTCCGTCAAAAAAAAAAAAAAAAAAAAAGTCTTCTTAATGGGCAGTGAAAACAGAGGATAATGTAATAGTAGATAATATTTATTGAGCACTTACTATGTAACAAGATCTTACATACACTACATTAAATCCTCATAATACTCGTAAGATGAAGAAAGTGAGATAAAGGGAAGTTAGGTAACTTGACCAATGTCATACAGCTATTGAGTGGCAGAGACAGGAACAAAAATAATGAAGTCTAAAAAAGAGATCCATGTGGGCAGTCAAGAAACTTGAGATTTACTGAAGATGGTGCTTGAGATGTACCTGATATTTAGTTTCATTCTACGGTCACCTCATCTAGATTTACCAGAGTATAAGTTACTATAGGTCATCTTGTATTCCTCGGATCAGGCACTTGCTAGTCAGTGAATGGTTACTTGTCAAAGGAAATGAGCTGAATAAAATGAGCTGAGGAGAGGTAGGGAGAGAAACATCGAAGTAATCACAGAAAGTGGAATGGCAGAAGCAGAAGTGGGAATAAGGATAACTCTGCCTTCATCCCCAGGGGCAAGTCCTAGATTACATCCAGGAAGAAGTCCAGGGGCACAATTTAGCTTTGTGATACTATCTTGGAGATGGCAGAGCTGGAGCATGGACCAGGGCTCCACAATTCCCATAACTAAGACAGGAGCATCCTGATGTTTCATATTGACACTGTGAACAACAGACGTCCTCTGACTTGGTGACTCGTCTTTGCTCTGCAAATACATATGCTACTGTAATTGCTAAAAAATGACTTTGGACTCGCAGTTCAAATGGCTAAGTAATGTGGCCTCGAGTTTTTCCCAGGAACTCTTGCCATGTTTAAACAAACCCCAAGAATGACTGGGTAACACCCTGAGAATTGGCACTCGGTGGTACGCCAACAGCTTGGCTATCCGGAACGCTTCTGTCTGACTGCTTTTCCAAATTCAGTGTCTCCAAATCCAACCACGAAATGGCTGAGAAAAATGCCTCCATCCATCTTTTCCAGGGCATTCACCTCTTCCACTTCCTCACATGACCCTTTCCTACTTCAGCTGCTTTAGTTGGACTGTTTTTCCTTTCGCACCCTCCCACTCACTTCACAGAGCCGGTTTTAGTTTCTATCTGGTGAACACCCCAGTGAAAGAAAGCCAACATTTTTTTTCAATCAGGAGAGTGAAGAGTGGAACTAGCCATCAGGACAAACTTATTTCATCTAGCAAATGTTCATCTGCTATTTTAACATCTTAGTTAGATCATATGGCCGCGGCAGCCAAAGCTCACAGGGCAATAGGCCGTACTGATACAATTAGCCTATGTGCCTTCCCATTCCTGGAAGTGCTTTTCCTTGATTATCCTTGAATATCAACAGTTCTTAATTTCCAAAGACAGGATATATAACCTAACTCCCAAATCCCACAAAGAGAAGAAAAACCTGGCTCCCACCGACTCCTATGTTCCCAGCAACAGTCCCGTAGACTCTACTTCTTTACAGTTTCGCTGAACAGTTACACTGAACTTTTCCACCAATTATACACTTGGTTGGAGCCAACATTTGTTCCTTCTGTATCATGTTTTTAGTAATTAGAAAGTAATTCTCTGAAGCAGAGAATGCTCTGGTTTGCCAAGAACAAGCTCTGTTGATGACTTCTGAGTGCTGCAAAGGGTTTTGCTGTGGGCTCCATTACAAAAATGATCACTTCGCTGAATACAGAGTCAATTTATTCTCTCAACATGGGCCGTCATTTGCCTAGCATTCTCCTAAAAGAATTTCCCTTTGAAAACTGGAATTTTGTATACAGTTCATAGTCAGATCCAAGTTAACTAGCGGTAACGAAGGTCTTTATTACCACTTTTAAATATCAAATGTTGGAATCAATGAAGTAGAATGAGCTCATTAATACTCACCAGATGGTATGAGGAGTCACGAAAGATAATCAAACATCCTTTAGTTTGACAAACAGTGGGTTTCCCAGCCCCCCAAATAGTCTTTTCTCCATTCTAGATATTAGGGTAAGCATATGATTATTGTCAATGTATACAGGTAACCAGTGCTGGATTCACATAGAACTATGAAATCAGCAAAGCTGACCTTCAGTGTGTCTCCCATCCTGAATGTATTTTCCAGCTTTATAATTTCCCTTCAACTTTCATTTTGAGATGCCTTTATTCTAAGGCTTCTCTATAAAATATAGGAGAGTGTTAATGACTGACACATTATTGATGTTCATAGGAAAGTTGTTTTGGCCCGATGGGATTTTCTAAGATGTATGCGTGAAATTCTAGGCACCAGCCATCAGGGGGAGCAGTTGTGGTTTTGTGTGGTGGGCCTTCCTGGTTTTTGAGGAATCAGAATTTAGTCTTACAGTTTCCTGCAAGTGAATGACCTACTTTACCAAAATGTGGAGATGCCTCATTCATTACCTGAAGAAGAACAAGGATGCAACTACTGTTCTTTAATGCTAATATGGAGCATCACATTGTCATTTGTAGTTAGGAATGACTTTCCCTGATAATAATGTCTGTTAGGTTCTGGCAACATTCTTTCAGACCTGTAAGTCTTAGGTAATAGTCACTGGATAATATTCATAGTTCTCTCCGGCAGTGAAGAAGTGGTGAAGGTTACATTATTCCAAAAATGGATGTGGGCAATATTTAAGAAACTCTGATTTTATGACTTACGTTGCCTTGAAATATAATACCTTAATCATATATTTATATAGTTTTTACTTAAAAGGAACTCAAAATATATTGCAGATGTTATTAAGGCAAGGAGTATAGCTCCATAGTAGCTAGGATTTATTGAGTGTTTCCTATGTGCCAGGAGCTTCAAACAATTCTACATCCACATGGCAATCCTAATAAATAGATATTATTTTTCTTTCTTTCTTTTTTTTTTTGACAGAGTTTCACTCTTGTTTCCCAGGCTAGAGTGCAATGGTGCAATCTCGGCTCACTGCAACCTCCACCTCCCGGTTCAAGTGATTCTCCTGCCTCAGCCTCCCATGTAGCTGGGATTACAGGCACCCACCACCACGCTCAGCTAATTTTTTTGTTTTTAGTAGAGATGTGGTTTCGTCATGTTAGCCAGGCTAGCCTCGAACTCCTGACCTCAGGTGATCCGCCTGCCTCGGCCTCCCAAAGTGCTGGGATTACAGGCATGAGCCACCACGCCTGGCCCTATTATTTTTTCTAATTAACAGATGAAGGAACATATTAAGCAATTTGCCCAAAATCACAGGCAAGAATTTGAACCCTATTAGTCTGACTCCAGAGCTTGGGTCTTAGGACCACACCAAAGGTAACATTACTTATGTTTAAAAGGATAAAATTAGGAATTTATTGAAAAATATAAGTGGTCAAGCTGGGATGGAAAACTAGTTTTGTTGTTGTTCTTTTTTCATTCCTAAGCAAGAACATGTTTTACTGCCCATCCCACTGAATTCTAGCCAAAGATTTCTCTGTAATAGAACAATGGAATAACTTTCCAAAATATGGTAAGAACGCAGACAGACTACCAGTGGTGTAAATTCACTTTCTCAAAGCAGGCAAGGAGGATGCAGAGGGGTTAATCCTGATGAGCCATGTCAAGGGAGGACACTCCCAGATATAGCCTAGGCCATAAGGCCCAAGTCTCTTCTCTTTCTGGAATTCTGCTCTATCCCCTTTTACCCTGTGAACCCAAAACTGGAAAGCTGCTTGGCTCTGTTTCCTCAGTTTTTGTTCTTGACATAGCAATCCAGCGTTACTTACTCTTCATTTACTCTACACCTACCCCATCCGTCCCCAACAGACCATGATATCAGACCTTGGTTTTTAATTCCCCTCCCTTTCACTTAGTGCTTTAGGGAAGACATTCTTGACATTGGACCGAACCTCACTATTATTAACTCAGACCTGAGATACTTCTTCTGGTATATAACATTATTTAACAGATTTCAAATACTCAAAACTGGATTTTCTTAAACCTCTAATGCAGCAGAATCATAGAGATCTTTAAAATTATAGATTCTAAAGAAAATATGACCTTGAAATAGACATGTATTTACAAAATAGGAAACAAAAAGCATTAAATGAGAATGCACATTTCATGACAATTATTTGAACTCACACATGTCATTCTGTGAACATTTCTGTGTGTTATACTTTAAAAAAAACAAGTTTACCTTCAAAAGTATATGTTTCTGGGTTTTTTTCTCCAGGCCTCATGAGTCAGCAATTCCTGCATTAGAGTCCAGGAAATTTTATCGTTAAATTGTCCTTAGTCATTCAGATAAGCAATTAGTTTGGGGAACTACGAAAACTCCTAGGATAGCAAATAGTATGTTAAGAATTCCAAGGCCAGGAGGATGAGGTTTATTTCACACACACAGAATAATTCTGGAAAACAATTAGACTGGGAAAATGTGCATTTCACTCCTACAAAGTCATGTGCCACTGCCTGGGTGAACAGAGAATATAAGTGATGCAGGCCCCTATTTTAGTCCAATGAGAGCCACCTTTATTCTTTCAACTGCAGCCTATAGCTGTAGAGACAAGAGCAGAACTGCAGAATGTCACCATTTGAGAGGCCCTTTACACACATTCTCGTCCTGATGAGTCACTCACTCATTAAATACAGTAGGTAACCTTTGTGTGCTGAATCCCAGCCTCTGAAATCATGCAGCAGGCCAACTCACTACAGTGAACAACAAGCCCACCCTTCCTCCTTCTGTGGTGGCAATAACTCAGTTGTGGGCTACAGGAGGTCCTTCTGTGCCAAGTGAGCAAGTTATGGGGTTCCTGGTAGAGAGAAGTTGCTTGTTTGGATCAAGTTAGATGGATGTAAATTTTGAAAAGGTCAAACAAATGGGTGATGCTCTCTTGTTTAGCATTTGTACTAAGTTATCTTCACAAAGAGCTACACAAAGGCTTAAAATAAAATCAACCAGTCTCAATTCTTCCAGACTGGGAGAAAAGAAACGCCCATTAGGACACTGATCTTTAAGATGCTACCTCCTTCAGAAAAGTGGCAAAATGACCACAAGATGTTTGTGTACTAAATGTGTACTAAACTGAATGTGCACTACACCAATTTCTTGGAATTCCATCCATTTACCCTTTCACCCATTTCCAAAATTGTACTTCTCCAGACTTTCCACCTAAAGAGTGGCTCCATTATTCACCATGATAATTAGGTGGAAAACCTAGGAGTCATCCTTGCCTCCTCCCTTTTCTCATACTCACTATGCAATCCATGAAACAATTATGATCCCTTACCTGGTGTAACTGATGCTGTTCTGCAGTACCCAGATGTCTCCCTTTAGAACTGAAGTACACATTCCATATGACCGCAACAGAAGTACTGACCAGAAGACATCAGCCATTCTGTCAGTGTCCACCCTAGAGCTGGTACAACAGGTGTATTAACAGAATAGCCATGGTCACAAGAGTGGAGCCTATGCTTGGGCCCATGAGTATGAGATTTCACTTACCAAAGCTCATTTGGTTATCACTGCCACTAAGTTGTTTTTTGTTTGGTTGTTTATGTTTTTTGTTTTGTTTTGTTTGTTTTGCTTTGTTTTAGATGGAGTCTTGCTCTGTTGCCCAGGCTGGAGTGCAGTGGTGTGATCTCAGCAACCTCCACCTCTTGGGCTCAAGCAATTCTCTCGTCTCAGCCTCCTGACTGGCTGAGACTATAGGCGTGCGCCACCACACCTGGCTAATTTTTGTATTTTTAGTAGAGACCGGGTTTTGCCGTGTTGGCCAGGCTGGTCTTGAACTCCAGAGCCACTAAGTTTTTAATATTCCGGCCATAAAGACCAAACCTGAGTCCCCAGTTTGGTAGCACCCCTAAGTGAGACAAATCACCCACATGCTGGTGAATTAACTACATTGGATTGCTTTCATCCTGAAAGAGGTTTGCTTTGCTTGATTAGACTTAATTCATATTCCAGCTAATAGCTTTGCCTTTCCTCCCTGCAGGGCCTAAGCCAGCACTGTTATTCAAAGGCTTAGAGAGAGTGTGATCCAACAACATGAGAGCCAACATAACATACTATCGCATAATTGCAGATATATATTGCAATATACATAATTGCAGAATCCACTTTACAGCATCAGAGGTTCAGCAGTGACCATGAGATCCACTGGAGCTATCACATACTACAGTACCCAGAGATTTCTGGCCTGACAGTGCTGTGGACTGTCCTTGTGAAGGTGCAACTCTGGTACCAGCTTGCAGATGAAGTATGTACCTTAAATCAATGACCATTACATGATGCTGTATTATCAAAAAGGAAGAAATACATGGATGTGGGAACTGCATAGTAGAAATAAGAGTAACTCTGCTTACCTTCACTCCCAGTGACCCACTTGGGGAATCTGTGCTTCCCATCACCACCACTCTAGGTTTTGTGGGTCTGTGTTTCCCAGAGAAGGAACACTTCCACCAAGGAACATATGAGTTTTATTAAACCTTATAGTCCAACTACCACCCAGTCACCTTGAGCTTCTTGGCCAAGAGCGCAACAGACAAGGAGGCAGGGCTGCTCTATCATAGTGGAGTCAGGGAAGAACACATTTGGCACCCAGTGATCCACAGGGAATCTCTTGGTTATCCTCTGACCCATTTGACAGTACATGGGCAACCAGAAGGGCATGGTGACCAGAGCTCAGACCCCTTAGGAGTGAGTGTCTGAGTCTCTCCATTACATAAGCTACTGGGCCAGCAGAAGAGTGAGCCAAATGCAGAGAATCTAAAATGGGTAGTAAAGAAGGTAAGTTTTGGTTATAGTCAAGAGACCAGTTTTTTTTCCCCTGGAAAAGCAGACTAGTAAGAATCCTAGAGCAGCTACTGCCAGATGGGATGAAGAAACAGGAAGCAGCTGGATGCAGATGGCACAGAGGTTGATTGTTGTTGATACCCAAATGACCCTTTAGGTTTGCGCCACTCATTCCCCCAATTGCAAGAAGTGTCACTTCCTGATGGCTCACAACTTAGTCCCTTCTCAGGAATCCACCTTCATCAAAGGGAGCTGCCTCACTCAAGCTTCACCTCCTTTCCAGGGGCAGCCAATGTCTAATGATTATTTGATGAGGGGTTACAAAGGCCTGACCACCCGCCCCCACCTTGCCTCCAGTTGAGACATCAACTCAATCTGTGAATTCTTCCTCTGCCCATTCCTGCCTCCTTCACTCCCTTACACAATCTGTTCCTAAACATACCTCACAACCACCTGCACTCAAATCTCTCTCACAAAGTCTATTTCCCATTGAATACAAAACCTTTACTCCACTCAGAAGCCAGGCTGATCCTCAAATGTAAGTTAGGTAATGTCACTCCACATCATGGTTTCCCATCACTCTTAAAATCAAAGGTCCCTCCCAGGACTCACAAGCACCTGCCTCCTCTCCAGCTGCTCTTCTCCTTCCTCACTCCACTCTCTGGCCTTCCGGCTGACCCACCCTTGTCAAGCAGTCTCCCAGCTCAGGGCATGGGTGCTGCCATTCTCTCTGCCTGGAGTGTGCTTCCTCCAATACACAAATGGTTTGCCACCTCTCTTTATTCAGGTCTTTGGCTAGCTTCCACCTTTATCAGAGGGGTCTCCTTTGTTTATTCTAACAAAAGTACACTCTGTGCCTACCTATTTTGTTTTTCTGCATAGCCTTTGCCACTACCTCATATTCTTTTATTAATTGCTTGATTGAAGAGTTTTTTGTCTTTCTTCCCCCATTATAAAGTAACATCCATGTAAACAAGGATTTTTCCATTTTTCCTGTTCTGTCCACTGCTGTGTCCCTCATACCTAGACTGAACTATTTATGTTAGTAGGCATTCAGCAAATAGCTACTGAATTACTGAATAAATGTATAAAATGGCAGATGAGTAAACAGTACGTGGTGAGTCCACATATCCAAGTATACAGGTTTTCCCAAACAAAAGAGTAGGACAATCTAAAACATGCTGACAATGACCCTCTCACTAGTAGTACGCACTCTCATTCCAAACTTGGATGAATCACATTCGTTAGGATTGGCCTATTGCTGACTCAAATTTTTTAACGGTCCCCACAGGCTAATGAAGAATTCAAGTGGTTCAGTAAAAGCGCAAAAGTCTTTAACAAGTCTGATGCCTTATTTCTGCAAAGTGTTGTGAAGGAAAGGATTGGATTTGGGTGCTTGGGGTTTTGTTTTTGCTTGTTTCTTTTCTTTTTTTTTTTTTTTTTTAATCACAATGCCCATCATATGCCTACACCTAGCAGTCAATAGATAGGACACCGGCCATTTTATCCAAAGTCTCAGCTACCACAGCAACAAGGTAAAGGGCACTGAAAGAGCTCAGATAGGTGCTATGTCACTCAGAGTTCAGGTAACGTAACTGGAAATGGCTCCAGATATGTAAGAAGACAGATTTCACACAACGGTGCTTGCACAATCTTTGGAAGGGCTGGAGGAGGAGAAGTCACTTTCTTCAAGGTAGCATCACCATAGTTACAGGGCTGAGACTGGAAAGAGCTGCTGTGCTGCTTCCACTGTGGCCACTGCCCCAACTGTGTGACACCCGCAGGTTGGCCACCTGGCTCTGGAATGTGGATTTCCACCTCCGAAAATGTTCTCCCTCTCCTGACCTTGCCCACTAGCCCCCATAGTGGCAGGAGACCCAGCTCCCTTGGGCGGTCCCTACATTGGTAGAATGCCCATTTCGTTGGTAGAACTATATCACATCTGGAGCCTAGTTGCACATTAGTCTGTGAAATGTCATTTTTAGTCTTCCAGATACAAATAGGTAAAATAAATGGTAGAAATGGATGTTGTTGAGTGAAATAAACTTTATCCAGCAAATGTGCCAACAGTGAGAAACTTCAAATGGGGCGGTCCTTTCCTTTGCAAGAATTAAGTTTAGTATTGGGATGGCTTTTTTGGAAGACAAAAGAAAGTCCCATGAACAGATAACAATAAATTCTGTGAGTGCTTACTTTATGCTTGGCACCATACAAAGCATTTAATATTCATAATCACATCTACCACATCTCCATGACTCTATGAAGCCAGTAGTTAGTAATATTATTTCCATTTTACAGATGAGACAAGGCCTAGACGGTGTCAGAGGTGTGCCAAGGACATACAGAGAGTAAGGAGCAGAGCTGGGATATAAACTCAAGGCCAAAGCTTTAACCACTAGGCCACTTCACCCCCACCTCCAGCTTAAACCATGTATCATCATAGAAAGCTCTTCACCACCTCTCTCTCTCTCTCTCTAGCTCTCTTGCTCTCTCACTTTCTCACTCTCACCTTCATTCTTGCTTCCAGTATATAATCCCTTATATGATGCGTGTATCCATACATTTACATATTCACTGTCATCAAGGGACTCTAAAACTCATACATATCATGTTTCAGCACTCTAAAAAGATTAGTTCATTTCCAAACATAGCTGCATAAAGAAGGTTTGAAAACTTCTCTGAGAAATGGCACAACTCTTTGGATAACAGAAGCGGGGGTGTGGGGAAATACCAGTATCCCTAGTAGGAAAACTTAAAAGACATTTCAAAATTCTCTTAGTCATGCATCAAGGAGTCTTGAGAAAGACCAGTCACCCCGGCTATTTTTGTTGCTGAGAAAATTTAAACACTTCTATATTTGTTTTGTGGTTTCCTAGGTTATCTTTTCCAGAGGTCATTCTGGATTGTAATTAAGTGAGAAACAAGAGGGGGTTGGGAAGCATAGATGAAGTAGAATGGCAAGTACATCATCTTCCTGCTGAGAACCCCCTGCATAATCTTAGAAAGCAAAGTGGAAGGCCCTGGCATTGCTCAATTGAAGTCTACTTAGTATAGGTTCTTCCATGCAACCCTCTAATTTAGTTCTCACAAAAATCCTGTCAAGTAGAAAGTATTGACTCTGAATGATGAGTAGACTAAGCTAAGGTTTAGTAACTTGTCCACCGTCACACTGATAGTAGGCCACAGGGCTAGGATTTGAACCCACATCTCTGGGTTCTTCGTCTCAAATCACCTATGCCCCATTACCTAGATTCTAGAGTTTTCTTTGTTGAGATTGTCATTTTCTGGTTTTATTAGACTTTCAATTTAAAAATAGCCTGACCCAATTTTTGTTATATATTTGTGTGAACCTTGCTAAGAATAAAGTTCAGTATAACCTGTGAAGCTGGATCAATGTTGGGGGTCTTGTTTCCCAGAGGAGGAACATTTCTACCAGGGGACAGACACAGCAAGAGTTTTGTGAAACCTTAAGGTATGGTTCTCACCCAGTCACTCAGGTTCCTTGGCCAAGGGAACAGCAGGCAAAAAAGTAATCACCACCCTAGTAGGGTAAATGAACTTGATCACAAGGAGGAGATGGTGGTGCTCTACCACAGTGGAGTCAGGGGAGATACATTTGGCACTTGGATGATCCACAGGGCATCTCTTGTTTCTCCTTTGCAATTTTGACAGTATTTGGACAATGACAGCATAGGGGCATGGTGACCAGGGTCTAACAGTCTACTGCTGAAGAAAAACTTTATAGAATTATGAGGAATTAGCAGCAGTTAGAACAAACTATGACTGGGCACAAGAAAGTGCCACAGGAAGGGATAAGGTACACAGGACAATTATCAACCTAGAAATGTTTTCTTCTGATTGTGGCAAGCTTTGAGGATTTATGCTGAGGTCATCAGCATAAACCTTGGTCCTACTTGCTAATTTTAGTCATAAAGATGAAAGGAGGTTATAAAATCAGAATTGTTTCTGGACATTTCCAGAGCTTGCTATACATGTCCTTTTGATCTGCTTCAAAAACTAGAGGCATCAAGACCTCATGAGTAGGTCTGTGGCCTGTGCTTTCGGATAACCTGAACTTCCCCACCTGAATATGGTCCACACCTTCCTCACATTTAGATTCAGCCACCTAATATGGGAACTTGAAAAGCAGCTAGGGTTTTATTTATATCTAACAAGTAGTCTTTCTTGACTGTTAAGGTGACTGTTAAGGTTAACTGAGGGACAATGTGAAGTCAAACCTTCCCTCAGATACCTTTCCTATATGTCTCTCAAAAAGATAGGCTTACATTAAAAACAAAATGAATCAATGGCGAATGAATAAATGATGACTTGCTTTCTCATAGGTAGCCAAGAATACAATTCCTCAAGTCTCTGAGTTATATAACAAGGGGGAGGGCAGAACATTGTTTCCAAAGGGCCTCTATTCAATATTTAATGGATTTACTCATTCAATCATTATTTTATTCATTCATTTGAAAAAAAAAACTACTATTTTCCAGGCATCGTGCTACAGGCTAGGGATCAAATGCAAATATCATATAGTTGTATCCTTGAGAAATTTAAAACTGAGTGAAGGAGTCAGGTAATTTAATGTTTATAGCTTAAGTGGTTTAGCAGAAGAAGACATGAAATTCTAATTTCGGAATAGTATGGAGGATGAGGATTGGAGAAGGCAAAAGACAGAAGGCAGTATTTGAACTAGACGACATATAATAAATAGGTGATTGCTAGGTAAGGAGGAAGGACATTCCAAGAGAAGATGTCAAGCATCAAAGTTGTGGCTGGAAAGTAGCTAGAAGTCCAGTAAGGTTAGAGCAGGGGGTCATGAGTATGGAATAGTGGCTGAGAGCGAAGATAGAAAACTAGGTGGAGTCACTGTATGAGGGGCCTTGAATACCAGTTTCAGTGTATACTGTTGATATTTGACAGGTGACATGGATTCATTAGGTGTTCTAAGCAGGAGAGTAATTGACAGTATATGCGCTCTTGCCTTCTGCATTCCTAACCTTTAGTGGCTCTCTCCTATCATGCTGGCTTCACTGCTCCTTTACTACTCATGTTCCTCCTGATGTAGCCTCATTGTGGGTACTGCCCAAGGTTTACTGGTACTTCTTTCTCTCTTTCTCCTGATGAATAATTCCTGCTTCCTAATCTACCCATCAGCTCTCTGTTATTAACTCAAATCCTTATCATCTGTCTGCATCTTTTTTTTTTTTTTTTTTTTTTTTTTTTCTGAGATGAAGTCTTGCTCTTATTGCCCAGGCTGGAGTTCAGTGGCGAGATCTCGGCTCATCGTGACCTCCGCCTCCTGGGTTCAAGCGATTCTCCTACCTCAGCTTCTTGAGTAGCTGGGATTACAGGCACATGCCACCATGCCAAGCTAATTTCGTATTTTTAGTAGAAACCAGGTTTCTCCATGTTGGTCGGGCTGGTCTCGCACTCCCGACCTCAGGCGATCCGCCCACGTCGGCCTCCCAAAGTGCTGAGATTACAGGCATGAGCCACCGTGCCTGGCCATGTGTATCTTTTACTCATTTTCAGTCTATTTTCCTCATAACATATATGTCATCACCATTGGAATGTGTGATGGCTTTGGGATGTGTCAGCTTGGCTAGGCTGAACCACATTTCCCCGACTTTCCTTTCTAGTGTGTTTCTAGTTAGAATTAGGCTACAAGAAACATTCTCTTTTGAGAGTGAGAGTACAGGAGGGAGGCAGTGGTGAAGACATCCACCTTCTACCAGTGACTCAGTCAAACTACAGTTTGAATTCTCCAGTAAGAAGAGGTGTAAATAAAGCCCCAAATCAGTTGATTTTGAGTTCATCAAAAGAGAGATTATCTTTGGGTGCCTCACTTAATTAGGCAGAAGCCATTTAGAGAGGGACTTGGCCTTCCGTGAAAATCAGAGACACCAACAGGCCTGTATGCTCCCCCTTGCCCCTGGACCTTCCCTTCTTTTTGTGGACTTCAAGCATCAGCTGGAGCTCCTGGGGTCTGCCTTCCTGTGATAATCTCTTCCTGATGCCTGCTCTGTGGACTTCAGGCTTACCTAGCTAGACCTCACAATTGTGTGAGCTAATCTTACATAATAAGTAAATCCATATGTACGTTTATATAATGTAAACAAAATATAAACTATTTATGCATATGTATACATACATATGTAAGTGTTAAGATATGTAGATGTGATATATTGAGAGAGAGAGAGAGAGAGCTCCTACCAGTTCTATTCCTCTGATTGAACCCCAACTGCTATAAAATATTCTACTCTCACTTTCAATTATGTAGAATAAACTCATTATCCTTTTCCTCATTCTACACCAAAACCAACTCCTTTTTTCATATAATTCATGATACAATCTTTTCCAGAATTTGAAAAAAAAAAGACGTTTCTTTCTTCTCATCTATAGTATCCAGTAATCCCTAATTCCACACAGTTTTCCTTTAAGGTCTCTCCCTTCTATTCCAAACCAGTTTCTCCTTTTCTCATGCTATGATGACTTTCCTTCTTCCTAAAGCTTTTCCCTGTCCCAATTCTCACCCTCTTTTAATGCAGTCTCTATGGAAAGACCTTTTTACATCTCTCTACATACTGCTCTATTTAAAAATGATCATACTATTGCCTACAAGTTCAAATCTTCAGTTGTTTTCGTCTGTTTTTAAGACAGCATTTAAGGCTTAACAAAATATTATCTCATAATTAATATAGTTAGAATAGTAGTCATAATACAGTAAGCACTTCTATGTAAGGCACTCTGAGAAGTGATTTTTACAAGTTATCTTCTTTAATTCTCACTATAATCCCATGAGACGGGTACAATTATCCCCAGTTTATAAGTGACAACATTGAGGCAGAGAGAAGTTAATTCATTCCCCAATTTATACATCCAGTAATGGTATATCTGAGATTTGAATCTGAGCCATCTGATCCTAGAGCCCACCACTCTCATGATTCCTGATTTGAATTCCACACTCTCAATTGACCTGGACTTTCACTGTTCTTGAATATAATTCTCATTTTCTCACCTGCTTATGTAATTTCTCTCTCAAGGGACATACTTCCTCCCTGCTCTCTCACTATCCAACACCTGGGCTGGATTCAAGTCCTACCTTCATTCACCCATATCATAAGCCATGCACATTTCTCTCTCTCTTCATGACCTACTGCATTTACTGTTGTTTAACTGGTTGATTTGAATACCTCAACTCTCCACTTACTCTGTACAGCACCATGTTTATGTTACTTTTATACAGCTAAGAAGCCCCCTCTCCCACAAATAGATATGTTATTAGTACAGTTTTGAAGGAAGAAACAAACACACATAAACACTGTTATCTCTGGAACATGAACGTCAGATTTTTCAGATATATACCAGATAATTTGGGCTTCACTAATTTTTAGTGTAAACATTGAAAACTTCCTCAAGACAAGGCAAAAGCACCATTCATTCTTTTAATTCAATGGTATCTAACCATGTGTGTTCTGACTAATTTGATAGGTTTGTGAAAGTGCTGGAGGTAAAAATGCAAAAATTTTCTTAAGTGTGACAGACTTATTAGTGGGGTCCTTGCTGAACAATTTCATAGTCTTCACCCTTTGAAAATCATTTCAATCCAAACAGGTTTGGGGGTATATTCGTGACCTTTTTCCAGCTTTTTACATTCCTCTGTGTGTGTGTGTGTGTGTTTGGTCTCATTGAGTTTTGATAAGAATCGTGTAGAGAGGGAAAGGAACATTTTCCCTGCCAGAAAAGCAATGTGCTAAAATAAATCTGTCCCAACTTTTTACAAATATTAGTTGACTGACAGAATATTGTTTCTACTGGTTCTTTGTACATTCTTCTATTATTTATCAAAATACCATTGGTTGTTTACACCTCTCGCTTTGAAGGACCACGTGTCTTTATTTATTTATTTATTTTTAAGACAAGGTCTCACTCTGTTGCCCAGGCTGAAGTGCAGTAGTGCAATCGCGGCTCACTGCAGCCTCAAACTCCTGTGCTCAAGCAGTCCTTCCACCTCAGCTTCCCGAGTAACTGGGACTACAGATGTGTGTCATCATGCTCAGCTAATTTTTTTATTTTCTGTAGAGATGGGGGTCTCACTATGTTGCCAAGGCTGTTCTCAAATTCTGAGACTCAAGGGATCTTTCCATCTTGACCTCCCAAAGTGCTGGATTATAGGCATGAACGAACCACCATGCCTGGCCAGAACCATATGTGTTAGTATTTTTTTTTAATGTCTAGCACATTCCCTCCAAAATGATTGCTAAGTGCATTAAAGGTGAAGAAAAAGAACTGTTTGATTAAATGTTCTATGTAAGCATAATAATCACTGATTTACAAGGTCAAGATGTGAGTTTTTTCCTCACTCTTTTTGTAATTCCTCAATTACAGGTATTCCCTTGCACCACTCAGTGAGAAATGCTCTTTTGATTTGAGCAATATAAAAGAGATCCTTGTGGTAAAGGAACTATCCTGTATCTTGACTCAGGTGGTAGAGACACAAACCTATACATGTGATAGAATTACATAGGAGTAAATATACAAATGAATTTGAGTATAGGTAAGCTAGGGAAGTCTGAATATACAGATAAGGTCAATGGGTTGTGTCAATGCCAATACCGCGGTTGATATTTAATTGTGGTTTTGCACAGGTAACATTTGCGAGGTGGGGAAAACTAGGTAAAGGGAATGTGGAAATTCTTTAAATTATTTCTTACAATTGCTTGTGAATCTCCAATTATCTCAAAATAAAACCTTTAAAATAAAGTGACAATTTCTTTACTTACAAGGGGTTTCACGATGCCTTGGGATTTTGAGACAATTGAACATTAAGGGTGATGAATCAATGACACTGTTAACCCTTCAAAATCTCTTTTGGATATACAACTTAAAAGATTTCCCAAAACCCAAAGTGACACAGAGAAAAAGAGATGATAAAATGGCCCTTGGCTGGAATTTGCCTTGGAGCTACTTTCTGCTTTCTCTCCTCTAACATTTGCCACAGTGGTGTTGTTGCATACCATGAGGAAAATCGGATAGCAGGACATTCAAACATATTTCTGCATTCATTTTTTATAAGGCTATAGAGATATTACTGAAGTTTTCCTTTGTCTTTCGTCAACGACTAAGAAATATGTTTCCAAATCAGATGCTAAAATTCCAGGAAAATGCTTGATTCATGGTAGTGTTGGTTCGTTTCCCTGTATAGTAATAATAATATAATAGTAATAGTACTAATAGTTGTTGTTTGTGTGGTTAATGTTGTCACTGTACTAGGGGCTTTCCACAGTCCAGAACCTGGTCAAAGCATTTGCTATACAAATAAACTATTTTCCTGTGAATTGTCTTCACTGCCATGGAAACGCTATTGCAGCCCCCGTAAATTGGGAATGGCTGGCATAGGAGCAGCCCCAGGAGGGTAAGGTCAGGACCACGCAGATGTGACTGCTGCTCTGCTCACACTGCAGTGATAAGGGCACAGCTGTGGGAAAGCCAGAGCATCTGCCGTGAGTCACCAAGTGCAAACAGGATGATAATAGAGTTAGGATCAGAAAAAAACATCCCGTCTGAGACACACAAGGCAGCACATCACAGAACACTGGCTCCTTTCTGCAGAAAAAGGAAACCAAGCAATGTTCCTTCAGCAAGGTTGGCCTGTGCTCATGTGTCTGTTTCCTTCTGTTGGGTCTAGTTGGTCCCTATCAAAACAGAACCCCTTTCCTCTGAATTTGAGCTCACTTGAAGATAGGCTGGATGCCACTTACAGCATCTGTGGGGACTTCAGAAACAGACTCCCTTCCTTTCCCTATGGCACTCCATATATGGCTATGGCATCCAGCCTTAAGGGATTGTGGTTAAGAGCAGATGCTAGGTTTCCTGGAATGGACACTGGCCATCGTTACTCATGAATCAAGCCTTCCTCTCTTAAGGGTGCTGGTCTTTTCTATATATAGATTGTTTAACTGGGGCTACGTTTATCCTCTAGGAAAGGAGAGTTGCATATAGAACAGTAAGGATTTTTCCTGAACTGACCCCTAACTTACTAAGCTTTGGAACAAGCAATCTATTTTTCATGACTTAATTTTATAAAATTTACACATATATACATACACACACACACACACGTGTTTGTATATTTATCTCCATATATTTTAATACTATTTTTTCCTTCCCCACTACATTCCTACAAACATTTTTCTCCTTTTTTCAACTTAATTCAACGACATATCCCACTGGCTTCTCTTTATGTCCCTTCTTCTGTATCATTCACACCTGTTCATCCTCTGCCTTAAGTATTACTACATTCAAACTTCTTACTAACAAATTGTATAATACTTTCAGTCACATTTGCTTGCACACTTTCACTCACCCAAATTTTCTTTCACACACACACACACACAACACACACACACACCACACATACACACTCATATGTGCTCTCCATATCCCAGTCTGCTCTTGGTTCCTCAGCCTGGCCTTGACAGTCTCCAGCTAGTGTAGCCACTGATTTTTTGCTACCAATAGCCACAGGCATAAAACAAAAGTGGGCTGGGACTAGATGGAACTAGACATTCGTGGAGTGAGTTGGCAGAACACCATCTGAGTTGGCGTATGGTGAACCAGAAGAGCAGACTAGGTAAGAGACTGCTTTGTGTCTGCCAAAACGGTCCTGTTCTTTGAGGGCCCACAGGTAGGCTACAACTGAATTCTAATTAATGGAATTGTGACCATCAAGCACGTTCCCTTCCAGCATGACAAAGATGAATACTGTGACCTTGCAGGTCATGTGCTAAAGTAGGACAGGTCACAAGATGGAAAGAGCCAAGGTCTCAAGTCACTATCTGAAAAACAGCCATCAATTGAAAACTCTCGTTTTTTATTTCACTTAAGTAAAATATTAACTTCTATCATATTTGAGCCATTTTTTGTAGTGGCTACATCTGTATGTTTTATGTCAGACGGATAAATATAGAAACTAAGCTCTCAAGTATGATATGAGTACTGGAAATTAGAAGTGTACAGAAGGCAGACTATCAATGACATATCTAACTAGTTTTATGGATTTCTATTCTCATCCAGATGAGTGATCCTACCTCATCTGGGATCTAGCTCAGGAGATTGTTACTTAAGGCTTTGGAGCATTCGTTGCTGCTTTCTATATTCTTGTGCTTATGGATATAGGCCTGATTTGGACACACAGAAATAGAAAAATGTGATCAAAACTCCTCTAGGATGCACAGCTGGCCCTCTTTAGGAAATCACAGCTCTTGGAGGCCATAGCCAGTTCTTTGGCAGCTGTGATCTGCTGTGTTCCTGGGCCACATATGTTGGAGAGATGCTGTCCCCAGTAGGCCTCAGATTGAAAAACAAATGCAAATTTGTTCTGCATTTTTAGAAAATACTCCACTCTTCCACATTTTTTTTCAAGTTGAGGCCTCCTGGGGAGGAAATCGGCAAAGGACCCACTTCTGCCTAGACTTGACTAGAGCTGTCCAGAACAAATGCAAAGTAAGCCACATATGCAGTCTTAATATAGTAGTAACATTTAAAAAGTGAACAGGTGAAATTAATTTTAATAACATATTATATTTAACCCAGTGCATTCAAAATATTACCATTTCTACATGTAATCAATATATTATTAATGAGAAATTTTTACCTTTTCATACTAAGCCTTTGAAATCCAGAGCGTCTTTTACACTAAAGCACATCTCAGTTCAAAACAACCACATTTCTAGTGCTCAATGTTATGTGGCTACTGTATTGGATGGCACAGGCCTAGAGGTCAGCTCTTTTATGGGGTCAGTAGCACATTCCTCTAGGTTATTGCTGCCCAGAGTTCGTGAATTTTTTTTTAATGGCACCTGCTGCTCTAAGAGGAATGATCATTAATCACAGCACATGTCATGAGCTAAAAAGAAATAAAATTTCCTCTAGGGATTTAAATTTTTCTCTAGAGATTCTCACGCTCTGGGGCATCGGAATGAAACAACCAAAATCAGTGAGTTAGCCCATCTTCACTATCTTCACCATCATATTCTCAAGCTATTTCTTCCTTCAGATTTCCATTTGAATTGGAAAAAAACTCTCTCTCTCTGTGTCACTGTCCCTGTGGGGATGTGTGTAGTGTGTGTGTGTGTGCATGCAAGTGTGTGTGTGTCGGGATGTGTGTGACTTTTCCGGGCATTTTTAACGCAGTTTCTGCAAGGAAGTTGGGAGGCTAGCACAGCATGGTTAGACAATATTTGATATCAAATATTCTAGCTATGCCCACCTAATTTCAGGCAACTTTTCTGAGTATCTGTTTTTTTCAGCTCTAAACTGGGGAAATTGACATAATTTTGTAAGAATTCAGTGAGAAATGACATGTGAACTATTCATGATGGGCCTGGTACAGTGCATGTCACAGATCATAAAGGATCTTACATGATATACAAAGGAGTTTCAATTTTATCTTGCAGGGAACAGGAAGCCAGTGAAGACTAAAAATGAAAGATGATTTGATCATATTTTCCATTTAACTTAGCTGGCATAATGGCATGTACCTAGCTACTTGGGAAGCTGAGGCAGGAGAATTTCTGGAACCCAGGAATTCAAGGATGCAGTGAGCTATAATGGTACCACTGCACTCCAGCTTGGGCAAAAGAGTAAGACCTTGTCTACAAACAACAAGAGAAAGAAGAAAATTGAATTTTTTTTTCTTATAGTCAAGCTTTGTCCCAGAAATGAAGTGTTTGCTTACAAATCTTTCAAATCTTTTATTTGCGTGGAAAAGGAAAGAATCTTGGCTAAGCTTTAAACTGGATTTTTCTGCATACCTGGAGGTATCTTTGAATGAATAGATTTAACATCCCATTAGACACTTCTACCTCTTGCATTTAGGAATTCGAACTGCCCTTAGGAAGATACACACAATAATATTACAGGCATGATTTAGAAAATAATTTATTACTATCTCAGTGGGTTTTAATATATCATCCTGGGCCTCTTTAATGAGTCACATTATGACCCTCAGACCAGATGGTTCTAGACTAGATGATTCTAATTCCCTTGTCATCTTAGTCTCTCTAGGAATCAGTGATTAAATTGAAAGATAATTGAAAAAAATCTAAATTGATAACTGAAAGATAGCAATCAAACAGATTCATTTTCAGAATGATTGTGTAAGGACAGTGCCAGCTGAAATTTTCACTTGTATTTCAGCAAAAATTACAATAATTGAGCATATTTCCTCATTTAGAGGAGCTTATTCTTTTTAACATCTTAACCTTAGAGAAACTACCATCTTCAGTGGCAAACGTCATAAAGTACTGGGGGAATCTGACTGTGGATCTACTCTACACTGCTTTTCCCATGCCTAAAACTGACAATATAAAAATTCTACTCGATTTATTGACCTTTATAGGTACAGAGTGTATGTGAATCTAGGGGGGAAAATAAAATATAATAACGTCACTCAATTTGACTATAGCTGGTGAGATAGCCCTCATTCAGCAAACTTTTATAGACTAATTAAGAACCTGCTGCATAATGATAAATATGATTATACAAGGTATAGCATTTATAACTTGTGTGCTTAAACCAATTAGGTAAATGTAATTGAATCTTAGAAAACATTATTCAAATCTGAAGTGTCTGTCCATGGAAAGCCAATGAACCCCAGCCAAGATGGATGAGGGCCAAGATGGCAAGAATAATTTTATCCATACAAATTGAGATTGAGTATGAAAAAGAAATTTGAAAGTATAAAGTATTATTTCAATTTGAGGAGTTATTATTAAATAACTCCTTTAATGACAGTACCTTGCAATGAATGCTTTCTTTTGGAAGAAGATATGAATCATCTGACCTTTCACATAGTAAACTTTAGCAGAATCTCAGAGTTGGCCAGATCTGAGAAGCCACAGCCCATCATAAAATTCTGTCATTTGTCTTATAATAATAAAGACTCTTCCTCTATTCTTTTTAGTCAATCAGATATATATATACA
This sequence comes from Nomascus leucogenys, assembly GCF_006542625.1. Classification (NCBI taxonomy): domain Eukaryota; kingdom Metazoa; phylum Chordata; class Mammalia; order Primates; family Hylobatidae; genus Nomascus; species Nomascus leucogenys. The sequence continues at coordinate 62,276,446 of NC_044386.1, read as the reverse complement.
TATATATATTTAAAGCCTCAGAACTCAAACTCTTTAAGAAAGTGAGAGAACTCATTCTACTGCAGTTTATCCTTAAAAAATAACTTGATATTGTTCCAAGAAGAGAAATTTTTGTGTATTAAAAGAGTTAGTTCACAGAAAACAATGATTTTATTTGCCAACATTGTGCACAAGGAATTTGTTGTTTGTGACCAGTAAAGGCTTATAAAATGTCTTAATATACTTTCTGAAAATAGGATTTCTGGTGGAGTCATCATGCTGTCTTGACTCCCAAAACTTCTTCCCAATGTGTATATAATTCATATTCATGCAAATCAATCCCAGGCCTCTTTGCCTAGAGCCTAAAAGAAATTATTCTGGATCTAAAATAATTTGGGTTTATTCAAAATGGAAATTACTAAAAATTCTTTGCATAATGATGCCTAATGCCAATAATTAATTCATTAAAACTCTAAATTTCTATGTACAAGATGCTATCCTTGACACCAAAAATTCACACCCACACATATGTAATATATTAGATGAATATTAATTACATAATTATATAATATATAACTACACACACATACACACACACACACACATATGTATATATGTCTTCCAAGCCATTTCATCCTAGCTAAGGGATAAAAACAGGAAATAATAGTTATACACAGTATTTCCATGGTGCTGACCCCTAACAGTTTTGTGGGAGCTCCAAACCCCTCTCAAACTCCTCCCAGACTGTTCTAGGAGTCCTAAAGAATGCCTAGCATGTGCTTTGTTCACTGAGCATCTGGGCTGCCATGCGATGTCTCTTCTCCTTCTCTCCAGATCCAAACCACAGAGCTAGAGCTCTCTATCTCCATCTGTGCCTAAGGCCTCGACAGAGGCTGCCAGTGCTCAGTGTTGGGGAAGGCACCTGCAGATTCTCACACTCATATTACCAAAACCTGGAACTCTCAATATCCTTAAAAGATTTCAGCAAAACAACCCTTTTTGGTTTTAGAGTGCTCTTATTTTTTAAGCCAAATTTTATTCTAAGCAAAAGCCTAGAGGGGCTGAAAGTCTGGTGGTACCATTAACAGTGTTCAGGATTATCCACAATTCTTGTCATGAAATCGGTGTATCTTAGTTTCCTCTTCTCATAGAGCAAGTTCTCTCCTGAGGGAATTCTTGGTCACTGAAGCAAACAGAGAGCTGAAGAGCTTAATGCCGTTAGTCTCTAGGGAGGCCTCATTTCTAAGGAAAGCACAGCTCATGCTCAAGTTTGGGCCTCATTAACAGTACAACTCTACCTACCTTCAAAGGCCATACAGTCTAGGTGTGATAGACACACGGGCTGACCATTTATTCCAATGTACTGTGCTGAGTGATACAGTGGAAGAATATTTTAAGAGACACTTAGCCAAATTTGAAAATTCTCAATGGACCTTCTGAGAGTCTTGAACATGAACACATTTTACATTTTTTCTATTTTCAATGATGCCAGTCTCCCCTCCCAATCAAGATAAATTAGAAAAATGTGAGAAATTAAAATAGAGCCCCAGAGCCACTGGGCTCTAGTTTTTGTAAATGGGAGGCAAAGAATGGCCTGAGAAAGGCTCACTTTAGAACAAACTTCTAGTCGCTGCTGTGGAGACGATGACCTTAACCCTTTAGCTGACCAATCCAGACTTCTGTTGAAACACAGGGACCTCGCTGGGCCCCTGGAACACTGTGTTGAGACAGATGCTCACACAATGTGTGGGGCTTGGTTAGCAGGGTCTCTGTGGGTGAAGAGCAAGGAGAAGCAACAGGAATGCCATGTAGTTTCTCACCCTGCCTAATTTCTGAATAAACCTCAAGCCATATATTTTCTACGAGATATATTAGCCAAGTTTGTCTCTACTCGTACTATTTCCGCAAGAATCAAACTCAACAGTTGACTACAGTTAGCAATGAACTCACAGCCCAAGTGGTTTTATTTTTGAAATGTGGAAATCCTTTATAGTTTTCTAAACTATAAAAGAAATATATGGCCTAAATGAGATAATTACTTATATTTTTCTTGAGCTGATATTTATTTTGGAGTTTAGCTAATTAAAAATATAATATGGCCCACTGAAATATAGCTAATTTTTTATCATAAAACCATTGACTACTTTCATATTTTCCCATAGGCAATTCTAAAGTGAGTCTTCTCAAACATTTTGCCTGCCAGGAGGGTTAGACGGAGTGTGAGTTCCAACCACACAGGTTTGAGGAGGAGTGCTTTACAGAGGTGTGGAACACAGCCTCAGCATAGGCATTAAGACATGGCAGTCTCTCCAAAACTCCGTATGAAACGCTTTGTGGAGGAGACTCTTCAGAGGCAAAACTATGAAGCCTCGAAAGCAGAAAATGAGGCATCTCTGACCCCTTTGTACATCCCAAAACCAAGTTTTGCCCAGTGTCCATTAAGGTTCTGATTGTTTTTTTAACCCTTTTTCAATCACATGGAGACAAACACATAGACGTGCACATTTACACTCAAAAAGAGCCTGGCAGAGCAGTGAGCAGTGTCTGGTCTCTGCTTTTCTGTTAGAAAAAGCCTTATAGACATGAAAACAGTATGAGGCTTCCTCAAAAAATTAAAAATAGAACTACGATTTGATCCGGCAACCCCACTTCTGGATATATATCCAAAAGAATTAAAATCAAGATCTCAAAGAGATGTTAGCACTCCCATGTTTACTGCTGCATTATTCGCAATAGCCAGGATATGTAAACAACCTAAGTGTCCTTTGATCAGTGAATAAAGAAAATGTGGTATATACAGTAGAATACTCTTCAGCCTTAAGAAGAAAGAAATCCTGCTATTTGTGACAACATGGATAAACCTTGAGGACATCAGGCTAAGCGAAATAAGCCATGCATAGAAAGACAAATACTGAATAATCTCATTGATAGGTGGAATCTAAAAAAGTTGAATCCAGAAGCGGAGAGGACAGTCATTGCCAGGGGCTAAAGGTTGGGGGAAAAGCAGGAATGTTGGTCCAAAAGTACAAACTTTTAATTATAAGATGAATAAGGTCTGGGGATCTAATGTGCAGCATGGCGACTACAGTTCATAGGACTCTATTGCACACTTGAAATTTGCTAAGAGAGTAGACCTTATTTTTTTCTCACCACAAAAAAACCTAATTATATGAGGTGATGAATGTGTTAATGATGTGGTCATCATTTTACAAGGTATACGTATACCAAATAATCACATTGTGCTCCCTAAATATGTGAAATTTTTGTCAATTATACATCAATAAGGTGGGGGTGGGGAAGAAAAGAAGCAGGCAGAGAAAACTCAGCTTATGAAATAGCATATAGAGAAGTCACTGTGTCAGCTGCCTCGGCCTCCTGGAAGTATTTTCATTGCCCAGAAGAAGGTCCAGGAAAATAAGAAATAAGAAGGACCCCACAAATGCTCTTTCTCATCTTTTTCTTTTGCAAGATCATCACTCTCAGTGTTGCAAACAAAAGTATGGTTTGAGGTGAACTGCCCATCTGTTACTCACCTCCTGTCAGCTGTCACCCAGCTCACTGATTGGAAAGAACACTAGGGCATTGGGTCTAACTTGGCCAAGGGGTAGGAAACATGGAGCAGTCATAAATGGAAAGTGTTCAGGCTCAAAACAAGTTGCTGGGGGAACCATACAGGAATCTGTGTGAGGCAGCTTGAAAATGTTTACATAAAATGCAGCAAAAGTGGGAGAGAAGAAAGCCAAATAAATCCATGCCCACAGATGTCCTCACATTTGAAGAGGGATTTTTAGCAATTAAAAGTTTAGCAAGTGTTTGGGAGCCAGGAGTGGGAAGTTGTGGAGTCCCAATTAGGAGACAGATATAAAGTACTTCCAATCTGGAGACTGAAAAATCAGAAACAAAAAAACGTGTTGGAGTAGTTTCAGAAAAGAGATTTTAAGGTTATTTTTAATAAAAGCCAATTAAAACAAAGCATAACAACAACAAATTGTTTAAGACCCTTTGACTTTGTTGATTTTTTAAAATTTTATCTCTGAAATGAAAGGGTAGGTCTTTTACTTTCTTGACTTTTTCCCCAAATAAAGAAACAAATATATATATTAGAGAAAGATATGAGAGAGAAAATGTGTTTGGAGAACGTTTTTCAAAACAGGACAAGGGAATAGAAAACTCCTTATAATTTGCTCTCAGGAAATGTTACCTTAGTATTTGCTATTTTAGTTATTTTAATCAACTGACATCTTTTTTAAAGTTCTGGCTTAGAATAATTATTATAATGAGTAAAAAATAGAGTGCTTACTATAACTGTAAAAAAGATATAGAGAGTAGGTACTATTTTGGTCCCACTTCACACGGAGGGAACTTAGGTTAATAACATTAAAACAGTAGCTGGAGCTTGAACCCTGATCTTTCTCATGGCAAAGTCACACAATTAACCATGAGTGTAAATTTTCAAACTCCACGCCTCTCAGTTTCATGTGAACTGTCCTTAATTCCCCGTAGCCACAATGTATTTAAATTTGGGAGAACACAATGATAGTTTGCACTGAAATTGCAAAACCATTATCCTACAGGAGACAACGTTCTAAAGGTTCAAGGCATTAGCTGCTAGAAGTGATGTGCATTGAGCAGTGGGCAGGACACTGTCAATCAAGCAAAGGCCATTCTCCTGATTCACATACACTTTGCTTTTCTTTGACAACACCTACAACCTTCATTCCAGAGCCTGACACAGTGTGGACCACTTGATATATACAAAATACACATTTTGTATTCAGTAGATATTTTTGAACTGAAAATAATATCTTCCATCAATCTCTGCTCAGTTGTCACTTGAGCTCCATGAAGCTGTCTGCACTAGCCATGCCAGTCATGCCTGTCTCCAACCAGCCTGACTCCTTTCCTGTTGCCCCTTCTCTAGTTCTGATTTCTCTCATGAAGTTTAACTAAGGATTACATAAAATCTGCGTAAGTCAAATGCTCTGGAAGATGGAAATTTCTATGCATGTATAAAGAGTTATTGGTATAACTGTACATGTTGCAGCATCCCAGGCAGTAATGCATGTGAGTTTACATTTGTATTTAACATGCTCTGAGGCTGTACTGTGGGCCAAACAAAAAACATTTGATTTAATCTCACGACAACCTTTATAAGTGGCTGTTAACGTTGCCCTGCTTTTACCAGTAAGGAATGTGAGGAGTAGAGAGGTTGTGTATATTGAGCCAACACTCATAGTGAGGCTCACCCAAAATTCAAACTCATCTCTGTCTGACCTTGAAGCTCACGCTCTGAACCATTTTTTAAAACAGTCTCTATATATTAGTTTCCTATTTCTGCTATAACAAATTTTACCACAAATTTGGTGGCTTAAAAACAACACAAATTGATTATCTTACAGTTCTGGAAGTCAGAAGTGTGAAATGAGTCTTACGAAACTAAAATAAGAATTTATTCTTTCTGGAGGCTCTATGGGAAACTCTGTCTCTTGTCTTTTTCACTTTCTAGAAGCCACTCACATTCTGGACTCTTGGTCACATTGCCCTAACTTCTACTTTGATTGCTGAATCTTCTCTAGCTCTGACCCTCCTGCCTCCCTCTTACGGAGAGCCTTGTGATTTCTTTGGGATGAATACTGTAGGATAATCTTCTCATCTCAACATCCTTATTTAATCACAGTTGCAAAGTTTCTTTTGTCATGTAAAATAACATTCACAGATCCTAGGAATTATCATGCAGATGTTTTTGGGGGACCATTATTCAATTACACACTAAGAAATGCCTTTTTTTTTGTTGCGGGGGCTGGGGGAATCATTTCAACATATAGGTGTGTCTTTGTGTTTCCTTCACTACTATGATTTAAGCTCATTGAAAAAGGAGACTGTCATCTCACAGCTGGCTATAGCTCTCTGACAGAGCCTGCTGCCTGTGTGCTCCCAACTGCAGGGTGTGAATTCAAGAGATCTCTCCCTTAGCTCTGACCTCTCAATCCCTAACTACTCCACAGAAAAAGAAACTGCCCCCCAACCATTCCTGGAGGAAAAGCTTATTATTCCATCATCGGAAACGAAGCTACAAATATAAATAGTATCGGAAGCTATAACATCAACCTTAGAATTAGACAAGTTAGCAAAAATATCAAACCAGTTCTGATGGTAAAAGAAAAGAGCCCTGGGTGACTGAAGAGACCAAAGGAAGGAGTACAGAACACAGAAAAATGATATTGAGAGTTGGGACACTCAAAATAAAATTTTCTTTCTTCATAATTTTGCCAACGTTCAGGCCTACTGTAAATAAAATTCTGGTAATCATTAGTATTGTTCACCGATATTTTCAGTTCCTTTTCTTTCTGGCACGTAAGATTGCTATTTCCAAATCCTTGCAGTTATATGTGGCTAAGGGACATCTAAGACAGGCAGAGGTATGACTCAAGCGACATGTGTCACATCCTGGTGGAAGCCTTGGAGAACGGGTGCCACATTCCCAGACACTTCCAGAGTAACCGACAATGCCTGACACCATGGAGCCTCCACGAGCCTGTGCACCTGAGGATTAGGACATGGGGAAGGGCCTCCAGTTGACCCGTGATGGTCATAAAGCATCAGTAAGGAATAAGCCCTTGTTGTTAATAACCTATCATATATGTGGGTTTACTATATTGCAGCTAATAGAGTCTCTCTTGACTGATATAAAAATCTAGTTCTTTTCTGGACACAGTGACTGTTGAAGGAGAACAATGAGGAAACGGAAGGGTGGTTGGATATCATTTAGTGGCAATAGATGTTTTCTCAAACTTCCCCTAAGAACATTGCATTAAATGAAAATGAGCACTCTTCTGGAAACCCGAAAGTATAATGTAACAAGGATATACAAGGGCTTTATAAATTGTGAATCACTTTGCAAATGCTAGCTAAAATAATATTTATCATCCACAATTGCAGCCAAGATTACGTTTTCTCATTTTGTAAGTCCCTAATATTTACCTAGCTCCCACTAAAGAAATACTTAATCACACTCTATGTGGACAATTCAAAAGATCAGAGACAACTCTTCTAATTTATGTATCAAAACAAATATCCACAAGAAAGACTAAGGCCACTTGATAGAATACATACAATTCAACATGAATGCTTCTTTGCTAATTTTTTTTTTTTTGAACAGGATCTTGCTTTGTCATCCAGGCTGGAGTGCAGTGGCACAAGCACAACTCACTGCAGCCTCAACCACATTGGCTCAAGTGATCCTCCCACCATCAGCCTTTTTGGTAGGTGGGACTATAGGCACATGCTACCATGCCCAGTCAAGTTTTTAATTTTTTTGTAGAGACAGAGGTCTCACTATGTTGCCCAAGCTGATCTCATGAGCTCAAGTGATCCTCCCGTCTTGGCCTCCAAAGTGTTGGGATTACAGGCGTGAGCCACTGCACCTGGCCTTGCTACTCTTTTTATTATTCGCAACCTCTAGAAATAGTATAGGAGACCCAAGCACTAGTCTCCCGTTGTCATGGATACAGAAAGTGGAGAAGAGAGCAGGCTAAGTGGCTTGTTTGGGACTAGACAAGGCTGTCACTAAGTGACTCACTACTTCAGCCCTTTGCTCCTCTTGGCACCTGGACCAGCAAAGGCACACATATTCTGTAGTTGTTTTGTTCCTGCCAAACCTGTTACAAGGAATAAACTTGGAGCACCTAGAAATTTAGCAACATATTATCATCTTGGAATGTGACATTATTAAACCCTCCTAATCCCCATGTCTACAAAATTAAGAAATCCAGAGCATGTTTTCTAAATGGAAATGGAAGTGTATACAGGCTTAATCACAAAGAGTTAATTTTTAAGCCCTTAAAATTAGAGAAATGACAATGACAATATAAATTCTTCTTTTTACCGCTTCCGGGGTGAAGCTTGTTTAGAGCAGCTAGCACTAGTTAGAAAGAATAGCCATGTCAGATTGAGGAAATCACAGCTCTCACCTATAGTTACTGGCAAAACAAAGTCTGGGCTTTGTCTCTAGAGGCAGAGGTTCAAAGTTGATCTCTCAGCTTCTGGTTAGTTCTATTGCTACCAAACAAGGAATAAGCAAGATTGCCTTCTCTGGATTGCCTTTGGGATTGACTTTCTGTTCATCCTGTTTAGTGAGTCTCCTGTATAAGGAGTCTTCAGGGTTCTAGGCACTCTGAGAGCTGTTACTCACTCCAAGGCCCCTCTACTAGAGGGCACAAACTGTGGGCCACATACAAGGTACAGCCACAGCCCAGGGTGCTGTCAGAGTCCAGCACTCACAAGTTTAAAATGGTGACCCACTTGGTTTCACCTCAGGTCATTGTTACTTTCTTTTAGCCACCTATTCTTGAGGAGACAAGTTCCCTTCCTGATTTCTGACCATTCTCTTCTTGACAAGGTCAACTTCCATAGTGCCACCTACCTTCCTCCTTTCCTGATCCAGGCTACTCTTTCCCAACTTTTCTCAGATCCTTTCTTGAAACAATTTGATTTTGCACTGTTACATTCCCTCGTGTGTCATGAGGGGTGCACTTCAAGTAAATGTCCACATTGACAAAGCAACTGTATCTCTGTAACTAATTCCAGCCAAAAAGTTCTTCCTAAAAGGAGTATAATTAGGAAAGAAATTATGCACGTAAACAACATTCCTTTCCTGGGATGGACTGATGATTGTTGGAAATATTTTATTAACTCATACCCTCCTTTATTCCCAAAAGGATTCAGGGCAGCATCTTTCCATGCCTTTTTTGGAGTGTAGGGTAACATATGCTGCTGTGGTCTGTGAAAAGAAAGCAGCAGCCGGGCGCGGTGGCTCACGCCTATAATCCCAGCACTTTGGAAGGCCGAGGTGGGTGGATCACAAGGTCAGGAGATCGAGACTATCCTGGCTAACACAGTGAAACCCCGTCTCTACTAAAAATACAAAAAAATTAGGCAGGCTTGGTGGCACGCGCCTGTAGTCCCAGCTACTCGGGAGGCTGAAGCAGGAGAATCGCTTGAATCCAGGAGGCAGAGGTTGCAGTGAGCCCAGATCGTGCCACTGCACTCCCAACCTGCACGACAGAGCAAGGCTCCGTCTCAAAAAAAAAAAAAAAAAAAAAAGAATGGGCAGATCTTGGTTTAGTAAGCCTTCCATTCTTGTTTTAAGAAATAGCAAAGGGTTAATATTTAAACTCAGAATGCTCTTGAAACCTTGTGTAAGTATCCTTATCCTAGAAAAATGACCTGTATTTCAATTTATATTAGGTGGGGAATTTTCACATGTGAACCTTCCCTAGGTAAGAAAAAGAAAAGGAAGATTCCCAAAAGACTCAGACAGGAGAGAGAGGGTAACCGCCAAAGAAAACACATCCTGTCTAGGATAATATGGGGTCTGGATCATCAAAATTGTCTGAATTTTTATTGCTTTCCCTGCCATTATGATTTGAAAAGGCTTGTTGAGATGTCCTCTCTACCAGACTGGATAAATCAATGTCCTTTTGCTGGACTGTTCAAGCTCAGAGAGGCCAGGAACTCAGGTGTGTGACCTTCAACTGTTTAATAAATAGAAAGCAATGAAGACTGCCTGAGGTTACAGATCATTGAGATGAGTTTTAATTACCCTTTTGGGGAAACACAAGCCAAAGCGTTCAACAAAACTACAACCGACTGGCTCTCTCGAGTTTAGAACATGAATGTCTCATTTCCATAGTTTTCTCGGTCACCTCTTAAACACAATGTTTGAATTCCCAAGATCATTTTGCCATGAATTTCTCAAAAACTCTTAAGAAAAGACAATATCAGCAGGGAAAGAGGTCAGCCCACTCTTTCAAGGAAGCAGTTTTCAGAGAAGTATCAAGACCCTTGTCAGCACTAGGAAGGATTTGTGCATTTTTATGATTGCCTCTTTACTCTTTCCCACATGTGATCAATGACTAGAGGTGAAGTAAGTCCTTCTCAAGGTGGGACAAGAGGCATGTCTAAGGCTTGTTTCCTTATAATTTTGTCTTTCATTTACTTTCTGTAGTTCTGCAGCCAGCTAGCTCATAGGACTCCAGGGACCTTGAGACTGAAGCACATTCTACAAATAAAGTCAAATGCAGTGAGTAATCTCAGCTAAGTACAGCTGAGAGGGCACGGGTCAGGCCTGGAAGTCATCAGATGAAAAATCAGACCAAAAATTAAAATGAAAATATTGGCAGCTAGTGAAATACCAAAAAATGACAATTCCTTCATTTGGTCCTCCCTGCCTTTCCAAACCACGATCTCTCACACTACACTCAAGTTGCAAGGAGCTCCTTCTCTATGCAGAGATCATATAGGACCCTCAGGTGCTTGCAAGAACATATGGTGTGTTCTTTGCCCCTGGGAACGTTCTCTTTTGGATATCAGCTGAATCCTTACAAGCCCTAGTGTTGCTCTAGTCTAGACTAAGTGGATCGCTGTCCAAGGAATCAGACCTATTGATGACTATCAAAAATTTCAGTAAAGGGTTACTTATATAAACATCAAACTGAAGAGCCATTTATCGGCTCTGTGTGCACATAAATCATCACCCAGAGAGAGGATATTTCAACCAGAAAAGATAAGGAAGTTTAGCTAAGCTGTCTGAAGAAAGTCAGTGAAGGTTGAATAAGGATAAAGGGAGGCTTCCCTATTAGGACATGAAGGGAAAAAGGGAAATTCCCCAAATAAGAAAAAAATTGGGACAAGCCCAGTCAATTACAGAGACTGCCCTGAAAAGACTGGCCAATGTGAGCTGACCCTGGAGCTGAGACTAAAAGCTAAATGCCAAAGTCTCTTTCTCAGAGGTCAGCTGGTGCCTGAGACCCAGCATCGGGGTTATTAGGCCATAGCTGGAGACTTCCTGGCTCAGCCTCACTCCCCAAAGGGCCATTGCTATCCAATAGGCCAATAGTTGCTAAATCCAACTGAACAAGATGAATTATATAATCTTTCTCTGTGGGTGTTTTATGATTAGATAAGATTTGCATAGAGACTTCAGGAAGGCCACGATTAATTTAGACTTTGGGTTAATATTCACTCTCTCATAATTTTATGCATTATCTCCTAGATAGAATTCACCTGATTATAAGGGAAAAAAGAGATGAGATAGTCTGAAAAATACTCAAAGACATGCGGCCAACTTAATAAAAGCTAAAAGTTTCAGCCTAAACATTCCTCTTTAATGAAGACCTTGGTGCAGCTAAAAAGGGATGATTCCATTCTATAACATCTAAAGAAATTTACCATTTACCATAGTTAGCAGAACAGATTTGCTTCTTCTCAGTGAAATTATCTTTCATCTTTCTCAATGTTTATAAAAGTAGGATCTTTAAAAGTCTACATTATAAGGCAAAAAAAAAAAAAAAAACTGTCCCACAGCTGAAAACCAAAAATAAGTCATCGAAACTGAAATGGAAACACATTCCCCTGGATAATTACATTTTAGTAAATAAAGATATAACTAGCTGTTGCTGATGATTTCTGGTGCTGAAAATGACCCAGAATTCTACTTCAATCATAGTTGAGTCCAATTTTTAAAAATCAATCACATTTACTTGTTGTATGTCATTATGCCAATGAATAGGTTAACAAGAAGATAGCTGCTAGCAACAATATTCCAATTCAGAAGTGGACATGAAGACAAACAGGATTCTCTGATGAATGACTCCAGTGGATAATTAGCAATTTATTGAAAACAGATAGCAGGTGCCCTAGGCTCCCCAGCCAGCAAGGATGCTATGTCCAAGCTCAACTTCTCACAGATCTCTAGTTAGTGGGCGGGTGTCCTTCCCAGAACTCCCCTTTAAACAGCTGGCACCTGAGCTCAGACTTCCAGGAACTTAAGCCCAAAACGCTTATTCACTCCATTCCAGGCTGCTCTCAGGCTTACTCTATAAATAAGGGAGAGCCACAGAAAAGAGTCTCTTCTGGAACCCAGATCCTCAGTGTAACTAGATGTGTTCCAGCCTAAGCATTTCTTTTTTGCAGGAAGCCAAGAGAACAGAGACCCATGCAGCCACTGGCTCTTCTGCCTGTTAATTCCAATCTGTCTCAAATAATGCTGTTCACCCAGAGTCTTTGCATAACAATGAGGAAACAGAGACACAAGGGTACAACACCACCATCATCTATCCATTGAGTCAGCAATGTCACTGTAGATGGCATCCACCTTCTTATTTACAAAGAAACTGATACACACAGACCCCAGCCATAGACCTAGACTTTAAACTGTATTTGCCACCCCTTTTATGCCCACAACATAGTAGTGCCCACAGAATTGTTAACTAAAGTGTTTCTCTAATGAGGGAGTAAGTGAGCGTTCTTATATGATGGCTTTCAGTAACCAAAAGGAAACAAATTTAGTACAAGGGGGCTTTGGTAAAATGACATAGGAAATGGATTCTGGTATTTGCCTGCAATAAATTATAAATTGGCAGGGAACAGACAATATTTTATATTCATTTAAAATAAGCATAATGAAGAATTGCTTTTTAAGTGAAGACCAAGATAATCTCAGCATTTGACGTTATCAACACATCTTTCATTTTCCCACATACAATCTGCCTTCTGCTGCACACCACAAATTTACATGCACAAAATATAAAAGGGAGGCTGGGCATGGTGGCTCACACCTGTAATCCCAGCACTTTGGGAGGCGGGCAGATCACGAGGTCAGCAGATCGAGACCATCCTGGCTAACACAGTGAAACCCCGTCTCTACTAAAAAAATACATACAAAAAAAAAATTAGCCGGGCATGGTGGTGGGCACCTGTAGTCCCAGCTACTCGGGAGGCTGAGGCAGGAGAATGGCGTGAACCTGGGAGGAGGAGCTTGCAGTGAGCCGAGATCGCGCCCCTGCACTCCAGCCTGGGTGACAGAGTGAGACTCCGTCTCAAAAAAAAAAAAAAAAAAAAATTTATATATATATATAAAAGGATACAAATAATGCCTGAATGATCTGAATGATCATGTCTGCTCTTGTGTATGTAAAAGCCTAATTTCCAAAAGTGGAATAAAGAGAAAAAATACACAAACAAAAATTATAAGCTCCTGGAGTTCAGCCATGAAATAGTATTGAGATTAGAAGAAGGGTGAAGCCATGGTCAAGCTCTTGATGAAAAGCCCTGCTTGCCTATAAAGACATGTGGATCTTAACATCTCCATGGTGATGAGCAGACAGATGCCCACTGGTGTTTTCATGTCTACATTTAAGGGGTGAGAATTTCAATGATTTATTTATTCCAAGTTTTGGGGGCTGGGGGTAAACTCAGATTTTTATCTAGCATGAAACTCTTGTGGCCTCTCTGAACAATGTAGCCTCACTTTCTGTTGGATTGATGCTGAAAAGCTATTTCTCTATAGCAAATGGTTCCCTGGTCTTTTGGTATACGAGAGAAGTGATATATATAACCCTAAAACACCTTAAAAGTTAGCTTGCTGTGCCTAGTGTTCCAACACATTCTATCTCTTATACCGTTAATTTTATTTCATATTAACTAATGTTACTTTTCTTCATTCATAAGTATTCAGTTGGGCATAAGATAATTGCTATTTGACAATCTTTTAAATTTATTTTATTCTTTATGGAAAAGTAAATGCAACCAGGAATATTAGCATTAACATAAATCCAAATAAAACCAGGTGACAGGCAAGTTAAAATGTTCCAAACAACACTGAAACAAAACCTCAAAACTCTAGCATGGCACATATGGTTCCTGAATATTCTCTGATTTAAGACACATCATCAAGATTATGCTGGTGGTCATGAGGAACATTGGAGTTACCATCTTAAGGTGAAAGACATGAGAATCTGTGAGCAAAGAAAAGAGTTGATTTTAATTCTAAAAGGGCTGAAGCCACACTATCCTTCACTGAAGAAGTGCTGCGTCCTCTTTTCTCCTCCATTTTCCATTTGCTGCTATGATTACCAGATGTGATAGTCAGACTCTTTAGAAATGTTTAAGACTTTGTTAAGGAATATGTGGAGATGGAAATTTTCATGCAATGCTCATAAAGTATAAATTGACACAATTTTTCTGGGAAGCAATTTGACAATATAAAACAGCCTTAAAAGTGATCAAATTATTTGTTCTAGTAATTCTGTACTAGAAATTTATCTTAAAGAAATAGTTATAATAGGAAATACACAAAACACCTTAATTGCCTAATTGTATTGGAATGATTAAATTAATGTACATTAACAAGATGAAGTAGTATCATTATTAAGTAATATCTTTGAGGATATATTCACAGTATTAAGTGAAAAAACATGAATACAATTTTATATACAGTATGTCCTCAATATATTTACAAGCACACAAATACACACAAACGGATATATTAGACAAAACATTGGGAAGAAATATGCCAGAGTAGTTAAAGTGGTTATTTCAGGGTGGAAGAGAAGAATAATTTTTACTTATACTTTTCTGTGTTTTCCAGTTGCTTCTATTGAGCATGTTACTCAATTTTTCCAGATATGCATTTATAATTGCAATAGTGATAAATATTCTATAAACTTGAAAAAGCATAGAAATGTATGAAATAAAAGACATCTCCCCACTCATTCCCCTGATCTCTACTTACTAGCAAAAAAAAAATACAGTTTATATTTCCAAACTATGTGTGTGTGTATATATATATATATATATACATATATACACATATATATACATTTATATAATAATTTTATAAAAACATAATACTGAGCATATTGCTCTACAATTTATTTTATATTAACCAAAATTCCTTGGACATCTTTTTATGTTGTTATACAGGAATACATCAGTTTTTATAAACTTTAATTTTTAGAGCAGTTTTAGATTCACAGAGAAATTGAGCAAAAAGTACAGAGTTCCCATATTTCCCTGCCCCCACATACACATGGCCTCCCCCACTATCAACATTTCACATCAGCATGGTGCAACCTACATTGGCACATCATTATCACCCAAAGTCCATAATTTACATTCTTGGTATTATACATTTCATGAGTTCACTCTTGGGTGTTTTACATTCTATGGGTTTTGACAAGCATAATGACATGTGTGCTGTGTTCTGTATCATATTATAGTATTATACGGAATAGTTTCAGTGTCCTAAAATTTCTCTGTGCTTTGCCTATTCATCCCTCCCACCTAACCACTGGCAACCATTAATATTTTTACTGTCTCTATAGTTTTCCTTATTTAGAATGTCATATAGTTGAAATTAGATAGTATATAGACTTTTCAGATTGGCTTATTTCATCTACTAATATGCATTTAAGATTCTTCCATGTCTTTTCATAGCTTGATGGAATGTTCCATGTGCATTTGAGAAAAGTGTATATTCTTCTGCTGTTGGGTGGACTGTTCTATATATGTTGTTAGGTTTAGATAGTCTGTAGAGTTTTTCAAGTCCTTTATTTCCTTATTAATCTTCACTGGGGTTGTTGTAGCCACTATTTAAAGTGGAGCACTAACATCTCTTAGTATTATACTTCGGTCCATTTCTCCCTTCAATTCTGTCAAAGTTTCATTCATATACGTCAGAGCTTTGAGATTTGGTGCATAAATATCTATAACTATTGTATTTTCTTGGTAAATTGACCTTTTTAATCATTATATAATGCCCTTATTTGTCTCTTGCACCAGGTTTTGATTTAAAGTCTGTTTTGTCCGGGTTAGTGTAGCCACTCCTGCTCTCTTTCGGTTATCATTTACATAGAACATCTTTTTCCATTCTTACACTTTCAACCCATGTGTGTCCTCAGATCTAAAGTGGGTCTCTTTTTGACAGTACATAGTTGGATCCTTTAAAAAAAAAAATTCATTCAACCAAACTATGTCTTTTGATTGGGAAATTTCATCCATTTAAAGTACCCATAAGGATTATTTATTGCCATTTTGTTTATTGTTTTCTTTTTATCCTGTAGTTTTCTTGTCCATCCTTTTCTCTTCCTTCCTTCCTTCATGTTTTGTTGATTTTTTTAGTGATATCCTTTGATTCTATTTCCATTTATGTATACTCTATAGATATTTTCTTTGTGACCACCATTGAAACTATATAAAATATCTTAAAGTTACAGCATTCTATTAAAAACTAATAACTTCAATCACATATTAAAACTCTACTTCTTTACAGTTCTAATCTCCCATTTTATGGCACTGATGTCACAAATTACATCTTTAAATATAATAGACCCATCAACATGGATTTATAGGGTTTTCTGTATTTTGTTAAATTCTGTGTACCAAAAATTACAATAGTACAGGTTGCCATATTTTTCCATGTATTTACCTTTGCCAGAGAACCTTGTATTTTTGTATGGCTTCATGTAGATATCTACTATCCTTTCATTTGAACTTGAAGGATTCTATTTAGCATTTTCTGTAGAGCAGGTCTAGTAGTACATTTTATCTGAGAAAGCATTAGTTTTTTACATTTTAAAATATAGTTTTACTAGATACAATACCCTTGGTTGACAGTTTTTTTTTCTTTCAATACTTTGAATATATCACCCCATTCTCTTCCATTCTACAAAGTTTCTGCTGAGGAATCCACTGATAAGCAAATGGAAATCCCTTTACATGAGACGAATCACTATTCTCTTTCTGCTTTCCAAAAACAAGATTTTCTTTGTCTTTGACTTTGCATAGTTTGCTTATAATGTTTCTCAGTGTGGTTCTCTTTGGATTTATTCTAGCTGTAGTTTTTAAGCTTCATGAGCCTGTATGTCCATTTCTTTCCTCAGATATGGAAAGTTTGCAAACATTATTTGTTTAAATAGGTTCTCTTCCTCTTTCTCTCTTCTCCTTCAGAGTTTCCCGTAATGTGTATGTTGATACCCTTAATAGTGTCTCAACAGTCTCTTAAGCAATCTTCACTTTTCTCCATTCTTTTTTCTGTTTGCTCCTCTGACACAATTATTTCAAATGACCTCTTTTCATGTTTGCTGATTTTTTCGTCTGCCTTATCAAGTCTGCTGTTAAGCCATTCCAGCAAAATTTCTAGTTTAGTTATTGTATTTTTCAGTTACAGAATTTCTATTTGGTTCTTTATAATTTCTATCTCTGTTGATGCTCTTATTTTGTTCAGGCATTGTTTTCCTGACTTTGCTTAGTTTTCTGACTGTGTTCTCTTTTAGCCCACTGAGTATTTTTTATGATAGTTATTTTAAATTCTTTATCAGGCAGGTGATAGATTTGTATGTTTTTTGAGGTTGGTTTCTCGAGTTTTATTTTGTTCCATTGAGTGGGCCATTTGTTTTTTGCTTCTTTATATGCCTTGTGTTTTATTTCAGGCTGCTATAACAAAATATCATAAACTGGGTTACTGATCAAGAACATAAACATATTTCTCACAGTTCTGGAGGCTGGAAGTTCAATATCATGGTGACAGCATGATCAGACTCTGGCAAGGTCCTTCTTCTAAGTTGCAGGCAGCCACATAACCTCAGATGACCAGCAGAAGGCAAATTCGTTCTCTGGCTTCTTCTTATAAGGGTATCCTACTCATGATGGCTTCACCTTTATGACCTAGTTACCTCTCAGTGACCCCATCTCTAAATACCATTACATTGAGGATTCAATTTTAACATACAACTTTTGGAGGAAACACAAACATCTGTCCATTATACCTTATTTTTTTTTTTGCTGGGATTTAGGCATTTGGAAAAACCACCACCACTCATATTTTTTGTATGCTGGCTTTGTAAAGGGGAAGACCTTCACCACTCAGCCCTGCTGGAAGTTCTAGGACTTCTCAAACCTTTTCTAACCTTTTGCTCCTTCTGATAACTGTGGAACTGCAGCTCTAATATGGGCTCATCTCTTTTCGTCTGCTTTCAAACTCTGGCACTGATCCCATCAATGCTCTGGATTAGGCAAGACAGAAACTAGTCCCTCAAGCAGCCCCCAGATGAGCCAGAAAGTTGGATGCATGATCCACCTTTTACCTGTGTCCTGAGGTAGGGATCCTGATATGGAAAGTTTTCTCCTAGTAGCTCTCTACTATGCTTCATAGGGGAAGGGGCACAAATGCTGAAGATTTTTCTGTTCTTTTCACTGGAATCTTGTCTTGCTTTTACAATGGCTGGGTGTTGTAGCATCTTAGCTGGTCTCTGTAGTTCTCACAGCAGTATTCTGGTTCATATATTTTTGTTAACTCAGTTTCTCTGTGGGGAAGAGAGAGCCTGTAGCTTCATAGCCCACCATCTTACTGATGTCATTCCTTACGTCTTCTTAGTGCTGAAGAGTATTTCATTGCCTGGATATACAACAGTTCATTTATCCATTTACCTACTGAAGATTATCTTGGTTACTTTCAAGTTTTAGCAATAATGAATAAAACTGCTATGAACTCCTGTGAAAAAAATTTTCTTATGAACATAAATTTTCAACTCATTTGGGTAAATATCAATGATTGCAATTCCTGGATCATATGGTAACATTGTTTAGTTTTGTAGTAAACTGTCCAACAGTCTTCCACAGTGTCTGTGGCATTTTGCATGTCTGCTAGCAGTGAATGAGGTTCCCAGTCCTCCACATCTTCACCAACACTTGGTGTTGTAAGTGTTTTGAATTTTGGCCATTCTGTGTACAATAATCCTTCATTGTTGTTTCATGTTGCAATTACCTAATAGCTCATGGTGTTGAATATCTTTTTATATGCTATTTTCTATCTATGTATCTTCTTTGGTGAAGTGTCTGTTTTTTCTTATTTCTTTCTCACCCCATTCCCAC
This sequence comes from Nomascus leucogenys, assembly GCF_006542625.1. Lineage (NCBI taxonomy): Eukaryota > Metazoa > Chordata > Mammalia > Primates > Hylobatidae > Nomascus > Nomascus leucogenys. The sequence continues at coordinate 62,257,756 of NC_044386.1, read as the reverse complement.
TTCTGAGAAATTCTGCTGTCATGTGATGGTTTCCTTTTGATGATTACTCACATACAAATGAGGTAAATTCTTAGTGGGCTATTTAATTCAGGTTTATATAGGCATGTGGCCGTGGCTCTATTGCACACACAAAAATTTTTTTTTTTAATGACATGTGACGTGTGTGTGAGTGAATATTTTTAGCCATTAGTTCTCTCAGTGAACTGAGAACTGCCCTGCAGAACTACTCATAATGCAGTACATTCTCCTTCTCTTACAGTCTCACAAACTGCTTCCTCCAAAATGACTTTTCTTTATAAATCCCTGTTTTGTCACACTGTCATATTTTTTAGATTGCCTACCAAAAAAAAAAATAATCCAGGGAGGCACAGTGAACCAACTCATACACTCCTTTTCCACTGTGTCAAGCGAGTTGTTCTCCTCGGGCTGTGCCACTGGAAGGAGAATTGGGCTCTGCTTTCTCTGAGATCTGCAGCTACATGCATGTTCCATATCTTTCCCACTTCCCTGTTGCCTATTATAACTTTGGGCAGCCTTTCCTTCTATTTTGTGGTTCTGTTTCAAAAGTCTGTTAGTTTAATCAAAACTGGAGTTAGTATGTCTGGGTCTTCTACCTCTGTTGCATTTGGGTGATTTCTGGGAGATGAGAAAAATGGCTAATGTTATCTGGTCATTTTAAACCCAGATCCTAATTGCTTCTCAGCCTTTGGGCTAGGATCTGTTCTTATCAGTTTAAAACCAGACTTCAGTGGCTTTTCAAAAATTCTGTAGCCACTTGGATTTCTTTTCTTGTTAATTACTTAATTATCTATTCATACCCTTTTTAACCTTTTGGGGTATTCCTTTAGTAGTCAGCAAAACAAATTGAAAATTAACAAAATATTCTCTCAAAGGAGGGTGGCAGTGACCACGATGTGAGTAGCAGTCAGAGCTGATAGGAAGAGGCAGCCTTCAGTCCAACGGGACTGTCTCTGACTCTTCCTATTGGAGTCCACTGCCCAAGAGGTCTTAATTCCTAAGAACTCACTGGGCTCACTGTTGGGCCTGGCTTATCATCTTGTTATTTTCGGCGCCACTACTAGAAGGATATTGAGAGAGTGAGGAATAGGAAAGATAACCTTCCCTGAGTGATGTGAAAAATTCTGTTATATCTGTTTTCTTCTCTTTGCTGTCTTCCCATCATCAGCAGAACTGTCTAGAGCCATTTCCTTTGTCATAAGACTTTTGAGAAAATAATTGAATAAAATTTTTCTAATTTGGAATGAGTTGAAGTTTAGATAGGCTTAGGGCTACAGTTTATCTCTTTCTTCTTTCATTATTTAGCATATAGAAAAGGCAAAGCAAGACAAGTCAAAATACAAATTGTTCCTAACTCATATGTGCACAGATATCAATGAGCTGATGTGTATATGAAATGATAACACTTTTTTTACATATAACTTCCAAGTCATTTGAGCTAAAAATAAATCTACCATTGACCCCAAGCAGGAAGTTAGACATATGAAAAATTGCTCTGTACCTCTACATAGGTGAATTCTTCAAGCAAACATGGAATTGGATACAACTTTCCTCTTGATCAGTACAAATTAGGGAGAAGATATCATTTAAATATTGTGGATTATCTAAAACTCTCTGACTATAAAACCTCAGATAGATTACATAAGACAGAACTAGTTACAGGGCTGTTATTTTTCCCTACTACCAAAACATCATTAATCACAGAAGCATTTCTGCTCAAACAGAAAAGCACAATATTACAATTTTATTATTTAAAGATCTTGAAAGCAGTTTGTAGACAATATTATCAGTCACCTCCAGACAATGGGAGGAGAATGGGGAAACAACCACCAGATAGAGTTAGAATTCTCAAAAGCTTATAACAAATAGATTCATAACATTATTTCCCTCCTAGAATGTTTGTTCTAAATACGAGTGCCTTGTTTATACATGATTAACACAATACAAGAAGGCATTCTATAACCTAAACTAATCCAAATCCTACCTGCTTGACTAATAGTGGCAGTCATTAATTGATTTCACAGTAGCTAGATTTTTCTTTTATCATTTCACAATCAGGTTGGCAAAAACTGAAAAGATGTAATAATGAAAAGCAGAGAAAAATACTCCCAAATGACAGAAAAATGCATTTGGAAGTTGCTTGGCTTATTCAAGATAAAAGCCTTGGAAAAATTAGCTCTGGTATCATGGAAAATATTTTTGAAATTTTGGTGACTCCTTGTTCTTTGTGAAGAAAATAAATCATGGTATCGGTGGAGCAGAAAACACAAGGGAATTTTCAATGAAATGTTTTCTTTCTTTTTCACTGATGCAATATTTGAAATGGGAGCACAGGGCATATTTCTAAGCAAAGTAGTTTTCAACAAGCATAGCTCCTTTCAGTAAATCACCTGTGGTCTTACGAACAAATAATTGTAGACATCAAATTAAAAGACATGAACTTAACATCTGAGTTGTGGTCTTTGTAACTGATTAAATAATGTATCAGTCTTCACATGTCCTTTATTCACATTCAAAGCACTCTAATGAGAGTGAAACATTGCTTAGGTTTTGTTAGGACATTACCATACTTTGTAAATCATCATAATTTATGAAGTAATGACCTCTTTATTACCTCAGTAGGAAGGTCTGCATTCATTTATCACATGGTAAAACTGGTCTTGCTCCTTGAAGAAACTAAGAAAGGAGTGAGAGCTCTATTGTTCTGTTGATGGGGCTCAGTCTGTTCTTCCTCTTTTCCAACAATCACACTTATTTCCAGGAAAGAGGTAAAAGCCTTTGTTGGAATCACATGGATTCCAGATCAGACCGAAGGCCACAACACTTCCTTTCCCCTACCCAGGGGCTACCTTTGGTCACATTACCTGACCTATATATGTATTTTTAAGCTCTCTTCTCTAACTTGGTAGCATGGGAAAATTCTTCTGGTTATCACAGCTAGAAAAAGCAACCCACTGTTATGTGATAGAATTTTGATCAAGCAGAGGCTTAAGGCTGGACATGGCAGTGATTTCTATTTAAATATTTATAAATGTTTGCTATGTCTCATGAATTCCCACTTCTGGCATAAGCACTTTCCATTTGAGGTTCCCCTTAGTGTCCTGACTTTGTAGGACAGTTAACCTCCATGGGATTGAGTTCCAGAATTAGATATTCTGCTTTCAGAAAGTGGCCCTCAGGAATAAAACTCATGCAGCAGGATTGAAACAAACTTTGGATATAGAAGCAACAAAACTAAGAGCACTTAAGAAAATATTAGTTATAAATGAAGCAAAATTCCTACTGGTCATGTTATAATATTTAATATATCAAAACAGAATATAACAAAATGTGTGGATGCTTCAAAATTACTTATCAGAACAGCATAAAGGGATATCTTATACCTTTCCATGACTTGTTTTCATTACCATTTCTCTGATGTCCACCAATACATGGCAAATCATTTCAAAGTATGGAAAATGAAATCAATGAATATTCAAACCGGCTATTTCAGCTATGGCAGTGAGTTAAAACCAAGGTGTATAATTTTCTTGGTTTTAAATTTTCTTTAGTATTTCAGCTCTATTTTTTTAGATGATACACTATGTGATTGGTATTTCTCAGTGATCAAAACAGACAGAAAGCCTTGCTTTCACAGAGTTTTCATTGTTTCTTTTCCTATGTGTTTAGTTAGCAGTATTGATATAGTCCAGGGACTCCTAGAAACACCTGTTGTGCTGCTTTGGTGAGCAGATGCTATAAGTCTTCCATGGCACCTGTATTTTATCTGCATGGAGGTGAGTGGCATGCATGGGAAAAGAGGAGAGCTAGACACACGCATTGCGGAATATAGGGATCTCTATTTTTAAAAAACTCTGAATTCTGTGAAAAGACAGCACAAACAAACTAAATCTAAGTGCAGCACCATAGTCCATGTAGGCATTCTGTTCCTCTAGATCTCAGGGGAAGCTGGAGGGTATTAGTATGATTTTGTTCGGCATCACAAAGAGAGGGTAGAATTTGGAGTCACACAGACCTGGGATGCATTCTAGTTTGTGGCCTGAGGTACATCCAATAAACTCTTTGGGTCTCAGTCCCTCAACTCTTTTTAGAATTTAACATCATTTACTTTGTGGGTTCTGTGTCTATTTTCTTCATTTAGGAAAAAGTATTTATTGAACATCTGGTGTGTCCATTTAGGCACTGCTCTAAATGCTGGGGATATAACAATGAAGAAAATAGTTAAAAATTATTGTCCTTGTGGAACTTACAAGGAGAGAGAGAATCTTACCTATTAATGTAGAAAAATTGGATTCACTCATAACAACAACAAAAATGGATTTTCCCGTAATAAAAACTGAAGCAAAATGCTATTTTGAAATATTCTTAAAGTAACATCAGAAATTAGTATGCACCTATCATGTATAGCCTCATTATGTTCTACTTTGTCTTGCCATGCGGATGAGCTCAGCCAGAGTACTTCTCAGAGAGGATACCGTGTGGAGGCAAGTAAGAGCAGAGAAAGCACCGAGTAGTTACAATGGTCCTTGCTGGGTGTTCGGAGAAGCTGATTATTTGAGAGAGAAACAAGCCTAGGAAAGACTTTTGGGATTAGGTGAAAAGTGTACTCCTCCAGGGAGCAAGAAGCCATTCCATGCCAAGGCTTTTGATCCCTCCACCACAGGATATCATTGTCCACAGCCCCTTACTTTACTTCTTGATTTTTCCAACCTCGCTTACAGTTTATTCTTATTTTCCAAAACTTAGAAACCATGCCCAATGGAGTATTGGCTGTGAAATGAATGAATATGTGTCTCCACTGGATCAGCCAGGCCAGGCTGTTTGTCTTAACACATTCCCCTGACATGATTCTGAGATAAATTAACATCACAATGCTTTCTTGACCATCGAGTCACACAGAAATGAAACTAGTCTGAAAAGATTTACTTTCCACCAGGCTATTTACTTTACGACTAGAATTCTTCTAGACTCTTTTCTAGTTCCAAAGTACACATATATGAGCTATCTTTTTCTTTTCAAAATGAATTTTCTGGTTATGTTCCATTGTAAATCCCCTTTCGAAGTAGCTAGGACTTGTACGTAAATAATAAGAGAAATTATTGTTACTTTTGTCCAGGTTTAGGGGTTTATATAAATTCTGAGAATAATGAAGTGATTCTATACTATGTAATCTATGAATCCCATTTTTTGCCTAAGATGTGATATGCCATGAGACTTTGCTGATGTGAACGGATACCATACATCTTATGTTCTTTTTCAATCACTTATTCTCCTACCTTATGATGCCTGTTTTATTTTCTTGCCCCAAGTAATGTTCTCTCTCAGTCTCTGAGGACTTAATAGCTCCATAAAGGCAAGGATCTTTAATTTTTTTCTGTTTTATTCACTGGTTTATATCTAGAGCCTAAAGCGATGTCCGGTATACAATAAACACTCAATATTTATTGACTGTTGAATGAGTTTAGGTTTTTAACTTTAGATGATGAAAGCGAATATATATCTAGCCACTAGTATGTGCCAAATACACTTTTAAGCACTTTACACATATTAACTTATTTAATCCTTAAAATAACCCACACAGGCACAGAGAGAATATAAATTTGTCCAAGTTCATTGGCAGAAGTAGGATTTGAACTCAGGCAGTCTGCCTCTGAGTCATTAACCACTGCACTATTACCGGCTCTCTAGGGTAGCATAGTTGGTAGAGAAAAAACATGTATGTCTTCCTTGCTTTTTAATATTAATTTTTAATTTTATATTTCTAAGTAATTTTATTAATTTAAATATATATTCATTTATACACTGACTATATATTACAAATTTGGGGTTCAAAATTCAAAAGGTACAAAGAGATATAAAAGGAAAAGCCTCTGTCCTCACTCCTGTTCTTGAGTCAACCAGTTCTCCTTCCCAGAGGCAGCCAATAGCTTGCTCAGGTCTAATTCTGGCTCTGCACTCTCCAGACATGTAACTTCAGGCAGAATACTCAATTTTTCTGTGCCTTGGTTCTCTGGCCTGAAAAATGGGGATAATAAAATACCTCCCACATGGAGTTTTTATGAGAATTAAGTGAATTAATATTTGTAAAATGCTTAGAGTGGTACCTGTCACAAAATAAGTGCCAATAAATACTTGCCATTATTAATTTTGTGAATCCTTCCAGATAGTTTACTCACATGCAAGATATATATATATATACATACATACACACACACACACACACACACACACACCCCTACACATACTCCTTTACCTCTCCCTCAGCCATTTTTTTTTTACAAATACAATTATGCACCTTGCTTTTCTCACATTTTAATTAAAAAATAAGTCCGCAAATACATTTTCTTCTGATAACCCGCTATCAACCTTTCTGATGTGTGTCTTCTTGGCTTGAAGAAGGATAACTATGGTTTCCTGCTACTTTTTTATTATTTCTCATTATTGTGATGGACACTGATGGAGAATAGCCATTCTGAGGGCAACATGCGATAGGTAGGAATTAACAAAATCAGTTACGAAAAATGAGTGATGGTATAGATTGCGACCTTCTGAAGTCACAATCCATGTGGCTGTGGCAACACCAAGAATTTCTGTATCAGGAAGTTGGGTAGTAGCAATGATCTGACAAGAAAGTGGGGCAGGGGGATTTGTCTTAGAGTTGCATTTGCATAGAAAACATACTGTTTTCACCTAGTTTTAACACATATATGGAGTGGGGGTGTTTGCTGATGGAAGCTGTGAAGGAGAGGCATTATACCTGCCACCCTCCCCTTTCCATCAAAGCATTCCTTGGCCCTACCCCTGCCTCATGGCACTGTTGCCCTTGGCTCTACCATTTGGAGAAACAAAACAAAATGAAAATAAAACAAAAGAGAGAAACATAAGACCCATTTTCCTGATAGGCACCCTGCCTGTAGAAGAAGAGCTGCAACTTTGGCCCACTCGGGAGGGTATGACAACCCCAAGTAGAGAGCTGCTGAGAGAGGGAAGAGAAGTAGGGGTTTTAGTTGCAACTGCATTTTGATAGGAAGGGTAGTTGATCATACAACAGGTGAAGGAGGTCTTCTAGGGAGTGGGAGGGCCCAGACACTGGCTGTTAGCCAAATCCTCTCTCAGCTGCTCCCTGTGGTTTGGTGACTCAGGATTACAGAGGCATCCTGTTTCAGGGAACAAAAAGATTTTAGCTGCCAGCAGAGAGCACCATACACATTAGAATGGTGAGGACTGCCACCTCCTTCAAGAACAGGAGTGGGGTGGTGGTGAATGGGAATGGAAGCCTACATTCCCTGATGCATTTGTGCTCTCTCAAATCCTGTCTTGGTCTTAGGAAAGGAAGTAAAGTTTCAAGAACAGTTCAGAACTGCTTTTTGTCTCTGGGCTCAAGTTAGAGAAACTTGCAATCCTTGAAGGTTTTAGGGCAGGAACAATTTGTCTTTCCAACCCAGTTTGAATGGCTTTTAGGTCACAAGTTATCCAAGAATGTCAGGGAAACTTTGCAGTTACACACCGACTCTCTGCTAAGGAAGCTCCAGAGAGACTGTGCCATGTGATGTCCCACATCAGTAGCCTGGAAGCCACAGAGTAACCCCAGATCCCTGACTCCCAGTCCCTTTGTCCTCTGAGGAGCTTCTCGGTCAAAGAGCCCTCATCCCAAATTCAGCCTTGTTGACTTTTTTTCAAACTCAGCACTGAAAGGCTTAAAGGGCAACAGGAAGTCCCCAGGGAAGGGCAGCATCACCTTCAGGGGCTGCTGCTTCACTGGCTCTGTGCACAGAGAGTTCTGCACACGGAATGTGGACACTACACGTTTCTGAGCTGCTGCAGCTGTTCTGAACAAACGGACTCCCCCACTCCGGGGAATCGAAACTACACAGTTTCACTCTGTCTTGTTGTGTTGTCAGCTGGCTTTCAGCATTCCCTTGTCCCCACAGAAACCTCTACATGGATCCCTTGCATGGGTGTTGTACAATGGGAGCTTTCATTCCTGCTTTGGCACCTGCAACCCTGGGTTAACAGTATCATGGAGTGGAGAAAGCGTTTACCAAAGAGTGCGGTGCCGCGATCTGACCCCGTGCAGCAGTTGAGCAGAGGCAAGTAGCAGTGCTATGTGTGCCTGCAGGGAAGCAGGGGAGGTGAATCATGGGAGAACCATTCCCGCTGCTACCCTGAGTACTCAGAATGTCAACTACAAGTGTATTGTGTCAGGCAAAATGATACCCAATATTTACCCCTAACATGTTCTGGGCTTCCAGGGGAAAACAGACCACAGAACCAAATGTACCAGCCAGGGTTCTTGGTTACAAGCCACAGAATCCATTCTTAATCAGAAGGCTGGTTCTGGAGCCAGGCTTTGAGGTCTCCATTCTGTCTTTATCTGTTACTGGCTGTAGGACCTATAAACCAATTATTCAACCACTCTGGGCTTCAGGTTTTCATTTGTCAGATGAGGGCAGAAGGATTAATGCATTGAATATATGTGAACTAACTGGAGCAGGGCCTGACTCATATGAACCATTCTGTTAATCATCATCACCATCACCACTACCACCACCACCACCACCACCACCATCATCATCATCATCACCACCACCATCATCATCATCATCACCACCACCACCATCATCATCACCACCACCACCACCATCATCATCATCACCACCACCATCATCATCATCACCACCACCATCATCATCACCACCACCACCACCATCATCACCACCACTACCACCAGCACCACCACCACCACCATCATCATCATCATCACCACCACCACCATCATCATCATCACCATCACCACCACCACCACCACCATCACCACCACCACCATCATCATCACCATCACCACCACCACCACCATCATCATCATCACCATCACCACCACCACCACCATCACCACCACCACCATCATCATCACCATCACCACCATCACCACCACCACCACCACCATCATCATCATCACCACCACTACCACCACCACCATCATCATCATCATCATCATCATCATCAATTTATCCTCAATCAGAAGACCATGGAAGCAGATTCAGAAAACGGGTAAGCATTAAGGGAGGATGAGCAGCAGGGTTAATAGCAAAGTTTATGCTGCAGAAACAGCCTGATTAGAATGCTGCCCCTGGCGCCACTGCCACGGCCTATGGTAGACACCACTGCCATCTCAGCTAGTCAGTCACCTCTATGGTCACCACTGAACACTGCTATAGTGAAATCAATTATCAATTCAGTTTTTCTCTACTTGCTCCAAATTCAAAATCGTATATGGAAGCAAATAATTGTCAAACCCCAGCTTACCTGTCTGAGACCTTTATGTCAGGGTTGAACAGAAATTGCATCTCATCCATTCTGTTTTCTGTACTGGGAAGTTGTGTTCTGTCTCCTATAAAGGCTCACATAACAGGGGATTCTTCCATTGCAGGGCAGACAATACCAACAACCCCAAATTCAAAATTGGCAAATGTCCATACACAATGAAAAGTGCTTTAATAATGGTATGACGCTAGGGCCACAGTGGTTACTACTTCTTCTTGGGGAAGTCAGGCGCTCTCTCCTAAACCTGCTTTCTTCTAGGGCCTGCCTGGCTCAATGGATGAACACTTTGTGCATTCAGTTGCACAAGCTAGAATCCCAGGTATCATCCCTGACACCTGTCTCTCCCTTACCCCACATAGCCAATCCATCGTGCACCATCCTTTCAATTTCACTGCCTGAAGTCACTTAAATCCACCTCTTTCCTTCTACTTCCTAATCCAAGCAACCACTATTATGCAGTTAGACTGTTACAATAACCTCATCACAGATCTCCCTGCCTTGTCTGACCTCTCTCTACTCTCTTCTCCTGCAACAACCACAGTTATCTTTTCAAAATGCAAGTCTGAGAATCCATTATCCCTTCAGTTTAATGGTTTCATAAGTCTCAGGTTAAAGACAAACTCATTAACATGCTCACATGGTCTTGCCTGCTTTGGTTTCTACTCTCTCTAAATTCAAATGTCCTGTGCTCTCACTCACTGTACACCAGACACAGTGCTCTTCCTCCTGTCTCTATTCTACACAAGTGTCCCACCTAGGGCACTTTCTTCCCCTCTTTTCCTGTTTAACCCTATCATTAGTTGGTGCTCAGATCAAGTGTTACTTCTTCAGGTGAGCCTTCCCTGACCCTGGAAAATCCTCTTATTCCAGATTCTCAGAGCATCCTGAAACTTTTCTACACAAACATTCATCACAATTGTGCCACTTATCATTTATTATTTATATAACACATGAAAGCAAGGACCATGTCTGACCATTGCCTAGCAAATCCCATTTGTTGAGGGAATTAATGAATGAAAATATAGCTTCTTATTGGAGGTTAAATTTATCATTGATTTTTGAGGCCTGATTCAGTTTGTTGCATGGAGAAGAGGAGTAAAAGCATTTCAAGAGTAGAAATAGGGGATTCAAAAGTCCCCAGATATGCAAGGAAAGGGTGTATTTGGAGAAAGTTTAGCATGGCTGTTGTACGGAGTGAACGGAGATGGATGAGAGGGAGAAGGAAAGCAGCATATAAGGCTAGTGAGGGTTGGGACCAATTGCAAAGGACTTTGAATGTGTGATAAGGTGTTGAGATGCACTTTTCTCTGTGTCTATGGAGATACTCTGTATGCCTGAGCAGAGGAAAGTCATAATCAGAAATGCAGAATGAGAGTTGAGGCAAAGACGTGTGTTTGTTATTTAAAATTTTAAATACCAAGTTAGCAAATATATCTACTTCCACAGCAAAGTTTTGGTCATTCATTATAGAATTAAAGGATGTTTACATTTCAGAATGCCTAAAATAATGTTGAAATACCTGTTTCTAATAAGTGCAATCTTAACTATCAGATTTTTTATTCCCTGCCTCCAATAATTGTCCCCCAAATAATTGCTATTTATATTCCAGTGAACAGATGTCATGTAACCAGCTGGAAAAAATTAGTTGCATATAACATGATCAATCAATAGAATGCCTCTAATTTAAGTTCAATGCAAGTGTTTCCTATTAGGTTGATGATAATAGCTGTGGTAAGATTTGGTACCACATAGTTCTTAAAATAAAACAGCTCTTCTCAAATGTTTTGGTCTCAGGGCCCCTGTACATGCTAAAAGATTATTGAGGACTTCAAAGAACTTTTGTGCATGTGGGTTATGTCTGTGGCTTTTTACCATACCAAAAACCAAAGCTTAAATTTTAAAAATATTATTTATTTAAAAATAATAAACCCATTATATCTCAACACAGCTAATATATTTTGTGAAGATAGTTATATTTTCTAAAACAAAAAAATCTAATTAGAAGATAACTGGATTCTCATATCAGTTTCTGTATTTAATCTGTTATGATCTGCTCTTTTGGTTGGAAAGGGGAGGAGGGTTTTAATGCCTTTCTCAGATAATCATGACACTGCAATCTGACAAGCAGTAGTTCTTGAGTATCAGTTGCAATACGGAATATGAAACCATGTCAGTGAACCTTTCATACTCTGTTACACTAAAACTCATTGGTCTGTTTTACACTTTGAACAGAGATTTTACCCCTACAGGATTGTGTAACACCATAAATTGGTCATTTGGAAAACACTTGTTCACTCTTTTGTGCGGATCTCCAACATTTTGACAAATTTCATTATACCATACCAAAAAATCACATTCATTATTATTGCCACTAACCTTACCAGAACAAACTTAAATACTGCAAAGCTGTCAAGCTATTGGTGACAGATGTAAGTTCTAAAACATAATTTTACTTGAAAGTTTAAATTCTGTCATTGGCAACAAATTCCACTCTGTTGAAGTGACAGGCTGACTTTGCTAATTTTAAGAAAATATCCGTGAAAGACCCAAGTCAGAATAGCTATCATTTGTCATTCTTTTAATGAAAATGGTGTTCCATGGAAAAAATATCTAGTTTGACTTGGAGCTCAAGTAAGTACACACTTTTTTTTAGACAACCATGATACTTCAACCTACAGCACAAGTGTATGTTTACGTGTCACTTCCCATTTTGTCACACAGAATAGTAAAAAAGGCTTTCTCAAAGGTCAAAATTTAACAAAATTTATCATTTTTTGTTTCCTGCTTCATCAGGTCATCTTTGAGTAAAAGCCGTCTGATACTTTACTGCAAGCATGTGGCAGTGAAGAAGACAACGACTGCTAGTATGGTTTATGCCACTGCCTTGATTTCCGCTCAGGCACCAGCAGTCTTACCACCATTGTTTTGGTGCAGTTGGTGGAGATATCAACAGATCAAAATCGCAAGTAATATGTGAGAATTATTATGAAAGGAGCTTGGGCCTCATGAACCACTCAGAAAGATCTTGGTACATCCAGGGATCTGTGGATGACACTTTGAGTACCACTGAAATAGGAATGAATCCCTAGATTAAAATGAAATAATGGGGCTTAGTCCACGGTCTAACCCAATTTATAATTTGACTATGTTCAAAAGAGTCTACCTTCACATATTTTTGTTACTTTAAGAGCAATGTGCTGTCACTAAAGAAAATGATGACAAGTCAATTCTTTTTAAAAAAAAGCATTTTGGTTACTCATCACTTTGGGCCATTGCAAAGGCTGCCTATTGCTAGATAAGAAAGAAGTCATTTACCCCACGTCTATGGTTGTTGGCATCAAATGATCCATTTAGTGACTCTCTCAGCAATCAATGGCAGTTAATCACAATGAGTGAGCAATTTTGGAAAGCTGTGCTAAGTGTCATTTTGATAACTAGCTTTTCAGAAGACCAGAGCTGAACAGGAGAGTAATGGGGGAATATAGGCATTCCCACATCAATTGGAGAAGTAATAATTCCAGGAACAACACTATTGTCAACATATTTTCTCTAGTGATTCACTTCATAACATGTGTTTGTCCTGCCAGAGCAGGGAAGTATACACCTATGCCCTTTCAAACTGACATGTATAGAAATCAGATTTAGGCTTTTCAAGAGGATTGCCCAGCCCATGCTGAAAGCTACAGTAGAAAGTCAGCTGACTCATCCAGAGCATTTTTTAACTCACCAACAAGCAGAGGCAGGAGCAGAGTGTGTCAAAGGCCATTGAGAGCAGTTATGCCAACTGGGCAGGCAGAAGCCATGCCAATTTTTGTGGTTTCTCCAATTCATGTCAGAACAAGGGCTTGACTCTCAGTTTCCCACACTGGGTGGGTTTCTCTGAGTTAAGCCCATTGCATGAGTGTAACAAGGTGATCTGATTCATCCATGGTCACGAAGTAGGGAAAGAAAGAGTATTTTTCTATTTCAATGGTATAAGGGCATAAAAACCATGCATTGGTCCCATATCAGTAGATAATCAATGGTAAAGCACAAGTAGGCAGACTTGGTGTAGAGAGGGGCACTTGCTACTCATTCTCATGTTTTCAGAGTCATCGTACTTGTCTTTATGTTTGAGCTTGTAGATGTGCTGCCGTGAGGAATTAATGTTAGATTCTTGAGCACTTTCTTTCACCTATTTCTCAGTGTAGCTGCAACGCTCTGTTTACTGTGCTAGGTATGTCCTAGAAAGTCAAATGATTCAGTCAAACCAGCACCATCAGCGTCAGTGTGATCTTCCTAAGACACATCTGATCATAAAGCCCCAAACCTACAAATAAAGGGGAGGGGGCCTGCTAGCTAGCCTGGCATAGATCCCATAATCAGGGCCTTGTTGACCTCTTTCATTGCATCCCCTTCACTTCCTCGTTTGCCACAGGTTTCAGATACATGGATGTGTCTGCAGGATCCTAGATGCCTTCTTGAACACATTTGCCTGGTGGCAGGAGCCAAGTCCTGGCAGAAGTCAGGAAGCAGGTCTAATGGGCATCAGCGGAGAAACTAGGAATGCTAACCATTATCTCTTTCTCTTTCAGAGCTGTCTCTCATTTCCAAAATTAAAAGATTTTTACTTCCCCCCACCTCATTTATACATTTCGCTGGTCACTGTACGCCTTCTCATGATATAAAAAATAATGACCATTACCTCATTGGTAAATAGGTAGATCAAAGTCTTTATGTATAGCTACATATCTAATTTTTTCCCTTAATTATCTCAATACCAAAATCAAGACAAGTTGTGGGTTGGGTAGGCGCAGGAGGATGGGAGTGGGCTTGCCTTCCAGGCAGGCTGACAAGCCTTGCCGAGGTCAGGTTGCTTTGCTATCAGAGTTCATGGTCTGACTTCAGGCATGTCAGGTCTTTGGCAGTCTCTCCTCTCTGGCTTCCCCTCAGTTAATCCCCTCCTGGCCAAGCTTGTCGGGTGGGCCCTGTTCAGGTCCAAAGAAGCACTAAATAAATGTCAATTGAGGCAGCTTGTCCTAATGATGGCAATTATGACTGTGATTTTTTTCTTTTAAGCCATAAAAGCACTAGATGTTACAGATGGAAGGGATTTTCAATAATTTTTTGGAGGAAGAAACTGAGCCCCTGAGAGGCAAAGTATATAGTTTGATTGCAAGTTCTCCCTAGTAGGAGAGGCCAGGAATCAACCAAAAGAGCAAGAAAAGAAGCCGCTACAGTAATGAGCTTCGGCTGCCTGCACCTCTTCCAGCCACAAAGGAAAAAAAATGAGAAAGCTGCCTCTATTCTACTTCTTTTCAAAGCTGCCCAACTGTTAATATTTTAGTAAGTAAGAAGCAGTGTCTAAATTCTCATTCAAGTTCTCCCATCCACTGAGTTAATAATCTAAATTATAAGAATATTTATTTTTCACAGGATTAAGTAAACTTTTACTTAATGTAAAAACATGGCTCATAAACATTTGTATTCTTCCCAAACTAATCCATACGCCAACATGCTTATCTTTCTTCCTTGGGGTAGGAAACCAGGAGACTTTATGAAAATATATGAATACAGGTACATGGATATGTTTTTTCCAGGTGGTAGCTCAAATATGGCTCTTCCACCTCAATCTCAAGCTCTCCAGATTGCAGACATCTTATCTACACACCAAACTAGCATTTATTTTACCAAGGGCACTGCTACCCCTTTTCTATCCCTTATTTCAACAGACAGGAGAAGAATATCCAGATAAAAGTCTCCAGGCAAACACACTAGAGAACCTGTAAAAGACTCTGAGGATGTTTGACACCTTGAGTCTCTACACTGATGCCATCACCTCACTTCCTAATCTTTGATCTTTTCCAGGACTCGGCTCCCTATGCCCAGTAAATATAAATTTTCCGAACTGTGATCACAGCCCTGGCTCAATAGTGCTCCTGGTCAAACCTTTGTAGGCAAGATGTTTTATCCAGCTTTCTGCTAGTTCTTAGAAGCCAGTGTGAAGGAAAAGGGATGTCATGAAGCATCACTACAAGCTGATCATCTATCTATTCAGTTGTCTTGCAAATTATGTAAAATAAAATCACTGTCTCCCTGAGTGATAAAAGTCTAAGACTTTGTCCCAAAGTTGGGTGTTCTCTGAGGAATTGCTGGAGACACTATTGCCCCCTGTGGCTAGGTAAGCTTTCCAGACACAATCTAAGGGAAGCAAATGCCTTTGGTGAAGGAGGAGAGACTCCTGCGTGGCATGGGGACCAGCAGCTGAGAGTGGTTGTATGGATAATTCACACGAAAAGCGCTCCAAATGCTACTTTCATCTAAATGGACTATAAGGGTTGTCATCAGGCCAGGGAAATGTAGATATTTCAAATCTGAATTTCACAGTATTAGCATTGCATCAAGCCAAAAAGATTAAGAAAGTAAATGAGTGTAATTTGTCTAAAGCAGAAGGTTTGCTAAAACCAGGCAGGTCTCTAAGAAAAAAAAGAGATAGTAGTTGAAATTATTTTGTAAATGTTAATTGTATAATTTACATTAAATTCTTTCCTATGTATTATAGCCTTTGAGATATTCTATTTAGTCTTAAGAGAACTGGTTACCTCATTTGGAATGACTCAATACAGAGATCTTAAATATTTAACCCTGATCTTGGTATAAATGTAAAACAGCTGGTTTCTTTTTAAGAAATTTTGACTTTTATTAAGCAAAACAATTCTGAGAGTGCATTTTCTGACAAATTCATATGATTAACCTCAACATTCTGTTTATAATATATAATCACACAGGAAAAAAATGCATAAAAGCAGGATAACTTACTTAATTCACAAATTCTTTGTTATTTCCCATAGAGTGATATTTCCCAGAGTTTCACATCTGGAAAAGCTCATGCAATTAAATAGTATGTCCAAGAAAAGATCATCTGAAGGAATTCCAAATATATGCTCTTTTTTTTTGGCATTGCATTGCTGGTTGTATCTAATGGAGAGCATCTGAACACAGTAAGTCAAGGGAAAAATTTTTAAAAAGACTCTGTGTTATAGTGTCCTGGGACGTGAAGGGACACCCTAAGTCTGCTGGGGGTTGTCCTCTGCCTCAAGGTAAGACTGTACCAAAACAATTCCAGAGAATTCACTGTCTTAAATATTTAGGAAAGGAGCTCTATGCTGCCATTGATCCTGTGTCCTCATTATTTATTTGCAGCCATGAAGGCTTCCTTTGTTCATAATCTATATCCTTCCTCTTAAGCCCATTTTTTTCCTCTGAGAACAAGGCCACCAGACAAAGTCACAGTCCCAGCAGGCTCCCGCTGCTCTCCAGATTCTTACAACTGCACAATGGTCACTGCAGAGAAAACTCAACTCATTGCTTTGTGGGAGGTCAGAATTAAAATGGCAATAGTTTAGAAGGGAGGAGAAGAGTAAAAATAAAGAAGAAAATAGGCGTTCTTCAGCCACAGAAAACATTTTATGACAATGCTACAGCACAAAATTAGCTAACACATTGCAAGACTTGATTACATGACATTGGAGGAATTATTCCATTTGGCATTTTACACCCAGCCTTTTTTAAGAGAGCTGTATTAAAATCTGGCAGAGGGCAGGGGAGGGGAGGGGAAGGGCTGTGTCTGCTTTGCAGCAGGGATTAGAATGATTTATGACAGGAGTTTATGATTCTGCCTCTCAGGTTTTTCTGACCTCCCTATCTAAATAGAATCCTGCCTTCCCCTACCATTGATATTAACCATCATAGCATTATGCTTATTTTCTGCTTAGCATTTATTATAATCTGTAATTAATTTTTAAAAAATTGGTTTGTTGTCCCATCTTCATACCGAAATATTGTTCCAGGAAGGCAATAACCCTACTTGTTAATCATTTTTATACCTGTATCACAGGCAGTACCTACAGGTAATAAATAGGATAAAATAATAAATGTGTAAACAAATGCTATCCCTAGAACCCGGGCCTCCTTGACTCCATTGCCTTAGAAGACTTTATTTCCTACCCACCCATCCCTCTGTAGCAGGAGACTCATGAATCATATTTGTCTGCATTGCCTTTATTAATGGATAACTATGGACAGAGTTCTCCACACCCTACAGTTAAAGCTTGCAGTTGTTTGGTGTTTAACTTTGAGCACATCGATGGACTCAAGTTTCTATTTGCAAAGTCAGACCACAGAAATTAAGTTAATTGAGACATGATGGCAAAAGAATTTTCCTTTGGGGATGAGTTTATAAGCTTCTCCAGTCTTTTGGGATGATTGGCACATCTTTTCTGCCTAATCCTTTCCCCGTACAAAAATGAAGGAAAAATGATCTGCTATGGAAGAAAGAAACAAAGGACTATGCAGACATTTGATTACCTTTTAAAGTGGGAGATGAACTAAAAACCATGTAATGGCCTCTTTAAGTGAATGGCAGAGGGGAAAAAAAGCTAAAGTTGAAACTAGCAAATCTTTTCTTCAGAAAAGCAAGCTGAAACTTTGGTTGAGTAAATAAAATCTGCTATAGCTTATATTAGAAAAGCACATAGGGAGAGTAACCAAAATAAAATTTGCATCTAAGAGTTATCCATTGGTTAGAAATTTGTATTTATCATTTTCAGGCTTTGGGTTATATGGTGCTTGTATATTTTCAAATCTTTATTTGCAAATTGCAGTGCATATGGTGTAGTGGGGAAAACAGTGGGCTTAGCACATAGAGGGGCCCCAAAAAATCTCAGGTAAAAGAATGAAAATCAAGTAACAAGAAGATTGTCCAAGTATCACTTATGCATAACCTTGGAAAAATGATGTAACCTCTCAGTGCCTCAAAATCCTATTTTGTAAGATGCTCTCTGCCCAACTCAGAGGGTTGTGTAAAACCCAAATGACATAATGCATATTAAAAACATATATATTATAAAGCAGAATTAAATGTAAAGTATAATAGTAATATTTTGTAAGAAAATTATGAAACTCACTAAGTTCTTATTCAATAAATACCTATTATATATATTATATGTGATTGTTTGTTTTCCCGATTTTTGATATTCTGCAGTTTAAAAAGATGAATACACTTCATCGTAAAATTTTAAATGGGAAAAATGTTTTAAAAAAATTGAAATTCCTTTACCTGATCCCCATTCCAAATACATTCTCAGAGATAAATCCAGTTGACAGTTTGATATATAATTTTATTGATCTCTTAGAGCAGGTATGCCATATAAGTTGTATATATTATTTTTACAAAAATGCAATTACACTATACATATTACTCTGCATTTCTCAGTAAACAATATCTCATAGATACCCTTTTACCTCAGCACATATAGATCTGCCTCATTGCTTTTAATGGCTTCACAATATTTCATAATGCCATTATTTCTCAATAATTCATAGCAGATGACTCTAACAGCAAAATTGATTACATCATTTTAAATAGGTTAGTGGTGTGGCTAAAGAAGAATTACTTTTTCAACAGAAATGCCATTTTCATGATTGCCATTTTTAAATCCTTCAGCGTCAGAGAAGATTCTAGAACTTCTCATTTGTGGCTAGTTTCAGGGTAGAACAGCTCTTCTTCCTTGTGTCTCACCTGAATATCTGCTGTTCAGATATTGTAAGACTGTTTACAAAATATGATTTGGCAGAGTTTCCTGGATAACGTTTTGGGCAGAACAATCAGTCCTGGTTCCACCTGTTATGATGTTAGGAAAAAGTCACTAAACTTCTCAGTATTGTGCCTTTTTCTTCTTACACAACAGTGTTCCAGAGCTGCTCTTAACCTCTTCATGGGATTAGTGTGAGACTCAAGGAAGTCACAGAGGTGAAAGCCACTGGGCACCTAGAGAGATGCTATAAGGATCCAAGAGGCCATCTTGATTCCACAGTTAGTGCCTTGGGAGCTATTTGTCCCCATCCTCTCTCTGTGAGTGCATACTTAATCACTTTGGAAACCCTGTAAGACAGGCATTGGCATCTCCAGGTTTTATAGATGAGAAAGTGAAGCTTCGGGAAATTAAGAAGCCTACCTAAAACCCTATTCGTCTTAAATGGCATTGGAGGGCTTTAATCCCGAATCTACCAGCTCCACATTCTGTGTTTATTCAACTAAGGAAACCAAGTCTCCAATGGTCACAGAATCAAGGTGGCTTTCATCTGGCAGTGGTTTCAGGTGAAGTTCCTGGAATCTTACTCTTGGCTGATGGCAGTGCTACCTGTCCATGGCTTACATTGAGCCCAGAGTATATTTCTCAGCGTGAAATGTGTTCAGGGTCTTCAGGAGGAATAAGTTGGGTATTTACAAGTTTTTATCACATTATGACCATTCTCATTCACATTAGAGTTAGGGTGGCCCAGCATATGAATTTGAGGGGTTCTGTGGAGCTTTTGTTTCTCAAATGGGCTTTGCCAAGCACAATGAAGAGGGCAATGTCCTATTGCCAAAGCGTACCCTTCTGGGGCTACAGAAGCCTGATGAAAAGTCATGAAGCAATGTGTGAAGCTGCATGGTGGAATGAGAGGCAGTGCTTTGCATTAATTGAGAAGAAGCTATTTCTTTAACTCCCCTCCAAAAACACCTGTCATTGAAGACATTTTCTAGGTTTCACAAGGCAAAGAGATTCCCGAGAGACAATCTGGTTGTTTGAGTGCCCACCACAGGCCTGTTAACAAGGGAAATAAGGTGTCTTCCTTGCCAGGCATGCTGATGCTGTGAGCTTATTAACTGAGTCCAATTGTTCTGTAAAATTCTGAGAAGGGTTGTGAAAAGGGCGATTACTCAGGTCTCACTTCCCTGAAGTGAGGAGGACACATACTGACAATAGCCCAAGAGGATTCTAGCACAAAAAATCCAAAAAGGGCAAGCAATGACCCTGGTTATTCCTGCTGATGATGCCTCACACAGAGGACTCACTCTAAGTAATAGCAATAAAATTGACAATAGAATTTTACTGTCACAATGTTAGAGTTGCCTTTATAGATCATTTTATTATTTGTTCATTTTCAGAAAAAATAGATTGGGCCAACTTCTGAAAACAATATTATTATTTTTCCTAGATGCACTCCAGATTTAGGGTTGCCAGGCTGTCAACTGACCTGCAGCCTTTGACACAGTGAGCATGGAGCAGTGGGACCCAGATTAGTGATGCCTGCTTGTGGCTGTCAGGGCCTGTCATCGTGGGTGGTTAGGCTTCCAAGCCTCCCAGGCAATCCGTGAGACATGGACTTACCTCAAACCACCCACGCTTGTCTGGCTCCTACAGGTTGGCATGCTCTGACAGCCACCGGGCGCCTGGGCCACCAGGAAGTCCTGCTGCTGCTCTGCCACTGGCACTGCCTCTCCCTATCCTCATCTACATCCATAGAGATGGAAGTGATTTGCATGGGAATCCCACCCTGTTCATCCTCTAAATTCACGTGCATTCTCAGGAGCCAAACAAGCAAAGGACTGTGTTCTCACCTGTATCATTTGTTCATGTAACAAAGGTGTTTAGAAGACTGTTGATTATCACCCCCTCCAGTCATCATTCTCACATTAATCCTAACAGGTGGTGATCTCGAGAACGTTCTCAATCTTCTTGAGTTTTACATTTCTATCCTCTAAAGAGGAAAGCGCCTCACAATGTTGTTCTGAGGTTTATGTAATTCTATGAAAGTGTTTACAAAGTTTAACAACATAAGTTGTTTTTTAGTGGTACTAACAACCAACTAGTATTGGATTTCCCCATCCATCCAATGTTGTATTTACACAAAGTAGAGATTTTACCAAAGAGAGGTATGCAAATCTCTGCTCTATTTGCTGTATCTTTGGGGAGATCTGGCTTTCAAAATATCAAAACAGGAGAATATTGCTTCCAACCACTGATTCCTCTGGCAGACTTTTCACCTAGAGGGAACAATCTGTCCAGATCAGTTTAAGCTGACTTGGAGCTTTTTCTCACCTTCTCTTAGATTCCATCTCTGTGAGAAAGAACCCTTGATGGGCCAAGCTGTGTGTGCTCAGTTGAGAATGTTGATTCCCAATACTTACACTTCACCACCATGAAACTCAACCCTCGGGGATATTCTCCCAATGTATCAGTGAACAATTCTGGATGGAATAAGTCAGCATGTTTTGGTCCTCTTTCTTTTAAACCTACCTTAATGATCTGAACCCTTTTTATGAGCTATCTACTTAACAGTCATGATAGTAGGTTAAAAATAATCTTAATGAAAAAGAAGATATTTTATTGTCACAATGTAAAAGTTGCCTTTATCAATCATTTTTTTATCTATTCATTTTCAGAAAGAATAGATTGGACCAATTTCTAAAGCCAAAAGTATTATTTTTCCTAGATGCATCCCAAATTTAATTGATGTAAATTGATATCCAACAATTTTATATGTTTAGCAACTTGGACAATTTTACAGAATGTCATTTAAAAGTGGAATTCTCTAGAAAAGCTCCAGTGGAAATGGCATGGTGTTTTATTATTTGTTGATGACACTATTTTTGTATATGATCCTATTCCCCATTGTGCTTTGGATTCTGGTTGAGATTTCAGTGTTGATTTATCAACTTTCTGGGACCCTCTGCTCGACATGTTCTGTTTGCTCCTCTGGATCCACTGCCTACCCTTCTCCATTCTTCCTCTGCTCCTGGAGACAGATGGGTCTGTGTAAATAATATCAAAGGCTCACACTCCCTTTGGCTTCCAGTTCTCTTTGGGCAAATGGGAAGACGCAGCAGGAGATGAGAAAGAGGAAAGAGAGTGAATTCACAGAATGTGTTTCCCCAGTCCTTCCCCATGAGGTCACCTCAGGCTAGTTGTGCCTCTCAACAGAGACCTGTGGTCCTCTCAAGGCAATGTGCTCTACAGGACTCTCTCTTCAGGGTTCCAGCAACCCCACCCTCCTCAGACTTAGAAGTAATATCTCTTAAAGGTCTCCTACAATCCCACTTTTGTAAATAATCTTCAAAAATAAATGTTTCTTATATTACCCTATTTGGAATGAACCATCCATTTTCTTTTAAGATTTTGATTGAAACAGACTCTCTCTCTAGTTCACATCCTTGTATTTTTTCTTTTATTCTGACTTAATCTTCTCTTATAAATTCTCTAATTCTTTTTGTTTTATTGTATTTTTTTTTTTTTTGTAGAGGCGGGGTCTTGCTCTGTTGCCCAGACTGGTCTCAAACTCCTGGCCTCAAGTGGTCCTCCTGCCTCAGTCTCCCAGAGCACTAGAATTATAAGCATGAGCCACTGTGTCCAGCCCCTATTGTTAAAATAACCTTATAAATATTTTGTTTTAGTCTTGCTTTTAAGGGAGGTGAGATATAAACAAGAAATAAAAGGAAATAAAATTTTATTTATTATTTGGGACTTTTTAAGATACTTCGAATCTTTTGAAAGATAAGGTAGAGATGAGTCCCTCAATTTAAAGATATTCAAGGACATCATCATTACCACCATCAATAAAAACCATTTAGTATTCTTTTAATATAATCTAAGCTCTGGAATAAGCAATTCATATCCACCATGGAGGCCTCAAAGTGATGTCATGAAGTAGGTGCTACTATTTCTCCATTTTACAGATGAAGACAGTGAGGCTTGGAGGGGTGAAGTAATTTATTCAAGTCATACAATTAGCAGTAAGGCAGGAATTTAACAGAATTAAGTCAAGCCTTTGTAGTACTGAGTTTGAAATAATCATGCTTTCTCTACTTTTCTTAGTATGAATTATAGCACTCTTGAAAACTAATCAGCAAAATAGACATTCTAGAACAAACTGTCAAATCATTATCACTACTATAGTTTAAACTCTTCTTACCAATCTTGATTATTTTCCTTTTTAAACTCTCCTGAACCTTAATTAGAATTATAGCTCTTATTGGTCTTTTATGCTTAGCCTTTTGACCACCCTTCCATCTGAGTGTCTCCAAGGGTCCTATCTCTAAGCTGTCTACTTTGATTCCTTTTTAGCTCCGTTACTGGTAATCTATTTCCTCTATTAGATTGATCATCTTTGGCAACTTTTTAAGACAGGTATTTTTCTATTTCCTACCATCAGCAGCAACTAGAGGCAAAAAGAAATTTGCTTCTGAGAACATAGATGCTGATCAATCAGAAGCCAAAACAATTCTTTAGCTTTATTCTTATTCCCCTTTTCATCAGCGTTCTCTCTTATGCTAATTTGAAATAGAGACTTTGACTTAATAGGAGGCCCATGGCAGCTGACCTATCGGAGGAATACCCCAACCAGGACTTCAGATCAAAACGCACTTCATGGTGGAATACAGTCAACCAAAGTTCTCACAAGGTTTTTGAACACCAATTTAAATGGCTTTCATTATAACCTTTTTTAGGATAATGGATGTAACACTGAAATTTTGTCTTCTAACCATACAATTTCACCAGCAATATTCAAGAAGATTTTCCAGACATCTGTTTCTATTTTTCTCTTTATTTTTCTCAGATTCCCTCTGAGCTCATTGGCTGACCTTGACATCACAGCCAAGCCCTAAATGAAAGCATTTTATCACTCTCCATTTTTTTCCAAAGAAGGTCTTGAGATTTTATTTTCCAAGCAATAACAGATTCCATTTCTGAGACTTCTTATCATATCTTTAGCCACGTCATAAATAACTCGAATTTTATATTGACAAAGAAAGTTCTATTGTACTTTTTTTTTTTAAGAAACATGGTTAACAAGCTAAATAGGACCCCTGGTTACTTTATATAACATGGTTGGTATAACTTCTTTCTGAACTATGATGACAAGCAGAAAATTGGGCATATTTGTATTTAAAGTATAAATTAGTCAAATTTTAAGCTGAAATTATAGCAAAGGAATTGTCAAGTTTGAAATGCAGTCTGATGCCCTTGAAAATAATGAGAATATAATTAGAAAATAGTACATAAAATTCAGGGGTCTCAGAAGATCAGCTACAGAAGGATCACGTCATCCTAGGCAGAGTGTCTCAAATTTGTCTTTCAAATTGTTGCCCCTGAAGAAGTTCAGTGATGTATCCAAGGTCACATACATGGATTTCTGCCTAAGTGAACCTTCTTCCTGTTTTCTTGGGCACTGTGTCTGAGAACTGACTGTCTGACTCATTCTTTTCTAAGCCCTAGAGGGACAAGGTTATGCAATTCTCCACAGGTATTTTGGCAGCTTCTTAGGATATTTGACTCAGGCCTCATCTCCACTCTTCTCTTAGGAGAGAATACGCACATTCTGTCAGGGACATTAGACCACCAGAGAAGATGGTTACTCCCACAGCAGGATAACGGCCTTGTGGGATTAGAAGACCACCATTCCATGATCCAGCTTCAGATGAAATTTATTGAGCACCTACTATGCATCAAGCACTGTGCAAGGTGCTCCAACAGAGACTATCTTTCTTGGGCCAGGAGGTTGACATACCTAACCTGATTCCACCACCAATTAGCACTGAGACCTTGGACTAAACTTTGAGTCTGTTTTCTTTCTATAACTCTGAAGAAAAGTTACCTGGCCTTCTTATCTCCTAAAACTGTTGTGTGGGTCGAATGAACTAATAAGTGGCAAAACACTTTCTTAAAATGTTATTGAAATATAATGTACGTACAGAAATCCACATAATTATAAGTGTATAGGTGGATACACTTCACAAACTAAACACACCAGTGTAATCAGTGCACAGTTCAAGACATGGAATGAACATTACCCCATGAGTCCCCATCTGGGAACAGCCCTTCAAAGGGTAACCACCATTCTGACTTCTAACAGGCTAGCTGTTTTGCCTGTTTTTCTACTGTACATAAATGGAGTTATATGCTATAAGCTTTTTGGTACATGGCATTTTTTGTTCGGAATTATGCTTGTGAATTTCATCCATGTTGCTGTGTGCTTTTGTAAGTTCTCTGTTCTCATTGCTATGTGGATTCCATTGTATGAAGAGACATTTTACTTCCCACTCCATTGTGGATGGACACTTGGGTAGTTTCTAGCTTTGGTCTGTTCACAATTATAAACATTCTAGGACACGCCTTTTGGTGAACATATGTATTCATTTCTGTTGGGCATATCCTGGAAGTGGAATTCCTGGCTCCTAGGCTTCATGTATATTCAGCTTTAGGAGATGTTGCCAAATGACTTTCCAAATGGTTGCTCCAATTGACATGGCCAATAATAGAGCCTGAGAAATACTAACATTAGGTATTTTTAGGATTTTTTTTTCATTTTAGGTAAGTAAATTATTTCTTAATATAGTTAGATTACCACCATTTTGAATGACTCATCTCAGGGCTCATCATATTAACACACATGAACATCTCATATATTTGTACTGTGTGTCTGAGGACATTTTATTATTCAATTGTGGTATACGCAGCATCTGGATCTATGAAAGTTAACCACAATTAGGGCCACTGGAATATAACATCCATATTTATGCTATTCTATAGAAATAGGATATCCCAAGCTTGGCTGAATTAAAATATGCATTAAAATGTATATTTCTCAACTAGTCTTATGTCCTAGCAATCGTGATTTTAAAAGTGTAATTTAACTAAATTAACTAGCAAGTCTGGTATCTCAAGGTAAAGACTTTTGGCTTGAAGAGCTTCTCTAGAAGGTAAGCTTTCAGTTTGGAGGAGCCTTAGAGACCCTTCGGCCTACTCTCTCATCCTATAGGTGAGGAAATTGGGGTCCCCCAAAAGAAAGGACTTGCCCGTGACACCGGAGCTACTTAGTATCAGAGCCAAGACCAGAACCCAAATCCCCAGAGCCTCCCTTGACTTTTTGTATAGTCCCTGCCTCAAACTGGCCAAGGTTTCTTAAATAGTTAAGGAATAGATGCTGCTACACAGTAAGTGACCGCAGAGGAAACCTCATATGGACAGGACAGTGGAGAGAAAGGCCTAGGTGAAGTCAGTGAAGACAGAGCAGCCATCGCAGTTGACTGTTCAGAGAGGCACTGGGGGAGAGTGGTGGTAGAATATTCTATTGGTCATTCCCCAGGCTGCCAGTGAATGCAGACCAGAGACTAGACAGGAAGGTCTCATAGAGCAGTCCTGGCCAGTCACACCCCTCCCCAGCCACACATTCCTTCTGAAAACTTCCTCTGAGGTCTTCTCCTTCCCACCACAGAGTTCTACCCTTTGCCCAGGTTACTCTTCCCACAACCTTCCCTCATGCTGCTCCTGCCTTCACCCTGCTAATTCCTGCACATCCTTCAGATCTCAGTGTCTTCTCACTCCAGAGCCTACATAATCATCACATCATTCCTCCCCATGCTTGGCACTTGTTAAGTCCTCAGTAAATAATGAGGAATGAATGAATGAATGAACATGCTATCCAGTGCAGTCCTTGTATAGTAATAGAGGCAGAAGTCCTTGCCCTGGTCTACTTACCTTAGTTTCTTGTTCTTTGTCAGGGCACAGGAACAAGGGAGGGGGTTGTTGATATTGTTTCTTAAATAACTTAAAAACTATCCTCAAGTATTGATTCTAACCTACAAGCAGAGTCGAGAACCACTGGGCTTGGGCAATTGTTATCATTTCTGGTTGTATGTGAGAATATTTATTATTTTTTAAATAACCTTTATACAATCAAAAGGAAATTTTTGAGACTTTTAATTTTTAAGTAATTTGAGACTTACATAACAGTTGCAAAGAAAGATACATTTTTAATAAGAAGAATAAATGAGAATGGACCTCAAATTTTTAATTTTCTCAAAGCCTAGAGTGGTTCTGTCTCTCTGCTCTTCCCAAGGTACCCCTTCCTACTACCACTACCCTCACCAGCAAAGACAAATTAAAAGGAGTGGGGGAGACAAAATGAAGCAAAACAAAACAAAAACCTTCCATTATAGTGTGGTAGAATGACCAGAGAA
The DNA here is from genome assembly GCF_006542625.1 of Nomascus leucogenys. Classification (NCBI taxonomy): domain Eukaryota; kingdom Metazoa; phylum Chordata; class Mammalia; order Primates; family Hylobatidae; genus Nomascus; species Nomascus leucogenys. The sequence goes on along the minus strand of NC_044386.1, from coordinate 62,230,590 downwards.
GAAAGGAGACAGTACCAAGCTAAGAGGGAAAATATAAAAACAAGAGGATTAGATGACATCAATGCAGTGGTTTTGCTCAGAAGGCAAGGAATGTTGGAATGTAGATGGCAAATTCCTGTCCTGAGGGACAAGTTTCAATTCTGTAACTATTAGGCATGAAAATACAATAGAGCTTAATCTTACCAAATATAGATCCACCCTGGCCAAGTACACGTATGTACCTTTGTGTAGTCATTTATTTGCCCTTCCCCCGCCCACTGCTTTCCATTAGCACATAGTGAAAATCCTGCCCTGGAAAGAAAGGAGACTAAAACAAAAAGTGAGTTAACACATTGGATTCTTCTGACATAGCTTAGACAGTTCCTCCATCGTCAATCCCTTTAAGTCATATTCAGTGAGTGTTCTGCTGGTCGGAAGGAGTTAAGGCATTTTCCTATTAATATCAGGTGGCAAATGATAGGCCAAGAACATCTGATAATTTTTGCTACTCTGTAAAGTTGAGGTTTAGCATCCAAAACTAGCTACTTTCAATAGAGAGGGAGGAAGAGCAGAGTGAATAAAACAGGAGCTGGAGTCTTGCCCACGTAGTTCTATGAACCTTCGCAAGTTGTTTCACCCCTCTGTGGCTCAGTGTACTAATCTACAAATGAGGGCAATGATAGTACCTACTTCAAGAGTTGCTAACAGGACTTAATGAGTTAATTAATACATGTCAAAAGCTTGGAATTGTGCCTGATACGTAACAAGGGCTCAAGATATGTTAGCTATGATCATCATAGTTACATGCTTGGTTTAGCTATAAATTCTTATTTTGAAAATGTGCATTCGTTTCAGTGTAAGTGAAATATCAGGAAACAATCTGAGCATAATGTAAATGCCAAGTTTACTTTCTGCAATTTTATCTGCAAAAAAATATTAGATGAACCCAGGAAACTGCACCCAGCTGAACTGAGCTATGTGGGATACACAAAATCCACACATTCACAAACCTGAGAAGCCTACCAGCTAGTGTAGTTCACCACGTATGTGATGGGCCACACCCATCCACAACCATCATTATAACTTTTGATCAATTTCAGATAATCTCCTCACCATTTCACAATAATTTATCAACCGCAACCCTTCAGATACCCAGTTCCACAAACAAATTTCTACCTTTTTTTCTATGTTTATTGTCAAGCTTCAGGGTTTGAGACACACTGTCAGGAAGAAGTCCTGGAAAGCGAGCAGAGTAAACAGGAAAGACAGAACTTCTATTGGTCCTCATTTCAAGATGGTGCCTGCATGTTTCAAAGGTCACCAAGCAGAATGCCAACCCACTGAAAATATTGCATAATGCATAAGGGCAGAACAGAAAATTAGGACCTAAGTGTTCAGTACCGAATATGTTAGACTTTTTCTTTCCTTAAAGTATATTCAGACTGAGGTTCCTAGAATTAAAACAGTTTTTAACCACAGAAGAGTTATTATAACCTTAAATTTCTGGATAAAATTCAGAGTGAAATATGTGCAAAACAAAATTGAGATCATTCCTGAATAACCAAGTTAAGCCTTTTGAGGCAATGAAAGCAAAACCCTCTCTGTGTGTCTATCTCTCTCTCCCTCCCTTTCATACACACTCTTCAAACCAATACAAAAAAATTACTTAAAGAAAATATAAGCATTTAAATATATAAAATAAACTTTAAGTAAATCTAGAGTGTAGGAAAATCTGAGAGTACAAAAATAAGAAATGCACAAAATTTAAGCAAATTTCTACCCCCATTGCCACTCCAAATGTAGTTTTACAATCTGCCTGCAAATGTTTATCAGCAAGAAGAGAGTGCCTAATGGATCAGAAACCTTATAAAAACATATTCAAGTAGAAAAAGTGCTTTCCTCTAACTAAATAGTACTGAATCCTAGGGATCAAACAAACAAACATAAAGACAGTACATAGCAGAGGCCAAATGCCACCACCCTGTTTGTTAGTTGATGACTTCCTGATCTCAGTTAAGAAAAGTCAGCTTGTGCTGCTATGGATCTTCTTAGAAGGTAGAAAGAAACTTAACCCCATGCAAAGCCCCATGAAATTCATTTGCACTTACCTAAAGCTCCCAATACCCTGAAGACTTATAAGGAACACTACTTCATTTTCAATTTACAAACAAAATTATGCATTGAATTCCTGCCATCTGCCACATACTGTGCTCAAATGCCATGCTCACCATTACCACCCGAGAACCACGGTGGTGGCAGCGGGAGGCAGCTCTGCTCTCCTGAACTAAGAGCTTCAACTTAGCCTTCACCAGAGCTGCTAGCACTAATGGAGAGCAGCGTTTTCATGAGCTCTGGGAGCATCCAGGGCATGTTTAGAGAAGTGATCAAGACTCCTTCTTGGGGGGTACCCAGGAAGGTAGTCTCTGCCCTGAACTTGGCCCTTTTCTCAGAGCAGACTGTGTGACATTTAACTTCTTCACTGAAAAGAAAGATGTGCTGTTTATAGGGCCAATATGACCACAGGAAATAGCAGATATCCTAAATTTAGAAATGGTAAAATTCCTGAGAGTTGAAGGCTTATTGAAGACTGTGCAAGGTTATCTCTGGAAACAGTAGATAGGAAGCCATGAATAAAGCCAGTATCAACCATCGTTATGGGGCTGAAGCTACAGGACAGGTCTCTCATTGGCCTCAACTTAGACTTAACTCCAGAGTCAGCTAACATCTCTCCCAGGAAGAGAAACTTGGACAAGATTCAGCATAAACATTATCCTGGACCTTGCTGGGCATTCTTCTCTTAACAGAGTTCACCTGAGCCTTCAAAGCATTGGTATTGCTGGAAAGTTGCCATTGTAGCATCCTGTAAGCCTTCTCATAATGAACCAGACCGCCATCTGGAAGAGAGTGGGTCATCAAGGTGGAGTGACAAGCACGGACTTCATCATCAAAGATCCACCTGGGCCTTTGCTCAGTGCTCAATCAAAATGTAGGATTTGGATCCCAAAGTGCACCAGATGGCAAGGACTGGGGGTTCTGAATAACAGGTCTTGCTCTAGACAAGCCCAAAGGAGCAGGCATGGCCTCTACCATAAGCTCTCAGCTTGGCTCAGACTTATAGACCTAACTTCACCCTGACTCTTCATCTTCCTTCTCTACCCTCTTCTTAACTCCAAACACAATGATAGCCTTCTCCTCTCCAACACTTAATGGTTTCTCTCATTTTAGTGCTAGAGGTCTTTGGACAGTTTCTGTCAAGTACTAGCCCTGCTTGTCTGTAGATCCCAAGAGCCTTAATTGACAGATTCAACTGTGCCTATTCCTGAACCAATTCTGATCAAGGAAGTGGTCCCACCAGTCAGTGCTGACAGGAATTAGTCTTTTGCTGTCAACTAATGGTTTTCAATTAGGGCAAGTTTTCCACCCAGAGATATTTGTCAATGTCTGGAGACATCTATGGTTGTCACAGCTAAGGGAGTATTAATAGCACCCAGTGGGTAAAGGTGAGGAATTTCATTAAACACCCTACAATGCAGAGGGTAACCCCCCACAAGAAAGAACTGTCCAGCCCCAACTGTTCACAGTGCCGAGTTTGAGGAGCCCTACTCTCCCTAGTCCCAGGGATGAGGCATGGGAACCCATGCACAAACTGAGTCAAGCTTTCCTTTACTGCCCTATTGTGTTCTCCTTGTCGGTTTGATTTCTGCCTCATGTACCTGCTGCAGGCTCTGGTTTTCCCTGCTCAGTCCAGAGTCTTGCCTCGGGCCTTGCCTGTTTGTCAGATACCTTGGTTTATGGCAGACCCCTCACCTGGATCTCCAGTTGGAGTTCTATCTATATAGATCCACAGAGCCATAATTCATCTAATTTTCAGTATTCTTGCTGCAAGAACCCTTTCCACCAATCCCTACTTACCTGATCATATCCCAGGAACAAAAACAGTGAAGTCAGCCTGATTTCCAGTACTTTTGGATATAGTATTGTGGACTTCCGACTGTTTTTCTCAGGGGTCATCCTGCAGCCAGCCTGGTTGCCATTTCTTACCACCCCTCCAAAATCTGTCCCTGAGGTCCCAGAGTGACTTGAGGCTGAGCTGACCCCCAGGATGCTTTGAGGGAAGAATTTCTAAGGGAGCAACACTAAGCACTATGCTTAGGGTAGCACTGTGCTGGGCAGACACTTTAACCCAACCTCTAAAGCCATGATAAGTCAGTCTAAGACACTATTCTCAAATAATAATGGCAACTTCTTATAAGCCACCCAAAGTAATGTCTCTCTCTTTAGTAATTATTTCAAATTTTTGTGTGATTAGCCATCCTCCAACCCTGGGTGTAGAGAACAAACCTGTAGCTATTTCCCTGGAAGAGACAGCCACAAACCCTGTCAGGATATCATGCTGCCCCCAGGCACTATATGAAGACATACCCACTCCTCCCTGCCATGGCAGAGAAAGTCCTTTCCAGAGAAGAACTTTGGTTTCTTGGCCTTGTTCCAGACTGAACCAAAAAAGGAAATGAAATAGACAAAGCACCAGATGGAGAATAACTAGTCAGAATGATTCAGTCCACAAACATCTCTATATCTAAGAAATGAGCGCAGGTTTCTAGCACACTAAGGTACATCTGGTTGGGGTGACAGCAATAGGTGCTCATTTGAAGCAGTTGGAGATCATGCTATACAAAACCAGGCCTGGAAGTAGTATGTTACTGCAAGAGCCATGGCCACTTTGAAGTAAAATCAAATTGTCATTGGTGGGATGAGGAGGCTGTGGAATTTCAACCTGGTTGGTTTCAGCCCTTGCTCTTGCGTTTGCACTGCTCTTTAAAATGCTAGTTCTATTGGATTCTGAGGATACTATACAAAAAAAAAATTCCCAAGAATAAATAAAGAAGTAGTACCCCAAGCACAGGAAATAATAATCAAAACTCATCCTTTCCTAATATAGTGAAATCAATAATTTTCACTAGGAATCTGCATCAGCAGCAATCCCTCCCTGGGGAATAAAATGGAAGTGAGTAAATAAAGAAATAAAACCTAAAATAGGGGCCAGGCGCGGTGGCTCATGCCTGTAATCCCAGCACTTTGGGAGGCCGAGGTGGGTGGATCACAAGGTCAGGAGATGGAGACCATCCTGGCTAACACGGTGAAACCCTGTCTCTACTAAAAAAATACAAAAAATTAGCTGGGCGTGGTGGCGGGTGCCTGTAGTCCCAGCTACTCAGGAGGCTGAGGCAGGAGAATGGCGTGAACCCAGGAGGCAGAGCTTGCAGTGAGCTGAGATCGTGCCACTGCACTCCAGCCTGGGTGACAGAGTAAGACTCTGTCTCAAAAAAAAAAAAAAAAAAAAAAAAATTTTAGACACTAAAATAGGGCAACCATTTCAAATAATGTAATAATAAAAATCTAAAATATTATGCCCATTTGAAAGAACACAAAGATATAACCTAAAATATTGCAACAATTTTAAAGTTTCTATAGACCTAAAGTAGTGCCTTCATGCTTTTTGAATATAATTCTAAATAGCACAATGCCTCATTTTAATTCTTTTGGATTCCTGGAGAGACAGCTCCTGGCTGAGTACCAGCTGAACACACAGGTTGTCTAGGCTTTTCAACGATGGTGATGGATTTCTTTTAAGCTATCCAAATTTTTTCTTCGAAATCAACATCCTTGATTTATGTCAGCAAAAAAAGCAGCTTTCTGGGGTTTCAGTTACACCTGAGCTCTGTCCATTGCTGAGCCCATATGTACCAAGGAGTTTCAGATGCAGGAAGCCCAACAGCATGAATTATTCTGAGACATCACCAGAGAACACAAATAGGCTAGAGCATCAGATCAGCAAGTCATAACTAAGCTTTCAAGCTGTAGTTGACAACGAAAATAACCCCCGAAGTCTTGAGAAGCACAACCTATAAAGCAGAGCAGTGTGTTTTCTGGAGGAAGCATGATCCAGATTTACCAGAGGAAGCATGGCAGCTGTAAACACACTCTTAGCAGCTCCATCCTAACCAGTTCCAGGCTCTTTGGGGACTGAAAATCTCATCACCCGCATAGCTTGCCACAAACTTCCATGCTAAGGCAGTTGCACGTAAACTGACCTTCACACTTCAGCTAATATCTTCACTGCACAATGAAATGAATGTGAACGAGAAAATCAAATTCTGTGCAAGAATAGGCAAGTCTCTTCCTGAATAAGAACAAAAGCCAAAAATTCACCTTATAAATGAGCTTTAGGAATGAGTTTTATGCTATTTTATTTTTACAATTCATGAGGGTTCTGCAAATGCTATAGCTAATCCAGTATCACCTCCAACAAGATCTTCCAGGTAGTTGTGATTTATGTCTTTATTAGTCACGTTAATTACATAACAATACCTAAATCGCTGCTTCTTGCATTCATTGCTTGTTCACACCATAGTAAGAAATAATCATCACCTGACTGGTATCACAAAGCTTTCTTTCCACTACACTGGAACATTTTTACTCATCTCACAAGATGATTTCAGAGGGACTGGAAGTTCATGGGATGGGTGCTTGAGCCATTTGAAGTGGCCTGTGTGTCAGTCAAAACCACTGCATCTAATCCACCTGAACAGTGTATATAACTTCTTGCCTGAGTTGAGTCTTCTTTACCACAACAGACTAAGCCAGGCTTTTATCCCCGTCATGGGTGATAGCTTTAGCAACTGCTGCTCTCTTTCCATGTGGATCATACATTATCACTGCACTTCTGGCCTCTCACCAGAGTCCTGTTCATTCACCCCTTGACAGCATATATAAGCCACATCCTGTAACTTCAGCTCTATTGGTAATAAAGATGATGTTTTGGTGTATGATTGCGTTATTCTTTTGTCTTATCTCTCAATTGTGTTTGAACTTGGCCACAAAAGAAAGGGCTTTCCTTAGAATAGTCCAACATTTGGTGGATTGATTGGAAACACTGAGAAACATAACAAATGGATGAAGTGGATAAAATAAAACAAATATTAAAAGATCTTGAGGGGCTCTGGGCTTTGGATTTTTTTGTGTGCATGAGAGAGATGTTTTGACCTTAGTGGATTGTGGAGGCTTTTATTAGCTCATGAGGTTGCTTTTTATAATTTCACACTTGGCTTTTTAAAAATTCTATGATTTGGAAAAGGGACTTTAGGCTTTAGGCCGTAATATTTCAACCTCCACAGATAATTACAGCTTGTCCAGTGGTAGCTTTATATGGACTGTTTTTTACATGTAGTTGTTTGTTTTATAGATTGTGACAGCCTAAAGCAAGATTCCACTGCCCTCAACAAAGATGTAACACTCAGGGAAAATACCAGGACAATTCAGCTTTGACAGTGTGGTGGCTGGGGGACTCAGCCTGGGGCTCGGCCACGTCACATGTGCGGGGATGACATCAGCAGCCACGAATTGCATGAGACTTAGAAAAGGCCTGGCTTTAGCGGACACAGGGAATCTCATGGTGAAGTCTTGCCCCTAAACAGTACAAGCCACTTGTCTTACCACACGCATGCTAGTGATTCAGGGACCTCAGCCTATGCTAGTAGGCAGCAAGGCCACATAATTAGTAAGTGGCTGAGCAGGGATCTGAATGCAGGCTGGATTTGCTCCAGAATACAAGCTCTCAACCAACTGTATTAGTTTTCTTTTGCTGATGTATCAAGTTGCCAGGAACTTAGTGACCTAAAACAGCACAAATTTATTATCTTACAGTTCTGGAGGTGAGAAGTCCCAAGTGGGATCTACTAGGATAAAATCAAGATGTTGACAGAGCTGCATGCCTTCTGAAGCATCTAGGAGAAAATCCATCTCCTTGATTTTTCCAGCTTCCAGAGGCCATCTGTATTCCTTGATTCATCCTTAAAGAAATAGCATAGCATCTGTAAATCTCTCTGACTGTGACCCTCTTGTCTTCCTCTTATAAGGACTCCTGTGATTATATGGAGCCTTTCTAGATAATCCAGGATAATCTGCCCATCTAAAATCCTTAATGATGTCTGAAAAATCAAAGTAACGTATCACAGGGTCCATGGGATTAGGACGTGGATATGTTTGGGAGGGCGGTTCTTCCATCTACCACCCCAGGACTCATTCAGCCTCCCCTTCATGTTGACATTGCATCTGGGGCCATAATTTTTGACAATCTACTAAGCCCCACATTCTAGAATGTACTTTTTTCTGGGATAATTGCTTTAGAGGGTGAGGTTTGGCTTCTTTTCTCAATATGGTGGGTGTGGCCCACCAGTGAAAATAATAACTGCTTGAAACTTTTCATCAGTAAAGTCATCAGAAACCCAGCATATATTTTCTGCAGCCCTGCAGGAACCACACCAGCCTCAAGGAGAGCGAGCCCCAGGTGCAAGCCCTGGCAGGACCCCTCACCCCAACCCTTAATGGGAAGTCAGTATATCATTAGTCACGTTGGGCTTTTAATTCACCAAAGCAGTAGAGTTTGATTCAGACTTTAATTCATTTGGGTTTTTTCAACATTAGACTTAAACTTGCAAAGGGACTAGTGTATCGATTTTAATTCTTCTGAGAGAATTTCACAGAGGGAGGAACTATATTCAAATTTGGGGCATCCTCGCTGTCTTGGCATTTTATTCGTGGAGTTTCTCTCTGCATTTTCACTTAATTTTATTTCATAACTTCCAGTAGATTACATTGGACAGTTACTTCCAATAGATTATATTGAACAGTTGTAATAGGACAGCACTGAGCAAGGGAAACAGAATAGAAAGAATACTTTTGGCCTTGGAGTCCATTTAATTACTGCATTGTTCTGACCCATTTCAAAGCCTCCTGCAGAACAATCTCCTCTCAGCAGGAGGAAGCCTGCCCAAACCAGCCCTGCTGGGTAAGTTGCTTTAAGTCCAGCAGGAATCAGTGTCTGTAGTGGTGGAGATGAAGCAGGCTGCGGCATGCTATTGCTGAATGGGTTAAAGCTCCAGGACTCCAGGAGGCGTCTTCACTTTACAGTCTTCTCACCTCTCTCACCTAGGGCCCCTAGAGTTGTGACAGCCAAGAAATAAGCCACATTCTCTAATATCAGGTTTGTTCATTGAAACGGTGATACTTTGAACTCTAGCTGACCTATTATTTGTCTTTTCTTTTTTCAGTTGGATCCAAATTTAAGTTAAAAATGGGGCTGTTATTTATTGGGATCCCATGAAATTCTCCCTAATTTTTTTCTCTAGATTGTTATACTGGCCTTCTAGTGGGTCTCTTTTTCCAGTCAATTCTTGAGGCCTGTGCTGTAGGCATTTGAGTTTGTCATCTTTTGCTTACAGCAGAAGAGCTTAACCCTTTTTGTGACAGGAACCCCTTTGAAAGTCTGGCAGACCCTAAGGACCCCTTTCAGAAATAATATCTTTAAATATGTAACATAAAATACACAGGATTACGAAGTAAAATAATCACACTGAAATACAGTTCTCAAAAATGTTTTAAAACAAAATTTAGCCTCATCGGGTGATGATAATTAAGGTAGGAATTAGTGTAGCTTCAAAGAGGACATAAAACATAATTAGTTCTGTAGCGGTGAACGCTATAATTAAAAATCTGCAGGGAAATCAATATAGAAATATAGAGCTTTTTTCGTGGGGGTGTGCAAATATACAATTCATATAATTTATATGAATCCCTATTACATTAATATGATTTAGTACTTAACCTATAAGCACCACAATTTAAATATGCTGATGAGCACAAACAATATTTCAAGATATCTCTAGCCGCCATAACAGAATATGGAAAGATCTATGATCTGTATTTGTAACAAAGTCATAGGAAATAATCCAGATGTGATATGTTGCCGACATTCATAAATGAAGAAAATGGCAAATTTCAGTTAGAGGTTAGTGAAATATATGTTTCTTTCCAAACTCATGAACTCCCTCCATGGAAACCCAAGTTTTAAGCCCCAGTCTTAGAGTGGCTGTCTATTGTTTATCTGCCATAGGAACACCCACTATTCTACTGTCCCTTACACCACCTATCTATCACATATCACTCCAGTTTTTAACAGTTCACCAGTTTCATTCTTCATCATTCCACAGTGCTGAGCCACTTTTATCCAAAGTAAATCACATTTTTAACTGTAATACACCAAATATTCAATTTGCCCACATGTAATTCCTTCATCTTAAGTGATTGCTCCAAGTTCTGAGGCTTATTCAATATGCATTAAATTGTACATGGTTTTGTTAATATTTCTTAGTCTATATGTGTGTACGAAAATGAAGAGTGGGTGCTAAACACTGAGCACACATGGACATAAACATGGGGGTGATAGATACTGTGGACTACTACAGAAGGGAGGGAGGGGGAGGTTGAAAAACTACCTATTGGGCACCAAGCTCATTACCTGGGTGCAGCATACCCATGTAACAGACCTACACAGGTATCCCTGCATCTAAAATAAAAACTGGAACTAAAAAAATGCCATAGCAACTTATCTTATTGAAAAGATGTGAAGACTCACTGAGTTTTCATAGAAATGTAAGGTTAGTGAAAGCAGAAATTTCATCAGTACTATTTATCTTGTATCCCCAGTTTTGGGCAGACAGAAGGAGCTGAACAAACACTGTGGAATGGGTAACTGATCCAGTATTCAATGATAAACTCAGATTTCTTAGTGACACAAACACATATTAAAGAGTATGAAAGTTACTTGGGAAACAAGAGTACATTCTTGAAGAAATTGGCTTTAATTCTTGGAATGTCTATTTTCATATTATTAGAAATATAAAGTTTTCTTCTTACAAATGTTGTGCAAGTACATAGGAAATGAATGATTACTTCTTTTTAAATAAAAGATGTGGTGAAAGAGTCCATCAATTCTTTTATTGCCATTAATAATGATGAATGTTTAAGTCCTGTACTATAAAACACTGTGTTCCACACTCTTTATAGCCACCTCCTGTTATGATACTTCAGATACCTTAATAAGCATATTTGCTCAATGAATAATGTTGACTTTTGTTCCTTTTGTATTACTCAATAGCTCAGAGTTTCACTATTTTTTCCCTGAAATATATAGATCATTTTTCAAACATAGAAAACATCAGTTAAATTTTATCTCTAGTTTTTTGAACATATATAAATAGAGCAGTTATTTCCATTGGTGGTTCCTTGGAGTGAGGATTGGCATGGATGGGTTTGTTTTTTGAGTGATAATAAAATACAAAATTAATATACTATGATTTGTTTTTAAAAGCTAAAAGCATTTTTTAAAGTTCAAGATGAGATCCATCAGTGGGTTGTAAAATCATTTTAGTGGGTCACAAACACGATTTTTAAAGATGAAATAGAACAAAGTAGAAAATACCAGAATGCATCATACATAGTAAGTAAGGAGTGTTTGGTAAAACTTTTGGGAAGAGAGAGAGAGAGAGAGAAAGAGAAAGAGAAACAGAGAGAGAGAGAGAGAAAGAGAAAGAGAAAGAGAAACAGAGAAAGAGAAAGAGAAAGAGAAACAGAGAGAGAGAGAGGGAGAGAGAGAGAGCGTGTGTGTGTGTGTGTGTGTGTGTGTGTGTGTGTGTGTATTTTAATGAGTTGCAATATAAAATGTATTTATGACTACAGGTCATGGTCAAAACATTTAAAATACATTAACTATGGCCATTATATTGAGTTTATAGAGAAAAAAAACTGTGGCTCTATACAACACACAGAGCTGGTCACAGAGTTAAGGTACTATTATATTTCTTGACTCTCATTCCAGTCCAATGATCTCCCATATAGAGAAGACTCTATTTTTATTTGTTCAGATTTCTTGCTTCATTTTCTTTTAAAATGAACCAATCATGAAGACAGAATTGTCTGTCTAAGTCACGCAAGAGTCTTTATCACTCTTTAAGACCTTTTGTTTTTGTGTTTGCATTTCTTGGCATAAAATTCTTCAGCTAGCTGGACTTTAAGGTGGGCATCGAAGTTCTGTATGGAACTCCTTACAAAATGGCACTGACAATTCTTGTATCACATGAATACTATAGAAACTAAGTGATGTAATATGTGAAAATAATCCGAACAACGGCCCACTGAAAATGCTACATATATATTCAAAGCTAGATTTACATATCCTTAAGTTTGCCTTTCATGGACATTTAATAAGACAGCCAACAGCATAAGAACATAAACTTATTTCGAAGATTGAAATACACTTTATTCATCAAATGTGACCAGTCAAGCAAAAATATGCAACTATAAAGAATGCTATTCTTCTAATATTGCATTTTAATACAAAGAAGCCTATTGTGTGGCAATATACACAACTGTATGTTATATTTAATTACATTATACATAAACATGATTTTTTGACCATTTATTGGAGAAAAACACATTTAAAATATAGAATACCGGGCTTGTGTTTAGGTATGAGTAAGAGTTTCCTGATATAATTGTTCTTAAGCAACATACCACAGAATTCTGTGGCATCTTCTTCCTCGAATTTTGTTTTAAGAATTGCTATTTAGAACTGACTCAATCTGCGCTGATTAGAGACTGGGGGACAAAGTATATAACTAGCATATTATTTGTCCAAGTCCATATTCTATAATTCATTTTAAAATGTTTTGAAATTAAGCCCTATCTTTCAATGTATTTTCTAAAAGGACATATTTATAAATTAATTACATTTAAATTAGAGAATTACGAATTACTGCATCAGATTCCACAGCATCCTCCTTCAACCACCTCAATTGTCTCAAGATGAAATAGCAGTTAATCCTCCAAGAAAATGATTTTCTCTCTTGTTTGAAAATTGCTACACCTGGTGACTTAAAACCTCACACTGTAGCCTACTTTCACATTTAATACCTGTTTCTGTGAATAACATGTTTCACAAGTTTAATCAAACTCTCCCTTTTTAAACTCTAATACAGATTCTTTCATTAATAAATATTCACATAAAACACCCATTGTTTGCTCTGAAGACAAATGAGAATGCTTTATAGTTCTGAGTATATAGAAATGTCACACATAGATGTAGGGTGAACCACAGAGAAAGAACTAGAAGTCTTGCAGTCCAGCAGCACTGTTCTGGGACATTATGTCAAGGGAAAAAAAAAAAGAAAAAATCCTGGAAGTCAGGGTAAGAATTTGAATTCTACATTCAGCTTTAGATTCCAAAGTACAAATATCAGCTGTAGACACCAGAAGAAGCTAGGGTCTGGCCATAGGAGGTCTCTAGTTTGTAGCTACCAGAATCTAAGGAGGGCATCTCTGAATCAGGTATCTGTGTTCCGATCATATTCTGTTGCATGCCACTTGCTATCTCAGAACAAAGAGGAAGAATCAGCACCCCAAGACTGTATTTTCACAAGGGCTAAAAAGCTCATCCTTTCCCTCGAACTCAAAGATGATTTCTTGTATCATTCTTTGACAAGCAGCAGACTGTGGAAATAGAGCAGTGTTTTTCCAGAGATAAACAAGGTTAATGGATATTCCATGATGAAAAGTTGCCAGTTCTAGATTCTGCCAGCTCACATCCAAAGGAACTTATAGAAAGTTTGTCTGACTTTTATTCATTTCACCCCAAGGCATCAGATTACCCAACACAGGCAATAAACATACCTCTTCCTTTTTTTTCTGACTGCCTAACCTCTTTATTGGGGATCCCTGAGCTGGAGGGCAGCTCCTGCCACAGCCTTAAAGCCCTATGGGGTCATATGATATGATTTAGTCAAAGGCACCACCAGGTCCCAACACCTTAAAATCAAAAGGAAATAGAATAATTGGTAAGCACCTCCTCCCCACACACACCTTTTTTAAAATAGTACTTGAAAATAGCAATAATTGTAGCCAAGAATCATGAAGGCTTCATCAAAAATCACTGAGGATGTGCGTAAGTCCTTTATTGCTAAAGAATAAGCATTCAACAAGTTGCAACAAATTTATTCCATCGGAATGAATTATGTACTCAAACTAGCACACTTCAGCCAGCCAGAGGGTTAGTGGGAGACCCTCAGGGTGATTTTACTTAATGTCTAAAAAACAACCAATGCCTCTGAGCTTTTCATAAAAACTGAGGTCCAACTCTCCAAATAAATCAGATCTCTGATAAGAAAACTAAGATTCCAAGTGCCTTCAAACCACAATCATGAACATAAACAGAAGAAAGAGAAACACCACAATTAGGCCAAGTCAGCTGTAAGAGTTATCCCTTGCCTGTAGACCTTGCATAAGTTTCATTGCTTTGAATTAACATTGGCCTGTAAGTTCAAAGATGAAGGAGGATGAACAAAAATTCTAATTAATCTTGCTTGTGTAGCCATTTTAGTAGTCCTGAGTAAGTGCTCACTAAATATATGATGAACAAATGAACGACTTCATGCTGATGGCAACTGGCACAGATCCACAGGAAATTGTGTGAGCTCCAAACACTCAGTTTGCAGACTGGCTAAACTTTAGGCAAGATTGTTTGCTACAGCTCTTTGCAAGGCATAAACAATTAATATGCCAGTGTTAACATGCAACCCACACTTAACCCCAGGGAGATTTTGCTTTGCTTTATTTTTATAACCTTCTTATAATTTAACCAGGAGACAGTACAACTTGCATATTTTGCAGTTACTCAGGTCAGAGGACTAAGCAGAAGAACCTTTACACTTCTAGACACTGCCTAATACACTAGGGCTTCATCATAATTGTTTTCAAAAGGCCATACAACTCTAAACTATTGAGTATGAAACAAAATTTGGTGCCATGATCCATATGTCAGTGAGGTCAGTTTTAATGCCATGGGTAATGGTGTTACCTATTCTTTCATTCAACACTAATTGAATACTTACATTGGTCTGTGATTATTAATATTATGTTTCAACTTGACTGGACCACAGGTGTCTACATATTCGGCTAAACATTATTTCTGGATGTTCTGTGAGGATGTTTCAGGTGAGAATAGCATTTGAATCAGTAGACTGAGTAAAGTAGATTGCCCTCCCAGTGTGGTTGGGAATAATTCAATCCTTGAGGGTCTGAACAGAACAAAAAAAGTGGAGGAAGGGAGAATTTGTTCTCTCCGCCTGACTGCTTGAGCTGGGACATTGGACTTCTCTTGCTCTTGGACTGGGATTTAGGCCATCAGCAATCTTGTTGTCAGGCCTTCGGAATTGGACTGAAATCACACCCTTGGCTTTCCTGAGCCACCATCTTTATAGACAGCCAATCTTGGGATCTCATCCTCCATAATCACGTGAATTAATTCCTTATAATAAATTTTGTACACTTATAATTTACATAATATAATTTATTATAAGGAATTATGCACACACGTGTCCTATTGGTTCTGCTTCTCTGGAGAACTCTGACTGCAGAAGTTGGTACCAAGAAATAGAGTGCTGCTATAACAAATACTTAAAATGTAGTAGAGGCTTTGGAACTAGGTAATGGGTACAGGCTGGAAGAGTTTGTCTGAGACGCATGCTAGAAAAACCAATATTGCTATGAAGGAGGTGTTAAATGTGATTCTGGTGAGGACTCAAAGAAAAGAAGAGAAAGATTTCACTTTCTTAGAGAATACATTAATATTGTACAGAATGTTGGTAGAAATATGGACATTATGTGCAGTTCTGATGACGTCTGTGGTGAAAACCAGGAACATGTTACTGGATAATGGAGAAAACATGATTCTTGTTACAAAGTGGCAAAGAACTTCACTGAATTATATTTGTGTTTAGTGTTTTGTGGAAGATATAACTTGGAGTGATGAAATTGGATATTTAGGTGAGGAGATTTCCAAGCAAAGTGTTGAAGGAGTGGCTTGGTTCTTCCTAATGCTTATAGTAAAAGACAAGAGAAAAATTGAAGGCTGCAAATATGTGCTATTCCTCAAAACCGAGGAGAATGATGTGAAGGCTACTCAGAGGTAATCAGGGCTGCCACTTCCATCAGCGGCCCAGTGGTAGGGCTCGCCTCTTCAGATTCAGAAGGCCAGCATGTCCCTGCCCAGTGCCTCCTCTTTACCTAAGCCCAAAGTGACGTATTCCACTTCATTTACTGTCAGAACTAGTCATGTAGCCTGAAAAAAAACCTGAAAAGAATCACAAGGATCTTTGAAAAGTCCTACAGGCCTTTCTCAGAGCTATTATATGCAAGAAAATGAGGTAAGTGCACAGAGATGTTTAGTGTACACACTGACACTGTTTGGATTTCTGACCATGCTAGCACTCATCTCTAAGATCCTTTCCTCTCATTCATCCATTCATTGACTCATTTATTCCCCAAGTCACTCACTTGTTTAGTATACATTTACTGAATACCTATCTGCCAAGATTTGTGCAGGATGATGGTATAAAATGGGATTAAAACTGATGTTTTTCCATAAGAAGTTCATAGTCTAACATACAAATAAATGTATAAACATTACCATATTCATAATTCAATGTAAGATCAACTATGATATAAATGAATATTAAGTGTGATAGAAATACATTTATTCACTTCCCATTCAGCTAATACTCTACCTTAGTATGTGCCACACCCCATGTTAAGAAGATAAACAAAATAATTCTCACTCGACACAGCAGGGAAGGTATTTAAAAAGATAATACTTGGGTTGGTCACCGAAGCCTGAGTATGTATTCTCCTCGAACATGAAAAATCTTTATTTAGCTCTTCAAGTGATAAAATGTACCCAACCACTCCTTACTGCAGAATCTAGTAGGTAAGAGTGCAGGCAAGTGGGATGACTGGTTGTAAATATTAATTCCTGTATTTATTAGACATTTATTAGCTATTGACTTAACTTCTATGAGCTTCAGATTTTCTCACTTGTAAAATAACAACAACAATAAAACCTACTATCCAGACCTGCTCTGAAGCTAAAAGAAGAAAATACATATATAAAGCCTTAGCAATAAACAATAAGTGTGAGTTAGCATCACTGTGATTAGTATTCTCCCAGAAGAGGAAGGGGTCTGCTAAGACAATAGTGTCTGTAATTAATATTGCAAGCTGGATCACTTTCCAAATAGATCCCACCCTGTCTCTGAACTCTATCTTAGCAGTAGTTGAAACAGATAAGCAAGATTTCCCACTAGCCTGTGAGTGTCAGAATTTACAATTTTTATTCTGTTACAGTGCCATGAGATTCCTGTAGTGCAAACTGCAGGGCCTTGTGAGTGCATGGTGATTGGTGAAGTATCAGACTCTGGATCAGGAAATGAAAAATCCTCTGCCTATAACAACTTCTTGCCAACCCCCTACCTGTGATTCTTTCTCTTCCTCATCTAGGTCTTAGCTTTTGAATCAGTAGACTGAGTAAAGGAGATTGCCCTCCCAATGTGGTTGGGAATAATTCAATCCTTGAGGGTCTGAATAGAACAAAAAATGGAGGAAGGGAGAATTTGTTCTCTCTGCCTGACTGCTTGAGATGGGACACTGGACTTCTCCTGCTCTTGGACTGGGACTTAGTTATTGCCTCCTCTAGGGAGCCTTGCTTTTCTCACCACCCCACCAAGCCCTTCGTATGTTTCCTTCTGACTACCTGGGCCTCCCTACAGAAACACTTAAGAATATATACAGAGGGAAGCCCAGGAGGGATATGTATATATGTATGTACGTACGTATGTATTTGTGAATATATGTGTGTATGTACATACACACACATATATTATATATATATTTATATATATATAAATGTACATAGGATATGTATATATGGATGTATAAAAGGATATATACATACACATATAAATACACATATTCTATGTGTGTTATCTTTATATCCTTATATGTGTATGTGTGTATATATATAAGGATATAAGAATAACACACACATATATAAAATATATGTGTGTGTATATACATATATACATCTATATCCATGTATATATATACATATATATCCTTATATACATCTTTATATATACATATATTTATTTTTATATATGTGTGTGGGTTATATATAAGTAACACCATAGATAAAATACTGACTCGTCTGTTCCTCCCACTGGACTCTGGGCTCTGTCATGAAAAGGACACTTGTCCTAAGTCCATCATTATGCTCACAGTACTTAGAAGAGGGCCTGGTGTAGAGTAGGTGCTCAATATATTTTGAGGTCAGAAAACTCAGTTACGTTAGGAATGGGAGACTATGAAATAGTTAAGGAGTTTATGATCAGATCTTAGATGAGTCTAGAGCCTCAATAAAATGAGGAGCTCTTAGGTGGGGCTCATAATAGTTGAAGTAGAGAAGAACATATGTCATAGGAATCAGGAGGCGAAGAGATTTCATGATTGAGCATCATAAATATCAAAGTTGAACTTATTGAGTCATGGTTATATGATTTCTCCTACAAATGTGGCAGCTCAGTCATACTTACAGGTTTGATAATTTTTTAAGCCTTTGAAGAAAATTCTGGTAGGAAAAAACTCACCTGACTTCTTGGCCCTGCATTCAAAGATTTGACACACACTATACATATACATATACGTATACATATACATGGAAGTTGTCAAGGCCAGAATTGTACTCTTTGAGACAGAGGTGTAAGTCTAAAAAACCAATTTGAATTGAATGTAAAAGGTCACTTAAGCAGACCTTGGGCTATAATTTACAGAAAACATACTCCTGCATCTGTAATTCTGCAGTTCAGTTGGGTGTAGAGGACCATCCAAACCAGTTTCTCAGGAGATGCTAATCATGAATTATAACAGCATTACTGCATTCAGCACATAGACAGCTCCACCCCATTATAAAAGTGAAGTTCACCTCCCTCCCCGTCCCTCTAGCAACTTCCATCTTTTCAGTCTCTCAATTCCCCTACCTGAACTTCTCTCATACAATTCTCAGGCCTATCATCATTCGACACACAGGGAAACACCATAAACCACTGACCATTTTTCTAGAGTCACTTTAAATCAAAGTAATAATTTTTAGCATATATTCCTGTGACCTCTAGCAATGAAAAATCATGTTAGCTGCGAAAAACCACATAACAGGATTTGAAACAACATATGAATAACTTCCTATGGAAAGAAACTGATTCTTTGACTTTTTTTTAACATAATAGCAATAGAAAATAAAAACCCAAAGTGAAAAATATCTAATAGAAAGTTGGAAGGTCCCTTTAAATATAAGAGAAGGCTTTGGCATATTTGGGATTAAGATGACAATAATTTTCTTTTTCAAAATTTGGTCCAAGGGTCATAGTAGTCTAAAAATTTTTTTTTCTGATGTCCCAGATTGCTGGATATTTCTGACATAGGAGACTCAATTAGGAAAAGACAGAAGGATCAAAGAAGAGAAAGCAGAATAACACTGACACTGAGAATGGACTCTAGATTGGAGATCACCTAAGGATGAAAGCTTTTCTGGCAAACAATATGCAAGTATATTTATACTCTTGCTGCTCATTCCTTTTATTTAAAAATTACTGCAGGAATGAAGTGACATAAATTGTAGACTCCATTAATAATTGTTCTAGGGAGCAATTAATACATGTGCCTACTTATATTACACTGAGCAACCAGGTCTATCAGCCATGGTCTTTGAATTCTGACAGCACCAGTTTTAGATATCTGGTCCATAGTGTGTAGGTAGTGTGAAAATATACAACCTATTTTCTTAAATCAATGTTCTGAATGTTTCCATGTCATGAAGGTGGTGAGCCAACATAACCAACACTGATATGCAGTTTTTATTCTGAAAAATGAAAATGAAATTAGTCAAGATGTGTCAGGAAGAACAAAGAAGTTTCTTGTGAAATTTGTGTGTTAAATACAGCAATGGTTATAACTTTGTTCCTCGTATGAGGTAATGTTTTCCCAAGGATATTTAGTAATATTTAGCCATCAATCAATTGGCATTGCATCAAAAAAAACACCTGCACTCCCACTAGATTAGCAGTGTGGTTTCCTAATCACATTGACAAAGAGCTAACAAAGCATGTGATATGTGGTGGAAGAGAAAACAGAAAGCTCTGCTTTACATCATACTGTTTAGGTGTGAGGATGGACACCGAATCTGCTTACACTGCATTGAAGCTGAAAGTGCAAAAGAAATTCATTATCCTAGACTGGGAGACAGTAGACACTGAAATATACCACTGGAGGGGACAAAGAACTTTACACAGAAAAGGCGATATCGTATCATTTAATGAGGTAATAAGAACAACTTTTCAGGAAGACGGCCGGGCACAGCAGAACAGGTTTTTTGTTTCTGTTTTGTTGAGGAGAATGACAGCTTATTTAACAACAGAAGTTTCTGTGATTGGAGAGAGAAGAAATGAACTGCTTTGCCGCTATTGCCTGTGATGGGTACAGGAATCCCAAAGCTTTGGAAGATCAGAAGAGATGTCCAATTCCTGCAGGAGATGCTTCACAGACCCCTTAAATCATTGATCACCTTCTCTTTTTATTATGTGATTTGTATCTAAGTCCCTTTACAGTAATTTCAGTGTCCGTTTAATCTTTGAGGTCCCCACGGAACCTATTACAATGTTTTACATATTGTAAGACAGAGTAAGAATTTGTGTATTGTAAGTATTGACCTAATATATCTGCACCTTTAATGTATTCAGTTAAAATACAAATTGTATCTTAAGACTATAATAAAAGAAATGCTCCTATCAAGGCATTTCTCTATCCTATGTCTATAAGTTTATTCAGATTCAAGCGTGGGAGTTTACATTCATCATTAGTTCATCCATTCATTCATGTATAATGGGTACATAGTAAGTATCTACTATATGCAAAGATCTCTAAGCCCTATGATGCAATAAAAAAAAATACAAATGTTAAAGTGTCTGGGCACAGTAGCTCATGCCTGTAATCCCAGCACTTAGGGAGGCCAAGGCAGGGGGATCACTTGAGCTCAGGCGTTCAAGACCAGCCTGGGCAACATGGCAAAACCGCATCTCTACTAAAAGTACAAAAATTAGCCAGGTGTGGTGAGGCGTGCCTGTAGTCCCAGCTACTTGGGAGGCTGAAGCAGGAGAATTGGTTGAGTCCGGGAGGTGGAGATTGCAGTTAGCCGAGATTGCACCACTGCACTCCAGCCTGGGCAACAGAGTGAGACTCCATCTCAGAAAAAAAAGAAATGTTAAAATGAATATCTTCATTAAGAATTTATAATTGAAAATATTTTCCATATTAGTGGAAAACCTCTATTTCAAAATTGATAACTTAATTGAATCTAAACCCAGATGAATCAGTATTTAATTTGTGCCCACTACATTACATTTTGTTGTCGGCTCTGAATTTTGCCTTCTAATCTAGCATATTCATTAATAGGACTAGAGGGAATAACTTTTTGAGATAGGTGAAATAAGTCCGACCCAAACAGCTTTGAAATAAAACATGGGCCAGTAACAGTTACTTACAACTCTCTTTAGCCAACATGTCCCTGCCTGAAAGGTTCCTTACCATGGCGATGTTTTGGTCCAACAGGACAAATGACCTGTGAGATGTGATGACGGAGAGAGAGATGAACAAAAAAGAGGTAATGCACAGCCATGGATTTCCTGAAGCCCCTCTCCTTGAGGCCTCTTCTTGTGCTCTTGGGAGATGCACCACTAAAAGAAAAGGCTAACTGTTCAAGGTGAAAAAATACCACTCCCTAAAAGGAGCAAGACTTGGCTGCATGCAGGTAACACTTTGAACTAGATAAGAACATGCTTAAACTCTCCAGAGTAAAAGCATCTATTCAAGGGAAAAGAATGCAGAAGGTTGTGTGTGCCCGTGACCAGAAATTTAAAGTGTTACGTGGAGCAAGGGGACCTACGCGGAGCTATGTGATGAGCTGAATGTAAAGAATGCAGCTTACAAGTGGCTGAAATTCTTGAGGGACCGGAATGGTTTTGTTCTAGGCAGCCTGATCAATGGGAGCTTGTCTTTGAGCTATTCCCTCAGCAAGTGACTCAGCAGTTATGACACCCGCTGTGAGACAGGCTATTGGCTGGGGAAGAGAAGATCCTTTCAAGTACATCAGAATGGCTCTGTCTCAGATAACCTTCCCCTGACTTTGTGACTGAGCTTCCAGAAACATGTCAGGGAGTTTCTAGGAAGGAGGCCAGAAATCATGCAGTTAGCAAGGGAGATCCAGCTGTGCCCACCCCAGCCTGCGAGTTTTATTCATTTCATCTGCAGGGATCATTTTCAGCCGTTCAAAACGTTTCCTACTGTTTCACCTCAATGGGGACTTTACTCGCTTTTCTGTGCGAGTAAAGTCCCCAGGTTCTCTATTAGTTAACATGTTTCTCTACCACATTTAACTTTTGAAGTGTGGGGCCTCTGAATGAGAAAATGGATTGTGTCTTCCAATACCAAAATGAAGTCTCACTTATGATAAGTAGTTTAACACTTTTCTGAGAGTATTGAGTTGCTTTAGGAAGACCAAGTGGTTGGGTTTCAAGAGATATGGTTTAAATCCCTACTCTGCCAATTATTACTTGTGAGATTTGGGAGGAAGTCTCTTTTAAACCTCGTATTCCTCATGTGTAAAATAGGGATAATAATATCTAGCCTATTCATAGTTATTTTGATAACTCCAATGAGATGAACCGTGTGAAAAGTGCCACGAAGACAGTAAAGCCCGTAGACAAATAGAAATTCTAACTTTTCTTCTGCGTGCATCTACTATCTTTATGTAACTCTTAGCCACATTCTACTTTGTATTGCAGTGACTTTTAAGTATTTTTCTTTCCCCTCAGAGATACCAAGTTAAAGGAATTCACATCATATCTCGCAGAGGACAAAGCCTAGAACTTTCTACATTCAAGTCAGTGAACACTGGGGAGTGGGAAATCCATGAATTCATTATGTGGTAAGTGAAACTCTGTGGCACACAGTTTGTAGTTCTGTCAATTGTTTTCATTGCTTAGATTTAGAAAAAAAAAAAAAAACATTTTGAGAGAAAATATCTTATTTCCTCCCAAAGTAGTAACTTCAGGTGGTATTCCAGAAACTCTCAGACATAAAATGGCCTCAGGAATGTCATATTTCATAGCAATTGCCATACAGAAAAACTCCTATGCTAAAAACAGCAGTCTGTTTACCCTTTTAAAATTTCACCCACCCTTTCTGCCTCCCTTGTTTATTTTTCCCTAAACCCTAAGGATAGTGATTACTTTCTATAGCTGCTACCCCAACTAAACCACAGAAATCTCTATATTCCATTTTGAACTCAACTGTTTACCTAGTTGACAACTCTTTATATTAAATTTCCTTCTTCAAATTACTAGCGTGGTTTCTACCACCTGACTGGATTCCACACAGCAGAGCAGGTACTGAGAGGTGCCCCAGTTCTCCCTCTGGAACTATCATCCCAAGAATCTTCCTAGAGAATGGGACAAAATACCTACATCTTATACACATGTCTGGAAAAATCAAGATTCTTTTGGCAAGAGGTCATAACATCTGGCAATATCCCGAAAGAACTTTTTGAGCAATTAAGAATGTCATCGTAGTCCAGCCCTTACTTTAAATTTCCACAATTTGGGCTTTATAACTACAGTTTGCTTTTTCAAGTATGTTGTTCATTAAACAGAAACACACATTTATGCTCACATGTGTGCCACGTGCATATGAAACATATGTGTTGTATCCATATTTGAAATGTGCAACTTCTTTTTTATAATTTTTCTAATGAAATATGTAAATCCTCATTAAATTTCAGATAAGACTAAGCATATCTTTCCCCACAAAGCAGTGGTTCACCTAGAAGAAACTGGCATCTCACAAGGGAACCACCCCAGGACAAAGCTGAGGAAATAAACTTTTTATTTTTTTATTTTTTAAATTTTTTTATAGTAGAGTGATTCTATCTGGTAGAGAAATATTAGGATTGACCCATTTAATTTATCAAATCATTGTCTTATGATTATTATTATTATTATTTTTGAGATGGAGTTTCCCTCTTGTTGCCCAGGCTGGAGTGCAATGGCACTATCTCAGCTCACCGCAATCTCCACCTCCTGGGTTCAAGAGATTCTCCTGCCTCAGCCTCCCGAGTAGCTGGGATTACAGGCATGCGCCACCATGACCAGCTAATTTTGTATTTTTAGTAGAGACAGGGTTTACGTTGGTCAGGCTGGTCTCGAACTTTCGACCTCAGGTGATCCACCCACCTTGGCCTCCCAAAGTGCTGGGATTACAGGCATGAGCCACCGTGCCCAGCCCCGCTGTCTCATTAAATTGTTCATATTTCCTTTTTTGCATAAAGTTTTGTTTTTATTATTATTATATAAGCTATAAAATGCTAGCCTGATTGATTCTTGCACAAAACTGTGAAGCAGGCAAGGATGACCTTTTCTGCTCATTTTACAAGATAGTGCATATTGGAAAGTTTAAAGGGTTTAGCTGAGATCACACAAATAATAAGAGGCAGAGTTAGAAGCAAAACAGATACTTTGTCTCTTTTCCATTCTCCTATGCTGCCTCTTTATATTTCATTTTTTCCATAATAAATCAATATTGTATTTTAAGGACTGGATATTATTAATACATTCTACGTACCAGACATTAAGTCGAGTGCTTTTGTATGGATTAAAACCATCTTTCAAAACACTTACTAGGAGATAATATAATGATTATCCTTATTTTATGGATGAGGCTTAAAGAAAATAGAAAAATTGATCAAGATTTCACAGTTGTTAAGTGCCAGAAGTGAGATCCAAATCCAGACAATCTGAATTTAGCACCAGAATGTTGATGTCCTGCACTCCCACACCTCCCTTACTACATAGACATTGGCTGTAAAGAAATGGTGCTGGGTATTCCTACTGAACAAAGGGAAGAGAAGAGGTCACAGAAGTTTATAATCTAAGTTTTAAGGAATTTGCTATTTCGTAAGACATAAATACTACAAAGTAAATAAAGTAAATATACAATATAGATATCAATCAAAATGAAAACTGATTTTGGGGGAAAAATATGCAATTCTGTTATTAAGAAATGAAAAATCTAAACTACGTGTAAGAGAAATACTAAGTAAACATATAAAACTTTTAGTCATATAGGTTACGGTTTTGTCTTAAAACACTGCTATTAATCCATTTATTTTTAATTAATCAGTTTAGACACAGCAAAATAAAGGAAAATTCAGGCCAATATTCTTGACGAACATAGATGCAAAAATCCTTCGTAAAATACTAGCAAACTGAATCCAGCAGCACATCAAAAAGCTCATCCACCACAATCAAACAGGCTTTCTCCCTGGGATGCAAGGTTGATTCAATATATGCAAATCAACAAATGTGACTCATCACTTAAACAGAACTAAAAACAAAAGCCACATGATCGTCTCAATGGGTACAGAAAAGACTTTTGATAAAATTCAACATCACTTCATGTTGAAAACGCTCAGCAAACTAGGCAATGTAGAGACATACTTCAAGATAATAAGAGCCATCTATGAAAAACCCATGTCCAACATCATACCGAATGGTCAAAAGCTGGAAGCATTCCCCTTGAAAACCAGCATGAGATAAGGATGCGGTATCTCACCAATCCTATTCAACAGAGTTCTGGAAGTCCTAGCTAGAGCAATCAGACAAGAGAAAGATATAAAGGGCATCCACATTGGAAAGGAAGAAGCCAAATTATCCTTGTTTGCAGATGACACGATCTTACATATGGAAAAAGTTAGACTCCCCCAAAAAACTATTAGAACTGAGAAAGAAAAGATATAAAATCAACATACGAAAATCAGCAGCATTTCTATATGCCAACAGTTAACAATGTGAAAAGCAACTCAAAAACATAATCTCATTTATAATAGCTATAAATAAAACTAAATGTCTAGGAATTAACATAGCCAAAGAAGTAAAAGATCTATACAGTGAAAACCTGAAGCACTGATGAAAGAAACTGAGGGGGATACCAAAAAATGGAAAGATATTCCATGTTCATGGATTGGAAGAATCAGTGTTGTTAAAATGTCCATACTACGCAAAGCAATCTACAGATGCAATGCGTTCCCTATCAAAATACCCATGACATTCTTCACAGAAATAGAAAAAAATCTTGAAATTTATATGAAACCACAAAAAAATGAGGATCGCCAAAACTATCCAGACAGACAAAAGAACAAAACTGGAAGAATCACATTACCTGACTTCAAATTATACTATAGAGCTATACTAACCAAAGCATGGTACTGGCCTAAGAACAGACATATAGACCAAAGGAACAGAATAGAGAACCCAGAAACAAATCTATGCACCTACACTGTAACGCAGAACTCATTTTCAACGGAGGTGCCCGGAACATACATTGGAGAAATGATGGTTTCTTCAATAAATGATCCTGGGAAAACCGGATATCCAAATTCAGAGGAAGGAAACTTGATGGCTATCTCTCATCATATACAAAAGCCAAATCAAAATGGATGAAAGACTTAAATCTAAGACCTCAAACTATGAAACTACTACAAGAAAAAGTCAGGGATATCCTCCAGAATGTTGGTCTGGGCAAAAATGTCTTGAGTAATATCCCACAAGCACAAAGCAACCAAAGCAAAAATGGACAAGTGGGATCACATCAAGTTAAACAGCTTGTGCACAGTGAAGGAAACAATCAACAAAGTGAAGAGACAACCCACAGAATGGAAGAAAATATTTGCAAATTACCCATCTGACAACAGATTAATAATGAGAATATATAAAGAACTCAACAACTTTATAGGAAAAAATCTAATAATCCAAATTAAACATGGGCAAAAGATTTGAATAGACATTTCTCAAAAGAAGACACACAAATGGCAAACAGGCATATGAAAAGGTGTTTAGCATCACTGATGATTATCAGAGAAAAGCAAATAAAAACTACAAAGACATACAATCTCACCCCAGTTAAAATGGTTTTTATTCAAAAGACAGGCAATAACTGCTAGCAAGGTTATGGAGAAAACAGAACCCTTGTACACTGTTGGTGAGAATGTAAATTAGTACAACCACTATACAGAACAGATTAGGGGTTCCTCAAAAAACTAAAAATAGGGCTACCAATATGATTCAGCAATCCCACTGCTAGGTATATACCTAAAAGAAAGGAAATTGGTATATCAAAGAGATATCTGCACTCCCAAGTTTGTTGGAGCACTGTTCAGAATAGCCAAGATCTGCAAGCAATCTAAATGTCCACCAACAGATGACTGGATAAAGAAAAGGTGGTACATATACACAATGGAGTACTATTCAGCCATAAAGAATGAGATCCAGTCATTTGCAATAATATGGATGGAACTGGAGATCATTATGTTAAGTGAAATAAGTTAAGCACAGAAAGACAAACCTCACATGTTCTCACTTATTTGTGGTTGCTAAAACCCAAAACAATTGAACTCATGCAGATAGAGAGTAGAAGGATGGTTACCAGAGGCTGAGAAGGGTAGCTGGGGGAAGGGGGAGGAGTGGAGATAGTTAATGAGTACCAAAAAATATATAGTTAGAAAGAATGAATAAGACCTAGTATTTGATAGCACAACAGGGTGACTATAGTCAATAATAATTTAATCATCCATCTTAAAATAACTAAAAGAGTATAATTATATTGTTTGTAACACAAAGGATAAATGCTTGAGGGGATGGATACCCCATTTTCCACAATGCTATTATTACTTATTGCTTACCTCTATCAAAGTATCTCATGTACCCTAAAAATATATATACCTAATATGTACCCACAAAAATTTTTTTAAACAATTTTTTTTAAAAAAAACCAAAGTTACAGAAAGGTTAAAAAAAAAAAACCCAGAAACTATAAATATAAAATATTTTTTTCTCTTGATTTTTTAAAAAAGAAAATTGATTCCTTAAAGCAAAAAAAGAAATATTTTAATTGGAGGATTACAATGTACTTAAAAGCAAATACATGATAACATTAACTAAAGGATGGAATTAACTTTCAATCCTAAAGTTAAATTATATATAACTTTCTCATGTTTATTTGAAGTATTACAACAGTATCTCTAAGTAGAAAGGAGTAAGTTAAGCATGCATATTTTAAACCCTAGTGTAACCACTAAATAAACAAATGCAAGAAGTTTTAGCTAAAAAGTCAATAGAGGAGATAGGATGGGATACTAAAATACCTATTTCTTTAGGCCCTAAAAGTCCCCCTAAAAAGGAAAGGAAGAACAGAACAACAAAAACATGAGAAAAATATAAAAAAATAGCAAGCTGTTAGA
The DNA here is from genome assembly GCF_006542625.1 of Nomascus leucogenys. NCBI lineage: Eukaryota > Metazoa > Chordata > Mammalia > Primates > Hylobatidae > Nomascus > Nomascus leucogenys. The sequence goes on along the minus strand of NC_044386.1, from coordinate 62,202,485 downwards.
CTTAAACACAACCATGTCAATAATTACCTGAAATGAAAATGAAGCACACTTCAGTTAAAAGGTAGAGATTGTTAGACTGGATTTAAAAAATGAGACTCAACATAGGCTCTCTACAACTGCTTAGTTTTACACATAAAGATACAGATAGCTTGAAAGTAGCAGGATGAAGAAAGGTTGTAGCATGCAAACAATAAGCATAAGAACGATAGTGTAGCTATAGTACTTAATATTGCAATAAAGAAGAGGGAAATACAATGATAATGGAGTCAATCAAGAAAACAACAATCTTAATTGTTCATGTACCTAATAAGAGAGCTTCAAAAGAATTAATGCAAAAACAAACACAACTAAAGGAATAATTAGATAAACCCACAATTATATTTAGACATTTTCACCCCCCACTTATTGATTTATAGAACACCCATTAATGATTTATAGGACAAGTTGACAAAAAAATCAGTAAAGATATAGAAGTTGTTAACAATACTATCAATCCCCTTTACCCAATTGATGTGTATAGAATATTACACTTAACAGACAATAGTCTTCTCAAGAACATGTGTAACACTTACCAAGATAAAAAATGCTTCACCATTAAAATATAATGTTCAATAAATTTCAAATAATTGAGATCTTGAAAATCAAATCAGAAATCAATATAAATTAGATTCCTACTGAATCCCCAAAGATTTGGAAATTAAACAATACATTTCTAGCTAACCCATAAGCCAAAGAAGAAATCACAAGACAAATTAGAAAATATTTCAAACTAAAAAGCAGTGAAAATGCAATACATAAAAATGTGTGTTATGCAGCCAACAGTTGAAGGGAAATTTATGGCTTTTAAATGCTTATGTTAGAAAAGAAGAAAAGTTTTTAAGTAATGATCTAAGTTCCCACATTTAGAGGCTACATAAAGCAGAGCACATTAGAAAAAAAGGAAATAGTAAAGATATTGATGAAATAGAAAACAAATAATAGAGAAAATGAATAAAACCAACAGTTGGTTCTTCAAAGCTATTAATCACATTGACAAACATGTAGCAAGACTGATCAAGGTAAAAGAAAAAAGCATGCCTTTCCAATATCAGAAATGAAAGAGAATGTATCACTACAGATCCTGCATGTAATAAAAAGTATAATAAATGGATGTTATAAACAACCCTGTGGAATAAGTTGAATGACTTAGATGAAACAGATACGTTCCTTGAAAACAACTTAACCAAGCAGACAAAAGAAGAAATAGAAAATCTGAATAGCTGTATACCTATTAAAAAAAATTGAACTTGTCACCAAAAATTTTTTTACAAAGAAGGTAATTATTATAATTTAAGTGGTAAGAGAACTCCACAAGGTTATTGCAGACAAGTTGAGTGGATGAATTATGGAGACTGAGCAGGATTAAAATGAGTGGTCCCTGGGAAGGTAAGTGTATTGAGTATCCATCGTTTGCCCTTTCTTTCTCCAACTTGTTCTCTGCTCTAATAAGATTTTATTCATCACTTTGGGAGGCCGAGGCGGGCAGATCATGAGGTCAGGAGTTCGAGACCAGCCTGGCCAACATGGTGAAACCCTATCTCTACTTAAAATACAAAAATTAGCTGGGCATGGTGGCGGGTGCCTGTAATCCCAGCTACTCAAGAGGCTGAGGCAGGAGAATTGTTTGAACCCGGGAGGCGGAGGTTGCAGTGAGTCAAGATCGCACCATTGCACTCCAGCCTGGGCAAAAAGGTGAGACTCCATCCCCCCCCCAAAAAAAAAGAATGTAATCATAGGTTATGTCAACAGCACTATTGCCCTCTTGCTTTTCATCAGTGTCAGACCATGGGAAGTAGTGACAGAAGTCTGAAGAGGAGAGTAAATTAGGGTATTTATTCCACTGGCTCCTTCCCTGCAGGGCCAAGCCTGGCTGGCTGATCCCCCGAATCTGAGAGCACAATTCCTGTCAGCAGGCCCTCTCCACACAGTACTCCCTGCCTCAGGTCCTAGTAACCTTTGCCTTGCCTCACACCTTGAGGCCTGGAGATAGTAGCAGTACTACCATTAGCTTAAGCTTCCGAACTATTCTTTGTCATTTTTTGACATGCTACCCATACCTCTGTAAATAACTCCCTTTATCAAGTTCTCTTTGTATTGCCTATTTTTACTATGCTGTATGTTTCTTGATAGAATCCTAATTGATAGAGTTGATAAGAGATTAAGGCTTAATCCAAAGCCATGAATAATTTCCAAAATAATATTTTTGGGGTGCTCTCATGAAGAAAAATAATAAACAATTATAATAATCCATTTTCAAATAACAGGCAGCAAATCAGAGGAGAGCAGAAGGAGAAAGGCAAGGGTTCGCTTATAAGACAGCATGTTGCAGAGGGAGAGTTCCCAAACGTGATCCTTTCAATATCCCTCCTGTTCCAGTGCGAAAGGTGTTTGGGGTGCAAAAGACATTGGTATTTGTTGTACCCATAAATGATTAATGTTTCCTGCTGAACCAGCCTGGGCAACTTAGTGAGACCCTGTCTCTACAAGAAAAATTTAAAAATCAGCTAGGAATGGTGGCATGCACCTGCAGTCTCAGCTATTCAGGAGTCTGATGTGGGAGAATTCCTTGAGCCTAGGAATTAGAAGTTATGGAGAACTATGATGGTGCCACTGCATTTCAGCCTGGGTGGCAGAGTGAGATCCTGTCTCAAAAAAAAAAACGTAAAAACTGATGTTATAAAAATAAACTATCATGCTACATAGGATTCCCTGGGTATTTTTGTTTTTTCTCATAGGTCTGGAGATCAATCTTGGATACTGCCAAGAGATAGGAAAAACCAAACTGTTTTTCCCACTCTCACACTCACCTTTCCAGTATCAGAAAGCACAGCTTTCAACATAGAACACTTCTAAAAACAAGCGCTATACTAGGAGAGCAGGGAGTTTCCCCACACACCAAGCAACGCTCCAGCTGGACCCCAGCTGGGTGTCCTACAATTTAACTCAACTCCGATGCTATTTACCTGGCATTAGATTCCACAGGTGATATGGTTTGGCTGTGTCCCCACCCAAATCTCATCTTGAATGTAGTTCCCATAATCCCCGAGCATCATGGGAGGCACTGGGTAGGAATGAGAAAATAGGAATAAATAGTTTACCCCCATGCTGCTGTTATCATGATAATGAGTGAGTTCTCCTGAGATCTGATGGTTTTATAAGGGGCTTTTCCCCCTTTTGCTCAGCACTTCTCTTGCTGCCTCCATGTAAGGAAGGACATGTTTGCTCCCCCTTCTGCAGTGATTGTAAGCTTCCTGAGGCTTCCCCAGCTGAACTGTGAGTCAGTGAAACCTCTTTTGCTTATAAATTACCCAGTCTCAGGTATGTCTTTATTAGCTACATGAGAACAGACTAATACAACAAGTTAAAGACTCAGTCCCACAAGTCCCACAAGTCCCACAAAACTGCTCCCACTTCAGAGGCCAACAGCCAGCCCCAGGTTGTGACCTGTGCTTCTGGCCAGCCAACTACAGTTCAGGGTTCCCACAACCCACTCCTTGGGTTTTATAATTTGCTAGGGTGGCTCACCAAAACTCAAGTAAAAACATTTCTACTTGGATATTGCAAAGGATACAGATGAACAGTCAGATGGAAGAGACACATAGGGCAAGGTATGGGGGAAGGGGCGTGGAGCTTCCATGCCTGCTCCAGGACACACCATTTGCCCAGCACCTCCTTGGGTTCAGCAACCTGGGAGTTTTCCAAACCCTGTAGTTCAGAGATTTCTGTGACAGCTTCATTACGTAGGCATGATCAATCATTAATTCAGCCTCCAGCCTCTCTCCCCTTCGTGGAGGATGGTGGGTGGGGGTGAAACTTCCGATCATGGCTTGGTCTTTCTGGTGACCAGCTCTCACCCCAAAGACCACCAAAAATTGCCTCACTGAAACAAGACACACTCCTATCACCCAGGAAATTCCAAGGGATTAGGAGCTCTATGTCAGGAACCAGGGTCAAAGATCAAACAATAGAACCAAAGATGCACCTAGCACCCCTATCACTCAGGAAATTATAAGAGTTTTAAGAATACTGTGCCAGATACTAGAGGCAGAGACCAAATATATATTTCTTATTATACCACAATATCACAGATACTAATTGTTTATTGAACACTTCATATTAACTCTAGAAGTTAGAAACATAACAACAGTAAGATCTCAAGAAAAATGAAAGAGACAATAAAGACAAAACCAGAAATTAAGGAATGAGAAAATAGGAACAAATAGAGTGGAAAAATAAATTCCGGACATGAATAATAAATAGGAGTTTGCTCAAGAAAAAAATCAAATAATTACACAAAAGTACAATTGTGAAAGACAGCATAATCAAAGACACAGAGGATATATAAGGAATTACTCTACTCAAATAAATTGAAGATATGGGTGAAATAATTTTTAAAATTTAATTTATCAAGAAAGACTATAGAAGATATAGAAAACCTGAATATACCACAATTCTCCATTGATAAATTTCAGGAAGAGAACAGTGGAGAAGGTGGTAAGAAAAATATAATTATAAGCTATTGTTTAATCAGACAAAAGAAAGGCAATTAGAAACTCTAGGAGGAAGAAAAAAAGAAGCTGCCTTGAAGCTTACACAAATAAAATGAACAAAAAGAGAATTTTTCGAAGTTGAGGCTTGTAACATTCTCATTTGTGTGGCATAGGTTTACAACATGGTATTACATTCCCAAATCTTCAGGTTTAACTAGCTCATCTTGAACAATAGTTTGAAATTAAAATATTACAACTTCTATTTATTGGCTTTCAATTTTCAAGATCCATGTAAGGGAAAGCACAGAACCCTTAGGTACAAAAAGGACTTTGAGAGAATAAAAGTGTTGCTAGATTGATGAATTTAGAGGGGTGCTAATTACTTCTTCCTACATATTGGGAATTAAAAGATCATATCTAATATAAATAGCTTAAGAAATAAAAGTTAACAAAATATTGAATTGCGTGATTAAATTAATAAATTAATTTTTAAAAAATTAACAATGGGAATGTGGGGAGGAAAAGGGCATGTAAATGATTTAAATTCTTACTCTTCTGTAACTAGAATGGATATTAAAACTGAATAAATCAAGAAATAGAGATAAGTGCTTATTTTCTTAGAATGATGTGTAAATGATGTTTAAATGTAATAGCTTTCAGGGAGATGAACTAAAGAAGTACAGGGAGGTAAAAATGACCTAGCCCTTTTGCCCTCCAGTCCCTTCTGCCATCCCAGGATATATGGACAGCACCATCTGTGAGGGATGGGCCTTCAGCAGACACCAAACCTGCTGGTACATAGATCTTGGACTTCCCAGCCTCCAGAATTACAAGAAATAAATTTCTTTTATTTATAAATTCCTCAGTCTCAGATACTCTATTATAGTAGCAAAATGGACTAAGACAATGGCAAAGATTTTAAAACTGCACATTAGTTGGCAAATATCAAATGATTAATTAGCAATATAAAATTATATTGGAGAACCTACAGAAAAATAAGAATTTTCATACACCAATAATATCAATGCAAATTTTTGGAGGACACTTTTTGTCAGACTTTAAAATACATGTGTTACCCAACAATTTCACAATTTTAGGAATGTGTATAAAGATAAGTGTGCAAGGAAGTTCACTGTGGTATTGTTTGCAAGTTGAAAGAAACCAAAAAAAAGAAAAGAACAACAGCAACAGGGGCAAAATAAACCTACGTTGTCTCCAATAGGGGACAGGTTTAATAAATTTCAGTACATTCACCCAATGGCATATTGCCTAGCTTTAAAAATAATAAAGAAAATCACACTCCGCTAGTACAAAAAGCCCATAAAACATTGGTAAATAAAAATGTTTCCAGGCAATTTTGTATAATACTAACCCATTTGTGTAAAAAAATTCTGGAGTATTGTAAATATATACAAAGTATATTGAGACAAAAAATATTATTCAAATTACCAGTAAATCTAACTCTAGGGAAATTGGGGAGGAGACACTTTTACTTTTTACTTCACAGAATTTTCTATCTTTATTTTTCCCAACAGCTGTTTATTACATTTTATTAAAGTATTTTTTAAAAATCTCAGTGAACAGCTATGAAATGCAAAATTAAACAAATTATGTTGCCTGTATATTGTTTGGCAGCACTGACCCTCCCCAGCATCTAGCACAATGACTAGCAGATAGCAAATATTCAAGCAATATTCTCTGATTAGATGATAAATGAATAAATGAAGGATTGAAACCTGAAGGGTTCAGCCATGTATTTATTTTTCTATCATTCTAAAGCCATTTTACTAAGTTTGAGAAAAGCCAATTCTCAGATAAAATGAAAACACATTTATCATCATTTATGTTTTAAAGAAAGTATGGCTCTCAAATGCAAGCTTTTATGTATTCATTTTTAAAAAATATTTTTGATCCTGTCTGGGTTCCCTTGCTCACAAACCCACGTCAGGTGCACACTTGAAATCCCTGGGAAATAGGCTCCTGATTAAATGAAAGCCCTTAGGAAACGTTTACAAAGAGGTAGTTCAGGAGACAGAATAGCATTGGAGAAAAATTGGTCCGTTTCCATTTTAGAAGTATGCAGAGATGAGAAAGAACATGTGGCCAGTAACGTGTTCAGCCTTCTCAGTATTCATTGTTTCCTTGCAGGAGGCAATTTTAATTCAGGAGATGGAAACCAACATAATATAGATCTGTCGTGGCTTCAGCATCAGGAAACAACACACTGATCATGACATCAAACTCCAGAGGAAGCCGGCTAAGGATGTGCTTGTTTTGATGTGACATGTGCCTACGATGATTAACTCTCATGCTCCCACAATCTCTTCAGGGCCCCAGACTTGGTCCTTCCTCGCCGGTAAACAGGATCAGGATGCATCCTGGAGTTCAGCCAAGGGCATCTGGCCTTGGGTAAGACGGACTCCACAAAACACATACGTTGTTCCTGGCAAGGGAACCACGAGGGAAGGAAAAGGAGAGAAGGAAGGCAGCATGGGACACTGACATCCATTCACTTATGACAAATCACATCAGATGCAACTGTGTACATGCAACTCAGAGGGAAAAGGCAGGAATAGGTCCATGGAACACATTCACCTTCTACATGATCAACAGCTTCGGGAAAGCAATACAGCCAAGTGCCAAGTGAGAGAAAGGGAAAAGCATGTAAAATGAATGAAATGTTGACTGCAATGGAAGACATTTTAGACTGTTCTTGTTACATAACAAAGAGAAGGAGGAAGCCGTGCTGAGAGGAGACATTGGGAGGGACCTGCCAACAGACCTCCAAATGCGTATTCAAATGGTGTTTCAAAGCACTTCTTTGGGCTTAAGTCTTTTTACCTATAAGATGGATTTTAATGTTTCCATTGAAAGTGGAAACTGTATTGATTAGATATATATTTTTAAATTTTATTATTAACAGCAACAAGGTTTTGTTCCAATACCCAGGGTGGAGTGCAGTGGCACAATCACAGCTCACTGCAGCCTCAAACTTCTAGACTCAAGACATCATCCCGTCTCAGCCTCCTGAGTAGCTGGGACTACAGGTGCGTGCCACCATGCCAGACTAGTTTTTTAAAAAAATTCTGTAGAGACGGAGCCTTGATAACTTGTGCAGGCTGATCTCAAACTCCTGGCCTCACGCGGTCTTCCTGCTTTGCCCTCCCAAAGCACTGAGATTATAGACCTGAGCCACTATGCCTGATTAATTATCTTTTTCCCAGTCACTGGCCAGGCCACTTTGTAAAAAAGAAAAAAAAAAAAGTAGGTCAGTGTATTAACAGACATTGTAGGTCTGTCTTGCTTTAAAAAAAATTATACTTCTAAAAGAAGAAAATTATTGTCATCCTGTAAATTGGTTCCAGAATAAAAGGGAGAGAAGTTATGGGGGCAAATGACAATTGCCAGAGGCAAGGTGATGTCCCATTTATGTCTGAGAATGAAATATTTGTACTGCGCAATAACAGCCAAAAATTCAATTGGAAAAGGGTAGCCTTTGACATGAGCAACTGGTTTGGCAGACTTTTTCTGAGATTGAGATGACCATGCAGGACAGTACTGGGCATCAGGTAAACACCTCCTTAGATATGTGACAATCAGTGAGAGATGGGACTAGGCAGAAATAAAAGTAGCCTCAGAACTTCCTGAGTTCTGTCTATAAAAGCCTAAAAGCATTGCTTAGGCGCTAATCAATCTAATAATGTATATGCTACTTGTACCTTCTTGTACCTTTAGTATCATGAGGATTAGTTACTGCTCTAAGTTTAAAAATGTGATTGTTGGAGGAGAGATTGCAGGTAATGACTGGCAGTAAGGGGACAGTGGGCAAGACAGAAACCAGAACACCCACCTTATGACCCTGACCAGTGGCCTTCCTACAACATTCACTTAAGCAAATTATCAGTGATGCAAAACTGAGCCCCTCTTGTACGCTACCGTTTATGCAGGGTGAACTTCTAAATCTAGGTTCTCATCTTTCTGTGCCAACAAGTGCGTGTGAGTGGAAAATATTCTAAGATATTAGTTTTTGTTTTTCTCTCTGAATTTCCCCTTCCCCCTTAATCAGTCTAACAGCAGGCTTTGTGTTTCAGTGCCTCAGGGAGCAATGTGACTGAGCAGAAATAAAAGTAGCCTGCAAAACTTCCTGAATTATATCTTCAAAAGCCTAAGCTCATTAAGGAAGAGAGAGTTTGGAGAAAATAGCATGGAGGTTTGAAAAAAGCAGATGAGAGAGAGGAGTTTTGCCCTTCAACTAACAGAGAGGAATCTCCTGCCAGAGGCAGGGTTGCAGGACTCAGCCTCTTCTTGGTGTGGCATATTCCCAGAATTGATCCCCAGCTGTCTCTGGGGGATGAGTCAATGGCCACTGAGAGTTCCTGCCTTCAAGAACATTCCTGTGTGTTGAGAGTGGCAGGAGCAGCTGAGATCCCCAGGCCTGAAACGTGATGGTGATAGGGACCACAGAACAGAGCAGCCGGGAGAGTGCACAGAGCATACCTAGCACCCCGATGCTTGATGCCTGATGCTTGGCCATGGGCGATTCTGCAGCTTTGGGATGACCTCCGTCGGAGTGGTGACAAAGACCTTGACCAAACTCTAGTGAGGCCCCTCTGAGCCCTCTTCTCCACTAGACCTCAACTTCAGCCTATGAAAACTACAGAAACTACGAAAACTACCCTCAATAGAAATGATTTTGTCCATAGCCCCTGGCACGTGCACGCATACACACACACTGACACACACTAGCATAGTTTCTAACAACTCAAGCTCATGTCCCTAGAATGACAGCTCTACCTCCTTTAAATTCCTGCCTGGGAAAGCTCAAGGCTGCCAAAAGAATTGACTGCTTCTCCAACATCTGAAGATGTGCTGGTGTTGTCTCCCCATCTCCCAGTCTCTGTAGGAGGTTAGGAGCCTACCTTCCATAAGTGCCAGTTAAGAAAGCCAAATGGCCTAATAGCATTGACAGATTTGCCTTCCTGTTTTTTGAGAATTTCCACTTCCCTGATTCTACTCAAGTCCCCACTGTTCCCATGTCCTACTTTCTCATTCTCCCTTTAAGAACACCACACCCAATCCCATTACTGAGTATACACCCAAAGGATTATAAATCATTCTACTATAAAGACACATGCACATGTATGTTTATTGCAGCACTATTCACAATAGCAAAGACTTGGAACCAACCCCAATGCCCACCAATGTTAGACTGGATAAAGAAAATGTGGCACGTATACACCATGAAATACTATGCAGCCATAAAAAAGAGTGAGATCAGGTCCTTTGCAGTGACATGGATGAAGCTGGAAACCATCGTTCTCAGCAAACTAACACAGGAACAGAAAACCAAATACCGCATGTTCTCACTCACAAGTGGAGGTGAACAATGAGAACATACGGGCACAGGGAGAGCAACATCACACACTGGGGCCTGTCAGGGGGTGGGAGGCAAGGGGAGGGATAGCATTAGGAGAAATACCTGATGTAGATGATGGGTTGATGGGTGCAGCAAACCACCATGGCACGTGTATACCTATGTAACAAACCTGCACATTCTGCACATGTACCCCAGAACTTCAAGTATAATAAAAATAAAAAATAAAAAAATAACTAAAAGAGTATAATTGTTTGTAACACAAAGAAAGGATAAATGCTTAAGGTGATGGAGACCCTACTTACTTACCCTGATGTGATTCTTATGCATTATATTCCTATATCAAAATAGCTGATGTATCCCATAAATATACACACCTGTGTACCCACAAAAATTAAAAATTAAAATAATTAGAAGCTAAAAAAAAAAAAAAACCCAATCACCTCTACATGAATCAAAGTAGAGCTTAGTTCACAATGGGCACTCTTCCCTATTTTAATAGTTATTACTGATCAAAATCTGTCCTTACTGCTTCAACTAGTGCCTGGGTTTTATTACTTTTGACAGGGGTGACACCAAAAATGACTGAGGTAAAGTGGATTCAATCTACTACCAGATTCCCATCAATTTAGCCAGACAAAAAGAATCAGATGTGAAATTAAATTGATTTTTAGAAAATAAGTACCTGTGTTCTTTGGCACACCTGATCCTGTAGACCGAGACTCATACCCCACAACTGATATGCTAAGAAAATGAGTACTAATGTTACTATACAGCTTGTGGAAATGCAATTAAGAAGACAACTGGATGGAGAGAAATTATACTAGGTGAAGCAAACTAAATTCAAAGATGACTTTTATATGAGCTGTACCACTGGTCCCCAGCATCACTGATAAATAATGGCAGCCTAAAACCTCCATCGATGATAGCAGAGAAATTAATGATCCATTAAATCAGCATGTGCATGCTACCTTTGGATAAAACTTTCATTCTGATGAATGGAATCCATACCATTAATATGAGCCTCTTACAAGTCCTAGGATAAGAGATATTTGCTGGTGTTTAAATATTGTATTTTGATGGTGGTCAGGTTGCCTGATAACTGTGAATTCCTTAGGGCTTTCAGGACATGTGAAAAATGCTGAAACACATATTTAAATGTGTATCTTGTTATATCTTAAGATCTTTGACAATTAGGAGGGCTGCTTGGGAAGCTCTTTTTAAATATTCTCAATGCTCTTCCTCTGAAGAACGAACCCCCAGGTCCTTCAAGGACAATAAGAAAAAGAGGATTTGCTTCTGTGGCCTTTCTGTCCAACAGACAGGAGAACATTTGAGAACTTAAAGCAGACACGATTTAACAACATTATGAAATTTGGTTATGGAAGGAAAAACTGGATTTTTACTCCATCCCTTGAAATCCAGCCTTTTCACACATGCATTCTAGCTTTCCTAAACAATTCAAAGCGATACTTCTTTTTTTTTTTTTTAATCCATTCCTGGTCAGTGGAAGGACTGAATCATTCTGAGACACAGAGTCAGGTCAGTTCGCTTTTACAAAGTGAACTGTCTTTTACAAAGATGATTAAGAGATATTTATCATGTATTTGTCAAGTTTCTTTACACTTCACAGCCCAATTCAGCCCAAGCCTATCTTGATCAATAAAGTTCTTAAAAAATAGATCCAACATTGATATGGTTTGGCTCTGTGACCCCAGCCAAATCTCATGTCCAGTTGTAATTCCCAATGTTGAGGAAGGGGCCTCGTGCGAGGTGACTGGATCATGGGAGCAGATTTCCCCCTTGCTGTTCTCGTGACAGTGAGTTTTTATGAAATTTGGTTGCTTGAAAGTGTGTAGTACTTCCTTTACCCTCTTTCTCTGCCACTCCACTATGTGAAGAAGGTGCTTGCTTCCCCTTCGCCTTCTACCATGTTTGAAAGTTTCCTGAGGACTCCCCAGCCATGCTCCCTGTACAGCCTGTGGAACTGTGAGTCAATTAAACCTCTTTTTTTCATAAAGTACCCAGTCTCAGGTAGTTCTTTATAGCAGTATGAGAATGGACTAATACAAACATTTAAAATGCTTATTTTAAACATCTAGATTTATGACTTTGAAAAAAGAATCAGGAGATCCAACAAAAGGAAGTAGCAGCCCATCCCTTAGATGGAACGCATGACTTCTAATTTACCACAGACCAGGACACTTCCTAATGCTTTCCAGCCATGACACAAAGCCACTCCCTTATAGTCATTATTGGCTAGGCCCCTTGCACATGAGTTTAACCTGGTGTGGTAGTATCTCCCCCAAGGACAGGCCAGCACTCAGGAACTACTTCCTCCCCACAAATGGACTCTGCTTTTATCTACTTGATAGTCCCAATACAGATAATAAAAAAGGGTCTTTCTAGCTGCCTTAAGAAAATGAGACACACATGAGGAGAGAGTTATTTAAAAATTGTTTTTGAGCTTTAGGTTGGCTTAGCTTTCCTGGAATGTCTAATTTAGCTCAGGAAGTGCCTCCAACATTTTTAAGAATATCAAGGACAGAAAAGCTCAACTCAGCCATTTCCAGGGCTCTACATATCCCTCAGGCTCCTTACAGGGATAAGGGAGACTGCACTATCCCAATAGGGCCCCAGGAGGACTGTCATCCTGCCATGGAGTTACCACTTGTTCCCTGACTGATAAGAGACTGCATTGAAGTACTAGTAGAATTTTCAGAGTCCTAAAGAACTGGGAGAGTATTCCCCTTGACTCTGTAGCACATCAGTGAGAGGGGTGGGTATGAATAGAGTTTGGAGTTCTAAAGACCTTGATTGAAAACTGACTCAGCACTTTTAGCTGGGTGACCTTGGGGAAGTCATTCTTTTTGAACATTGGTTTAAATTATTTTGTAGTGTGGTGGAGGAAAGGGAGAGACAAATTAAACAAATGAGTAAGATTTCTGAGCTTCAGTTTCCCCAAATCAATAAAATAATATACATATTACAGAACTCTTATGAATTCAAATGCATCTATAAAATGCCTAGAACAGAGCCTAAATCACAACTCAATAAATTATCATTCTTATTTATATTATATACTTTAATTCCTGAATGAATGTAGAAACATGAATTCTGTAACTTCTTGAAGTCTAATATGGTTAGGCTTGTGTGTCCTCACCCAAATCTCATCTTGAATTATATTCCTTATAATCTCTACATGTCAAGGGAGAGACCAGGTAGAGATATAGTTGGATTATGGGGGCAGTTTCCCCCATGCTGTTCTTGTGATAGTGATTGAGTTCTCACGAGATCTGATGGTTTTATAAGGGGCTCTTCCATGATTGTAAGTTTTCTGAGGCCTCCCCAGTCATGCTGAACTGTGAGTCAATTAAACCTCTTTCCTTTATAAATTACCCAGTCTCAGGCAGTTCTTCATAGCAGTTTGAAAACAGACTAATACAAAGTCCCATCCAAGTTCCTGGCTTACTATCTTTCTAGGTCAGAAAACATCTGACCTTATACTTCTTTTCTTCTTTATATAAACTGAGAATCATTCATCTAATCAGTGAATTTATAGCACTCATTAAACCAAAAGCACATTTGGGTATATAATATTGAGCATAGAAAGGATAATCAGACAGGGATCTGTAATAAATACACCTATTCCTCTATTCCTTGCGTAAAACCTTTAATTCATTACTGAAAACTTGGTAACTAATTAAAAATTCATTAAATAAAATCTTCTATTTGACAGAAAAAATAATATGGTCCATCTCAACATAATATTTCCAAGTAAGTATTACAGATAGAAAAATAGATCAACTGAAGAATGTTTGGAGATTTATATAACTGATAAGCAATTATTTAGAAGTAAATAAAAGTAGTTTGTGAATAAAATGTAATAGCATGATGGTTTATTATGCTCACCAAATAACACACACATACAGAGAGAGCAAGAGAAAGAATGAGAGAGATAGAGAGACTTGACGGTGAAGGAAAAGTCATTTTTGTGAAAGGCATACTTTTTCTCCTATATCATTTTCTTCTCCAGTTTTTCAATGTTTGTGGGGCTTATAGTCATGTTGTATCCAAAATGCCTTCAAAATAAAGTTATAGTATTAGAAAACACAAAAGTACTTCAAAATATGTGGAAAGAGTGCATGTAAACAACAGATCAAAATATCTTAAGAGAGGTTACCTCTTCATCCTTCTCACTTAGTGTACACAGGCAACGTAGAATATTTGGTTATGTGGTATGCAATTCAAATTTGTTCCATGTGATATTCTCTGATTAGAAACTACTGTGCTGAGTGTGTCTTTCTTTGAAATCATGTTGAAATATTAATTTTATTGTATATTTTGTAAATTTTTGATTAATAAGTTCTTATGCCATGAAAAGAAATTGTCTTAAAACTGGTATCATTTTCCAAGTCATTATGGCAAACAATTAACCAAATAGGTATTGGGGGAAAGTCAGTAGAGCAGCAGAAGCAATATATCATTCCAGTCTGCTTCTTAATGGCATGCTCCCCTCTCCTTTGCACAGGGCAGAGAGGTCTGGAGCTGCATCCCCTGGTTGTACTGCCCACCAAGGCTGAGCCAGGGAAAGCAGCCCCACTGAGGCCCATGAGGTCTGGATTCTTCATCTTGTCAAATGTCAACACCCTCGTACATGTAAAACGGACTCCAATTCTTTTCATTTCTCTTGATTGCAGGAGAAGAAAGTTCCTCTGAGATTAAGACTGAGAAAGATCTTAAAAGCCAAGACTCCAAATGGCATCAGGAAACCCAGGCTCTTCGAAATAATGCAGTGAAAACTGAAAACCTTGCAAGATGAGACATTTGATAAAGAAGAAAACATCAAATTTTCTTGAAGCTTTCCTCTCACTGTAACTCTGCCTCCTTGGATTAAAGCTACAGAGAAGAATGCAGCCTGCGGGTGCTCATGCCTGAGCATCATCTCCCCTTCTCCACCTGCTGAGCTATGTCTAAATAGACATCCTCTACCATTGACCCAAAACTTTCTGTTCCTGAAGAAAAAGAACATTCTTTTCATATCAAGAGTTCTGGGATATTCTGGGAGCAGTTTAGAGCTTTCATTCAGTATAAAGTTTCTCTTCTCATGAAAAGATCTTGCCACAGGGGATGAGAAACAAGCTATTGAGCATCTAATGTATGTGTATACCATGCTAATCAATTTTACATACTTCATTCTATTTAATTAACAGAACCACCCTCCAAGGAAGTCTTATCGCCCTCAATTAAGTAGATTAAAAACAAACGTCTTGGAGAAGATAAGGTGATTGAGCTTGTAAGAGAGCCATGCCTTTTGCACTAAACTACACAGACCTAATCCCTGTACATATATCTGCCTTCCATTCCCAAGATCTCTTGGTAGGGGTCTTCCAGGGATCTTCTAAGAATGTACTTAATAATTGGTTCTTCCATTATGTTTCCACCATTGAACTTGAAGAAGATGTGACTGGGGAATAAAGGCAAAGCCAAGCATGAGAAGGTAGATCTGAAACAGGAACGTTAGACATGGAATACAAGAGGAAGAGCAAGAATAAGCAAGATAGATAATCCTGTAATCCTTCACATGGGAGGAAAGGTTGTAGTAACAACTCCATTCTAACAAGCACAGATAGTACACAGGTTGTTTTTCATTAAGCTTGTGAGAGAAAGAGACACATCTCTAGATATATTATTGGAGTGGCCAAAAATGTCTTCATGAACACAGAACTGAAAGCCTAACACATTCATGCCTAGGCCAAAGAATGTCTAGATGAGATGGCCACTGTGAGATAAATTGCAGGCTTCCACAGTGGACTATGTTTGTCCTTTATTTAAAAAAAAAGAATCTAATATGGGTGGTTTTTTTTTTCCTGTACTTATCCTTACTGACATTTTTACAACAGGTTTTACGTGGTTATCTGCTTATTTATAATATACACATGAATAATTCACTTCCTCAATGCATCTACATTCCTTAAAAAGCCACATGTACTACTACTACATTAGTCATCGGTTTTTCATGGTTGATAAAGCCGCTAACAATGATGAGTTCCGATGAGATAGAATCACCTGTGGTACAATTTCCCCAAATGTTTCTCAGTAAAGCACATTCACCATATACGATTGTAGTAACAGACTTAGAACACAATAATATTGCAACTGTTCTATTTTCCAAGGAACTGAATAATTGTTTTACCTAAGTAAATGAATAACGTTAATTGCCTAGTCCTGGAGATTAAAATTTTCCAAATTCATTCTGACTCAAAATGGGCAAATATATATATAAAAATAAATAAAAAATATGCACATATTCATTGCAGTCTTTAAAAATTACACTGGGTAAAAGCAGGACATGAAGTGTGGCCCAGTAGTCTAGATTTCCACGTTTATTTAGGAGAGGGTTTGCCGTGATCTAGCATGAGAGCCACAACCTAACAAACCAGATCTGTTAGAATGCCTTGGCACAAGCTTTGTCTAGCTATTGGTAAAGCCAAAACATCTCAATTTCAGCTTTTCCCATTCAAACATTACCTTTACTTAGGTTTGTTAAAGGCAAGAGTTAACTACATTGTTTTAAATGTAGAAGACTAAGGCTACAACCTATGTTGTGTGGGCCCCCAGAGAAAGAGTTTTAGGTCATTTTGTTGTTGCTGTTGTCCTTAACGACATGCCAACTGTCAGATCCCAAGGCTGTGAGATGCTCTCCAAGGGAGTGAGAGGGAGGTGAGGTGGTGGGGACTGAATAGTGGGCCAATGAAAACCACACGAAGTGCCATGTTGGCACCTAGACTGGGGCCAATTCTATGGGTGTTAGAGGAGGGATAGAAACAAGAGAAAAAATAAAACTCCACCTTCTTCAGACCAGTGAAAGTTAAAAGCTTGTAACACTGTCACCCCATGGAAGTCAACGGATAGTGGACCTTCAGATAGTTTTGCTGAAAGGAGATGATGAGGAAGCAAAACTAACAGTGAAGACATAAGACGCCATGCTTGTTTTTGTCTCTCTCCTGTAAGACCCAAGGAGAACAGGACCAAAGCCCTGAGGAAAGAGGTCAACAATGCTTCCACTGAAAAGAGAGAAGGATTCTTCTCCTACAAGGTAGTCCATTTTTATTCATCATTTACACACTTAGAGTTTATTGATTTAAGTTAAAATATACAATGAATCCTTCATTTGAAGGCACACTAATTGGTCGGTATTCACTGTTTAAAATTTTTTCATCTTTTTCTAGTAATTTTTTATTGTGGTAGAATTGCATAACATTACAATTACATTTTTGCCACTTAAAAGTATGCAGTCCAGAAGCATTAAGTGCATTCACATTGTTGTATAAACATCACCACTATCTATGTCCAGAACTTCTCATCTTTCTAAACTGAAGCCCTGTGCCTACTAAACAATAACTTCACATTTCCCTCTGCCCCCAGCCCCTGCCAACATTTATTCTACTTTCTGTTCCTATAAAATTGGACTACCCTATGTACCTCACATATGTAGAATCATACAGTATTTGTCCTTATGTCTGTCTTATTTCACTTAGCATAATGTCTTCAACATTCATCCATGTTGTAGCGTGTGTCAGAATTTCATTCCTTTATAGAGCTGCATAATAGGAGTATTCTCCTTCCTATAAAAATATATCTTTACCATTTATCCGTTCTCTGGCCTTGAATATGTCAATAAATCTTTCTTAGCCTCAGTTTCTTCATCTGAAAAATGGAGAAAATAAATTACCTACCTCACTAGGCCTTCGTTAAGGATTAAGTTAAGTAATTCATGTTAATCATTCGCATAGTACTTAAAAATACATAAGGGCTCATCAAGAGGTAGCATTTATTGTTGATGTTGTTATGGTTGTTGTTACCATTGTTATTATTAGCTTAGAAGTTGTCACAAGTTTTTTCAAGCAAAAATATCTAGAACATTGCAGAATTTTGCAAACTCCTTTAGGAAAACCATTGGCTTCCTAATGGTCAAATGTAGCTGTGCATTTGGAACACCACATAAATTGGTAGACTTTTGAGCCTAGAAATTTCCCTAAGATATGGTGACAATATTAGATGATCACAAACAAAGTTAAATAGCCTCATGGAAGTTCCATTAAACACCTATAAATATGCAAGAAAAAATAAACTTCCTGAAAGAATGAAAGAGCTACAATGAAATGTTTCCAGTTCCTGAGTTGAGGCAGGTGAATCAGGTAAGAATGAAGCTGATTGTGCATGTCTGCCTCCATCTTTGAATCATGAGGTAATTGGGTGTATTCATGATAGGAATTTTTCTTTCTCCAGCCAAAACCAAGCTGGTAATTACAAGTGCCCAAAACCACAATCTGGACACAGCCTGTGACACAATCTGGACACAGCCAGGTCTGAGATCAGACTTGGAAAGGCCCTGCCCTCCATCTGAAAAATGCCTTTGCTAGTCAGAAGAAGCTAACAGGGAGAACACCACCACATTCCCTGATCTTCCATGGGATCCTCAAGACCAGGGGCACCATGGGGGTCCTTGATTACATTGTTCAGGAAACCAATGAGGGAACGTCTTGGCTTCTTTGTACAAACTACATAATATAGAAGAAAAAAGCAGAACACAACCAACAAACAAAAATTCTGATAAGTCCTTTTGAAGGACAATACACAAAAGCTCAGTTGAAGCTTTCACACAGACATGCATTTTTCATTTTTCTTCTTGGAGATGAATTTCTATGTGTCTACTTTATTTGTACTTGGGCTTCAAAATCATGTATCCTTTCCTCTTGCTGTAGGCAGTTACATGGTGTCTTAGACTACTTGGGCTGTTATAACAAAAATTCAATAAACTGGGTGGCTTCAACAACAAACATTTATTTCTCACAGTTATGGAGGCTAGAAAGTACAAGATCAAGGCACAGGCAGACTCCATGTCCAGCGAAGGCCTATTTCCTTGTTCATAGATGGCTGTCTTCTCACTGTGTCCACTCATGGCAGAAAGGTGAAGGAGCTCTATGGGGTCTCTTTTGTAAGAGCACTAATTCCAATCATGAGGGCTCTATCTTCACAGCTTTATTAATTTCCTATCAAGAGTCCCTACCTCCTGATGCCATCACCTTGGGCGTTAGGATTTTGCCATATAAATTTGGGGGGACACAAATATTTGATCCATAACAGGTGGTGTACTACTTGAAAGTAGAGCTGTATTTATCTAAATGTTATTTGGTGGACAGATCAGAGAGGGAGTATCATACCTAGCACCCTGGCCCACAGAAGTTCTTTCCAAAGGTTTATGTAAAAGCTCTGAAGTGAAAAATTCCAAAAATGGTTTAAACAATAGTCACTTGATTTCAGACAGTATGCAGACTTTCAAGAAGAATAACTTGAAGCTTCCATTCTGACATACTGGCTAAGCTATCCATCTCACTGTCTTAGGCTTAGCAGCACCCCCTTGCCAGTTGTCATTCCTGTGACTGCTAGCTCCAAAAGGAAAAGGCAGGAGATGAGGATTCTGATCTAAGGGTGAAAGAATTATGCAAAGTTTCTTGCCTCAAAGGACACAGGAATTTTGTAATTCTTTTGAACACTTATACCAAATGTCATATTTCCCCAAAACCGGATGAAGAAGGAAGGGAAAAGAACTGACATTTATTTGAGCTAATACTCTGTGATGCATTATGCCAAGCAATATGCATGGCAATTTTTTTGATAAATCAGAGGAATTGACAAATCAGAGAAATAAAGTAGGTTTCTCAAGGTTACACAGTCAGTAACCTCAGGTCTGTTTCCCTTGAAATCCTCTCTATGTTCCATTATACCCTAAAGCTTCTTCCCTATAGCTTTTCTGAATGTCAGATATACAAATGTCTCTATTTGTCTCAGATCTCTTAGGTAAGATATTGCCTTACTAAATATATGACCTCATTCGGGATGTGCCAGGAGGCTGCCAAGGCAGCTGGAATAGTGAGAGTGAGCGCAGCCCTATTTCCTTGATCACACCGAAACCCGCTCAACCAGACATCTCAGAGTGGGAAACAACATCCTGATTTCTGAAAAATATTCAGTGGTGGCACAAGATAAAGGCAAACAGGTGGGTTGGCACCAGCCATTAATATGATTCCTGAGGGACAGGGCCACCTGACTGTGGGAGGGGTTACTTTCGCAATCACTTGTGGGGTGATGGCACAATGAGAGTGAGTGACATGTAGCTCGATTATATTTGCCTCCCTTCATGCCCACGTGAATGCACTGGTCTTTTGTTTGGCATTAGTACAAATCCTCTGTCTCCCCCATAACTCCTAGGTATCAATCATGAGTTAATAGAAGTGGGATCCTCCAAAAGACACCTTGGCTTTCCCCACAGTCATCCATCTGTTCCACCTGTTTCAACAGGTGTACTCACTACAAGCATAGAAGACATCTAAGGACTTTAGAAGTGAGGTAGCCTCCGAGGACACCAAGACACCTTCCCCAAGAAATGACTCCATTTGTACATTTTCATATAATGTTCTATCTACAAAAGGAACTTGGTAATTTACTAGACCCTTTTCTTTCTCAAAATACATGAGGATACCAGAGGAACTATCTTCTGACCTTCATTTTGACCCTTTCACCTACAAACTTGATTCGATCTGCCTAATCTCTGAGGAACTTGCTAAGCTCTGGCTGACAATTTATATGGCCAGAAGGACAGAAAGTATGAAAGTCCTGTGGAACTATGTTTACTTTCATACATGAGCCAGTGAGGTGAGCGAATTCATCTGGTGATGCATTGATGGCTCTTCTTGGTCCCAAGTCATGCATGTAATAACACACATGGTTTGTATTCATTTTCAACTGACTTGAGTCATCAAATTAAAACATATTCAGTGAGTATAGTTCAAAGAAATGAGATGTTAATGAAATAAAAACACGCATTCAGAATAACTTTTTTCTTTGTCACCACATTGGCTTAATTAGACAGGAATGGGTCCTACTTTGAGTTTGTAAATGAGGAATTTAAGAAACAGCAGTAATAATAATTACTGCAATATTTTCAGCCTTTCTAGGTTGTAAATTCTGAGCACTGTAGTTATTTGCATTCAGCCCTCACCTAAGGTTGTCTCAGATGCCTGTGGTTTAGATACCCCCAGTAGGGGTACCTTCCATTAAACTTAACTCACATCTAAAGCCTTTCCAACTTTAGATGAGTAGTGAAAAGCTGCCCTTAGCCTGTCATTGAAGTACCTTCTACTACCAGGGCAAGCTTTTAAGTGAGGGTCTTGATAAGAGAATTCCTCTCTGAGATGATCACTCTAAGACTTGGAGTAGGAAAGGAAATGAAATCCCAAGTTGCCTTATCCACCTCCTAGCCCCTCCTCTTGGCTCATCACAGTAGACTTCTATCTCCCCCAATTTTTTTACACACATGAACAGGGTCTGTAAACATTAAGTTGTCACCTCCTGCATTCCTTTGACAATCACCATTTCCTCTAGGAAAAACTCTTCCTGCTCCACCCAGGTGGGGTTAGGTGAGCCTCCTCTATACCCTAGCAGCAGCCTGCATGTATTTCTATTATGTCATTTGTTAAACTATCAGGAGTTTGTTTTTTATAAATTATAAGAAGCTTCTCATTAATATCGATAAATGTGCATATATTATGGGCTTTATACCTTTGATGATACCATGTTCTTCTGTTTTTTGGTGGTTTAGAGATTCATAAAATTCATTCTTACCTATTTAATCTTGTCAAGAAATGTGCCCTTGGTTGTTGGTAGGTAAAGAGATTGCAAACTTGGTATCAGTAAGGCATAAAATCTGAGTTGTTCTGACCGCTGTGTTATATTTCTGCTGCTGAATAACAAATTATGAAAAAGATGCAAACTTGAAAAGATAGCCACTTATTATTGCACAGAATTCCAGGTAAGCTTAGCTAATTCTTCACTCAGAGTCTCACACTCAAGATATCAGCCAGCTGCCATTCCCATCTGAGTCTTGGGGACTTCTTCCAAGCTCATTGGTTGTTGGCAGAATTCATTTTCTTCTTACCCTTTCCGAGTGGGTTCTCCATCTTCAAGCCAGCAATGGTAGTCTGAATTATTCTTATGCTTCAAATCTCTCTGACTCCCTCGTCTGCTGCCAGCCAGAGAAAAATCTCTGCTTTTAAAAGCATGATTAGTTTTGCCTACCTGGACAATTTCCCTTTCACCCTTAAGTTCAGGGGCCTTGGAAGTCATCTTAAAATTATGCGTTTTACAACCATGACTCTGGCACTTTTGATCAAATATTTCTGCATTCTTCATCTTTTTGTCTATAACAAGGATATGACTTTCTACCAGGGATGTTTAGAACTGCGAAATGCAACCTGAAGTGGTTCTGAAGTAGTCAGAGAATCACTGAACCACATGGAATCAATCCCACAGTCTTGACTTCAGAGGAAAGTGTATGCTAACCAAACGAGCAAACCAGTCATCTCTACTGGGAAAGTAATAATAGAGGTGGCCCTGATTTCAGAAGCAGAGTGAGATGCCAATGACTCCACTAAAATATTTCATTGTCCCAATAAGGTAAGGTTGTGACCACCATCTGAGTTGCTGCTGTCAAGGCACAACTTCAGTTATACTGTGCAGACTAGAATTTCCGAGCTCAATATTATTAAGCTGATTTTCTGATTATAATGGAGTCCAATTTCAGCTATTTCTCTGTGCAGTTCCTATTTAGTTTTATAAAAGTATATCAATCATAATCACTGTGATAATATTGTCAGTGCTTTCTAACTTACATATTTAACTTATAAGTTAACAAAATCTTTAACAAACCAGCCATAAAAGTTAGCTTTATGAACCAGACTTATAGAGAATATAAAGGGTCATGAAAGCCATAGGAAAAGGAAATTGATCTCCTAAACAGTCACGATTATTTAGGAAAGATTTATTCCTTTTCAGTAAGTCCCTTGAAAGAGGAGACTACTTGTTTCTTACCATTTTGCCCCCGACAAACTGCCTAATTTCATATCTCGAACATAGTAGGTGCTCAAGAAATATTTGTTGAATAACGAATGAACATTTGTTAGAAAACTTTAGCAGAAAGGATTTTAATAGTAAAACCTTGAAACTAAGTGTCTAAAACTAGAGAACTATTTAATAATGTTTTAACAGCCTCCAAAATTATGTTGAGGAAGAATAAGATATATCATAACATAAAAATTGTGATACAAATTATAGATGAAAAATTTAGGTTACTAACCAGAATGTATAAAATATTCCATTAATTATATATACATATATACACATATTTTACTATTTTATATATCAAAAGATATACAGCATTATACTATGTTGGTTATCTCTGGGGATAAGATTACATGTTGTTTTTATTTGCTTCCTTGAGATTTTTTCTATAACATCTGAATTTTATTCCTTTCCAAATTTGGGGAAAAAATTAAGGCTTCTAAAAATTTAAAAAAAATAGATAATATATCAAGTTTGGATTGCGAACCAGAGCTTTCAGCAGAACATAGTTGAGTCTTTGCCATAGACACCAGCTCATTTCCTTCCTTTCTGTGGCATTCATTCCACTATCATGCATTTTTTCCCAAATGAGATGACAAAATGGAAAGACCGTTTCTACACCAAGCATTGAGCCATAGGAAAGTGGAATGTCAGTCAGGGCGTCTGCAGATCAGGAAATCATGTCACAGAAAACAGGACCCATATAAGGTCCAAGTTTATGCCATTTGCTGATCGGTTACCATATTTCAAAAATTATACACAGTGTAATCCCCTCTCTCTGTTCTGCAGGCCCTTTGAAGAAGGCATTTTTAGCAAATGTCCTTTAAATGGAGAAAGGAGGCAGATCAAGTGACTCCAAACTACTTCAGATTAGATCTTAGTGAGAATGCCTCCCCAGAGTGGAAGCTCTTCTCCAGAAGTACCTTTCCTACTGGATTCAGGTTCAGGGTTGGAACCCATAGACCCAGAATGATAGGCTGTCAGCAAAGACAAGCATGTCATTAGCATCCAGCAACCCTCACTTTGTCCTTGTCTCTTTCATCTTCCATCAAACTTCTATTTTTTTCTTAGATTTCCCTGAAACTCTTTTTAAAAATTCCTTTTGAAACAAGTGGGTGCCTGACTCATTGCCTATTTCCTCTGTTTTCCACCAAAGTGGTAAACAATGGGCTCTATTCAAATGTGGACCGTCTGTGAGCTGGGAACCTGCGTGCAGACAAAGCTCCTTGTCCCAGGGCAGACTGCCAGACCCATGCTCTCCTCCACTCACCTCCTGGGCTGTTTAATAAGGGCCACTTGGCAAAATGCAACATATTGTCACGGTCCTGTGACCTTGTAGTTCTCTGTCTCCTTTCCCTTCAGCCCCAAAGAGTATTACTCTAAATTCTCAAGTCAATGCATTTGAGAACATCCTTTCAAAAGATACTCGTAAGAATAACCGAAGGTAGTTCAAGCCCCAGTCAAAAGGACTACCTGGTTTTATTTATAATAATTTTAATGCCTCTGTCCTAACTCCTCGCACATTATTAATATTTTGTTTGTAGATTGTGGTTGCCAGGAAAGAGAATCTTGCAAAGTCAAGGGCATGACAAAGCTGAGAAATAGAGAAGGCTAGCCTAAGACTTTGGGAAGACAAAGGTGAAGGAACAAAATAGTAGGAATCAGACTATGGAACGAGAAGAATAGGACGAAGTTTCAAGTTCAAAGGGAGCAGATAAGACAAAAATAACTGAACTTAAATGATAGAGTAGTCTTCAGAGAAAAAAGAGAGAGAGAGAGGAGACTAGAGAACACATTTGCTTCAAGTGCTTGAGGAAAGCACACCTCCAGTGTGTAGAGGAATCACAGGAGGAGATTTTGCATATGGTGTCCAAACTCCCTTCCCAAGAATTTATGTTTCCTGAGGAACACTGCCAACTTCCCCCCTCCATCTTAAAATGGTAAGAAAGAGAGTTAAAGAGAAGGCAAGGGAGACAAATAAATAATTACGATATTCCAGTTATATACGTGTGCTTTTTAAAATAACTTCAACAACCATATGAAATTATGGCTCTTATTCCTATTTTTTTACAGATGAGAAAATCGTAGCTTACGGAGTTTAAATAATGTGCTCACAGTTACAGAATCAGTTAGTTAGTGCTAGAATTTAAAATCAAGTGGTATAACTAAAAAACCATGAGAAAATTCATTCCTTCTTTTACAAAACAAGTCACTCTCTATTGACAATCAAACCCAAGTCCTCTAGATTCTCCATGAATATTATTTAAATCTATTCTCTTCTATCCAGCCCTACTGTCCCTCCCTCATAGCTTACCAAGTTTTCCCCAAAAGCCTCCTGACCTCCCTTCTCTCTGCCTCTCCCCATTCTTTTCCTTTCTTCTTTCCTTTTCCTTCCTCTCTCAACATGTATCTCCTCAATTCCAACCTGCTTAAAACCCTTCAGCGACTTCCCACTGACCTAGCATT